>NW_027507764.1:185558255-186158255 GCF_037356315.1 Lithobates pipiens
GTAACGCTCAAGTGTACATCACAAGTCCGTGGCAGAGACTTTGTCAAACATCCTACGCTCAAGTGTACATCACAAGTCTGTGGGAGAGACTTTACCGAGCACCCTACCGGCTGCTAGGCCTAGTGAGGGAGGTCTATCCGGGGGTTGTAAAATCCAGTTGTGAAACGGTTGCTATTCTTTGTATTTTTCTATAAGGACTTCCTTTATTTTTTGCAGTCTAAAGTACCAGAACTTACTCCTAACCCTCTACCCTTCATTGAAAGACTCTGTTTCTGTTTCAAATAAATAACCCAAAAGAAGACAAAAGGTAAAAAGGTAGTGGTGCGCGGTACTATGGTGAAGAATCTAGTTAAAACAGGTTTAATATATTCAATAGGTACTCAAAAGATTAGAAGATAAATGTAATATCGTCTCCACTACAGGTAATAAATGGAACGTAGAAAAAGAAAAGACAATATATGTATATAAAAAATATAAAAAATATATATATATGTATATATAGTGAGGGACCCTCACTCCTATGCGTAGTAGTATTTTGAGTGGTAGACAAATGGATAAGAAAAACAATTAATGATAAATAAGACTGGTGGTCCCAATGCGATTTTTTAGGTAGCAGAGTTGCATAAAGTGGCAGTGCTGAATATAAAGAAGGTCCGTGAAAATAACTACTACTGTATTTGTTTCAGTGACTAAAGTACTATACATAAAATAGTGGACGAAATAAAAAATATATAGAGTGAATCACCATGCGATTTGTTAAAAATGACGAAAAACGCATACAAAGTGCTAGTGCTGAACAATAAATAGATCTGAAAAGAAAATCTGCTAAGTCAAAGTATATGTGTAACAGTGTACAAAAGTAATCATTAGCTAGATAAGGCAAAAGATGTAAGTAATGCTTGCCTTGTGACTAAAGAAATCGCATATGGTGTTAAAGCCAAGGGAGGGTTAAGCAAAGTGACTCTGTGCGGGTGTCTTTATACCATAGACTTAAATATCGGTGCAGTGCACTAAATTGAATCATACAATCAAAGAAAATAAATCAAATTGTTGAATCAAAACAAAAACGCATAAACGATCCAAGTGTTGGTGAGAGGGAAACAACCCTCTGGGAATAATCCAAAACAGAAGGAAAAAGGTGCACAGTGTTTGAAGCTATAAAAAATATAAAAAAACAACAATGGAACAGTAATCCTAGTTAAAATTGTCCATTCAGCTGGTGCAACAACAAGTGGCGATTAGCCCAAAATCGCATGTAACAAGACAGTCGCCTGCAATGCTGGTGCTTAAAATATATGTGCACTATAAGGTAGAGAATTAAACAGTGATAATGGTGATGGTGGATATCTCCCACGTGGTCCTGTGTAATCAGAATATGGGTGTCCCCTTACCTTACAGCTGTAAGGTAACAGCATATGGTATATGTATCCTCAGGGTTCCTGGTGGTCCTTATCCCTCGAGGTCCTATTCACGTGTCCCCGGGTCCTGGCGTCTCCTGCCTACTGTGCCGTATTGGGCTCTGTAAGTGGTCCCTCAGCGGTACTTCAGCGTGGGGGGGGGAATTGGTGGTATACCTCGGCGGTTTTATGCAAGGGGTTAAACAGATAAGGAGGAAGGGAGCCCCATAGTATAGTATTTTTCAACAGTATTGAAATTTATTTATAAAAACAGCTTTGGTACACACAAACAGACAGAGTTTTTGTATGGTGTATAAACGAGCCTCGAGCTCGATTGCGTCACTTCCGGTAGCGTCCCGACTAGTGTTCGTCACGGTCACGTGACTTCATCAAAAGAAGATTCAGTGTCAGTTTCCACATTTCTTTGGGCCATCTACCACGGGAATCACGAGACGGAGAAGCAGACAAGAAGGTAACGGTAAGCCCAATAAAAGCAGCAGCTCCTTCGGGGGTTAGTGCTACACTGTTATGGGGGTGTTTCTCTGCTTCAGAGACTGAAGCACTTGTCAGGGTAGAAGGAAAAATGGATGGAGCAAAATACCATCAAATTCTTGAAGAAAATCTGCTGCCCTCTGCCAGAAAGTTGTCAATGAGAAGAATGTTTATCTTTCAACATGACTATGACACAAAGCACACAGCACAAATTACCACACAGTGGTTGAAGGAGAAAAGGCTGAATGTCCTTGCATGGCCTAGTCAACCCCTTGAAAATCTGTGGAATGACTTGACTGCAGTCCAAAAATGGTCACCATCAAATTTTACTGAACTTGAGCAGTTCTGCAGAGAAGAGTGGGCAAACATTGCAAAGTCTAGATGTGCAAAATTAGTAGAGACACATCCCAACAGACTAAAGGCTGTAATTAAAGCAAAAGGTGGTTCAACAAAATACTGACACAAGGGGGTGTTTTTTTTTCTAGTTGAGTGATTCTGTTTTTTGGTTTTTTTTCTGACATGTGGGTGTTATATATTTCACTTGGATGTTGTCACGTCCCCCCCACAGTTAGAATCACTCCCCAGGACATACTTAACCCTTACACTGCCCCCTAGTGGTTAACCCCTTCACTGACAGTGTCATTTACACAGGAATAAGTGCATTTGTATAGCACTAATTGCTGTATAAATGACAATGGTCCCAAAAATGTCCGATGTGTCCGCCATAATGTTGCATTCAGGATAAAAATCGATGATCGCTGCCATTACTCATAAAAAAAAATATTAATAAAAAATGCCATAAACCCTCCCCTATTTTGTAGATGCTATAACTTTTGCGCAAACCAATCAATAAATGCTTATTGTGATTTTTTTTACCAAAAATATGTAGAAGAATACGTATCGGCCTAAACTGAGGATAAAAATGTTTTTTTTTAATATATTTTTGGGGGGTATTTATTATAGCAAAATGTAAAAAATAATGCATTTTTTTTTTTTAATTGTCACTCTTTTTTTGTTTATAGCGCAAAAAATAAAAACCGCAGGGGTGATCAAATACCACCAAAAGAAAGCTGTATTTGTGGGAAAAAAAGAACGTCAATTTTGTTTGGGAGGCATTTCGCATGACCATGCAATTGTCAGTTAAAACGACGCAGTGCCAAATCGCAAAAAGTGTTCTGGTCTTTGGCCAGCAAAATGGTCCAGTGCTTAAGTGGTTAATGAAGTTCCCTCCACTCCAGCCCTCTTCCCACCCTGTATGTGAATGTTCCAGCCAATCCTTTTTTTTTTAAGTCAGTAGCTGCAAACACTGTAGGTGCTGACTTTTAATAAGGACACTTACCTGTCCAACGATCCCGTGATCCGTCCATCGGATCGGTTGCCGGCGCCTCCATCCTAACAAAGGGAAACAAGTAGTGGAGCCTTGCGGCTTCACTGCCCGTTTCCTACTGTGCATGCGCGAGTCGTGCTGCGCTTTGTGAATGGCCCCATTGTGTTTTGGGACACACATATGTCCCAGAAGGCAACGGGGCTGCTCACCGAAGAGGAGGAAGCGCAGCGGAATATTAAGAGGCAGATTAGGAAGACTGCCTAGCAACAGCGTTTCAGGTAAGTGAATTTTTTTTTTCTATTTTTTAAATTTTATTAATGCAATTTTTTTTGGGTGTCCCTCCACTTTAAGAGAAGCTACTTTCCTTATATAGTAATTGGTGGCCAATACAGACTGGTCACAGTCATTGAATGTGTCAGTTCATATGACTAGGCTTTACCAACAGTATTCCAACAAGGTCTTTAAACCATTAATATTTTTTTAAATAAAGTAATAAAATCTTCTAATAATGAATACAAATTTGTGCTAGTCGTGTATTTGTTTCATTATGCAAGTATAATAATTACTTATTGTCCAGGGTCGCGGAGGACTGCCTGATCACATGACCACTGTGATTGGCTGTCACAATGGTCACATGATAGGGATTCAGAATGGGCAGAGGGTGAGGAAAGATATCCTCAAAAAAAGGGTCTGTACTCTCAAGAAGAGAGGCGGAAACACACAGCAGAGTATTCCTAGGATACGCGTTATTGAAAAATTGCACACAAATAAACAATTGGTAAACATTCACAAAAGATGGCAAAAAAGATTAAAATGACACCGTTGTCCTTCTAAAAAACACACTCCTGGTATGCCAGCCATGTCACTTCCATCCATATAAGACACTAATCAGGTTAGTGAAGATGATACGTGAGAAGGGGGTTTGGAGGGGTCCTGGGAAACCTACGGGGCACATGCAACTAAATGCTATGTGCCTACCTTTAGAACATCTAGGACCACTGTATACCCTGTGTCTTCAGTATTGGTAAAGTCTACACCGAACCAGCAATCATGTACATCTTATCCTGACAGTATATCAACTTAATGAATGACACCTACAAACGGGTCTGAAGAGCTTCTGGGATTTTACCAATAATGGAGACACAGGGTATACAGTGGGCCTGGATGTCTTAAAGGTAGGCACATAGCATTTAGTTGCAAGTGCCCCGTAGGTTTTCCAGGAACCCTCCAGACCCCCTTCTCACGTGTCATCTTCACTAACCTGTTTAGTGTCTTGTATGGATGGAAGTGGCATGGCTGGCATCCCGGGAGTGTGTTTTAAGAAGGACAGTTGTCATTTTAAACTTTTTTGCCATCTTTTGTGAATGTTTACCAATTGTTTATTTGTGTGCAATATTTCAATAAAGCGTATCTTAGGAGTACTCTGTTGTGCGTTCCCACCTCTCTTCTTGAGGGTACAGAACCCTTTTTTGGAGGATATCTTTCCTCACCCTCTGCCTGTTCTGAATCCTTTATTGGTCCTTATTGGTGAACTCCATCCTTACTTTGGTCACTTTGGATGAGTCAATACTCCTACCATTGACCTGGCCATTTGACTCTCTGGCCATAAAGTCCCTGTCCTTTCCCTTACCCCCTTTTTGATATCACATGAATTTAAATGGCAGTAGAGAAGACAGGACTGCAGATAAACAGGTACAACTTATGTAGGAGGATTTGATTAATCTCTGTATATCACCTGAGGCCAGATGATAAACAGAGTATATGTGAGGGTTTCACAACCACTTTAAGGGAGGGTGAACCTGGTGGTGCATCATCATGGGGCCACTTACAAAAACCCAGAAGAGACATTTGGCTCCCAATGACGTAAGAAAAGACGATGAAGGAGCAGGGCCCAGTAGTGGAGTGGTTTATTATAGCAGGACAACACTGCATTTTTTCGGGCATCTGAGTATGTTTATTTTGAAAAGGCAAAAATTGAAAAAGGTAAGAGGTGATAAAAAAAACACATAGCTTGTGAAGTTTCTCTTTAAAATCAGATACCCTTTTTCACTAGGTGTCCTGCTTTTTTGATTGGCCCATATATTTATACTTTAAAACTTTACCTTAAAAACATTCCTAATATACTCTATATCTAGGTAAGGAAGAGTATCTCCGGGGAGGCTCATGGAATCGTTGTTTTATTGAAGGTGTTTTTTTTTTTTAAGCCTGAGCTGCTAGAAATGAATGGATATGTCACCTGTGAAGAGCAAATTTGAGGACCGCATTTAACATCTGGTACCAGCACTTTGAAAGTTCAAAGACAAAAGTCAACAGTCAACTTTTGAAGGTTTCATTCCACCACCATAAAAATATTTGCTTCACAGAAGCTGAGCATCATGACTCAGAATGTTTCTATTTCCTTTCTTCTTTTTTTTTTTCTACAACACTTTTTTTCTTTGTTTACAAATTCTTCATAGAATTTGGGGTTTGGTGTTTTCTGCCCCAGCTGGTTCAACTACAACAAAGTATTCTCTTTAAAGAACCCATAATTTACATTCATACTAAAGTTCTAGGTCAACATGGCTGCCATGAAGGCAGCTCGAAAATAGACAACATTTTGCATTATACCTTTTCAATATAAAAGTGTGTTTCTATCCTTTAAAATCTGTACTGTGCTTGTTGTACACATTCATTTTTTTTTCAATTTTTTTGCAGTATCCCTAAACTATCAAATGATGAAACATTTAACATGGTAATTTAACATGGTTAAATTTGATTTGCCACATGGCTGTTGCATCTCCCTGATTACGTCTTATGCAAATGCTGCAATTATGTTTCTCATATAGACGTATAATCATTTCTTATCTCATAGCACAGTCAACCAACCTGTGACTTTACTTCTGCAGGGGAACATATTCTAGTGTTTGTAATATACATTTTATGTTCATACTAAATGTTAGTCTGCTTCCAATTCTCACAATGTGATCAACCTATGCTTTGATTGACATGATGAGGCGTTCACAAATGCAAAAAGACCGCTTGTCTTAGGCTGGCCATACACGGTGTGCATTTCGCTTGATTCCCCTATCAACACAGACATTACTGACAGAAGAATCCCAGCCGCAGAGCCATTGTAATCTCCCGGCTGGGGTGGGGGGGGGGGGGTTTGGAAGCCTTCCCCATTGAGAGAAGACAGTGATTTTTTGCCTAAAGCTAGAGCAGACTCTAATGATAATCACATGTAAATCCAGTAGGCTGGTTGTACCCAGGTTGATTGATCAGCTCTTGCTGAACCGGCTGCTATTCAAACCATATATGGCCTGCCTTAACTGGCTATACACCAGTAGAATTTAATTTGAAAATGTTCATTTTTGGAACTTTGATTGCTAATGGTTATTGGGATTAAATTGATGATTATTTCCAACCGTAGTAACGAGAAAACTTAAAGGAGTAGAATGGAAGATTTTCTTGAACGAATAAAATTCTACCTGTGAATATGGTTTTCCTTTGGAAGAAAATGTACAAATCATAATGCGCATGTGCTCGGGGCAAAAAATGACCTGTTTAATACATCTGGGATTCCATTCAAGTAGCAAGCATAGATGATATTTTGAGGGCTTTCAAAGTTAGATGATTCAATGATGGTAATATCAAATGCTCTGGTGAACAATTTTTCTGAATTTTGAACAAAAGTTTAATTAAATGCTACTGGTGCATAGCCAATGGATGAAGGAATCATCCCAGCTGGGACAATGTATTGTGACAGCTGCACCCGCCACTGCTAGAATGCAGTGATCAGCAGCTGCAGCTGCTGATCCAGAAACTATTTCCAACATGCCCCTTTGCCAGAAGTCAATCAAACCATTCACTTTTGTCGAGCAGAGACTGCCACACACTGACCGAAATTTGGCCAGTCCCTGCTGAGCCATCCGAATTTCTATCAGTATATGGCTAGCTTTATTCAACACGCTCCTTCCTACTAAGGATCATAAATGTGATGGTGGGGGTGCTCACTTGTCATTTGAAAAGATAGAGACGTTGAAAGCATGGCTTTCAACGTCTTCTAAAGTTCTACTTTTACAATAAAAGTCTAGATTTTTATGTAGCTTAGCCACTTATGTGTGCATCTACTAATCATGTTAACAAATGATTTTCACAGAAAGTAACCTTTTCTACATTTATTATTTGGCCAAGTTTGTGATAGGTTTACTTTAAAGCCCAACTCCGGGCAGAAAAAAAAAATATCCCTTAGGCCGCGTACACACGCGGGGACTGTTCGCTCAACTTTGTCCGCTGAACAGTGTTTCGGCGGACAGTCCGCTCGTGTGTGGGCTTTCAGCGGACAGTTTCAGCGGACAGTCTGCTGAACAAAGTTTTTCGGAAATTCCGAAAAACTGTCCGCTGAAACTCTGTTTCAGCGAACAGTCCCCTCGTGTGTAGGCTTGTTCGTCAAACTAAGTTCCGCGCATGCTCAGAAAGGATTTACACGCCGAAGTTTGCATTGCAGTGTATAGGACGTCGTATTTTTCGTCCCGTCGTACGTGCCGTTCACGTCATCGCGCACGGTTTCAGCGGACTGTTCGTTCGTCGTGTGTGGGCAAGTCCGTCCATGCTAATTTTGAGCGGACTGTCCGCTGAAACTGTTTGACGGACAAAGTTGAGCGAACAGTCCCCGCGTGTGTACGCGGCCTTACAGTGTGGCTGTACCCACAATGCAAGGGTTAATAGCTTATTTTGTCTAGGGGAGAGGAGAAACAGACGGCGCTCCCTCACGATCCAGCAGTGGACTGTCCCTTGGCATCCTCAAGCCCAGAACAAGACTATAGTTCCTGCTCTACTTTTGATGCCTCTGTCTGTGGGAGTCATGCTTGTAACTGTCAGCCTTGCAATGCCTCATGGGACTTGTAGTTTTGCAAAACAGCTGGAGGACCACCAATTTGAGACTCCTGGTCTAGACCATTTGAGCGCGGGGGTGAAGAAGTCCTAGCTGCGGGGAGGAGTGGAGAATTGGTAAGTAACTCACCTTAACCGTTGCCCAAACTAAAACATGCTGGCTTATATTGTATACTGTATTGTATTGTAACAAAGAGCGATGAATTCCTGAGGTTTTCCCTTGGCATTCCCTTGTCAATGCCTGACCCAAGAAGGGGTCTCCTTTCACCGCTTGCCAGGCACATTTATAATTGCAAGGTCTGCATAATGAGCTCGCCATACATGGATCAAAATTTGTTCAGTTCAGCATGGACCAGATCAGTTTGCGTCACTAGGGTTGGTGCCACCCCCCTCCACCAACTATAGTCCCCTTCAGTTTAGGCCCCCCTCCCTCATTACAGACCCCCCTCCACTAAGTACAGACCCCCCCCATTAAGTACAGACCCCCTCACTCAGTACAGACCCCCTTTCCTCAGTATAAACCCCCATTAAGTACAGACCCCCCTCCATCAGTATAGACCTCCCCCCTCAGTACAGATCCCTCATCAGCATAGACCCCCCTCAGTGCAGACCCTCCCTCCATAAGCATAGATCCCCCATAGACACCCCCCAAGTGCAGACCCCCCTCCCCCATCAGCATAGACACCCCCCGTGCAGACCCCCCTCTCCACTAGTGCTAGTAGTCCCCCCTCTCCCCTCCCATAATGCCCCCAGCAGATGTCCATCTAAGATATAATACACTGTTCAGACCTCAGAACAGCGCGGGATAGGCACAGCGGTGTGTCCCTCCTTGGACTCCCGCCTCCTGTCCTGTGTACATGCAAACAGAGAGGAGGGAGGAGGCAGCTTTGGTCCGCTCCGCTGAGAGAGACACGGATCAGTGTAAGGGTGTGGGGACCACGCAATGTCGCTGCCCACAGGTGTCACCCCTTTGGCAGGTGTCACTCAGTTGCAGCCCACACTCCCCCCCCCCCCCCCCCCCAGCGAAGCCACTGGACCAGACCCGTTTTGATCCTTGTATGGGCCAGGGAGGTTTTACAGAAGTTCATCTACCAACTAATTTCTGTACAACCATCCTGTCAGGTTTTCCTCACTTTATCAGTGTGGCAGGCTATACCCGGCAGCACTGATTAATGTATTCTGAGGGTAGGGAGGTCTCCCTGTCATTAGAATACAAAGGCTCAGTGGGAAGGATTCCCCCATCCACCTTGAATGTGTGGATGAGGGAATTTTGACTTTTTTTTTCATTCAACCCTCTGGTTGTACAAAAAAAAAGATTTATAAACAGCTGTTTTAACCTATTGCAGACAACGTAATTCAGATTTGTAAAATGATGCCTACAAATGGGAAATGTTGATATTTGGTGAATGCCACTTCTTTCTGCAAATGTGCAGGTCCTTTATAACTATGGTGAAAAACCTAGAAATAATTAGATTATTTGATGTTCAATAAGTATGCTGTTGTTGTTGTGAAACTCATGTGATAGACTGTTTTAAAGATTTAGGTTTCACCCTCCCCTATATAATGTCTTGATAACCTTTTCTGTCACTAAACATGTATAGGTTTTGTGAGTCACGGCAAATTGTGAAACTGACTTTCTCTGTTTAGAGAGCTCCCTTAGGCTAAATGACTCAGTGTCGGGCAGGATTTTTTTTTGTGGTGAGCAGGTGTGACAGTTCTTAGTTGTCACTTAGGACACAAAACATGAGTGTGCACTGTGACTGGGACCATACTTGAAGATTTATTACATTGAAGTTGGTCTGATGTGAATTCCAACACCTCCACACTGGGTTTTGAAATTCCAAACTGTGCATAACATTCCTATCAACACATGAAAGATCTCAGCACAAGGTATCTATCTATCTATCTATCGATCTATCTATCTATCTATCTATCTATCTATCTATCTATCTATCTATCTATCTATCTATCTATCTATCATCTTGTATCCACATAAACATATTCAATACCAAAACAAAGAGCTATAATGTAGCTATAATTGCAACCAACAGACATTAGACCGCCATAGACGGTTCAAATCTTGGCTGGTTTAGTAGGAACCGGCTGAGATTCCAACTATGTCTGGGCTGGCTGAATGTACTAAATTGATCAAATACCCTATGATTATTGCTAGAGGCTGTTGTCAATAATTGCAGTCTTCTCCCGAAGACAATGGCCCGGTAGGAGGGATTCCCCCATCAACACTGTCTGTGTATGGCTGGCCTAACTCTACAGAGCAGCTGTATTGATAAGAAACAGTTTCTAACT
The DNA here is from genome assembly GCF_037356315.1 of Lithobates pipiens. Taxonomy (NCBI): domain Eukaryota; kingdom Metazoa; phylum Chordata; class Amphibia; order Anura; family Ranidae; genus Lithobates; species Lithobates pipiens. The sequence continues at coordinate 185,568,651 of NW_027507764.1, forward strand.
TATTGCTATGACAATATACACAGCTTGATTTTGCTATATAAGAGCCTAGTCACACCTACGAACATGTGTTATGGTGTATATAACATGTGCTTGCTGGAGTGTGTTGTACACCCATACTAAAGTGCATTTTAACAATGTATTGCAGACTCATATATATATATGTTGAGATAGCCTGATTGCAAGGCTGTGAACTTGACCTGTTTGATTGATTTTTTGAATTTCTTTGAAGTTTTAATCTCTAATTGCACAGTTGTGGTTTCTTCATGTATTTAAGTACAGGAAAAAAACATAATAATAAGCAAATATTTATTTTATATTTTCCTGTGTTTGATTTTAAAACATTGTAATTCAGTGGAAGCTCAAGTAAATTCACATTCTATACGCACACATAAGATATTTTAAATAACTCCAGCCCACTGGCAAAGCTAACTAATACATGTTATTAATGCCTTGATTGCAGGACTGAATTATTTTTTTTAATTCCAGGGTTTTAGGAAAAAATATATACTTTTCTATATTAGAGCACCAATGTCTCCTCTGCACATCCATATACCTGTTAACAGCCTGGTCTTTGTGAAATTACAAACAAAGGACTTTGATGGCCACTTTGTTACCTTGGACTACAAAGAGGTGTATTACTAGGAGTAATGCTGTGGAGCAAATGTGTAACTGAAATATGCCGGGCAAGTTTGTAGTTGTCCATTCACAACCTTTTCCAGTGACCAGTATCTTTCCTAGCATTCACCTCAGAAACTTGAGATACTGAAGCAAATCATGGGTTGGGAACGTGAGCTAGACATAGATAAAGTGCTATCATTCATTTGGAGGTAGACATAATTACTTGTTTTTGTTTGGTATTATACCTAATAATAATACACCTATCCATAAAGAATGTAGTAGTGCTGTGAGTGAATGCATTTTAATTTTGACAGGCCAATGTGCAAAATAAAATTCCAGATTTTTAACGCAAAAAAACCTAAGCAGTATTATATAACTGTATATACCATATACGGTATATAAATATTTTGTTTGTCTCTCAATAAATATTAAAAGAAAACGTACTAGGGGGTCTAACTCTGTTTATAATATCAACACCCTTACTGCCCCTCAACATGGCACTGGTGAGATGCATATTGGAAGTTGTAGTTGAAAGCAGTCGCATAATTACTAGTTGGTGACAATCAGGGCAGGATTTAGGGCGGTGGGGGCCCCTGGGCTTGAGTCACTTTCAGGCCCTACCTTCTCTACATTACTGTATTTATTGGCGTATAACACGTGCCGGCATATAACACACACCCCAATTTTAAGGAAAAAAAAACCTTTAGGAGGGAAGTTTAAGGAAAAAACTTAAATTTAAATGCCCATCAATGCAGCCTTATCAGTGTCCATCTGCAGCCTTGCCCATCCATCTGCAGCCTTGCCCATCCATCTGTAGCCTTGTCCAGTGTCATTGCAGCCTTGTCAGTGTCATTTTCAGCCTTGTCAGTGTAGCCTTGTCATTTGCAGCCTTGCCCCAGTGTCATTTGCAGCCTTGTCATTGCAGTCTAGAAGTTTAAAAATGGCGGACTCTGTATCTCGGCGGCTCTTGGGTCATCTTGCAGTCCCGAGCGGAGCTGAGAGTAGCCGAGTGTACTCGGCTCCTCGGCTCACAGTCACGCCCAGTCCCTGTGTTATGTCCATTATAGGGCGGGACTGGGTGTGACTGTGAGCGGAGCTGAGTACACTCGGCTATGTATCTCGGCGGGGCCCATGGGCTTGAGCCCAGTCAAGCCCAATGGTAAGTCCCTGGTGACAATGCTGCAGCTGGTAGTAGTTAGTCAACTTGACTGGTTCTATAATGTTGGAGACGTTTCACAGTCTTCAAAATTACAGAACAAGTCCAGTTGAATGTGTCTCACTAATGCTAGCTATACCATTACCTAGATCACTGTTTCTCAACCTTTATATCATTGGGAACCCCTGGCAAAAAGTCTGAGATCTCGGGGAACCCCTGAAATAATGTTCAGATCTACAGCTCATGGAACATCGGTATGATCAATGAGCTGTGATATAAAAACAATTATTTCAAGAAATAGCATTAAATAATAGAAAAAAAGTATTAAACCGTACCTATTTTATGTAAAACATACTTTTTTTATGCACAGATGCTCATTATGGGGCACACAGCAGAACCTGGGGCACATCAATCGGCATATCGAAGGGCACACAGCAGAACATGGGGCACATCATGGGGCATACAGCAGATAACGGAGCACAAGGGGCATACAGCAGACTACAGGGAACATTACAGGGCTCACAGCAGAACATGGGGCATATAATAAGGGCACACAGCAGAAAATGGGAAACATCATGGGGCACACAGCAGAAAATGGGGTACATCCATGGGGCACAAAATGGGGCTCATTAAGGGACACACAACAGGGCACATGGCACACTTTAGGGCTCATGGCAGGGCATGGGGGACATTAAGAGACACACAGCAGGATATGGGGCTCACAGTAGAACATGGGGCACACAGCAGGACACATCAAGAGGCAAACAACAGAACATGGGGCACATCAAAGGGCACACAGCAGGACATGGGGCACATCGTGGGCCATACAGCAGAACATGAGGCACAAGGGGCATACAGCAAGACACAGTGCAGAACATGGGGCACATCAAAGGACACACAGCAGGACACATGCCACATCACATGGCTCACAGCAGGGCATTAGGCACATTTAGGGACACACAGCAGGAAATGGGGCTTACGGCAGAAGATCGAGCACACTGCAGAAAATGGGGATCATGGCACACACAGCAGAAAATGGGCCACATCATGGAGCACACAGCAGAACATGGGGCACACAGCAGAAAATGGGAAACATCATGGGCCAAACAGCAGAAAATGGGGCACATTGTGGGGCCCCCAGCAGGACATGGGGCCCATCATGGGGCACACAGCAGAACATGGGGCTCACACAGCAGGACACAGGGCACACTATGGGGCTCACATCAGGATACAGGGCACATTATGGGGCACCCAGCAGTGCACAGGGCACATTACGGGGATCACTGCAGGACACAGGGCACATTATGGGACACATTAGGGGCACTGCGGTGCATTGTTTAATTGAGCGATGTGAGCAAGGAAGAGACAAATGTCTCAGGCCTCTTCCTGTACTTCTGCTACTCTTCCCTCTATTTCCCCAAGTATTGTTACTACCTCCCCATCAGCAGCACACTCTGGTCAGCACAATGCAACTACGTGCAGGACTCCAGTATCCAAGCCCAAAAAGAAACAAAACTTTCCTGCTCTTACAACTCTGCCCTTATCTATGTTACCTGCTGATGGTGCCCAGTTCTCCTCCATGCTGATGACTGCTGCCGATGCGATCCAGTTCCCCTCTATGCTAATGACTGCTGCTGATCGTGCCCAGTCCTATTTCTCTATGCCCAGCCCAGTTCTCTATGCTGACTATGCCGCCTGCTGATGGGGTCCATGCCTCCTCCTGTTGAACCTCAAGATAATATCCTAGTGATTTTACAATTTTTTCTATGTATTTACCATTGTAAAATAAATTTATTAGTAAGTACTATGTGTATGAACTCCTCAATGTTACTGTGATAATCTGTTATGTTGGTTCTTTGTTTTGAAAATTCTATCTAGGATGAGGTACCCCCATAGCCTTTACCATAGCCTTTATGTTCAAATTTTTCTATTTTATTGAGTGTAACCTGGGAGCTAAGACTTCCATGTAATTCTTAAAGAATTCCATGGGAAAACCACCCATGTTTTTCCAGTCTGGAGAGAGGAAATTGCGGTTTGAATCTTTTTAAGGGTGATTGGGGAATCTAAGTGGGCTCTATGTTCATCAGTCAGGACCGGGAAGTCACTGGAGGTTAAGTACGTGTCTAGGTCGTCCTTGGTGTAATTAACTTTCGAAGTATACAGTTCCTCATAGAAGGCCACAAAGCAATCTGTGATGGGCCCAGAGTCTGTAAGTATCTCACCAGTAGAGGTCTTTATATGAGGAACCTTCATGACCGTTCATGTGCTAGCCAGGCCAAAAGCCTCCCGTGTGTTCACCCTGTTCAAAGATCCTCTGTGATTGCTGTAGCAATTTTTTCCTGGTCATGGAGGTATGCAGAAGAAGAACCCGAGCTGTCGCTTCTTGTAATTTACTTTAATCCTATAGGTCTTTAGTCAAAACATATTGTTGCTCTAAGCTAGAAGCTTTCACCTCAGCTTCACCTAGTTCAGCTCTTACTCTCCTGCGCACCTGACCTATCAAAAGTTGGTACTGTCCTCCACTAAAAGCCTTAAAGGCATCCCAAACAATTGCCTCATCAGCAGTATCAGGGTTAAGACCCTAATATATGAGCAACTGCAACCAGAACGCATTATCCACCTCCGGGTATGCATTTCAGTATCTGGATAGTCTCTACAGCTTGTCATTCATATTTTGGGATAAAAAAAATCTGCCCCAGCCTGATGTGTGATCAGAAATCCCTCTAGGCAATATCTTTGCCTGTTGAATCCTGGAGAGGATGAGACCCCCCCCGGATAGGCCAGATCTATGCGGGAAAATGTTTTGTAGGTGGCAGAATGGCACATATATTCTCCAGAGGTTGGATGTTTCCACCTCCAGACATCCAGCAGACCATAGGTCTCCGCCCCAACATGCCAATTCTGTATGGAGGCCCCTATCAGCAGAGACTCTGTCCACTCCAAGATCCAGAGGCATGTTAAAGTCACCCATGATTGAATTAGAGATTGGTATGTGCTTTAAATGTAAGTGAAGGGGGCGTGACCGGACGTGAAGCGTGTATGCTGGTGTGCGGGGCTATGGAGTGAGAGGACGCTGTCCTCCTCCTCTGCTCCACCTGATACAGAGTATGCCCGGGGAAATCATTTTTTTCAATAACTCTTTTCAAAACTTGGACGGCTTCGCCAAGCAGATAACCACAGAATGCAGCAGCTGCGCTCTTCTAAGGATAAAATCCCTCAGCAAATGGCTGCAGCTGCAGCAGCAAAACTAGAGCAATATGCACATACTTCTTCACAGTCCTCCTCAAAGAAGGGGTCGCAGTTCAAATCTCATCAAGGGGGTACATCGGACAGAAAAAGTCAAGGCCAGAGCCAGGCAACTGTCTCAACCCCACGGGCGCAGACGACAAAAGTACAGAGTAACAAAAACTTGGGACTGCCTGAACAAAACGTAAATACAGAAATAACAGATAGTACAGTTGGGCCTAGCAACCTAAATACCAGTATGGTTCAAGATTCAATATGGGGTAAGTGTGGATTAAATGAAGGTATCACTGGGGGCGTGGCTTGGGCATGGCCGAGTGAGGAAGCAGGATCCCAGAGCTCCTCACACACCGAAGCTAAATTAGCCTGTTCCGGCGGATATATCGCCCCACAACCATCCTCACTGGCATGTCCCAGCGCCGGAGGGCCTGGAAGCGGCTCCATAGGGGCATATTTCGGCAGCAAAGGCGGGCAGCACGAGTCTCCCAAGATGGTGGCCGGGAAGGGACGTGGAACAAACGTTCTGGCGGAGGCATGTGCTCAGCCGCAGTTGGCCAGGTCTCCTATACAGACGCCACAGCTGGTAAGAGATGCCACTCCCCCTGACTCCCCTGGCTCTTCAGCCTCTCTTGATCAGGGCTCTGAAGCCTCAGCATTGATGGATGATAGGGACTTGAAGCAGCATATCTGGTCTCTCCCCACAAGAGAGGACCTAGACCGCTAGACCCACTAGAGTGGAGAAGGCCTTTAAGCAGGACATAGAGCAATTGAAGGAGGACACAACTCAGTTGGGGAATAGGCTGGAAACCCTTGAACAGACAGTGGAGGAAGCCTTTCCAGTGATAACACAGTTAAGGGACAAGTGCGCAGCACAGGATCAACAGATAGAAGCACTGATTTCACAAATTGATGATTATGAGAATCGCAGCCGCAGGTCCAACATCCGCAGAGGCAACAGGAGTTAAGGACATTGTCCCCACCTTGCAAGGCATCTTTAAGGAGCTCTTAGGCCTCCCCCCCACAGCAACCGTGGAAATTGACAGGGCACACGGGGCCCTTCGCCCCCCGTCACAGGATGTTGATAACCCTCGGGATATCATTTGCAAATTGCATAAATACACGGTGAAAGACCAAATAATGCAACTCATGCGCAAACGCCCCTACTTTGACTTTGATGGTGCACGCCTGTTCTTTTATCAAGATCTGTCCAGGCGCACTTTGATGCAGCGCAGGGCACTACACCCTCTCTTGGACTTCCTCCGCACAGCAGGCATTACTTATAGATGGGGGTTCCCCTTTAGCCTCCATGCTGAACGAGATGGGAAGTCGGCCACTCTGCGTACTAAGGACGACCTTCCGCGTTTCCTGTTGCAACTGAACCTGGACCCCGTGGACTTTCCTGATTGGAGGCTCTCCACGAATATACAGACAGTGCAAGCTCCCCCACCATGGCAGCAGGCCCGACCTAACCGACCCCCGCGGCACCGCAAACGCTCATCCTCGACGGCTACGCGACAAGAGCCCATGGCAGGGAATTAGCGGCGCTCCACTTGCCGCCATCTTCTTCATGTTAACCCTTGGATGACTTTTGACCAAGAGCCCACAGCTTACGGCAGAGCTACCAACAGTATACGCAGTGGCGAAGTGTGCCTTATTTGCCTAGTCTTCGGCTCCTCTAGTTGTCAGTATTATTTTCAGTTTTATTTTTCCTTTTCTTTTTCCCCCCCTTTTTTTTGGGGAGGTGCTGACAGCACTTTTTGCAGAATTTGCATGGCGCAAGGCCGAAGGAACTGCTGTGAGAGATCACAGTTGTTTATTGTGCACTACAAGTTTTATGGCATATCAGTGAGTTAAAAGGTTTTTTATCCCCCGGACACTTACAGCGTTTTTAGTAGTGAGGGACGGGGTTTTCCGGGTTGTCCATGTCCAGTTACGTTCCCCACGTAGGACGACCCGTATTGGGTAATAGCCCAGGATTGGGCGCTTTGCTGGGCGCTGGCTGCTTCCCTGTCATGGGGGGGCGGCGGGCGGCGGGCAAACAGTTTTTGATACCCCTGTGCTGCATTTTTGTGGCGCAGGTGGACCTAGACCACAGGATGTTCTTTGTTTTATGAGATGTGCTTAATGCTTTCCTTTTTCTTTCCCTCATTTTTCTTTTTCTGTTTTTCAGTTTTTTGCTTTTTGTCCCCATCCTCCTCTCTGCCCCCCATTCTTGCTTCCCTTCATTCCAGCCTACCTGGTTGCTCCCTGATAGGTTGGAGCTACCGGAATCTTGTCTCGCCGGACACCGCAGAACTAGGAAGGTCGCCTGGACGGAACCCTCAGACACAACATGGCTACACTAGGTAGTGTCCTATAATGTGAGGGGTATGTGCTCCCCTAACAAGCAAAATAGGCTATGGTTAGAACTGAAACGCCTGGAGGCACAAGTGGTGTTTTTACAGGAGACCCACTTTACCGATACCTCTCTCCCTAAATTGCCCTCACACCTATTCTCGCAATGGTTCCTGAGTAACTCGCCTATGCCCAAATCCAGGGGCACGGCTATAGCCATTCACAAAAATTGCCCGTTCCAACCCCAGGAACATAAGGTAGACCCCCCAGGGACGCTATGTGTTCCTGAAAGGCACCCTCTTTGGACAGACATACACCTTTGCTACGCTCTACGCCCCTAACACCCAACAACTTACATTTATAGATCAAACCCTCTCTACACTGGCGGACTTTAGGGAAGGTAGATTAATCCTGGGAGGGGACTTTAATGTTAGCCCAGACCCCACACTTGACACCTCCGCAAGTAGATCGTCACATTCCCATGCGTTCCTGAGACATTTCCGCAGATCCCTCCAGGACTATGCCCTGGTGGACCGCTGGAGAGCAATACATGCATCTGAAAGGGACTATAGCTACTTCTCTGGAGTACACAAGGTGTACACTAGAATTGATTTGCTGCTAGTGGACCAGGACACCTTGAATTTTATCCTGGGAGCAACCATAGACCTCATAACCATCTCTGATCATGCCCCGGTGATGCTTACGCTTTCACTGGCCCAGGCCTCGACTAAAGCAAGGACGTGGAGACTTGTTAGATGACCTGGCGGGGGTGACGGGGTGCAGGAGACTCTGACACACTACTTCGCGGAGAATGATAATGGGGAAGTGAGCAAGGGCATTCTCTGGGAGGGACATAAAGCCGTGGTCCGGGGCACCTTTATTGCACTGGGAGCTAAACTTAACAAAGAGAGGCGGGCGAGCTTCCTGAGGGTGTTGCAGGAGCTGCAACGCGCTGAGCTTGCAAATAAAAGAATGTCGGGCTCTACGGAGCTCAGGCGTTTGACAGAACTCAGACAAATATTTCCTAAACTGCTGGACCGGAAAAATTAACCAGAAACTGCGCTACCTGGCCCACACTTACTACGAACACGGCAACAAGTGCGGCAGGCTACTGGTACGAGTGCTTCGCAAGAAGAGACTCCTGGCCCATGTATATAAATTGTGCTCTCCTACTGGGGGCTCTACACAGCACACATCCAAGATAACCTCTATGTTTCGCGATTATTATGCAAACCTATACCACTTAGACCAGGCCTCCTCCCCGGCCGACATAGCCCTTAAGAAGATGCGCATACAGTCATACCTCTCCTCCGTAGGGCTCCCCACCCTTACTACCGATCAGGCAACTGACTTAGAATGCCCAATCACAGGGGAAGAAATCTTAGCTATGATTAAGTCCATGCCTACAGGCAAGAGCCCGGGCCCTGATGGTTTTACAAGGGCCTACTATGTAAAGTTCTTTGACAAACTGCAATCCCCTTTGTGTGCCCTCTTCAACTCCCTCGCCTCAGGCGGGGTCTTACCACAAGAGACCTCGCTGGTGCTTATTACCGTGCTCCCAAAAGAAGGGAAAGACCCATCCCAACCGCAAAGTTATCGCCCAATCTCCCTCCTGAACACGGATCTTAAAATCTTTTCCAAAATTATTGCCAACCACCTGAAACCGCTATTACCGGAGTTGATCCACGCTGATCAGACAGGCTTTATAACGGGGCGAGAAGCTAGAGACAACTCCAATAAAGCTGTCCAGCTTATCCACTGGGCACGTACACGCGGTCGGATGCCTCCATACGTGGTGTTGTCTACGGATGCGGAGAAGGCATTCGATCGCGTGGACTGAGAATTTCTGAACGCAGTGCTTAGGGGTACGGGGCTGGGCCCACGCATGCTGCGATGGATCTCGGCTCTTTATGTGTCTCCTACGGCCCGGGTTAAGGTGAATGGTGGCCTCTCCTCATCGTTCCCTATTCGTAACGGCATGAGACAGGGCTGCCCTCTCTCGCCCCTTCTATTTGCACTGGTTTTGGAACCATTACTACAGAGGGTCAGAGACAATCCCAGTGGCAAGGGGGTGATGGCGGGCTCCTTAGAGCACAAACTTTCTGCTTATGCGGACAACATATTGTTTCATGATGTGGTGGACCCTCTGGTCTCGTTGCCGAATCTGATGGGAGAACTACAGGCGTACGGAGAGGTCTCCAATTTTCAGATAAATTATTCCAAATCAGAGATACTGCCGATCACCATTCCCCCGGCTTTGGGGGACACCTTGAAGGGCTCATTCCCGTTCACATGGGCTGCCCCCTCCTTGAAATATCTCGGTGTCCAGCTCACGGATAGTACTGACTCCCTGTATGCACACAACTATTTGCCCTTAATGTAGAAGATTTCAACGGATTTGTCCACTTGGGACAAATCATTTTTTACCTGGGTGGGACGAACAAATATTCTGAAAATGACGATACTACCTCGCATTTTGTTTCTCCTACAAATGATACCGATACATCTGCCGCAAGGGTTTTTCTCGAACCTACGTAGCCTTTTTGTTAAATTCGTGTGGGGCGGGAAGAAGCCGCGTTTGGCCATAACGAAGCTCCAACGCTCTAAGCTGAACGGTGGCCTGGGCATACCTAACATACTCCAATACTACCAAGCGATCGCATTACAACGCATTTTAAACTGGAAGATTTATACGCTACATAAGCTATGGGTCCCTCTGGAAAAGACTATGGTGGGCAGAGACCTGGCCTACGCACCCTGGGTCCCGGCCGGGGACAGGGGGCTCTCAGGGTGGGTTTCCCCATTTACAGTCCACTCCCTGGAAACGTGGGATAGGGTTAAAACACGCTTTGCACTAGCACCACAGTTATCCCCTCTGACACCGGTGAGTGGGTACCCGTGGTTCCCCCCTGGGGAACAGATGGCCGCATTCGGTTCGTGGATACGGGATGGGTCAGCCTGGTCAGATTTGTGGAGGGAAGGGCGGTGGTACCCATTTCTACTTTAAGGGAGCGATATGGCAGCTTCCCCTTTGATTTCTGGAGGCATCGCCAACTGGAGGCCTTTATAACCAAGCACCGTAGACAGACACCACTTCGGGCCACGCTGACAACCTTTGAGAACGTGTGGGCATCCGCGGAGCCTCTGACACACGTGATCTCTGAGATGTATGGGCTGTTAGAGTCCACCACACCTACTCCCAAACCACACTATATTAAGGACTGGGAAAAGGACCTCCAACATGAATTTACAGGAGACCAGTTACATTGTTTTTACCGCCTAACACATACCAGCTCGATAGACTCTAAGACTCAAGAAAATAACTATAAAATTTTATCCAGGTGGTACAGGGTACCCGTCACCCTGGCTAGAATCTTCCCAAACACTCTGGATGTATGCTGGAGGGGATGTGGAATGAAAGGCACTTTCCTCCATATTTGGTGGGAGTGCCCTGTGCTAGCGCCATTCTGGAATATGGTTCGCAAACACGTGTCAGACAGTCTGGGTATTGATATCCCAGCCCTGGCTAAGCACTTCTTGCTCCACGTACCCACTATGCCTCCATCACGTTATAAAAAGTGTGTACTCCCCCACCTCCTCAATGCAGCCAAACGCTTAGTACCACTATACTGGAAGAGCTCGCAAATTCCAAGCGAGCAGGAATGGTTGGGGAAGGTGGGGGAGTTAATGGAAGCAGAGAGCTGGATGGCCACTTGTAGGGACACCAGGGAGAAATTTGAGCATACGTGGGCACCATGGAAGGCCCATGTCCAGAACCCAACTGTGGTTACTTCCAGTTTAGATGTCACGCTTCTTGCCCTAGCAGACCCCGAATTTGGGAGACTTGTCCAGGCAAACCTTCCTCCTCCGAACGCACCTTCTGCTGGTGAGTTGAACACATAATCCGGTGAGACATGATGTTCACACTTCCTTTCCCACCCCCATCCCGACTCTCTTCTCTTTCTGTCTCCCCTTTGCCTCTATACATACTCTAATGGAAGATGTTTGGTTTTGGTTGACTTAATATGTTCTTCCCTTTTTACTATGCGGTAGGAGTCACTGGTAAAGCTTTAACAGTGTTAAGGGGGCACCCCACCCTCTTCTAGTAAGGGAGAGGGACCTGCTCATGTGGATCGAATGCCTGGAGCGGGAAGGGTGATGCCCTGGGTTTGTTGAATGTAACTCTCTGCCACCATGTATGCTTACATGTAACTTGACTAGGTTGTATGTATCCCCCCACCCCCATGGAACACCCCCCCTTTTTTTCTTTTCCCCTTATTTTCCCTATGTATGTTGATTTTTTGTGTTGTTTCTCCTTCTTTTTGTTCAATTTTGAAAATAACAATAAAATACCAATTATAAAAAAAAATGAAGGTATCACTGGTAACAATACTGGGTGGAAGCAAGAAGTAACACAAAGGAAGAAACATTGGAAAAATTTAAGAAAAATGTTTTTTGTAATTCACACGAAATTGTCATTTACCACCTCGCGCCCGCCCTATAGCTGAATGACGGCCGTAGAGCAGGCGCGTTCGTCCGGGTGGTCGTCCCTGGACGTCCTGATGTTTACTTCCGCAATGCGCGCCGCCGTGGGCGCGCATCGCGGAAGTTCTGTGTTCGCCGTGTCCCCCGGGGACAGGCAAACACAGATCGCTGTAAACGGCCAATCACAGCGGCCGTTTACAGCGTGATTGGCGTGTCCAATGGGAGATGATCTCATATGTAAACATATGAGATCATCTCTCAGCGCCGCTCTCCCTCCTCGCACAGACAGTGCCATCCGCCCCAGTGCCATCCACCCAAGTGCTACCTGCCCCCAGTGCCATCCACTCCAGTGCTACCTGCCCCCAGTGCCATCCACCCCAGTGCTACCTGCCCCCAGTGCCACCTGTTGCCAGTGCCACCTGTCGTCAGTGCCATCTATCATCAGTGCCACGTATAAGTGCCATCTGTCATCAGTGCCACGTGTCATCAGTGCCACATAGTGCCAACTGTCATCAGTGCCACGTATTAGTGCCATCTGTCATCAGTGCCACGTATCAGTGCCATTTGCCATCAGTGCCACCTGTCAGTGTCACGTGCCATCTGTTGTCAGTGTCACGTGTCATCAATGCCACTTATCAGTGCCATCTGTCATCAGTGTCACGCGTCAACGGTGCCATGTATTAGTGCCATCTGTCATCGGTGGCACGTATTAGTGCCACGTATTAGTGCCATCTGTCATCAGTGCCACGTATTAGTGCCACGTGTCTTCAGTGCCACGTATTAGTGCCACGTGTCATCAGTGCCACGTATAAGTGCCACGTGTCATCAGTGCCCCATATTAGTGCCATCTGTCATCAGTGCCACCTGTCATCAGTGCCACGTATAAGTGTCATCATTGCCACGTATCAGTGCCATCTGTCATCAGTGTCACGTGTCATTGTCCTGGTGCTTCAAAAGTGTAATAAATAGTCAACAAGTTAGATGTGTAATTTATGTTCCTAGAACACATGATGGCGCTACTTGCATGTTGGGCCTCTCTATGTGGCCAGGCTGTGAAAAAGTCCCACACATGTGGTATTGTAATACTCAGGAGGAGTAGCAGAATTTTTTGGGGGGTGTCATTTGTGGTATACAAATGCCACGTGAGAGAAATAACCTATTACAATGACAATTTTGTGGAGAAAAAAAAAATTAAAAATCTTATTTTGCAAAGAATTGTGGGAAAAAAATGACAACATCAAAAAGCTCACTATGCCTCTTACTAAATACCTTGGAATGTCTACTTTCCAAAAAGGGGTCATTTGGGGGGTATTTGTACTTTCCTGACTTGTTCGGGTCACAAGAAGTGAGATAGGCCACCAGTACATCAGATGTGATCAATTTTGTGCGATTCGCACCACACCTTGTAGACTCTCTAACTTTCACAAAGACCAAATAATATCCACTAATTTGGGTTATTTTTACCAAAGATATGTAGCAGTATAAATTGTGGCCAAAATTTATGAAGAAAAAATAATAATTTGCATAATTCTGTCACAGAAACAAAGAAATATGCGTTTTTTTTCCAAATTTTCTTTTTTTTTTCATTTATAGCGCAAAAAATTAAAACCCCAGAGGTGATCAAATACCACCAAAAGAAAGCTCTATTTGTGGGAAAAAAAGGACAAAAAATTCATTTGGGTACAGTGTTGCATGACTGAGTAATTGTCATTCAAATTGTGAGAGCACCGAAAGCTGAAAATTGGTCTGGGCAGGAAGGGTGTTTAAGTGCCCAGTAAGCAAGTGGTTAAAAAAGTTGTGGGGAACACAAGATATATTGAAGTGTATTCGTGTGAAACCTAGGGAGGATTTAGACACTAATTTAGTCTTAAATAGTCACTTTTCAGGAGTGTGTACACAGTGTATGAGTTTAGATGCAAATTAAAATACTAAAGTTAGGTTCATGGAATGTAACAGGGTTGGGTACAGTGGGCAAAAAAGCGGTAGTATTTTCTACATTGGAGAAGTATGGTGTAGAACTGGTTTGCCTGCAGGAAACACACCTAACAAAGGACACAGTCCAGCAAATTCAGGGGAAAAAAAATATCAATGTCAGTATCACACAACTTACAGCTCCTATAGTAGGGGGGTAAGTGTAATGGTGAGGACTGGGGTGAATTTTTCCTGTAGGCAATCCAGCATAAATGAATTAGGCCAATATGTTTTTCTTCATTGTTTAATTACATAGTTACATAGTAAGGTTGAATGAAGACACCAGTCCATCCAGTTCAACCTGAGTGAGTGTCTACAATTATCCCTATTTATTTAAGGTACCCATATAGTGGCGCCAATTTTACGCAGGGCTCCACACATACATCGCACACTCACATTGAGCCCAGAATCCATATACTATAGGCCAATAGTAGTAATTCATATACTAGGGCCAATTTTTGGACAGAAGCCAATTAACCTACTAGCATGTCTTTGGTGTGTGCCGCAGGAAACCCACGCAGGCACAGGGAGAACATGCAAACTCCAGGCAGTGTTGTGGTTGGGATTTGAACCAGCAACCCTTTTTACTGCTAGGTGAGAGTGCTATCCACTACACCACTGCGCCGCCCCAATTGATAATTGATAATAGAGCGATTGTAGTGGCAAACATTTATATCCCTCCGCTATTTAAAATAAATGTTATGTTTAGATTAAATGAGTTCCTGATGGATAAGCAAGGTATACCAACCATAGTAGTGGGAGACTTCAATGAGGTCCTGGACAGTAAGTTGGATAGATTTCCTACCCGAAATACAGTAGAGTCTATGGAGAAGGGGAGGTTAAGCCAATTTTTGGAGGAGGTAGGATTGTTGGATCTCTGGAGGGTGTGGAACCCAGGCATTCAGCAATATTCTTGCTATTCAGCCTATATTCCAGGCTTTCCAGGATAGATATGACACTAGGAAATGATAGAATGCTACAGAAAAATATGGAAAAAATAATTTATTGGCCAAGAGGGGTATCAGACAATTCTCCATTAGTGATTACATTGAAAACAGGGGAGGAAAAAACACACAAGGAGTGGAAAATAAACCCATATTGGTTTGAATTAATCAAAGAATCAGATGGAATCCATCCCAAAATGAGAGAATTTATAGAACTTAATGCAGGTACAGCAATGGCAGGGATACTATGGGACACTCTAAAAGCTTTTCTTAGGGGTACCCTAATACTGCAGGTGGCTAAATATAATAAGGCTGCAAGGGCCCAGGAGGAAAACAGTAGGAGGGAGGTAGTTGCAGCTAAGAATAATTATATAATAGATTCAACACCGGGGAGGGAAACATCTTGGCTAGATAAACAACAAGAATATAACTTGATATGTATGCAGAGGGTAGAGACTAAATGTCTCCTGCAGTGTCAGGCCTCCTTTATGGTGAAACTGTAGGAAGGATGCTGGTGCAACTGGTAAAGTCCAATTCTCCACCATCCACTATCACCACTATTAGGGCCACAGGAGGGAAGATAATATCAAACCCTATAAACATAGTACAGACTTTTAGGGAATATTATAAAAGTCTGTACACTGCTCAAAAAAAGGAGGGGTGGATATAATGAAGGATTTTTTGGGGAACCTGGAGATACCAGCAATAACACAAGAGGAAAGAGATGAAGTAGAAATACAGATAACACTTGTGGAACTTCAACAGGCGGTAGCTGGTATGGCAAACCAAAAATCCCCTGGCCTGGATGGATTGCCAATTGAAACATACAAATACTACGGGGAGATATTGATCCCAGAACTTTTAAAAACTTTGAGGGGGGCAATTGAGGTGGGTCACTTGCCCACCTCAATGTCGGAAGCAACTATTATTGTTCTCCATAAAGAAGGAAAGGACCCATTGGATGTTGCGACATATAGGCCATCCTGATCAGGCGGGGTTTATATCTAATAGATCCACCAGTACAAATATTAGAAGAGCGTTTTTAAACGTACAAACCCCAACAGAGAACGAGGGATCAAGAGCCATATTGTCACTAGATGTGACTAAAGCCTTTGATACTGTAGAATGGGGATATATTTGGCGAGTGTTGGAGAAATTTGGATTTGGCCCCTCATTGATCGGATGGATCAAAATGCTTTATGACAGGCCCACTGCAAGATTAAAAATGACTGTCAGACAGGATAGAACTGGAAAGGGGAACAAGACAAGGGTGACCATTGTCTCCCCTTCTCTTTGCCCTGGCAATGGAGCCATTGGCTATCTCCATAAGAAAAAGCCCGGAGATAATAGGCTTCCAGAGGAGGTCGGGAGAGGAAAGAATCACGCTATATGCGGACGATATTCTACTCTACCTGGGAGATATGGGTCATTCATTGGTAAGGGCAATGAGCATAGTGGAGGCATTTGATAGTTTTACCGGGCTGGAGATAAACTGGGTGAAATCTGAGTTATTCTCAATAGATACAATCACGGATGAGATAATACCAGAGAGGCCCCAACTGGCAGTTGTAGATGTTTTGAAATATTTGGGGATAGTTATAACAAAAGATCCTAACCAATTTATAAATAAAAACCTTGTTCCACTGTCTAAATTTAAGAAAAAAAATCGATATCTGGAAGCATTTTCCGCTATCAGTAGCAGGTAGATGCAGTCTAATAAAAATGTTGTGGCTACCTCAATTGATGTATGTATTGAATAATTCCCCAGTGTGGATACCCAAAAAATGGTTCAATAAAATAAGGAGCCTGTTCAGGGAATTGATATGGAAAGGGGGACAAGCCAGGATATGCCTGCGTATAATGCAGCTTCCAGTGGGGGAAGGGGGGGTTTCATTGCCTAACCCTGAGTATTATTATCTAGCATCACAACTTCAACAGCTAATGGGATGTGGCGAATCAAATGGAGGAACACCCAACGGAAAAATTTTGTTAACAGGAGCTTTGCACGATACAATAATAGAGGTATTGGAGGCTGACTCCTTCTGCTATAAGTACCCAACAATTAAAATGATAACTAGAATATAGAAAACAGTTAAAAAATTGTTGAAATATAAAGGGTTTAATATATATACCTCCATCTGGAACAATAGTAGCCTGCCGGAAATTCTCTCGATAGGTAAAAATATAGAGTGGGAAAAACAAGGAATTAAAAGACTGAGACAACTCTACATGGGAAATACCCTTAAAAAATTTGATGCGCTGAAAAGGGAATTTAATATACCCCAGAATACATGCTACGCTTACCTTCAGATAGGTCATGCCCAATTTAGAAGTCAACCATTGCAATGGAAAGAAATCCCCCTTTTGCAGCGTATACTCCAGATGGGCCTTATTAAGGGCCTAATCTCAGAAATATACGGGCAAATAAGTAAAGAGGTTAATGGGGAGGAGAAATTTGACTCAGTAAAAGTAAAATGGGAACAGAATATAGGGGTAATACCCCAGGATCAGTGGAAGAGAATTTTAGAGGAGTGCCCGTTGGTATTGGTTTCCCCTTTGCAGAAGATATTGCATCTAATGTTGTTAAAGCGGGAGTCCGCCGGGACTCCGCATTTTTATTTTTTTTTTAAAGTCAGCAGCTACAAATACTGCAGCTGCTGACTTTTAAAATAGTGACACTTACCTGTCCAGCGCGCCCGCGATGTCGGCACCCGAAGCCGATCTCTAGATCGACACTCGAGTGCTGCCGCCGCCATTTGGGTATGGGAATCAGGAAATGGAGCCTTTCGGCTTCATTTCCCGTTCCCTACTGCGCATGCGCGAGCCGCGCTGCGCAATGAGGAAGGTCCCCGCTGCCTCTGGGATCTGTGTGTTTCCCAGCAGGCAGCGGGGCACTTGCGGAAGGGGGCGGGCACTTGCGGAAAGGGGCGTAATGTACGCCCCTTTCCGCAGAGAGCTAGCCCGGAAGTGGGTGCAGTTACCTGGATTATCCAGGTAACTGCACCCCCCTCCCCCTGAAAGGTGCCAATCGTGGCGCCGGAGGGGGGGAGGAATCCGATGAGCGGAAGGTCCATTTTAGGATGGACCTCCGCTTTAAATAGAGCATATTATACCCCCAAATGGTTATAAGTTTGGAAAAAGATCTGACGATAGTTGCCCTAGGTGACGGGGGTCTGGGGATCTCCTACATATGGTGGTGGAGGTGCCCCAAACTGTTCCTTTACTGGAAAGGAGTGATTAACATTTTGAAAGAAACATTCGAAATCGGGCTGGAAAAAGAGGTTCTGGAATGCATATTTGGATATAGGCAGGAGCAGGGTGAGAAAAAGAGCACTACGGTAGCCAGGAAGATGATCGCATTGAGATGGCAATCAAAGGTGCCTCCTACAGTAAGAAACTGGATAGACACAGTAAATGAAACCCTTCCCAAAGAACGAGCAGCTTATGTAAAGAGACACAACCTCAAGGAGTTTGACAGGATGTGGAGACCAGTCCGTTGGAAAGATTTGAAGCAAGTTTTATTTCTAGGTCCGCCGGACTTTTGAGAAGAAAAAGTCTGCTGGAGCCCACACGCGATCGAATTGTCCGACGAATTCCAGTCCGCCAGACCAAGTCCAACAAAAAGTCCGGTCGTGTGTACGCGGCATACGGCTGCCAAATAACTTGTAGATGCTTCTTTGTCAAGGTGCCGTAAAGTTCTGTCTTTTGCAGATCATTCAAATCATTTAATTTTCAGAAGCCTGTGCAGTAGCTTGGTAGTAGTTTGCTGGCTCAGAGGTTCTCAATGTGGATCATCTGCTCCCTTGAGTCTAACTTCATATGTGACTACGTCGACCTCTGTTTCACCAATTTCTCTTGAATATATCAGTGTACTAACAGCAAACAAATGGCGCCAGACATCTTCAAACACCTAGCCACAGTGACCTGGAATCCCACAAGAACTTTGTAGCATGTCATTCACACAGCCATGTTATATTTTGCTTTCCAAAGGCTGTCCTTCAAATTATGTTCCCAACTTCCTGAATTCTAAACATACTGTATGCTCTGTGCTAATTATTATGCTAATATTTTAGTTAACATAATTAAAAAGTTATCATCTGTAATCTTATTACTTCCCATTTGCACGGTTGCTTCCACAGATTCAGTACAATTATATGCTAACACTATTAACGGTTACATTATAGAAATAACAAAACATTGATTTATTTCTTTTAAAAAATCACTTTCTTATAAAATTATAAAGACAGATGTTCTTCTGATCTTATAATGTCAGCACAATTACTGCATGGAGGTCAATCATCCAGCTGCTTGTTTTCTGTATAGCAAGCTGGAGCGCAAAATATTTGTTCTATTTGGGCGTTTATTTTCATTATATTCTCTTCTCACTCAGTTTACATCAGCAAGCACTTGGATTATACCACAGGGAGGCATTGATGTTGAGATAATTCACTTTAGTTTGCACAGAAGAAAATTAGCTTGTATATGACTAACATGCTAGAATATACCACAAATTACTTTCGGTACTGTTATTCTCAGCTGTTAGCCTGGTCAAAGGCTCGGCAATGTTATGATCGATGCAGTAGAATAAACGAATCTTTAAAGATTATTGCCTGCTTATAAGAGTGAAACGGGCCATATATTTAAAGTGGAGGTTAAAACATTTACCAACAATCTGTTTGTTGTTCCAGTCAAGGACCTATAGTTAGAAACACACACTTCTTCCTGTGAAAACTTGGATTTCAACTGTGCACCCAGGGAACAGAATAAGCCAATTATGAAACTCTTTAGCTTCATTTAGATGTGCGGTTGGAGTGCATCCCCTCCCCAACTGTCACCCCTTAACCACTTCAATACAGGGCACTCCCCCCCCCCCTCCTGCCCAGGACAATTTTTAGCTTTCAGCGCTGTCGCACTTTGAATGACATTTGCAACAGTCATGCTACACTGTACCCAAACTCATTTTTTATAATTTTATTCCCACAAATAGAGCTTTCTTTTGGTGGTATTTGATCACCACTGGAGTTTTTATTTTTTGCTAAACAAACCAAAACAGACCAACATTTTTGGAAATGTTTTTTCTTTGTTTCTTGTTTTCTAAAATGTTGTTTTCTCCTTCACTGACGGGCACTCATGAGGATGCACTAATGGGCACTGATGAGGCAGCACTGATGGGCATTGATAAGGAGGCACTGATATGTAGAATTGATGGGCACTGATTGGTGGCACTGATTTGCAGCACTGATGGGCACTGATAGGTGGCACTGATGAGCACTGATAGGTGGCACTGATGGGCACTGATGGGCAGTGATAGGTGGTCTAATGGGCACTGATAGGTGGCACTGATGGGCACTAATAGGTGGCACTGATGGGCACTGATAGGTGGTCTAATGGGCACTGATAGGTGGCACTGATGGGCACTAATAGGTATCACTGATGGACACTGATAGGCGGCACTGATGGGCACTGATAGATGGCACTGGAAAGGCAGCACTGATATGTAGAATTGATGGGCACTGATTGGCGGCACTGATTTGCAGCACTGATGGGCACTGATAGGTGACACTGATGGGCACTAATAGGTGGCACTGATGGGCACTAATAGGTGGCACTGATAGGCGGCACTGATGGGCACTGATAGGCAGCACTGATGGGCACTGATAAATAGCACTGGAAAGGCAGCACTGAGGAAGAGCTACTGACAGGCATTACTGATTGGCATCTGAAGGGCACTGACAGGCATTACTGATGGGGCACTGATTGGCACATTTATGGGCACTGATTATCACTTTTAAGGGCACTGACAGGCGTTACTGATGGAGCACAGACTGTCAGCTGATGGGCACTGATTGGCAGCTGATGGGCACCCCTCATGGGGGCTGCGCTGATAATCAATGTGCTGATTATCAGCGCATACCCCCCCTGACAGGGAGAGCCGCCAATCCACTCTCCCTCTCAGCACGAACCAAGGAAAGCCGTTTACTAGCACTTCCTGATTCCTGCTGTGATGAGCTGTGTGATTGGTCACAGCTGATCATGTGGTAAGGAGCCTCCGTCAGAGGATCCTTACTACGATTGGAGATGAGAGGTGTCAGATTGACACACAGTACCACCGATCGCTGTGCTGCGTGCCCCCACGGGCACACACCAGCATGTTGTCCTAAAATATGTTATATGATGTCAAGTTAGTATAACAGAACCACAGCCCAGCCATCATTCTGCTATAGGCTGAGCGGGAAGTCGTTAAGTTGCAAATAGTGGGGTGGTCACATGTTACAGTCACAATGCTTCGCTTTGAGGGGAGCTGCAAAAACAAATTAACATTAACCTACCAAATGGCATACATTTAAGCAAAAGGGGAAGATCTACAAATGCCCCATAGCCACCTGCAATGTGTGCAAATTGGAATAGGGTTCACATTGGAGCGATGACAGATATTGCATGTGATTCACACCGCATTTCTGTGCAGATCATATGCGATGTCTGTGTGACGTGACTTTAGCCATGCAAACTATATCATTGAAATCGCATCGCATTCACAACAAAATGGTTCAGGACCCTTTTTTTGGTCTGCACTGGAATTACATTGCATGGGTGTTCCTGCACCATTTGACAGTTCGCACTGCGATCTGCGAACCAATCTGGGGGTGACGTTAACTTTACATCGACACCTGCAGCAGTTCGCAGATGTCAGTGTGGATCGCCGGCAAGTGACATGTGATGCAGGAACCCGCACTAGAATCATACTGGTTCCTGCATTGCATATGTTTGGAGCGGGACTTACTGATATAACCATCACAGCATATTGTTTTATCCTAACATCTGTTTGGCTTTTCAGCTATTCAAGATCTGTTAAGCCTCATACACACGATCGGACTTTGTACAAAATTTTCCATTTCCCATCTGATCTTTTACATCGGTTCTGAGCATGCCTGTGTGTAATTTGTACAAAAGTCCTATGGCTTTTTGTACACACGATCGGACTTTGCTCCATCGGACTTTTGTTGCCAGAAAGTTTGTCAGTTCGCACAGCCAACAAAAGTCAGCTGAAAACCGAAAAAGTTTGTCCAATGGAGCGTACACACGGTCCATTGGGACTGTGACATCATAATGGGCGGGGACATCACCCGGTGACCCGCCCATTGTCCCTATATAAGTCGCCGCACAACACGTCCCTGTCATTACGGGCAGAGACAGCGACAAGTCAACATCTCTAGGAAGAAGAAGAGACGAACAGAAGAACAGAAGGTGGCACACCTTGTGTGGTGTGTTTTATTTACATTTTTTTACAGGTGAATGGGTAGGGGTACATTGTACCCCATACTCATTCACATAGGGTGGGGGGGCAGTATCTGGGGGCCCCCTTATTAAAGGGGCTCCCGGATTCCGATAAGCCCCGCCCGCAGACCCCAACAACCAACGGCCAGGGTTGTCGGGAAGAGGCCCTTGTCCTCATCAACATGGGGAGAAGGTGCTTTGGGGTGGGGGGCCACGCTCGCTCGCCCCCACTCTCTTTCCTGACCTTCCGGATAACATGCTCGGATAAGGGTCTGATATGGACCTAGGAGGGGACCCCCACCCGGTTTTTTCAGCGTAGGGCTTCCCCTTTAAGTCCATACCAGGTGAGGTAAAGGCGGCGACATTGACTTCCTTCGCTAGTCCCGGCTACCTGGAAATGCGTTCAAAATGAACGGACTTTCCTCCGTGTGTGGGCAAGTCCATTCATTTCAAAAGTACAACGGACTCCCGCCATAGTCAGGTGGACCTAGTCCACCGGAAAAGTCCGGTCGTGTGTGGGCAGGTCCGCTCGTTCAGAAATTTCGGCCGACTTTCTGGCAGTTTGTCTGCCAGACTAAGTCCGCCAGATAGTCTGATCGTGTGTACGCGGCATTACGATAACAAGTTGGGGAATCATATTGGTTCTAGTAATGATGGTTCGTTTCTAGGATTTCTGGAAACAGAGTGTCTGGACTGGGCTTAGCCCTCCCTTCTCAGTGCTCAGGTTGCTCAGCTGTTGGTTAATTGCCAGCACTCATCGTTCCACAGTGGCTCACCTGATGATCATTTCCTGCTCGTCAGCCAGCCCCTTCTGACTAAACTGCCTGGTTCATTCCTTCCGTGCCTTTGCCTTGATCAAACATATCTGGAGACTCTCTGCTGTGTTCCTGTTGGAGACTTGCCTGGCTGACGTCCCTTCTGGTTCTTGATCCTGTCTGCTGCCTCCGACTACGCTGATCTCTGGCTTCCTGATTTACTGGCTTGTCCTGACTAACAGCTTTGGCTACCAGACCCTGATTATGTTTTCACTATGTTTTCTGATTTGTACCATTTTTACGATTATATTAAAAGGTGTGATTTTTACTTAATTTTATGTCGCCTTCTGATTCATGGTTTCTGACAGGTAGCAGAGGAACTGGCTCAGTTAAAGCTTAATAAACCAATGGGCCCTGAGGATATTTATCCCAGAGTTTTAAAGAACTTCAAGATATAGTTGTTGGACCATTAACAGCTTTTTTTAATCAATCTCTTCTAACAGGAGAAGTTTCCCATGACTGGCGGACGGCTAATATTGTACCTAACCTCAAGAAGGGCAGCAAGGTAGAAGCTGGCAATTATGTGCCAGTGAGTTTAACATCAATTGCAGTGAAGTTAATGGAATCACGTACAAATACACAGCTTCCTGGACCCAAAGCAGCATGGCTTTACTGAGGGCAGATCATGTCAGACTAATCTGATTGAATTTTTTTACTATATTATCAATGTTTTGGACCAGGGTAGTGTTGTGGACATAGCATATCTTGATTTCAGCAAGGCTTTTGATACATAATGATCTAATACAAACGTTGTACAAGCTAGGACTTAACCCTTGGGTGGTTCAGTGGATATGCAGTTGGCTAAAGGATAGATACCAGAGTGTGGTTGTAAATGGGGTTCACTCAGAACAGAGACCAGTCACTAGTGGGGTATCACAAGGCTCTGTATTGGGTCCTGTTTTATTTAACCTATATGTAAATGATATAACTAAAGGTTTGATGGGAAAAGTATGTCTGTTTGTTGATGACACAAAGGTGTGTAATAGGGTTGATATCCCTGGAGGTGTCTGTAACATGGAACATGAATTGGCGTTGCTGGAAGATTGGTCAAAGCAGTGGAGACTGCAGTTCAATATTTCTAAGTCCACTGCACTGTGCAGAAAAAAAAGCCTGTACATACCACCGAGAGTGGTGATGGCGGAAGAGGTGAGGGATCTGTCACTGTGAAAATGAGGGAGAACTTTGAGTAGACTGAGTTCATTCAGAGAGGAGTGCATTGTGAAAGTGTGTGGGGGAGGGGGAATATGTGCAGAGAGGTAAAGTTTGTGTTTCTGTTTAACAGAGGGGAGAACATTTTGAGGAGAGCTTGGGGGGATTTGTACAGAGAGGAAACCTGAGGAAGTATGTGTGTGTGTGTGTGTGTGTGTGTGGGGGTGGGGGGATTTGTGATGAGAGGAGAGCTGGGGGGATTTGTGATGAAACGAGAGCTGGGGGGGATTTATGATGAGAGTAGAGCTGGGGGATTTATGATGAGAGGGGAGCTGGAGGGATTTGTGAAGAGAGGAGAGCTGAGGGGATCTGTGATGTTGGGAGAGCTGGGGGGATTTGTGATGAGAGGAGAGCTAGGCGGGATTTGTGATAAGGAGAGCTGGGGGGATTTGTGAGGAGAGGAGAGCTGGGGGGATTTGTGATGAGAGGAAATCTGGGAGAGATTTGTGAAGAGAGGAGAGCTGGGGGCATTTGTGATGAGAGGAGAGCTGGGGGATGTGTGATGAGAGGAGAGCTGGGGGGGCTTTGTGATAAGAGGAGAGCTGGGGGGATTTGTGATGAGAGGAGTGCCGGGGGATTTGTGATGAGAGGAGAGCTGGGGGGGATTTTGGGGAGTTCGCCTTTTGTGATACACAGTTCTAATGCCGCGTACACACAACCGGACTTTCTGTCGGAATGAACTCTGCTGGACTTTTCGACGGAGTTCCGATGGAGTTCCACTGAAAAGGACTTGCCCACATACGATCACACCAAAGTCCAATCGTTTAATGCGATGACGTACAACGGGACTAGAAAAAGGAAGTTCAATAGCCAGTAGCTAATAGCTGCCCTTGCGTCGTTGTTGGTCTGTCGGACCTGCATGCAGACGAGCGTTTTTTTTTATAGGAACTGGTTCCGGCGGAAATATTTGAAACATGTTTTGTTTCTAAAGTCCCTCAGATTTTTCGACAGAAAAGGTCAGATGAAGCACACGCACGATCGACTTGTCCGACGGTTTCGTTCCGTCTGACCTTTGCTGTCAAAAAGTCTGGTTGTGTGTACACGGCATAAGCCTTAACTCCTTAAAATTTTTGGGCGCCGCTGTAATTCTCTTCTGTAAGGAAGGTGTAACTGGGGGTGGAGTTTGGGTGTGGTTGGGGCAGAGTTTGGGCATCGTTGGGAAGGAGAGTTGGACACCTTTTCTCTAAGAGAAAAAAAAGCCTTGATCACTAGAGGGATCACCAGCAGGAGGAAGGAGGTCCTGATTCCCCTATATAGATCTTTAGTGATACCTCATTTAGAATACTGTGTCCAGTTCTGGAGACCTCACTTACAAAAAGATGTTGATAAGACAGAATGAGTGCAGAGACGGGTAACAAAAATTATGAAAGGTGTGGGGAATAAAACATATCAAGAGCAAAAAAGGGAATTCCACATCCTTGCTGCTCTTACAGTAAAGAACCCTCTACGTAGTTTAAGGTTAAACCACTTTTCTTCCAATTTTAATGAGTAGCCACGAGTCTTATTAAACTCCCTTCCACGAAAAAGTTATATCCCTATTGTGGGGTCACCAGTATGATATTTGTAAATTGAAATCGTATCCCCTCTCAAGCATCTCTTTTCCAGAGAGAATAAGTTCAGTGCTCGCAACCTTTCCTCATAACTAATATCCTCCAGACCCTTTATTAGCTTTGTTACCCTTCTTTGTACTCGCTCCATTTCCAGTACATCGTTCCTGAGGGTGCAGCCGGACCAGAGTCTTGTAGAGCGAGAGAATTATCATTTTATCTCTAGAATTAATCCCCTTTTTAATGCCTGCCAATATTCTGTTTGCTTTGTTAGTGGCAGCTTGGCATAGCATGCCATTGCTGAGCCTATCATCTACTAGGACCCCCAGGTCCTTTTCCATCCTAGATTCCCCCAGAGGTTCTCCCTCAGTGTATAGATTGCATTCATATTTTTGCCACCCAAATGCATTATTTTACCTTTTTCTACATTGAACCTCATTTGCCATGTACTTGCCCACTCCATTAATTTGTTCAGATCTTTTTGCAAGGTTTCCAAATCCTGTGGAGAAGTTATTGCCCTGCTTAGCTTAGTATCGTCTGTAAATACAGAGATTGAACTGTTTACCTCATCCTCCAGGTTGTTTATGAACAAATTAAACAGGATTGGTCCCAGCACAGAACCTTGGGGGACCCCACTACCCACCCCTGACCATTCCGAGTACTCCCCATTTATCATCACCCTTTGAACTTGCCCTTGTAGCCAGTTTTCAATCCATGTACTCCATGTACATGTACTGTTATCATCCAAATTGTCCCTTCCGCTCCTCCCAGGACCTCCTGCTTTCTAGCTCCCTTGTTACCACCTCCCATGCTCGCCTTCAAGACTTCTCCAGAGTCTCTCTCATCCTCTGGAACTCCCTGCTCCAGTCTGTCTGATCAGCCCCTACCCTGTCCACTTTTAGGAGTTCCCTGAAAACTCATTTATTCTGGGAAGCCTATCCCACACCCACCTAACTGTCCCCGAGCCACCCCCATCAAATCATTCTCTGCAGCTATTACCTTTTGTACCACCACCCCCTCCCTTTAGAATGTAAGCTCTACGAGCAGGGCCCTCCTGTACCTTTTGTATTGTAATCTGGAGTCTATGATGTGGATGGAATCCGGCTTGAAGCACCGATAAAGAGTGATTTCTAAAGGCTTGTGAAACCAGGTGGATCTGGTAAGAACAAAACCAAAGGGGGTTTTCGGTTTTTCACATATCCCCCAGTGATTTGTGGGCACAGTATTACACGTGTGGAAGTGTAGTCTCGCTAAGGAAGGGCTATACAGTATACATTTTATGAACTGTGGCAGAGAACTTTTTTACACTTGTGCGGTTTAATCACTAAGTGAGAGCTGATGAACATTGTAGCACAAACCGGATGCAAGGACAGTTCTCATGAATGATTTGCACACTAACGATTTATTTATGTGTGACTAGTGTATACATATATGTTAACCCTATAATATAAGATTGCACTATAACAATATCTTTTTGCAAACAGAGTAATACGCGCTGTTTTGTCTATGGGTGGATGGATTTATCTTATGATATACTTATTCACTTTGTAGATTGTTTTACCTTTTGTATTGTACTGTAATTGTGTTGTCTAATTTTAATTTTGTCCTCTGTTAACCATGGAGGTGCTTCCTGTGATGTGTCATGAGGATAAACACTGCAATTTTGGTTACTGAAGCCCCCCGACTCCCTCATGAAGACTGAGGAGAAGAATAAATTCAATACCTTTGCCATCTCCCCATCCTTTGTAACCAGATGTCCTTCCTCATTCTTTATGGGGCCAATATGGTCTATCTTCCCTTTCTTACTGTTTACATATTTAAATAATTTCTTTGCATTTTGTTTGCTTTCCTCCGCTATGTGTCTTTCATGTTCTATCTTAGCCATCCTTATCGCACCCTTACATTTTTTTTTTGCATTCTTTATAAAGTCTGAAGGGTGATCCCTCAACCTTGTATTTTTTGAAGGCCTTCTCCTTTACTTTTATATGCATTGGAGTTAAGCCATCCAGGACCTTTGTTTGCTCTTTTAAATGTATTACCCAATGGGATACATTGGCTAATGCCCTTATTTAATTGGCTCATAACATAAAACATTTAAAAAATTGTAAAAAACAATAATAAAAAAAGTAAAAAAAAAAAAATGTGACTAACATTTATAATCAAACTAAAACGCCATGCCCAATATGAAGCATAATTTAGCCACACTCGCTGTCTTCTTTGGTGCACTGTGTATGCCACAGGTCACCATCTCCCTAGTAGGGGCCCCAATGCATTACTTTGCCCATGGTGCTATTATGATGACATTCAAAAATGGCATTAAACCGTAGTAGGAAAGGAAAGTAGAGGTATGATGGCGGGTAGTATGTACAGGAGAGGAGTGCTGAGTCTATGAAGGCGAGTAGTATGTACAGGAGAGGAGTGAGAAGTCTATGGAGGCAAGTAGTATGTACATGAGAGGGGTGCGGAGTGTATAGCAGTAGGTAGTATGTACACAAAAGGGTGTGGAGTCTATGGAGGTGAGTAGTATGTACAAGAGAGGAGTGCGGAGTCTATGGAGGTGAGTAGTATGTACATGAGAGGGGTGCAGAATGTATGGGGGTGAATAGTATGTATATGAGAGGGGTGCGGATTGTATGATGGTAGGTAGTATGTACAGGAGAGGGGTGTGGAGTCTATGGAGGGGAGTAGTATGTACAGGAGAGGAGTGCGGAGTCTATGGAGGAGAGTAGTATGTACAAGAGAGGGGTGCAGAGTGTATGGTGGTAGGTAGTATGTACAAGAGAGGTGTGTGGAGTCTATGGAGGCGAGTACTATGTACATGAGAGGGGTGCGGAGTGTATGGGGGTGAGTAGTATGTACATGAGACAGGTGTGGAGTGTATGGTTGTAGGTAGTATGTACAGGAGAGGGGTGCAGAGTTTATGGAAGCGAGTAGTATGTACATGAGAGGGGTGTGGAATCTATGGAGGTGAGTAGTATGTACACGATAGAGGTGCAGAGTGTATGGCAGTATGTAGTATGTACAGGAGAGGGGTGCAGAGTCTATGGAGGCGAGTAGTATATACATGAGCGGAGTGCAGAGTGTATAGCAGTAAGTAGTATGTACAGGAGAGGGGTGCGGAGTCTATGAAGGCAAGTAGTATGTACATGAGAGGAGTGCGGAGTATATAAGGAGAGAGAGACCCTAGAGAGTTGAGGATCATTTGCACAGTACTGGGAAAGGACTCAGGTAAGTATCAAGGGGTAGAACACAGAATGTTTTTTATCTTCATGCATAAAATGCTTGAAAGTAAAAACCTACAGCTTTTATAACCATTTTAACTGTTTGCGGGGGGGGAGGGGGGGTGGAGGTTATTTAATTTACAATGCTATTTGTAATAGGCAGCATGGAGGAGGTGTATCTGCTCGTTGGAGCTTACAATCTAAATCTAGAAGGGAGGGTCAAGCAGAACAAAGGGTAGTAGCTGCGGGGATGATCAGATGAACAAAATGAAAATACATTTGTTAGGTGTGGGTAGGATAGGCTTCTCTGAAGAGGAGGGTTTTTAGGGATTGTCTAAAAGCTAACAGAGTAGAAGATAGACGGACAGATTGGGGTAAGGAGTTCCATAGGCTTGGAGAGGCTCTGGAAAAGTACTGGAGACGAGCATGGGAGGAGGTGATGAGAGAGCTAGAGAGTAGGAGGTCTTGAGAAGAACAAAGAGAACATTTAGGTTGGTATTTCGCGACTAGATCAGTGATGTAGCTGGGGGCAGAGTTGTGGATGGCTTTGTAGGTAGTTTTTAGTATTTTGAATTTAATTTGTTTGGTGAGCGGAAGTCAGTGGAGGGATTGACAGAGAGGAGTAGCAGAGACAGAGCGATTGGTAAGGTGGATGAGTCTGGCAGCAGTATTCATGATGGATTGAAGGGGGGGTAGAGTATGTAGTCTGTAGAGGTAAGCCAATGAGGAGGGAGTTGCAGTAATCTAGGCGAGAGATGACCAGGAAGTGAATTAAGAGCTTTGTTGTGTCATTGGTATATTGTATTTTGGAGATGTTGCAGAGGATGAGGCGGCAAGATTTGGACAGTGATTGGACATGGGGCTTAAAGGAGTGTTCAGAGTCCAGGACTACTCCTAGGACCTTGGCATGTGGGGTTGGGCTGATAGTTGTGCCATCAATTTTGACAGAGAGATCAGGGGAAGAGGCACGTGGGGGAGGAAAAATGATAAGTTCGGATTTGAATAGATTAAGTTTGAAGTTTGGAAGTGGTGTGCCATCCAGATTGATATAGCTGATAGTCAATTAGTGATATGTGAGGAGACTGAAGGAGTGAGTTGAGGGGTAGAGAAATAGATTTGAGTGTCATCAGCGTAGAGATGGTATTGGAAGCCGTGGAAGGGCCCCCAACAGAGAAAGGAAGAAGAGAAGAGGAAGTAGATGTTTGATGTTAGTTTTAGGAGAGTTGTTGGGGACGAAATCCAGACTGAAGGGGATCAAAAAGGCTATTATCAGCAAGGTGGATGCTCAGTCGGTTGTACACTAGACATTCAAGGAGTTTGGATAAAAAGGGGAGCAAGGAGATGGAGCATAGGTTGTTAAGATTGGATAGGTCCAGTGAGGGCTTTTTAAGTATGGGGCTGATAAGTGCATGTTTTAAAGAGCTTGGTAAGATGCTAGAAGAGAGGGAGATATTGAAGATGTGGGTTAGAGAGTGTAGATTAGAGCTAGAAGGTGAATGTAGCATTTGTGAGGAAACAGGATCCAGAAGGCAGATGGTAAGATGAACGTTAGCAAGTAATTTAGCAACCTCATCTATAGTGGTGGGGTTGAAAGAGGGAAGTAATGATTATACCTGTGGGCATGAGGTGTAAAGCGTGGCGGGTATTTGAACAGTAGAGATCCCCTCGCCTCCATAGACTCTGCAGCCCTCTCCTGTACATACTACCTACCGCTATACACTCCTCACCCCTATCGTGTACATACTACTTGCCTCCATAGACTCTGCACCCCTCTCCTGTACATACTACCTACTGCCATACAATCCACACTGCTCTCATGTACATACTACTCTCCTCCATAGACTCTGCATCCCTCTCCTGTACATACTACCTACCGTCATACACTCTGTACCCCTCTCATATATATACTACCCGCCCCCATAGACTCTGCACCCCTGTCATGCACATACTACCCGCCATCATATCCTCCACTTTCCTTTTCCACTCAGGTTTACAGCCATTGTAGAATACCATCATAATAACATCATGGGCAAAGTAATGCATTGGGGCCCCAACTAGGAAGATGGTGACCTGTGGCATACACAGTACACCACAGAAAACAGTGAGTGTGGCTAAATTATGCTTCATATTTGGCATGGCTTTTTAGTTTGATTAGAAATGTTAGTCAAATTAATTTTTTACAGTTTTTTTTATTCTTTTTTAAAAATTTTTTAAAATGTTTTATGTTTTTTGGTGAATTTTTTGGTTTCTTTGGTGAGATATCAGGGGTCTAAACAGACCCCTGATATCTCACTTTTGAGACAGAGAAAAGTAATGAGGAAACACATTCCCCAGTCCTTCTCTATACCCTCAGCTGTACTTCAGTTGAATGAACAGGAGACAGAGGCTCATGTTAATTCATAAACAAAAGCATAATAAACACAGTTTACTACGCTTCAGTTATGAATGAACACAATGACCGATCAGTACTGATCATTCACGGTGTTCATTTAGAAAAGGAAGGGATTTGTAAATTACATTTACCAGCCTCTTTTCCCGGCCTCCATCCTAAAGATCCCCCATAGCAGTCAGCGGGAGAGAAGAGGGGAGAAGCCAGCAGCGCTGTGGGGGAGGGACAAACAGTTATATTTTATCACTTTAATTATTTTTTCCATTATGGGCGTGAGTAGGGCCTCATGTCTAAATTTTGCCTAAGGCCTCAGCTGCCTCTGCACACATTAGGCAAATTAGGCGGCGCAAGGCCCCTGTGAGTGCGAGGCCTAAGGCGACCACCTAATTTGCCTAATTAGAGAGCCGCCTCTGTACAGACCCCGTCCATAGCAGCAGGAAGTTCTCCCCTAGAATGTGCACTGACATAAGCTAAGGAAGATCTTCTCTTGACTTTCCTTGCGAATGAGCTGCAGGGGGATTTACATAAGAATGAGCTGGTGAAGCTCATTTATATAAAAATTATACAAAAGTTCATTAGTAGGCAAATTCCATGGCAATTTGCCCATAAATGAGCTGTGGGCACAGTGTACAGAGGCACAGCCTTTACAAGCCACAGACTCTGTACACATGACAGCAGGGATACAGTGAAAATGTGGGATAGTCCTGCACAACTCAGGACTGTTGGGAGGTTTGCATAAGGTTATACTGTAAGAGGCTATTATTAATTATGATATTTATATGAATATTAAGCTGGTCATATACATTAGGATTTGCTTTATTCTGCCCGTGAGGCTAAACAGCATAAGTTGATGAATCTTGCCTGTCGGCTATTGTATTCATACAGCAGGCAGAAATGGTTGTCAGAATACTTAAACAGCCCCTGCATCTGATTGGATGTAGGTGTGGTCATCTGAGAATTTTCTATTTGGCTCCTTTGACAAAAGTTGATTATAAAAAAAAATCTATTTTTGTTGAGCCAGAAGGTGTTGAGAGGGCCATCCACAGATTCAATTTCAGACAATTCAGCAAGAATTGGCTGAGGTTTTCTCAGTGCATGGCCAGCCTTATGTTTTTTTCCTAGTTTTTATCAATCTGCGTAGTGTGGTTTAGGGAAAATAAATGAAAAATGAATGAGAACAATTTACACTGTATCATAGATGATTAGATGCAGCTAATTTTAGAGCAACAGCATGATGGATGTGTTATGAGTGAGCTACATGGTGACTGACTACACTGTTATATAAGTGTTTGTGTCTGTATGTAAAGAAGGGGGATCATTTAGTATTGTATATTATTTTAAGAGGTTTTTGTAAAGCATGTTCTCATTTAAATAGGAATACCTATTATTGACTGTTTTACTTTCATGTCTGTAAGTATGTCAGAATTATCATTTAGCCAAGTGAATTATACAGTATAGGGTCTAACGTATTGGCAGAGGTCATGGGTTGTCTACACAATTACAAAGAAATCACCAAGGACCTTTAGCTTGTGTTGTTGCCCCAGCACAGCCAATCTGTTACTGCCCCCAGCTGTTTTTAGACATCATGATGCCCTAGGCACATCTGAATAGTGATAATGCATGGTGCAAGCTCTTCCACTTATAAAACCGCTGATAGAATTTGCTGTAGGAGGTAGCAATGATGTCTGCTTTCTAAGAGACATGAGAGATACTTGCCTGCTGAATTATACAGAGCCTTCTAACATTTCTCGACATCCCCTTTACTGCCAAATTAAGTGTCTAGAATTGACCAGATAAGGAAAACAAAATATAGCAAATTGTGAATTTGAAGGCTTGGTGCTGCTCTATCTTGCTGATGCCCTAGGCACTAGCCTACAAGTGCATTATTGCAAAATACACTATAGACTACCACCTCCCATTTTTATTATATGTGCTTCTGTCCTAAAGCTGTTATTCTTCAACAACACTATATACAAGATTCCAGGTCTTATATCCAGCATATATATATAAATATGTATGTATGTATGTAATATGTATATATTATATATGATACTGGCCTTTAATTTATCAGTATTTTTAAACTGTTTAGTGAACACAAAGTACAAAAAATTGTTCAAAATTAACTTGTTTCTGTGAATTTGGCAACCTTGAGAGACATTTATTAATGGCTTGCTTTCTCTCTATGCCATCTCTACAGTGGGACTATTTTTCCTAAAATGTTTCTTTCTAAACAATATGGCCATTATTTAACAAGCTGGAAACAAGGTCAGGATCACATATGCCAAAAAAAAAAACAGCATTGTTGATTAGTATGTTTTTGTGTATCTCATATTATGTGTTTATCAGAATGATCATGAACTAAGCTCTATGTTTACTTAAAACTAGTACTAACTGTAGTGTTATTGTTTATGATAGCATTATAGTGAACATGTATATGTGGTAGGCTTGGGTTGTGTAAATAAATCTTAAGGAAAAAATTGAACAATTTCTTAAGAAGAAAATGGAATGGTGATTTATTTTTAAAGCTTATCTGAAGTAATTGCCTGAAAACCTAATTATGTGTCTTTGTATTGGTCCATCACTTTGATTACCAACATTAATGTGATGAGAGAGGGCAGGCCAGAGCTAGAAATCATTGAAGCTGGTCAGTATTTGATTTGCCCACTGCTGATGTGTTTTTGGCTTTACATCGCTTCCCGTGTCCAGCATAGGCGACAGCATAGGGAGCTTAAGAAACAACCACACTTAAGCCGCGCACACACGGGCGGACTGTCTGGCCAACTTAGTCCGTCAGACAATCCGACGGACAGTCCGTCATACTTTAGAATGAACGGACTTGACCACACACGGATACACAAACAGTCCGTTGAAAGCTTGCGCGATGACGTGTACAGCACGTACGACGGGACTAGAAATAGGAAGTCCAATACACAGCAATGCAACCTTTCGCCGTGTAAATCCTTTCTGAGCATGCGCCATACTTAGTCCGTCGAACTAGCCTACTGACGAGCGGATTGTCCGCTGAAACCAAAGTATGACGGACAGTATTACGGAAATTCCGAAATACTTAGTCCGCCAGACTGCACGCTGAAAAAGTCCGCTGAAGCCCACACACGAGCGGACTGTCCGCTGAAATGTGTTTCGACGGACTAAGTTGGCCAGACAGTCCGCCCATGTGTACGCGGCTTAACTCTTCATATAGACATTTAGGGTTCCTCCAGATTTAAACATTGTTGAAGCTTGATATATATATATATATACACACACAGTGTCTTGCAAAAGTATTCACCCCCCTTGCCATTTTTCGTGTTTTGTTGCCTCACAACCTGGAATTAACATGGATTGTTTGAGGAATTGCATAATGTAATTTACAGAACATGCCCACAACTTTGAAGGATTTTTTTTTTATTGTGAAGCAAACAACAAATAGGACAAAATAACAGAAAAAGTCAATGTGCATAACTATTCACCCCCCTATAGTCAATACTTTGTAGAGCCACCTTTTGCGGCTATCACAGCTCCAAGTCGCTTTGGATAAGTCTCTGTCAGCTTGCCACATCTTACCACTAGGATTTCCTCCTCCTTGCAAAACTGCTCCAGGTCCTTCAAGTTGGATGGTTTGCGCTTGTGAACAGCAGTCTTTAAGTCTGGCCACAGCTTTTCTATTGGATTGAGGTCTAGGCTTTGACTAGGCCATTCCAACACATGTACACGTTACCCCTTAAACCACTCAAGTGTTACTTTAGCAGCGTGTTTGGGGTCATTGTCCTGCTGGAAGGTGATCCTTCATCCTAGCCTCAAATCACACACAGAGTGGTACAGATTTTGCTCAAAAATATCCTTGTATTTAGCACCATCCATCTTTCCCTCAACTCTGATCAGTTTCCCAGTCCTGACTGCTGAAAAACATCCCCACAGCATGATGCTGCCATGTTTCACGGTGGGGATGGTGTTCTTCGGGCGATGTGATGTGTTGGGTTTGTGCCAGACATAGCATTTTCTTTGATGGCCAGCCAAAAAGTTAAATTTCTCATCAGACAAGTGCACCTTCCTCTATACATTTTTGCAGTGTCCCACATGCCTTTTTGCAAACTCAAAACGTGCCATTTTGTTTTTTGCTGAAAGTAATGGCTTTCTTCTGGCCACTCTGCCATAAATCCCAACTCTATGGAGCATACGGCTTATTGCCATTTTATGTACAGATACTCCAGTCTCTGCTGTGGAACTCTGCAACTCCTCCAGGGTTACGTTAGGACTCTGTGCTGCCTCTCTGATTAATGCCCTCCTTGCCCACTCTGTGTGTTTTGGTGTGCAGCCGTCTCTTGGCAGGTTTGCTGTTGTGCCATGTTCTTTACATTTGGTTAGGATAGATTTGATGGTGCTCCTAGGGATCCTCAAGATTTGGATATTTTTTTTATAACCTAA
Source organism: Lithobates pipiens (assembly GCF_037356315.1). Lineage (NCBI taxonomy): Eukaryota > Metazoa > Chordata > Amphibia > Anura > Ranidae > Lithobates > Lithobates pipiens. The sequence continues at coordinate 185,604,283 of NW_027507764.1, forward strand.
CCCTGGCTTGTACTTCTTAGCAACATTGTGCCTTACTTGTTTGGAGAGTTCCTTGGTCTTCATGGCAGTGTTTGGTTAGTGGTACCTCTTGCTTAGGTGTTGCAGACTCTGGTGTCTTTCAAAAAGGTGTGTATATGTAATGACAGATCAGGTGAAACTTAGATTGCACACAGGTGGACATCATTTGACAAATTATGTGACTTCTGAAGGTAATTGGTTGCACCACAGCTTTTTATGGACTTGATAACAAAGATGTGAATACATACGCACATGCCAATTATCATTTGTTTATTTCTGAAAAATAGTTTTATGTATATATTTTTCTAATTTTACTTCACCAACTTAGATTACTGTGTTCGGATCCATCACATATAATTCAGATTAAAAAAACTAAAGACTGTAATGTGAATACTTTTGCAAGGCACTGTGTATATATATATACACATATATATATATATATATATATATATATATATATATATATATATATATATAGATACATACATACATTTATTTTTGAAGCAACAGGCTAGCAGAAAGCATCAACTGATAAAACATGGGATATTGCAATATACTAAGTAATAATGCAACAGTTAAATGGTTGATTAGCTTCATTTTTTTTAAATCGTATTTAGACAACTCTAGCTTTCTGTTTTCTATACTATTTTGCTATTGTGGCTACTGATTACAGAACGTGTAGTTATAGTTACCAGAGGTTCATAAATAATAGTAAGCATTAGTTTGTGATAAAACCATGCACAAAATTTCCTGTATAATTTGTTCAGCAAATAATGGTTTTGAAGAAGAAACCCAACAGTCATTATTTTAATTCCGTCCCGTGCAGTGAAGACAGGCTTGTGTCAGATCTTTTGTTATATCCGTTGAAAGATCTGACAGTATATGGTGAGCCTAACAGAAGTGAGTCCCAACTGACAAGTGCAGAGTATTCCCCCATTGTTGTATTTGTGAAGGTGTTCAGGGGATTTAATGGAATCATTGGAATAACATTATTGTGCCATTATGAAGTGTGGCAGCCAGAACAGAGCAGATGGAGAAGCACAACATGGGGGAAAGGAGTGGTTTACAACGAGATGCGGTGTGAGTGCATCCCAAGTTGCTGAGTTAGATACTAGGGAACCTAGGAAAGAAAAAAATTAAAACACTAATCAGATCAGGGAAGAGAATTGTAGAAGTTAAGAACTAAGCAGTTATCAGTGAAATGCTCCTCATATAGGTTGAGCACAATGCTTTCTACAAGCGAGACCCAGTTTGAGCCAAGATTTAAGGAGGATGGAGAAGACCCAGAGCTTTTGTAAGTGCCTACACTGGACCTCTCTGCCCTGTCACTCCTTGTAACAATGTTATTCTAGCATTATATGATGAGTTTTGTCTGATGTTTAATGTTAAATAGAGGTCACATTTGTTACTGTGACTGCTGCTATTACTGTGACTTGAGATACTGTTATTCTCTTGTCTTATATTTGTATTATAATTGCAGAGAATATAGGTGGTCTGTGGTTTACCTAATTATCAACAAAAGACTTTTCCATTTCCAAATTTTACACCATGCAAATGTATACAGCTCACAGTTCCTAAACTACCTCCTGTGGCTGAATGTGAATGTTGTGCTTTTTCCTATTTTTCTAAAGTCTGTGCAATTATATGAAAATGACTCTTTACATGTTTCTTTTTTTTTCCGCAAAGCTTTTTTGCAAATCTCGACAAGTTTGAAAAACTGTAAAACAGTAAAAATGACACACTTTTTCATAATTTGATAAAACAATGGGTACAAAGTGATACAGCACATTTATCACATGAAATTTGACATTATGATAAATTTGTCCCATTTTTACAACATTTTTAGCAATCTCTGGCACATTAACAGATGCAACAGCTGCAATTTTATTGATAAATGTTCCCAACTGTGTAGATCTTGAAGGAGAAATAATATAATTTACATGAATTGTGGTGCTGGCCTAAATAATATCATAAATAAACAGTGCACTAAGCCTAAATAATTTTGATGGATGAGACCCCCCTCCCCACGTTCTTCAAAATGTTAACATAAAAAATAAATGGATGTGGCAAATTTAAATCACTGTGACTAAAATATACAAAATGAATAACCAAACCCAAAAAGTTCCCTTTAGTCTTAGCCATCGGACCCATAACTTATGTACCCTGAGTAGATTGATATATAGTGCTCCATACAACCTTTGTAATAAGAAATGCTAGATTATAATGCCTACACACAAATTTTTTAATCTAAAGTGGCTTTTATTTTTGGGTTTTTAGAGGTTTCTTCATTGGGCGTTTCATACTTGTACATTTCATACTTGGGTTTCATACTTGTAAATTTAGGGGGGTTTCTTCTGATCTGAAGCACTCTTCTTCAAGCCAGATATATTGCTGTTGTCCTCTGCCTAGTCTTTCTTATATCTGGCATGCAAAAAACAAATAGAACACTTTTGGGTGGGATTCAGTTTGAAATGACAATTTACTGGAATGTTGTTTCATTTTTATGCCTCAAATAGTTATCAGAAATCAACATGGATAGTGGTTTTCTCGTTGTCAAAAGAGTGTTTGGACATGCAGACTGATTAGATAAAGTCAAATGTTTCTGCCATGTTTGTGAGTGATTAGTGATTGTATTGAAAAATAAAAAACCCACAGTCACGTTGAATAATTATATGCCGTGTTGATAGTTGTGACTTAAAGGACATGTAAATGCTAACAATTAACTTCCCTTATTTGGTAATTTTTTTGGCATTTGTTACCCCAGCATTTCATATTCCTGATATGTGCCTGTTGTACCATGTACTTGTATGAGAAAGCATCCTGTTCTCTTTGTTTTGCTTCCTTTAAATTAAATCCTTGGTGTTCCTGCCAGTCCCTGTGATTTTCTAATAAAAACTGACCACACCAAGCAGGAGAGCACATTGTGGTCAGTTCTCTAGCTATGCTGGGAAAACAGTGTACTCTCCTACAATGATCCGAATGGTCCTGACACTCCCCCGCTGCACAGCCATTCACCGGGAAGCTCAGTGTACTGTTGCTTTTCCTCCCCCAGCTCTTTTGCAGCTGAGAACAGATGGAAAGTGATCACTCATAAAAAAGGGAAAAAATATATTTATAATTTTTTATATCTATACAAAAATGTTTTGCCTTTGATTTCTATTTTAAACTGAATGTATTGTTTTACAAGGTTATCATTTACAATCACTTTAAAAACAAAAAGTTGATCTTGCCAGAAATCATGTCAGCTCACAACTTCTTTTGCTCTTTGCCAGTGCTGCAGTCTTATCAGTTACATTATTCCCTGTTATCTCTGAGGGCTGCAGACCCACTCCCCTCTATGTTATTTTCAAAGAGGAGATGGGGAGGTGTTCTGTTGTCCTCTGTGAGGTGACCAGTGAGATAGTACAGTGAGTGACCATTGTCATCCTAGGACATAAATTGTTTTACTGGCAGAATCACCAAGCGAAATTAAAGGTAAAAAGCTTGAGAAACTAATTCAGCCACCAAATCTAAGGAATGGCGAGTTGCACTTTATAAAAATGTTGTTCTTGGGTAAGATATTCTTAATACAGTTTCTCTGCCACTTTTCAGTTGTTTTTGGAGATTATATAAAGTGGTGTCTGCCCTGAAATTCTATGACATTGCCCCACTTTTACGTTTCATTTCCCAGGACATGTTAATATTTTTGAAAAAGACAGGTAATCATTGATATAGTAGTCTGACCATGTAGCTGCAGAAAAAATAGCCTGAATTTCCTGTTTTCGTAGAAATGTCCAGACAGGCAGAAAGATATTCTGCTATTCCAGGCCATTAAAGTTAATGGGAAAAAAAACATTAAACAGTATGGGTAAAAATTAAAATGATATACCTTTTACGATATGAATTATAATTGCGAATAACTATCTGTATTTGGTCTTAATAGATGGCTTTCAATTCATTTTGTATGTTTATTTATTGATGTCTTTTAATTGCTTTTGCATATGCATTTGTTTGCTGCTGCTGTGTTTGTAAATTAACAGTTTTAGTGTTGGTAATAGTTTCACCTTATTGGCCTTAAGAGTTCCTGGTTATTTGCAAGCAGCCATTTTGAACATGTTAACTGTTCTGTTTTCTGGAGAACAACTAATCAGTTGGTATCTCTGAGCTGAATCAAATGTTTATTAGTTTGATTAAAATAATTTCCCATGTCACAGTATATCTGTGATAAACCTTGTTTATGATGATGTATCATAATCAATAATCCCTAATATTCTTTTGAGGCCTCGGAGAGCTCCATTCTGACACACCGGCCACTGTGTTTGAGGTTCCAGGTGTTCTACGTGCTTCCTATGCTGTCTGAAGCTTTTTTTATGGAGCCCATCACTCTTCTGCTATAGCCTAGTATGTATTTTCTGCAAGAGAGAAAATGGTGTCGTGTATTTAGGACCCTTCTCGGTAAATGTACACTAAAATAATTGGTAATTTATTACAAACTTTGCAATTTTGTATTTTATCTTTCTGCCTCATTTGTGTAGAAGGTAGTTAGATTTCTTAAAATAAAACATACTATTTTACATAAATTAAATTACCCCTCTATAACTCTCTTTAATGTTGCCAATACTACACACCATATTTAAAGGACATGTATAGTGTTGTTTTACTTGATTTTTATGGTGTTAGGAAAAAAATGCTTTTTTTCTATTTAAGTAAATATGAAATATTGCTTAGTCATATTTATTTTTTTGCCTTTGAGTCTATAGGCATAGTTACATTTTGAAGACTTTGCATTTTATTATTAGTGAGTATTTGTTTAATGATTACCTAAAAAAATATATAATTTACCCCAATTTGAGGTAGTTTGCCTTTAGGCTTTCTTTTATAAACTGTGTTTTAAGTCTCAATAGCTGCTTTATCATATACCATAGAATTAGTTCCCCTTTATATATTTATGGAGTAAAAAAAAAATCCACCTTAAGGTCTGTCTCCTGTGAATTTAATATTATGTATATGTAGTGTAGAACAAGTACAGTGTCAACAAATTCTCTTGTCTCTTATAGAACAGGATGAGTTGTGGATTTAAAGGACAATTTCAGGTATCAATATAATAATGCAATTCAGGGAATTCTGTCAATGGGCTGAAGTCATAAAGTCCACTCAATATACCAGAGTCTGGGTTTAATAAATTCCAGTGCAGATTTAGAGGGTTTTTCGATGCTGAGTAGGGCTGCAACATCATATCACATCATGCACTAATGTATATGGATGAGGCATCAGTAGACCCACAGAAAGGAAGGTGTATTTTCAAATGCTAACATTTAGGGCTATTCAAAACATGGGTTCACTAGCAATTTTATGAATTTAGCTAGCTGGGCTTCCAGCTGCACAAGACAAATGCCAAAGTGAAAATTTTGAACAATTTGGCAGGTAGGCTAGGAATCTGTCATGAAGAAAAGAGCTAGTGGACATACAGCATTTCACTAATTAGATAAACGAACATGCTTCTGCTGATTCTGTCATTGTCTGGATTAACAACGTAATACAAAATTCACACTGGACACATTTATGCCTGCAATGTCCAGAGATGTACAGTTTTCAATCTTGGGCCATGTAATACATGCAGTGAAGGTATTAAGACCAAGGTGCAGAAATCAGACAGAAGACTTCACTATGAACAAACATTCATATTTGAGATACCTTATAGTTCTCATGGCAAAGGTTTTTAGAATCCCAGTATATAAAATCCTTCCATCCAATAAGGGATTACTATCACTATCCACTTGAATTTGTCACTCCCGTATTGTCTGCTCTTAAGGGTTCAGTTTACATTGACCATCTTTATCTTACCCTGATAATTAAACTATATACTCAAAATTCATTGACTAGGTAGTAGCCTAGTCAAGATTTTCATTTTGCATTTCGATTTTTGCTCTCTCTTATTTCGTTGGCTTTCCCTTGACATTTTCAAATCACTTGTATCCTTTTTCTTTCCAGGAAAGCGATAATGATATTATTTTTATTCATATGCTTTCAAAAGATTTTGCTCTGTGTTTTGTATATTTATTGCCTATAAGCTATTAATTCACCCTGGTTCTTGTCTTTTCTCCATTTTGTTGTTAAGGACAACACCTTAGTTCTGCTGAAGATAATTATAAAAAGGAGATTATATTTATTGCTCCACTGTTGCAGACTACACTATTGTACTATGATGTGCACATGGCAGATTCACATTGATTGCAGAGGTATCATGTTTTGCTGGGATGACTTAAGATGTGATGATGCAAATATTCTTTACTTTTGACTTTAGAATGAAAGATTTCAAATGTTTTATTGAGTTTGTTGGGTCCTTACATACTTAAGGTGCTTTTAACAACTTTTTTTTGCGTCAGTTCTCCAGGTGTGAGTCGGCTTTCTAGACTATATATTTTAATAAAGGCAATCACATCTCATACAACTACGAGCTGCATCATTTCTCTGCAGCATTATAATTGCCACATCCAGTGTATAAAATACACTGTAAACATGTTTGCATACCTATGCCATTATGTTTAACAATATTTTATTTAATTTGCCTTAAATTATTCTATGAAACATTAGACATTATCCAAAGTTTTAAAATACAGCATAGCTCAAGGAACTAGATGTATGGTGAAAATGACAACAGTGTTGTGGCAAAGGCCCACTTTACTTTCCATTAATACTTTATGTTTTTGAAAGAAGACGTTTATGCAATGCAAGGAAGCCTGTTTCCATTATTTAAATTTTTTGTTTGCACATCCTGAATACCAGGCATACCCCACTTTTAAGTACACAATGGAGTTTAGTTACTAAAGCTGGAAAGTGCAAAATCTTACCAAAGCTTAATTGAACAAGCTGGGGTTAGAAGCTCATTGGTTTCTTTGCAGCAGTGAGCCTGATTTTGCACTTTCCAGCTTTAGTAAATAAACCCCATTGTGTACTTAAAAGTGGGGTATGCCTGTATAGGGTATCAAGCACCAGATAATTGATTGGTTATAAAAAATTTCAAAAATTATAGCCATTGTTGAGATTTTTCTTAAGTACGGTTGTTTAGCTCAGGGAATGAAAAGACAACAGTGTTTTAAAAGACAATGACATAATATAGAACTAAGAACCTAGACAGCAGCCTGCAGTTGATACATCATTGATCTGGGATCTCAGGATATCTGTAAGCATTTCCATGATTTGAGCGGTTAGCAATGATTACAGTTATACTCATCTGTGAATCAACACCTTTTTATTAAGCTATTAATTGTGTCATGGTTGCAACATGGGTTTTCTAATTATTGAAGCTACAGTACATTGTGTTGGAACCTAAAGGAACTGAAGGATCTGCGTTAATACAATTAAACCTACCATGAATTTTTTTTTTTTTATCATAAAGCATTTTTCATAAAAAGAAATGTTCATTTGTATAAATAATTTTCCTTTATTTAGAATGCATGAAATGCTATTATTTCCTCTCTCCCTTTTTTTTAAACATACATTGTGGCACAAACGTATACATATTTCAAAATGGCTCCTCATTTGCGATTCACGAGCAGGTTAGGGGCGTACTCCCTCACAGTATGTATTATTGTAGCTGAGGATTATGGGACTGCAGATACACACTGCGGCAAAAATCTAAAATTCATCGGGAAAATTTGTTCTATTCTGCTATCACTAAGGGGAAGAATCTTCAAAACAATGGAATCATGCTAAATGATTAGTGTTGTTAAAACATAAAGCAATAAAAACGTTTTTTTTTCCCCTCCTCAAATTGCATTTCATTAATAAAAACTGTTAAAGGAGATTTCTCTTTAAAGGCTTCGATGCTCTGCGGTGCCATGAAATCGCAAATTTTTGATCTTGTTTGCTGGCAACATGGTGAGCTATTGCACTGACTGCAGGCAGCTTACATGGTTTTTCCCAGCTCAAAATGTTCATAATCAGTTCATCACATCTGCTTGCCAAAAGTATAAAGTAGTATTGGTTAGAATTCATTAATGCCCCATCCACGCCTAACAGTCTATTGCTACAATAATGCCGTTGTTTTGTTTTTTTTTACAATATGTATACATACAATTCCAGTATACACCTCAACTAATAATAAATATACTATTACATCCATGGAAAATTTATAGTGGAAAAAAAGGGAGTTCGATGTGTGCTTATAATCACATCATGAGAGATCCACGGTTCCTATTTAGAAAAATTTCGCACAGAGAAACTTCTTAAGAGAGTCCCCGCTGTGCAGAGTGAAAGGCATGAACCAACCAAAGACAGAATTCATCTGTGTTTATATTTTACAGACAATGAGGAAATCTAGTCTTTGTATGCCCTTTTTCCCTCCACCTTATTATTTTGCAAAAAAAAAAAAATCTGCAAGATGTTCCCCATCTCGCTCCCTCCCCCCGCCATCACGAATGCTCACACCCCCACAAGACTGCGCTGTTCCATCATCTTTTTTTATACTTCACAATACTGCAAGCGCCATCTTTGCCTGATGTGTTACTTGGTGATATCAGTCAATTTATTTTTTCTGCTTGTTTAATTATTATTATTATTATTAAGATGGCATCTTTTTTGCTGGAAACACTGAGCCTTGCCAAAAGCTGATTAAGGGTTAAGAAAAGCAATGTATACATTTATAAGACAGAATTCATATATAAAATGGGGAAGAAATCACTAATTAGAAACACATAACTAATTACTTAAATTAGCTGTGCAAACGATCAATAATGAACAAGGCTTCCTGACAGAATTACCTTGATGATTGCTTTTCACATGCAGTCTTTCTGTATATTTCTGATACCTGGCATTTGCTAATCCACTGCACTGCAGTATTCCTGCTACCTGACAGGACTGCACTACACTGTGAATGGGTATCACAAGCAGCCAGTGGATTACTAAAGCCATTAAATTATGATTAGTTCATTTTTTTAAGCAGACAAACAAAACAAAAGGATATGAAAATTGCAGCCATAAGCAGCATCCAACCAAACCATGTAAGGCCCACTGAAAACTAACCGAAGCTAGTGTTATAAAATACATAATTTGTGCATTTTGTATTCTAGAACTGACAATAATATTTTAAACATAATTAAATGCTTTTAGTGAGGGGAAATTCCATTCAGTTTTTTTCCCTTATGAAAGTCATACAGGTCCTTAAAGGTTTGGACCAAAAGGGGTTGATTGACCTAAAGAATATGTTACCACAACATTTCATATTGCTGATATGTACATATGGTACCATGTACTTGTGTTAAAAAGTCTGCCGGCCCCCTGCTTTCCTATTTTAAACTGATCATGCTGGGCATGAGAACACATCTATCTCAGCATGGTCAGTTTTCTTTCTGTGCTTGGAGAACAGCCTGCTTGTCCTCCAGTGATCAGACTTGTGCCCCCCCCTCACACAGCCATTCATTGGGTAAATCAGTTTACTACTGTTTCTCCACCCCCAGCTCTCTAAAAAAAGATATTTATAAATATGTATATATATATATATATATATATATATATATATATATATATGTATATATATATATGTATATATATATATATATATATATGTATATATATATATATATATATATATATATATATATATATATATATATATATATATATATATATACACACACACACACACACACACACACACACATGCACACACACACTATATTACCAAAAGTATTGGGACACCGGACTTTATAGGCACATGAAATTTAATGGCGTCCCAGTCTTAGTCTGTAGGGTTCAATATTGCGTTACCCCACCCTTTGCAGCTATAACAGCTTCAACTCTTCTGGGAAGATTGTCCACAAGGTTTAGGAGAGTGTCTACAGGAATGTATGTTTGTGTGGTCAGGTACTGATGTGGCTTGCAGTCTCTGCGCTAATTCATCCCAAAGGTGTTCTATCGGGTTGATGTCAGGACTCCGTGCAGGCCAGTCAAGTTCCTCCACCTCAAACTCACTCTTTGGAAATATTCTGTTCCAGTTCTGTTCTTCTGTTTATCAATCAGTGATGTCTCTTTTAAAAGTGTGCTCTGCTCAAAATGGCAAAAGTTTATATGCATATATTCTCTTCTGTGTTTCTTATCCTAAACCTTGCATCACCACCGCACTTGTACACTCACCAGATGACCATGACCCCTCTGGAAAGAGTATGGTCAAAATGTGGGGTTAATAACCTTAGGCAGCAGATTTTCCATTTTAGAGTAATTATCGCAAGAAAACTGAAGGGAGAAAACTCTAATGCCCTGTACACACAATCAGACATTCCAACAACAAAATCCGACTGATTTTTTCCAACGGATTTTAGCCCAAACTTGTCTTGCATACACGTGGTCACACAAAGTTGTAGGAAAATCCAATCGTTCAGAACGAAGTGACGTACAACACATACAATGGAACTATAAATGGGCCAGTAGCCAATAGATTTAGTCTCATGATTTATTCTCAGCGTGCATGGCACTTTGTGCGTCGGATTTGTCCACAATCAGATTTTGTTGTTGGAAAATTTCAGATCCAGCTCTCAAACTTTGTGTGTCGGAAGTTCCGAAGGTCAAATGGAGCCCACAAATGATCGTAATTTCCAACAACACAATCCGACCGTGTGTACGGTGAATTATGCCCCGTACACACGGTCTGATTTTTTGACGGAAAATGTTTGATGAGAGCTTGTGTGTAGGCTCCATTGGACCCTCCATCGGGATTTCCGTCACACAAAATTTGAGATCCGGATCTCAAATTTTCTGACAACAAAATCCGTTGTCATTAATTCCGATCGTGTGTACACAATTCCGACGCTCCACGCATGGTCGGAATCAAGCAGAAGAGCCACACTAGCTATTGAACTTTTTTTCTCGGCTCGTCATACATGTTGTACGTCACCGTGTTCTTGACATTTTGAATTTCTGACAAGATTTGTATGACCATGTGTATGCAAGACAAGTTTGAGCCAATATCCATCGGAAAAAACCCATGAATTTTGTTGTCGGAATGTTCAATCAATAGACATGTGCACACTGAAATATTTTGTTTCAGAATTTTGCTTTTGTCCAAAAAATACATTTATTTAGTTACTCCCGAAATTCGTTTTTATATCTTTTGTTTTTCGTTAAAAATCAAATTTGTCCGAAAATCCAAATTAATTAAGGTCGAATCTGTCATTGAAGGCTAATGGTGTCTGTCGAATGTTCATAGAAGATTCGATGGAGCAGCTAAACTGTATGACTTCGTATAGTTTAGCCGCTCCGTCAAATCTTCTTAGAACTTTCGACAGACACCATAAGCCAAAGATTCAACGTTTGTATGTTTTTCGCTGCTTTGTTGATTCTTTGTCGTTCATGTTGAATGTATATACGGTAGTTCAAACAAAAAATGTACTGGTGGAAGTGATCACTGATCAGACAGGTAACAAAATAGGGTATACAGAATCAATTAGAATCTCAATCTATAATATACAGTGGTGTGAAAAAGTGTTTGCCCCCTTCCTCATTTCCTGTTCCTTTGCATGTTTGTCACACTTAAGTGTTTCGGAACATCAAACCAATTTAAACAATAGTCAAGGACAACACAAGTAAACACAAAATCCAATTTGTAAATGAAGGTGTTTATTATTAAAGGTGAAAAAAAATCAAAACCATCATGGCCCTGTGTGAAAAAGTGATTGCCCCCTAAACCTAATAACTGGTTGGGCCACCCTTACCAGCAACAACTGCAACCAAGCGTTTGCGATAACGTGCAATGAGGCTTTTACAGCGTCCTGGAGGAATTTTGGCCCACTCATCTTTGCAGAATTCTCCTAATTCAGTTACATTAGAGGGTTTTCGAGCATGAACGGCCTTTTTAAGGTCATACCACAACATCTCAATAGAATTCAGGTCAGGACTTTGGCTAGGCCACTCCAAAGTCTTCATTTTGTTTTTCTTCAGCCATTCGGTGGTGGACTTGCTGGTGTGTTTAGGATCATTGTCCTGCTGCAGAACCCAAGTTCGTTTCAGCTTGAGTACACGAACAGATGGTCGGACATTCTCCTTCAGGATCTCTTGGTAGACAGCAGAATTCATAGTTCCTTTTATCACGGCAAGTCTTCCAGGTCCTGAAGCAGCAAAACAGCCCCAGACCATCACACTACCACCACCATATTTTACTGTTGGTATAATGTTCTTTTTATGAAATGCAGTGTTCCTTCTACGCCAGATATACTTGGACACACACCTTCCAAAGAGTTCCACTTTTGTCTCATCGGTCCACAGAATGTTGTCCCAAAAGTCTTGGGGATCATCAAGATGTGTTGTGGAGAAATTGAGACGAGCTTTGATGCTCTTTTTGCTCAGCAGTGGTTTTCTCCTTGGAACTCTGCCATGCAGGCCATTTTTGCCCAGTCTTTTCCAAAAGGTGGAGGCATGAACGCTGACCTTAACTGAGGCAAGTGAGGCTTGCAGTTCCTTGGACGCTGTTGTGGGGTCTTTTGTGACCTCTTGGATGAGTCGTCGCTGCGCTCTTGGGGTAATTTTGGGCGGCCGGCCACTCCTGGGAAGGTTCCCCACTGTTCCATGTCTTCGCCATTTGTGGATAATGGCTCTCACTGTGGTTCGCTGGATTCCCAAAGCTTTGGAAATGGCTTTATAACCCTTTCCAGACTGATAGATCTCAATTACTTTCTTTCTCAATTGTTCCTGAATTTCTTTGGGTCTCGGCATGATGTGTAGCTTTTAAGGATCTTCTGGTGGACCTTACTGTGTCAAGCAGCTCCTATTTAAGTGATGCAGGTGTGGCAATAATCAGGCCTGGGTGTGGCTAGAGAAATTGAACTCAGGTGTGGACAACCACAGTTATAGTATGTTTTAACAAGGGGGGGGCAATCACTTTTTCACACAGGGCCATGATGGTTTGGATTTTTTTTCACCTTTAATAATAAACACCTTCATTTACAAATTGCATTTTGTGTTTACTTGTGTTGTCCTTGACTATTGTTTAAATTGGTTTGATTTTCCGAAACACTTAAGTGAGACAAACATGCAAAGGAACAGGAAATGAGGAAGGGGGCAAACACTTTTTCACACCACTGTAGAATCTATAATAATAAATCCCCCCCCCACCACAATACGGGCAGCCTCTGAGGCGATCACAACACTAGCAACACTAGTATCACTATCAGGTTCACAACACTAACACAATAGCAGCAAATTATTATGAAAAAGTTAAGTTGAACTGTAGCTTGCTTCACTATTGTTCTGCTGCTGTGCTTATACTTAATTGCTAAATAATTTAGGTTCTCTGACAAACGGACCAGCTAAGATTGACTGTCTTCTGAAATGATTCAGTGTGTGTGTGTCTCTCTCTGCTAGCAATCATAAGTGAAAGTAAGTTGGCTGTACGTGTGTGTACTTAGTTCTAGCTATTTTACTGCTCCACCTCTTTGGTTACAATCAGCCAATAACATTCATCATCATCATCATCATTATTTTTTTTTACTTCCCCCACCCAGTTCCAGCAGCGATCTTTTCTCTCTATGCCAAATCTTTTCTCTCTATGTCAAATCTTTTCTCTCTATGTAGAATAATCCTGGACTAATAGAGTTAAGGTTTGGCACATTCGACCACAGGTTAGATAGACACAGATTGTTATTGTCAGCGTCATGTCGAATCTCTTTTCTATATCGACCTGTTGTCACAATGAAAACTAGAATAAAGCATTTGTTTATGTCAAATCTTTAGTTTTTCGGATTCTGCACTTTCTAACGAAAATACCTGATATTCAGACGAAAATGCATTTGGACGAAAACAAATGCACATGTCTACCGATCAATGTCTGATCGTGTGTACGGGGCATAATAGTGTAAAACCTCTTTATTTAAATATAATCTAAAAAAAAAATCAATATATATGCTTACATTATAAAGTGCATTCCCCTGGGTTGAATCACTTTTGTATAACCAGTCAGCCCCACTACTGCTCAGTGCGAGCACAGACTATCTTCAATATCTCACCACTCCCAAGTGTTAGGCTCTTGTTCAGCACAGATAGCTTACTGTATCCCTCCGCCTGGCCAGAATCTTTAATGTCCATAATCATGAATGACTGTGTGCTTTATTATTTGGCTGGATTGCTTTGGTAAGGCATGCAACAGGAGTACCCCGTGTGCAGGGCAGGACTTACCATTGGGCTTGACTGGGCTCAAGCCCATGGGACCCGCCCAATAGGGGGCCCCGCAGAGATACATAGCCATGTGTACTCGGCTCCGCTCCGCTCACAGTCCCGCCCTATGATGGACATAACACAGGGACTGGGCGTGACTGTGAGCTGAGCCGAGCTCGAGACTGCAAGAGGACCCAAGAGCCGTCAAGAGAACCCAAGAGCCGGCGAGAGCCCCCGAGAGAACCCGAGAGCCCCCAAGAGCCGCCAAGATACACAGGACTCTGTATCTCGGCGGCGCCATTTTTAAACTTCAAGACTGCAAAGACAAGGCTGCAAATGACACTGGGGCAAGGCTGCAAATGACAAGGCTACACTGACAAGGCTGCAAATGACACTGACAAGGCTGCATAGACACTGGACAAGGCTGTAGATGGACACTGATAAGGCTGCATTGATGGGCATTTAAATGTAAGTTTTTTTCGCTTAAACTCCCCTCCTAAAAGTTTTTTCCTTAAAATTCCCTCCTAAACTTGTGGCGCGTGTTATACGCCAGCGCGTGTTGTATTCTGATAAATACGGTAATGTATAGAGGGTAGGGCCCGAAAGTGACTCAAGCCCAGGGGCCCCCACCACCCTAAGTCCTGCCCTGCCCGTGTGTAAGAGTCACTTATACAGACCTCAACAATGGCACCACACCGTTGGTAAGAGAGACCAGGAGGTTAGTTTATAGGGTGATTAGCAATTAAAAAAACACAACACACCCTTTGGGGCCCTGATATTCCCTCTTTCTTAGGAGTGCCTGGACTCAAAGACAGCTCTAAAATAAATTTCTATCTCTTAAGAGGAAACAGTATCAGCAGATTGTGTAGCTTAAAAAGTCAATGACAGGGTATTGTGCCAGAACACGTTTTGTGGCCAGAACACTTCTATGCCAACACTGGAATGGGAAGACATGAAGCACAGCAGATACAATAGTGTTTTAAGGTATTTGCAAGAAAATTTCAATAACAAAATGATAACATGCTGAGATACAGAACTATGAGTTAGGCTTTAGGTCTCCACATAAATGGAATTTTACACTGAAATTGCCAGTGCTATCCATGTCAAACTCCTTTGTTAACCACTGATAAATACAATATTTATACAGTACTAAATGGAATTAGTAATTCTGTTTAATGAAATACAAAAGATGGTGCACTAGCCTAGTAAATTATCCAAAGCACCATTTATTAAAAGAAAAGAATACTTATGTAGTTTATTTTCCAATGTCATTTGATTGTAACCTCTCCTGCTACATGTGAGGAGCTTTTAATGCTTCTTTGTTGGTGAGTATAATCCTTAATGCTGCAAACACACGTGGGATTTTCCGACAAGAAATGTTGAATGTGAGCTTGTTGTTGGAAAGTCCGACTGTGTGTATGCTCCATCGGACATTTCTAAATAGAACCGTTGTTGAAGGTGATGGACTTTATAGGCATAAACACAAGTTTCTTAACAAAATTTATTTTTAATAAATAGTGCAAAGCATACATAAAATTGCATGAAACACTAATTGCCTCAGAGTATAACGATTACACTGTAAATGTGGTCTATTTAAATCACAATTAGGAAAAAAGACTCATACATTGGAAACCAATAATATAAACAGTGTATCATAGATGACTCAGCTCGGAATTGCTCTACATGTTACGCATTATACAAACGCTTCATCAGGAGCTTTTGGCGTTTTTCTAAAACAAACAAACAAAAAATTAAAACAATCAAAAACCATAAAAAATTACATATAATATATCACAAAAAACAATAATCACTTTAAACATGTGCTCCCCTTTTATCCCAGGACCAGAATTTTTCCAAAATGTATGATTTTTGATTGCTTTAATTTTTTGTTCGTTTGTTTTAAAAAAACGCCAAAAGCTCATGATGAAGCGTTTGTATAACACGTAACATGTAGAGCAATTTCGAGCTGAGTCATCTATGATACACTGTTTATATTATTGGTTTCCTTTTATTTTTGCCTATGCTGTATATGTGTCATAGCAAAATGGAAATGTATGAGTTTTTTTTCCTAATTGTGATTTAAATAGACCACATTAACAGTGTAATTGTTGTGCTCTGAGGCAATTAGTGTTTCATGCAATTTTATGTATGCTTTGCACTATTTATTATAAATACATTTTGTTATAAATTATTTTAAAGAAACTTGTGTTTTTGCCTATAAAGTCTATCACCTTCAACAACAGTTCTATTTAGTGATTTCAAATATCGGGATGTGGCATGTTGTACTATGTTTTGTATCCACAGTACCACCCTGTGTTTCATATGCCATCAATTTAAATCCATCAGACATTTGCTGTCGGACTTTCCGCCCACAAATATTTGATAACAGGTTCTCAAATTTTCCGCCAACAAAACTTTGTTGTCGCAAAGTCCGATCGTATGTACACAAGTCTACGCACAAAAGTTCACGCATGCTCTGAATCAAGTATGAGCTGGAAGTTGCTCGGTCTTGTAAAACTAGTGTTCGTAGTGAAAATAGCAGATTAGTCAATCGAAATCTCTCAATGCACCGCATTCCCTTCTTCTTTATAATGCTATAATAATGAATTTGCTTTGCTGCTGATATTCACAGAGTTCTGACAAACTGATTTTTTATTATTTCTTGTGATCTCCTGAATAATCTTATTTTATTTTATTTTTTCTAGTGATCTCCATTTTTTTTTTTCTAGTGATCTCCATAATATTTTTTGTCGTTTTGTGTGTCAAGTTACCACAACACCAAGCATGAGGCTGAAATGCGTGAATCGTCTCTCACCAAACTTCCACTAACACAAGATAAACACGAGATTAGCAGAAGGAGCCCAAAGGATGGCGAACTGGCTATTGAACTTCCTTTATATTGGCTCGTCATACGTGCTGTATGTAACCACGTTCTCACGTTCGGAATTGTTGGCCTACATTTGTGTGACCGTGTGTATGCAAGACAAGTTTGAGCCAACAACCTTCAACAAAAATCCACGGTTTTGTTGGCGGAAAGTCCGATCGTGTGTATGGGGCATTATACTTTTCTTTAATAAATGGTGCTTTGGATAAGGGCACAAGGCTGCTGGGTCCTATTTTGTGTTTAATTATATACTGTTAATGGATCACCCCAGTCTGAGAAGGGCTGCAATACATAATACTTACTGGAGGATTGGTGACATTTCCATGGGTCAGAAATTCCAGAAGTAGAGCCTATCTACCTCCATTCTTTGCCTCACACTTAAGCACAGAAGAGAGATTTTATTATTTTATATAAGTGATTCTGTTTACTTAAAGTGATTGTAAAGGCTTGTTTTTTTCCTATAAAAATAACAAACATGTTACACTTACCTGCTCTGTTGCAGTGGATTTGCACAGAGCAGCATGGATCCTCCTCTTCTTAGGTCCCTCATCTGTGCTCCTGGCCCCTTTCTCCTGTTCAGTTCCCGGCCCCACCCCCTCTCCCCTGATTGGCTAACTGACTTTGATTTTCATCTGCAGGAGCCAATGGCACCACTGCTGTGTCTCAGCCAATCAGGAGGAGAGTAACGGATGGCTAAGACACTTGTGGACATCGCTGGAGAAAGATGGGGCTCAGGTAAGTATTAGGGGTTCTTGGGAGGCTGCTACACACAGAAGATTTCTTATCTTAATGCATAGAATACATTAAGATAAAAACCTTCTGCCTTTACAACTGCTTTAACATTTCTTTTGGTTACTATTATTTCAGGCTGATGGTATTTCTATGTCTACACTGGGATATTCCCACAAAATGCAGATTCTGAAATTACTGTAGTTGGTTTGACTTTTCCTTTCCTGCAACAAATATGAGTTATTATGCAAAATAAATGGCTTTCTGTCTGCATCTTGGGACTGGGTAATATTCTTTGTAGTTGAGACTATGAATATCCAATTATTACTATATACCTCACTGACGTGCATCCAAAGTCCTTGACTGGGAATTGTACTTTAGGCTGTTGCAAGACTAGGCATTCTCACAACAGGTTCCCCTAGACAGCACCAGATAGAAAAATGCAACCACCTAGGATTCCAAGTGGTGCTTGGTGATTCATTTTTTTTTTTTTTTTGCACCAAGGTGTCAGCATTTTAAGATCTCAGTGTAGGGGCTGTAAAGATTCAGCACAGGATACTTTTGGTAATAATAATGTAAATACCCATTCACGTGTTAAAGCTAAATTCTAGGTAAACTAGTGCAGTTCTGTAAACATCAATACATCATTAAGGGTATTCTTTAAATACAAGAAGTGTAAGGTCAGCCATAGATGGTTTGAATCTTGGCTGGTTCAGCAGGAACCAGCTGAGATTTGAACCATGTGTGGGCAGGCTGAATGTACCAAGTTGATGCTGAACCGGCCGAGATTTGAACCGTATGTGGGCAGGCTGAATGTACCAAGTTGACTGATCGATCAACTTGAGTACAACCAGCCTGGTTGACCGATCGATTCACTTGAGATTATCACTAGCGGCTGCTATAGCTCCAGGGGGAGCAGAACATGGCTTGGCAGGAGGGATTTCCCTGTCAGCACTTTGTTGATGGGGGAATCATGTGGTTGCAGGAAAGAAACTTGCTTTTCTATGGCCAGTCTAAGCACCGGAATTTGACGCGGTATCAGCCAATCAGTCTCTGTTTTTCAAGACTTGAATGTGAAAAGAAGAAGCAGCAGAAGGGGCCATCAGTTCATATGCTGATAAGAAGTATGCTAATAGGAAGAGCTCATCACTGTGCTGCGAGAAGGAGGAGAAGGAGGAGAACTTTCACTGTCTCGTCACAGGCTGGGGAAGATCCAAGACAGTATAGGCTTAGAGGAAGCGGGTTGATGATGCTGGTCTAAGAGTGCTTTGTGATGGAAAAGAAGTATTGTGGGGAAAAGCTCTGCACTGAAAGTTAATATTGCAACAAAAGATGATTACTTGTGTTATACCTTTCAATGGACTGTTCTTGTTATTTTTGGTGTTCTGCTTAAAGAGTTAAATAGTTGTAAACCTTAATGTAAAGTATAATTGAACCATTGGTGCAAATACCTGTTTTACCTCTAGCTCCATGTAACAAGCTGCAAAACACATGCATTTAATTTTCATCCAAAACATTTACCTTTTTCATTTGAACAGTCTCTATTCTTTGTTTGTGCTCACCTTAACTTCTGGTTAGGAAGTGTGCACTGTATAAATGGTATAATATGATTTATGATGTGTTGGGAAACATGTGCACTATAACTATGATAAGAACTCAGGCCAGACTTTGCATATGCACCCTAAACATGGCGCCTGAGTATTCACAGTGCTAAGGACCCCAGGCACACCGTGCATGCTCCCCAAAGTATGATACCCAAGCGAGCACATAATGCTAAGGAACATGGACACAATGAACATGCAACCCTTAAGCGTGGCACCTGAGTATGCACATAACGAAAAGACCCAGCGGGGCTGCTTCAGGGTGACCTGCAAGCCACCTTTATAGAGGGAAGTGAGTAACACTCAACTGCAATAGCTAATTATTCTGCAAACCTAATAAGACTGGACCCCAAAAGGGGACTGAAAACAAGCATCAACATAAGGTATGCTGTTACATTTTATTTTCTCCATGGAGGATTTAATAACACTTAGGGATGGAAAGCGGTTTGATTATTTTAAGTAATGTTCATTTAAATTTAAATACATGTATTATAGTATATATAGTAAATATTATAGAGTAAAAAAGTGGAATATTGATCACCCTAAGAAAGGAATTCAAGCATTATATTATTATTTTATTTATTTTTTCAATACTTTATTTAAAGAGAGCATACAGTAAATACAGAAACCACATCCATGCTATGTAAAACAAGGAACAGTTCTAATAATAATAAGTCTACAGCACTAAGAACCACTATGTATAAAGATGAGAACATTTAAAATAAATGCAAACTTTGAGCATCAGGATCTAGGAAGTTTCTGTATCCCACATGACATTTTTCACGGTAAACTCTGGTTAACAAGAGCACAGAGAGACCAGAACTTACCCTGGGGGGGGATTGTGTGTGTGGACAAGGTACCACCAGCTAGATACTGCTTCCAAGCCTGGGGAGCCAACATTGTAGTCTCTTACCCACGGGGACTTAAGTCACCAGTTCCACGTATTCCTCAGAGTAGACAAACTTGTGCCAATAAAACCATTTTTAAAGAAATTTGTCACTAAAGTCCTTTTCTGATTATATTATATTTCATGTCTATTTAAAATAGATAACACTTTCAATACAAGATGCTATCATGCTTTGGAAGAAATTAAATAGCACAGTTTAAAATCCAAGAGCCTTTTCATCAGTCTGTCTGGTGACTAAGATTAATATACTTGCTTCTTGTACAGAAAATAAAATCCATCATATTAAAGAGAGGAATAGCTCTGGAAACATATTACTTAAACAATTTTTCTTCCTTTTTAAATATATTTTTTGTGTTAGCCCATGTACACATGGTCGGAGATTCCGATGGAATGTTTCCTATCGGACCGTTTTGTCGGATATTCCGACTATGTGTGGTCTGCATCGGACTGTTTCCGTCGGAATATCCGACGGACCAACTTTTCCAACTTGCCGGTAAAATTTTCTGACAAAAAACAAGATCTTGTGTAGCCTACTCCGACGGACAAAGTGCCACGCATGCTCAGATCAAATTCCTAGACCAAAGCTATTGGCTACTAGCCTGAACGTAGTCCCGTCGTAACAAAATAACGTCATCACGTTATGTACAATCGGATTTTCCGACAACTGAGTCCGACCGTGTCTATGCAACATCACTTCCGGACCTCTTCCGGAATTAATCAGTCGTAATTAATCCGACGGATTTGGTTGCCGGAATCTCCGACCGTGTGTACAAGGGCTTAGAGGTAGATGATGGTGTATGATTAAAGGTAACTTGTTTTCAGTGAGTTTGTATTTTGGGGTATGGATTCTTAACAGAGTTTGGATTTATACTTGGTTCTTTGTCATGATTTAATTTTGTGTACAGATATGTAGATTCTTCCTCCAATAGCTATCTGTATAGAAGGTGATGCTGTCAGCATCCCTGCTCACAACCACTAAGAAAAAAATGTATCCACAAAACAAATGGATTATTCTCATATTGTTCTCAATCAATCTGAGCAGATATGCAATGCTAAAATATTTGTCAGTAAATATTGAATTTTTTTAATTTGCTGTCCTGCCTTTGTGTGCTATCCTGTTACTCAGTGGTGTATTTAGGTTTTGTGCTGCCCTAGGCCTGACTAAACTCATGCACCCCTAATTTAAATATGACCCACCCCTTCCTGCCAAGGACACACCCCTTCCTGTTTAAGACCCACCCTATCATCTGTAAACCACACCCCTTCCTCTTTAGGCTCATTTGGCACCTTTCATGAAGGAGGGGGGAACGGGTACCTGTTTTTGACAGGTACCCTTCCCCACTTCCGGGAGACTGTGCTGCTGTTTTCCCTTCCCATGAATGAGGGTGGCAAAACTCGAGAGCCAATCCGAAAATTGGCTGGGGTGTCAACATCAATTGTAGTCACTGTGCTCCATCAAACGCAGCCACTGTGCCCCATCAAACACAGCCACTGTGCTCCATCAAATGCAGCCACTGTGCCCATCAAACACAGCCACCGTGCCATCAAACTCAGCCACTGTGCCCATCAAATGCAGCCACTGTGCCCATCAAATGCTGCCACTGTGACCATCAAATGCAGCCACTGTGCTCATCAAACGCAGCCACTGTGCACTTAAACACAGTCACTGTGCCCATCAAATGCAGCCACTGTGCCCACCAAATGCTGCCACTGTGCCCATTAAATTCTTCTACTGTGCCCATAAAACAAAGCCACTGTGCCATCAAATGCAGGCATTGTGCCATAAAATGCAGCCACTGTGCCATCAAATGCAGTCACTGTGCCCATCAAATATAGCCACTGTGCCATCATATACCATCATGGTGCCATCAAATGCTGCCACTGTGCCCATAAAATGCTGCCACTGTGCCCATCAAAAGTTAACACTGTAACACTGATATAAGAGGGCTTAAAAGTGATGCCATACTAGAGGTGCTGTGCTATGCATTACTAGCCAGGAAATACTGTTTTGCAGCAATAAGTTAGAGAAAATACGGATGTCTCCATTTGCCATGTATCAATTAAAGCTTAAAGTCGATGTAAACCCACCACCCACCCAGTATAAACTAATCTCACAGTAATAAGGTATATATACATGCCAGCCTCATGCATGTATCCCTACCTTGCAAATATCATCCCCTTCAGCAGTAGGAGCCCTGCAAAGCTCTGGAATCGTTGGGTGGGTCTGTTTGCCGGAGCTTGGTGGGCGAAGTCATGATGCCACAAGACTCCCTGCCCACCTCTACACTCTCCTACTGTCCTATTCCCGAGTTTTAAGTAACATCCAGTCTAAACTCATGAAAGGCACCACATGACTTCAGCATGCCCAATCATGCTGAGGTGTGGAGCAGCCAATCCTGTGAGAGCTGGAGAAGAAAGAAAGGGGATGTAAAGCTGGAATCGCAACACTTTCTCTCTGCTCTGTGCTCATTCACGATATAAAGAAATCAGATGTCAGTCACAGCAGTGGGGGATGTGATGACACAAACTTACCTCTATGTCGTTTTTTTTATCTTACTAGAAAAAGACAAGAGGATTGCTCAGAGCTGGATTAACTCTTAGTGACAAGACTGGGCACAGATGACTTGACATCCTCTACTGTACCAGGTAGTAGTCTGCATTAAAAATGTTTTTTCAGGTTTACATCCACTTTAACTCTGTTGGGTTTTATTTCTACATGTGCCATTACTGGGAAGATTTTCATTCACTTCTTGTTAGGATGGGAAGTGATTTGAAATCTTGATATACAGACGAAAAGAAAAAGAAGCACATTTTTAACAAAGTGGGGAAGTATTAGAACTTTGGGCAACCAATTCATTGCAATCTGTACCCTCCTAGCCAGACTAATGTAGACTGATTTCTTGTATGGGAACCACAGCCACAGAAATTGAGGGACAATCACCTAAATGGGGTCACAGACATAACTAGACACCTGTAAACTTCCAGTGTGGATCATTGTATAGACACCTAAGCAAATTAAATGAATTGTGACACATGTGACTTAATTTACAAAAGTATCAAAAGTATTTATTTAAACTTTCCGATACACAATGGCATGATAGTTTAAGTTACCATACTGTGGAAGCCAAAATGTGGCATATACACTCACTGGCCTCTTTATTAGGTACACCTGTTCAATTTTCAAAATTGCTTGGTAACACAAATTGCTAATCAGCCAATCACATGGCAGCAACTCAATGTAGTTAGGCATCTAGACATAGGGAAGGCAACTTGCTGAAGCTCAAACAGGCATCAGAATGGGGAAGGATGGGGATCTACTGTAAGTTATTTTGAATGAAGCATGGTTGTTGGTGCCAGACAGGCTATTCTAAGTATCGAAAACTGACGATCTACTGGGATTTACTAGCGGATGTCTTATATAGGTATAATCGGTTGCTATCTTACAATCAAATTTTTCAACTTGATTAATGATTATGTGAACTTGCAGGATGTACAGATAGATGGACAAATTGCATCAAAAGTCTCAATGCGCTTCTTGAACAGAATTCACTTCATCTGGAGTCAATGCTACTGACAGGGTGTCAATGAGGTAGAAAGAACAACATACAATTTACAAACATAAAGAGATGACTTTTTTGAAAAAAAATATGGGAATTTACAAGAATGGACTTTATATGCACATGGGTTTAAAATAGAAGTATGAAAATGTTTTTAATAGGATAAAGTTAAAAAATTATTGTACAACACATAAAAAGAAAACAACAAATAACATAAAATTGATTGACCCTGAGAACTCAAATAACACTTCAATTGTAGTCAAAAAAGGAAACAATTGGTGATTATAGTATATAACCAGTAATACTAATCGAGATAAGTGGAGTGCGTAGAGTGATTGAGTCTGGATGGGGGTCATAAGAAAACTATTCGCTCAACATGTTGTGTGCCAGCACTTCTTCAGGAGCTATAAATATGGTAAATACATAGAAAACATAAAATAAAAATACAATCATTTAAATGGTATCCATTAAAAAACTACTTTTTTATAATCTTAGGCCCCTTTCACACTGAGGCAGGGGCGGCATTGGTGGTAAAACGCCGCTATTTTTAGTGGCGCTTTAGCGCCAATTTCGTGGTGCTATTTGGCTGCTAGCAGGGGGGTTTTACCCCCCTGCTAGCAGCCAAGAAAGGGTTAAAACCACCGCAAAGTGCTGCTGCAGCAGTGCTTTGCCGCCGGCATAGCTGTGCGGCCCCATTGATTTCAATGGGCAGGAGCGGTGTATACATTGCTCCTTCACCGCTCTAAAGATGCTGCTAGCAGGACTTTTTATACCGTCCTGCTAGCGCACCGCTCCAGCATGAAAGCCCTCGAGGCTTTCACACTGGAGACACAGCAGTGGCTGTTTAAGGGTGCTTTTCAGGTGCTATTTTTAGCGCTGTAGCGCCTGCAAAGCGCCCCAGTGTGAAAGGGGTCTTAAATTCAACATTTTCGTTTCTCAATTAACTATGTCATGCCACCAACAGGAAATAGCTTTCATGGATGTCTTGGAATCTGAGAGAACAGACGGTAGCCTCCACAGCTCTTTAGATTGTCTTATTGTATCTAGAGAGATGCTAGCCACTTCAATACAGCGCACTTATACACCTTCCTGCCCAGACCAATTTTTAGCTTTCAGCGCTGTCGCACTTTGAAGAAAATGGCACAGTCACACAACACCGTACCAAAACTAAATTTTTAGCATTTTGTTCCTACAAATGGAGTTTACTTTTGGTGGTATTTGATCACCTCTGGGATTTTTATTTTCTGCTAAACAAATAAAAAACAGAAAATTTTGAAAAATAAATGTTTTTTTGTTTCTGTTACAAAACTTTGTTATTCAAATCAATAATACACTCACTAATGCCCTTTCACCTGTGTATTTACCACTGCGCTTCCAGCAAAAGAACCCTTCCCCACTAAGCAGCCACTTAAAATAATGTGTAATTTATGTGTATTTGTTCTTATTATAAATAATTGAAACATGTGGTGCTAAACCAAGTGGCTGTTACACCACTAAATATTATACTACAAAGTGCATCAGATCTAGCTCAAAAAAAATTGTATACATAAATAAAAAAAATAAAAAATTATTAATAGTAAATAAACATGAAATAAAAATAAATAACCCAGTGAATAAGTGATAGTTCACACTATACATTTAAACACTCCTCAGGGAGTATTGCAGAGCATATGCAGTGTTCATACAATGTTGCAAAGGTCCGTGAGTCTCCAAAACATATTTCACTTTAACAAGCAATATTGATCAGTGTTTTTTTCTCTCAAACTGCCTTTCCTTCACCACACCGCTGTGAAATGTGATTCCTCTCCCCCTTATGTGAATTAACTCATCGACTAAATCAGCCTCACACTCAACGTGTTTGGCAGAAAAGCGCTTTCCAAACCCTTTTTGCAGGGATGTGGATGACAGGCATACAATCCTTCACTTCAGCGGGAGAAAAGCTGACCCTTGACACTTGACACAATTGACACTTTCATATACAGTGCTCTCATGAAATAGAAAAAAGGAAATGCTCCCATAGCGTTATACCGTAAAAAAACGTTTATTCACACATAAGAAGATCCTCTTAAGTGACTTGACTTAATCATTAAGTCAAGTGAATGACGAAACATGTCGGGGCGTGGCTACTAGGTAACTGAGAGTGAGAGTGAGAGTGAGAGGAACCATCGGACGGCTCATGTCTATCTTCACCAAGGTGCTGGTGAGGCCAAGGAGCGGTGAGAGATTTAAAGAGTGTATCTCGCATACCCTGGGTCTTCTAAAATCACCAATGCTTTGGCAATCAGCTGTGTTAAAGTGTGCTGTGGCTTGACTTATTTGGCGTGGTTACAAGTGGTTACAAGTTTTTACGGTATCACGCTATGGGAGCATTTCGTTTTTCTATTTCATGAGAGCACTGTATATGAAAGTGTCAATTGGGTCAGCTTTTCTCCCACTGAAGTGAAGGATTGTATGCCTGTCATCCACATTCCTGCAAAAAGGGTTTGGAAAGCGCTTTTCTGCCAAATACGTTGAGTGTGAGGCTGATTTCGTTGGTGAGTTAATTCACATAAGGGGGAGAGGAATCACATTTCACAGCGGTGTGGTGAAGGAAAGGCGGTTTGAGAGAAAAAAACACTGATCAATATTGCTTGTTAAAGTGAAATATGTTTTGGAGACTCATGGACCTTTGCAACATTGTATGAACACTTCATATGCTCTGCAATACTCCATGAGGAGTGTTTAAATTTATAATGTGAACTATCATTTATTCACTGGGTTATTTATTTTTATTTCATGTTTATTTACTATTAATAATTTTTTATTTTTACTTTTTTAATTTATGTATACAATTTTTTTGAGCTATATCTGATGCACTTTGTAGTATAATATTTAGTGGTGTCACTTGGTTTAGTGCCACGTGTTTCAATTATTTATAATAGGAACAAATACACAAAACTTTGTTATTAATTAAGTATTCTCCTTCGCTGATGGGCACTGATGGGGCTGCACTGACGGGCACTGATAAGGTGGTACTGATGGGCACCGATGAGGTGGCACTGATGATGGGCACTAATATGCAGCACTGATGGAGCACTGATAGGCGGCACTGATAGGTGTCACTGATATGCAGCACTGATGGTGCACATAGGTAGCACGGATGGGCACTGATAGGTGGCATGGATGGACATGGATGGGCACTGATAGAGACACTGATGTACACTTATTGATGGTACGGATTGATGCCAATCAGTGCCAAACAATAATGCCTGCCAATGAGTGATGTCCATTGTGGGCATTGATTGGCAT
Organism: Lithobates pipiens; assembly: GCF_037356315.1. Classification (NCBI taxonomy): domain Eukaryota; kingdom Metazoa; phylum Chordata; class Amphibia; order Anura; family Ranidae; genus Lithobates; species Lithobates pipiens. The sequence goes on from NW_027507764.1 coordinate 185,631,388, forward strand.
CCATTGTGGGCACTGATTGGCATCCCTGGTGGTCTAGGGTGGCATACCTGGTGGTGGGCACCCTTGGGGGTCTTGTGGCATCCCTGGTAGTACAGTGTGGGCATTCTCGGGGGGGGGGGGCTGCGCTGAAAATTGATCAGCACATACCCCCCTTCAGATGAGAAACCGATCGGCTGCTAATAAATCAGTGCCTTGTGTGAATAAGACTTTTAATATTGTATTGCTTTTTGTATATAACAAGGTTTTGTCTGTGAATATTGTATAAAATGAAGATTTTATTTATAATTCATGTGATGATATACAGTATCTCACAAAATTAATTCCCTCTTCACGTTTTTGTAATTATTTTATTATATTTTTTCATGTTACAACACTGAAGAAATGACACCTTGTTACAATGTGAAGTAGGGAGTGTACAGGTTGTATAACAGTGTAAATTTGCTGCCCCCTCAACTCAACACACAGCCATTAATGTCTAAACCGCTGGCAACAAAAGTGAATACACCCCTAAAGGAAAATGTAAAAAATTGGCCCCAATTAGCCATTTTCCCTCCCCGGTGTCATGTGACTCGTTAGTGTCACAAGGTCTCAGGTGTGAATGTGGAGCAGATGTGTTAAATTTGGTGTTATCGCTCTCACTCTCTCATACTGGTCACTGGAGATTCAACATGGCACCTCATGGCAAAGAACTCTCTGAGGATCTGAAAAAAAGAATTGTTGCTCTACCTAAAGATGACCTAGGCTATAAGAAGTTTGTTAAGACCCTGTATCTCCAAAAAGTCCCATGGGCATGTAGTTTGATTTTGCATTGTTTATAATCCAACACAGAATGTGCTCACAGGGAGTGGGTTGAAGTAAGCTGGATGTCATTCAGTGCTCAGCTGAGAGAAAGCCTGGTATTGGACCCTGGGGCCAAGTATCTGTACAGAATATCTTGAGGAAGAAATGTATTTATTTATTTATTTTTAACTAGAGCTAGGCTGCTAGAATATTTCATTTTGGCCTTTAAAGAAATTCAGCCAGGAATGGGCATTTGAAAAAAAAATGTGAATGACAATCACAGAACGCATATTTGAGATGCCATTAATTTGAGTGGCACCTAAAATCGCAGTGCGATTTGGCCACGGTTGTCACACGATAAATCGCACTGCAATTGTGGAAACCCACATCGCATGAGGCATGTATCTCCTGAACTTTTTTTGGCGGCAAGCTTCACGCGACACGGGTTGCAGGCGATTGCAGCGCGATTTATCATACAACAATCGCAGCTGAGCCGCATCGCAATTTTAGGTGCCATTCAAATGAATTCCATCTGGAATGTGCGTTCTGCAATTTGTCATTCACACCTCAGCGCTTTGAAATCGCTACAAATTTGCCCACGATTCAAAACGCAGAGGTGTGAATGCATTCAGAGTTTTTATAATAGTGTAGCCTTAAATCAGATAGCTAACACTCTATCTAGGCTCCTTGATGAAGGTAAAACTGTCAATAAACAAAGCCTCCAGCTGTTGACAACCAAGGGTGATAAATGATGTATAAGTCAAAAGTTGGCAATTTTTTTTAAGCAACAGCCAACAAACATATATTTTACAACTACTTTTCTACTATTTTTGTATTTATGGAAGTAGTGTGACAGTGAGAGAAGGACGTACAGGAGAAAACAAGGAAATATTCGCTTCATGCCTCTCTTAATTTATTCTACTTATCTATTGCTCATGCATAACATTGTGGTTCAGTTCACAGTAGAATGGATAAAGAGGTTGGTATTTTTTTACCTTTAACAAATTAGATATCCACTTGTCTCCCGAACCTATTCTGAAACTTCTCATATAAATGAAAAATATGCTTTTTTTTTTTATTAGATAAGTATTTAGAATCCCCAGACATTATATATTTTCTGAAAGCAAAGGTCTGGGAAAAAAAATGTAGTTGTTGCAATTTTTTATGACATACAATATTTGCGAAGACGTTTTTCAAATCAAATATTTTTGAAAAAATACACTTTAAAGCGGTTCTTCACCCTAAAGGGGAAGTTCCGCTAGTATTATCCCTCCCCCCTCCGGTGCCACAATCGGCACCTTTCAGGGGGGAGGGGGGTGCAGTTACCTGAATAATCCAGGTAACTGTACCCACTTCCGGCCAGACCGCCGCAGACCCCCGCATCGCTCCGCCCCCCCGTTGTGTTCTGGGAAACACACAGTTCCCAGAGACACAGCGGGGAACCATAAGAGAAGCGCAGCGCGACTCGCGCATGCGCAGTAGGGAACCGGGCAGTGAAGCCCTCATGCTTCACTTCCCGATTCCCTGACAGAGGATGGCGGCGGTGGCTGCAGCGAGACGAGCGATCGCTCGTCATCTGCCGCCGACATCGCTGTAACCTGGGACAGGTAAGTGTGATATTATTAAATGTCAGCAGCTGCAATATTAGTAGCTGCTGGCTTTTAATATATTTTTTTAGGTGCAGCTCCTCTTTAATGAGTTTTAGTGCATACAAACACAATATAACAAAATAGATACCTAACATTCCACACTTTAAAATTGCATGCATCTGTGCAATGGCCACAAACACTATGGTACGTAAAAATCTCCATAGGCAATACTTTAAAACCTCTACAGGTCACCAGTGTAGAGTTGTACAAGAGGTCCTATTTACATGTTTACATTTGCGCGTGAGAATGGGGGGACAGGGGTACTTTAATATTTTAATAATGTTATTTTACACCAATAAGGGGTATGTATTTGGATGACATATTTCCTTTACCATATGAGGAGATTTCCATATTCATTATCATTATCCAATCATAAAATACACTTATTAGAATACATTGCATTATACATGAGATCTAGAATAATTTAAGCTAAACTTTTCCATCAGACAACTTCCTTTAGTTGTCTCACTGCTAAGCTATTCTTGAATTGCTTAGAACAAACATCTTCAAAACAGACCCTAAAATAAAAAAAAATAAAAAAAATAAGAATCAAATGTAAAGTCTATAAATAAATTCAGATGGATTAAATGAATCTGTTATCCACAAGCCATGTGATAAGGAATCAATCTCTAAATGACAGTGTCTATGACCATCCATCACCAAAAACTGGAGTGAATCTACCACCAGCTGTAGAAATTGCTTACCAGCTCCTGTAGACCACTTATTATAAGGTTTTATGTAGGTTTTTGGTGATGGATGATGGACACTGTCATTTAGAGATTGATTTATTATCACATGGCTTGTGGACAACTTTACACAGATGAATTTAACCTCTTGCCGGCCAGCCGCTGGCATTTTACTGTGGCAGGTTGGCACGATCCCGCTAACCGTCAGAGCTATACGTCGGCTCGTATTTAGGCATCAATAGCATCAATAGCCTCCGCTAAATGTGAGGCATTTGAATTCCATTTAGTAATGAACCAGGAAAAAGAGAGGAGCTCCATATTACTCACTATTAGTAAGTAATATGGAGTTCCTCTCTTTTTAAATGCCATTTAAATACTATGTTTCCTGTTAAACCTCTGATGAAGCAGAATACACTCATCTCTGAAATGTGTTGGGTATAGAATTCTGTATCCCCAATTTATGTATTCCTGATTTTTTGTATCCAATTTCATGTTTTACATTTTATGTATTTTTCTATAATAAATTTACCGTATATACTCGAGTATAGGCCGACCCGAATATAAGCCGAGGCCCCCAATTTACCCCCAAAAAACTGGAAAACTTATTGACTCGTGTATAAGCCGAGGGTGAGACATGGCTGTCCATCCCTGTGTGTGTGTCCGTCCATCCCTGTGTGTCCATCCATCCCTGTGTGTGTGTCCGTCCATCCATCCCTGTGTGTGTATCCATCCATCCATCCATCCATCCCTGTGTGTGTGTGTGTGTGTGTATTCATCCATCCATCCATCCCTGTGTGTGTGTGTGTGTGTGTGTGTGTGTGTGTGTGTATCCATCCATCCATCCATCCCTGTGTGTGTGTGTGTGTATCCATCCATCCATCCATCCCTGTGTGTGTGTGTGTGTGTGTGTGTGTGTGTGTGTGTGTGTCCGTGCAGCCTTGTGTGTGTGTGTGTGTGTGTGTGTGTGTGTGTGTGTGTGTGTCCGTGCAGCCTTGTGTGTGTGTCCAGCCTACCTGTGTCCCAAGCCTCCGTCCCGAGCCGCCGTCGTCCCGAGCCTCCTCCGACCCGTGCCGTGCCTCCTCCGTCCCGTGCCTCCTCCGTCCCGTGCCGTGCCTCCTCCTTCCCGTGCCTCCTCCGTCCCGTGCCGTGCCTCCTCCGTCCCGTGCCTCCTCCGTCCCGTGCCGTGCCGATGGATCGCCGCTCTTCTCGGCGGCCATTCTACAATTCAAAATTCCGCCTCCGCCTGTGATAGGCGGAACACTCAATTTCCCAGCAGCTGTGTTCCGCCTATCACGGACATCCTCTCATACTCGTCCGTAGTATGAGAATGAGCGGATGTCCGTGATAGGTGGAACACTGACTGCTGGGAAATTCAGTGTTCCGCCTATCACAGGCGGAGGCGGAGAAGGAGGCGCGGCTTTTAAATTTTAATGTCCGCCGTCTGTCTGCTCGATACGCTGATCGAGCAGTCAGACAGCGGTGACTCGAGTATAAGCCGAGGGGGCACTTTCAGCCTCAAAAAAGAGGCTGAAAATCTCGGCTTATACTCGAGTATATACGGTATATGATATTTTTAAAATCTCTATTTTTCTTTTGGTAGTGCCTTCAAAATCCCACCTTAGGGATTCTCTTTCTTTCATGTTCTATTTGGGATGTGGCACACATTTGGAATCTTTCATTATCAGAATTTTCTTTTTATCTTCTCAGATGGTAAAGCTGCCCATTCCTCTTGGCAAAAAGCCTCCAGTTCCTGCATGTGCATGAACTGCACGTTTGTTATCTCCCCAGAGTAGTTTAATGATATTGAGGTCATGGGACTGAGATGGCTACTCCAGAACCTTCACTTTATTCTGACAGATCGACTTGGCCTTGTGTTTTTTATCATTGTCATGTTGGAATGTCCAAGTATGTCCCATGCGCAGCTTCCTGGCAGATGAATGCAAATGGTCCTCCAGCTTTTTTTATAACATAATGCATTCACCTTGCCATCAATTTTGACCAAATTTCCTGTGGCTTTGTAGTGCACATATACCAAAACATCAGCAATCCACCTTTGTATTTCACAGTAGGAATGGTGTACCTTTCATCATAGGCCTTGTTGACTCCTCTGCAAAAGTAGCATTTATGGGCCAAAATGTAGCGTTTATGTGGCCAAAAAGCTAAATTTTGGTCTCATCACTCCAAATTACTTTGTGCCAGAAGTTTTGTCTCTGTATTGTTTGGCATATTGTACGTGGGATACTTTGTGGCATTTACGTAGTAAAAATTAATTTGTTGGAGAACAAAAATTCCTCACTGCAAAAATCTGTGCGCAACTGTACATAATCAAGCTCGCTGCTCGCAAGAGACGGAGTATAGCATGAATGTTTTCTGCTGGCAGATGGCTGGGGAGAGACCTAACAGTTTCTCTGTTGGTAATGTGCATCAGATTTATTATATATATATATATATATATATATATATATATATATATATATATATATATATATATATATACACATTTTTTATATAATAATTAGATAATAATTATTTATTCACTTATAGGTATTTATTTATGATTAATTATTAATTTATTTAAGATATATTGAGATTAATTTGTCAATCCTTAAGTTTCACTTAATTTATTGGGAAATTATTTAATTTTTCATTTTCACATAATGTCCAGTTGGTCTATAAACAGTGACAACATCAGTAGGTCACATTGAGTTGGGTGGGAGTGTTTAGCGCAGTCACATATTTTTATACGTACTGATTTTTTGGATGTGTATCACATCCTGGTAGCTGCAGCTTTAGTTGTGTGATGGTTTATTTCTTTCTTTTTTCCTTTTTTCTTTTTTAGATTAGAGTGCAGTAATTTTTATTTTTTTTCTATTTACTTAGTAATGGCTTTCTTCTGGTGACTCGACCATGCAGCCCATCTTTCTTCAAGTGCCCCCTTATTGTGCATATTGAAACAGCCACACCACTTGTTTTCAGAGAGTCCTGTATTTCACCTGAAGTTGTTTGTGGGTTTTTCTTTGCATCCTGAACAATTTTCCCGGCGGTTGTGGCTAAAATTTTAGTTGGTTGGGTGGTTTCAACAGAACCCCTAATTTTTCACTTCTTTATTCGAGTTTGAACACTGCTGATTAGTATTCTCAGTTCCTTGGATATCTTTTGATATCCCTTTCCTGTTTTATACAGTTCAACTACCTTTTCCTGCAGATCCTTTGACAATTCTTTTGCTTTCCCCATGACTCAGAATCCAGAAACGTCAGTGCAGCACTGGATGCAAGATGCAAGGGTCTATCAGGAGTCCAGAAACTCATTGACTTTTTACACACACACACACACACACACACACACACACACACACACACACGCACACACACGTACACACACACTAATTTCCAGCAAACAGATCACAGGTGAGGATGGTTACCTTTAATAGCCATTCAAACCCCTTTGTGTCATCTTGTGTGCATGTTATCAGGCCAAAATCACCAGGGTATGTAAACTTTTGATCAGGATCATTTAGGTAGTTTCTGTTGCCATTATGATTTAAAAAGATTAAACACAGTTGATTGATAATAAAAGACTTCAGCCAAACACTAACCATGAGTGAAAAAAAAGTTTTTGTGTTATCATTCATATTCTCGGAAAAATGGCCAAGAAATCATAAATTCTGCCAGGGTATGTAAACTTATGAGCACAACTGTATATATCAATATACAGAAATAATAGACACATTAAAATTACCATATCACAAGACCATAATACATAAATGAAGGTAATTTAAACCGTTATCTCAACTTTATAGCAAATGTCCATGAAAAAAAAGGGGGTCTTTAGGTTAATGAAAAATATGCTTCAGCAAAAAATAGAAAAGCACACAAAAAGAGTCTTTCTTGTATGGCTTGTAATTATCCATAACATTTCCAGTATACACACAGATTCTACACTATTTCACTCCTTAATTCTATTTCCTAAACTTTTAAAATACCTCCAAGGATTTGATTCTGTACTCATCCATTCAATCAAGATTTTCCATTCCATAAAAACTTGCCATTTTGTAAGGACAGAACTTGACATCCACAGACAGACTGGAACTGATGCATTTGGGCTAGGTTTGGGTCTTGGGGCTAGCACCTCAGATCTCTGTCTCATGGTGTTCACTGAAACTCTCAGGCCTTGGGTTGGCATCACGGCTCCTCCTCCAGACATTCCCACAAACATTTCCCCAGCAGGAGTCCTCCTTTAACCTTCAAATTCAGCAATGTAGCATTGAAGAGTGGAGATTTATCATACCAGGAGGATAGCTTGGCAAAGCTTTTAGACTCATGCCAGGACCTCCTTTGGCATTATAACAACAAAGATTTCCATCTAAAAGATGTAGTAATTTCTTGAAGTAGCAGGCATCTGTATAGAGACATGAATTGGGGGGGGGGGGGGGGGGTGGTATACTCTACAGCCAACATGAATAACCACAGAATCCCCTAAACTACTAGACAAAACCTTCCTCAACCATTGGAGGTGTTAAAAATAATATTATTTAAACATAATTCCATAAGTCCATTAAGCATGTAGAAATAAAATTTTTCCTAGCTCCTAGCAGTAGTTGTCATTACTAGATATAGATTCAATATCTATATATTCAAGTGAACATCTTTCTCCAGCCCAGTTTTGCAGCAGGATTGGAACCAGGGGTCCCAGAACAGAAATCCATACTTAAACACATATTCTGACTCAGAACTTAGTTTCATAACTTCATAATGTATGACTATCATAAGCATAATAAAACAGTAGTGATTATAATCAATATTATATCATTAGCACTTTACAGCTGAGATTCTGGAAATTCAAAAGTAATATATCCAAAAAAGTAGTCACTTTAAGACTGTGTTCAAACTAAATTTCCCACCAAAAAGCACTTCACGTATTTAATATATCAAACATTTGAAACTTTAATTTTGGCAATGGTTGCTTAATCTCAGTAACTCTTAAAGTATTTATAATTTCACCTTTTTTTACCAATATCTCATTATCAAATTTTAATTTAGCTCTAAACCCTAAAGGAGGGGATATTAGGCTTAATATCCAACTTTTTAAATAATGAATACCATAGTTAGACCCTTTTTTTAAACACCTAAATTTATACACCTTCTAAGGCATACACAGAATAACCTTGCCTTATGTATTTCAATGATTAAATGGTAAATCTTGTGCATTCATTGAACATAACCCAACACTGTTGTATTATCATTCTGTGTTAATTCTTGTATCCCCTGACACAATAAAACACCTCTCATTACTTCATTCATTGGCCATTCCACTCAATTTATTCATTTTCTCTGGTCATATATGTATAAATGAATGTCATTAGTATAGCATATTGTTTAAAAAAAATGTTGAATTAAAGAAATTAAAAATATATTTATTTAAAATGTACTTTCCCACCATAATTTCTTTACCATTTATATTTCCTCCTTTTCACAATTGAAACTACATTTTCTTTGAACTATATAAATATTTAAATAAGACTGAGTCTCTTTACTCTTTTTTTCCCCAGAACCTATTAAAAATGTGCTCAACTTATGTATGCATCCCTTTAAAATAAAAGTATTATCCCTCCACATTTGCAACAATATGAGCACTGGCAATTCCCAAAAAAAATATTTACTTAGAGTAGGGCCTTAACTGCATATCAGACCTAAATAATAGACAAGGCTGTAAATCCCAGCCATACGTTTAAACTGTATTATTTCAGTACAGTATACATTTATTTCATTACAGTATAGCTATAATCCTTTTTTTTTTCTTGCAAAGACTTTTGCAGACTTCTGCTATTCACATCTTTTTATATATAGCTCAAAATGTCTCACCTTCTCACTTGTGGTTTGAGACTGACTGAAGCAAACTAAATTCCTAATTGCAACAAAATATTTTAAACAAATAAAAACCTTATGGCAGAACGCTACCTCTTATTAAAACATTATTATTTTTTACTCTTTTACTTTTTTGCAATTTTCTTTAACCCTTCAAATCTACTTAACTATCGAATCAGTTTCCTCAGGAGAGGAAATTTTACATGTAATTTATTAGTGACGTCACGTTTTCCACATATTCCAATTAAACAGTGCATTTGGAATGAGCTTAATAATAAGTGCCCAACACATTCCATAAACATAGCAACAATTGTTATAAACCTCTCAACAACCAAACAAAAATCAATAACCAGACAAATCATAACATGTATTAAAAACATACTGTAAATCTATAAACACATTGAAGTTATTTATTTTCCCTAATATACAACATTTCCCTATTATACTAACCTGTTTTATGACCATAAGCTCTACTATCTAAACTTAACTGATTGATTTCCAGACAACTTGTCTTGAAACAAAATGTATCTAACTTATCAAGGAACATAGACCCATGAGGTGTGGCACTAATTGTTCCATGATACTCCAGAGCACAGACATTTAGGGACAACATTCTACTTAAAGTAGGAAAAAAAACCGATGAACTTGATCAGCTTTTGGCATTCTCAGCAGAAGAGAGAAATATGCAGTATTCCCTAACTCACAGCCATCTAAATTTAATAAGGGGGTTACAATATCCCTATCATGGGTGTACTAACATGGTACACATTTGTAAATGGATAGGGTTGAGTCTATACAAGTATTCTGCACACTGGGCAAGGATTTCCCTATTTCATCATTATTATATCTTTAACTGTTCTTCTTTTGTTTTATCATTTGACACTTTTAAATCAGTAAAAACATAAATAAATATTTTCAACTCTAGTTTAAGAACTCGCAGCCATGGGTTGAGGCTTCTGTTTATGACTAAATGTATTATATTCATCTGTTATCTCTGTATCTTTTTTCAATTGGCTGTTTCTCTTTTTTAATGCAAATTTATTTCACCTAACAATACAATGTATGGCTAGTTCATTGCAAAAAACACTTCCTCTTTATGCATCCTTTAAGCACAAAAAAAAATTATGCGAGCAAACGAGCAAACCTATGTATCCTTGAGAGTGCAACTATTTTATGCACAGGAAAGCAGGCACTAAAATATCACTGTCAAAACTTTTCAACTACAACCTAATGTTAAAAATGGAAAACCGCGCTCCCCCAAAATTGTCAAAACAAGTGATGCATGCACTCTATAAACCCCACCCTTTTAAATCTATATTATCTAAAAGGGGACTTATGCCGTATAATCATAATTCATACTAAATGGAGCAAATATATTAAAAATTATATCCATTAAAAATTGTGACAAATTAAATATCAGGGACCTACTAAAATTAACGTGCCTAAATCATTCGCGCAAAAATGTCAGTAAACCTGTAAAATAATTTTTTCATATGTAATAGTCCTCAAGACAGTCCATCTGTATAAAGTCCAAAAAAATTAATACACCACATGGGATCCCTGGTTTAACCACTCTACCTCCTTTTTTAATACTCCCTGAAATTGGGTCTCTTATACATGATTGTCTACGGTTTACTGCACTATTATGGCTCTAGCCCATCACCTTACCAAATGAAAACACAAACTATTGCAATATATATGCACTGTATCTTGTAAAATATTTTGTATCTATAGTGATTTTCTATGTTTGTCTTGATATACATTGCATTTATTATATTATATCTATGCTTACTCTCTGTACTTTCTCTATGTACCAAATAAAAATCGTTTGTAAACAAAAAAAAAATAAAAATTAATACACCACGTGACAGAAATGTGCCTGGCAACCAGACGATAAAGAATTTCACTCCATATTCTTGTTCATGTTGTGATCTGTGTAAAACTTCACCACCACCTAAGTAAAAGATGGCTCCTTACCAGATACTTTGGACCCAAAAGGTCATCAATAGCAAATATAAGCAATGGAGGCTATTCAAACATCTCAATCTTCCAATGCCATTAATGGTTTCTTAAGTATCGATCCACTGGGACCCAGTTACAAAGCAATTCCCCAGTCATCAAATTATATTGACCGATATTCCACCATAAAGAAAGAAAATTGCTCCAATAGTGTAAAATCTCACTTTTAATTTGAAATAAAAAAGTATAAAATTGCACTTACAAACATGCAAAAAGATCAGGCTTTTAAGTGGGTAGCGCCGGCTGTACGCATACCCCCACAAACTTGTCTTCCCAAACCGTACGGACAAAAACGTCACGCTGTGATCACCTTGGATTTTGTTTTGAGGTTTGCAGCTAGAAAACGGAAAATTGTTACCAATACTTACTGTAATTTTCCTTTCCTGGCCTGCCCTCACGTCAGCACACAATGGGTTAACCCCTTCCTCCAGTCTCTCAGTACCACCTTCTCTTAGCTGATAAAAGGGAGCCCCTCCTCCCCTGCCCTTGTTCCATTACTAGCGGACGACAGGCTTGTAGGGAGGGGAAAAAGATTGTGCTGACGTGAGGGCAGGCCAGGAAAGGAAAATTACAGTAAGTATTGGTAACAATTTTCAGTTTTCCTGGCCAGCCTCACGTCAGCACACAATGGGATTTGATTTAGCTGATATAGGGTGGGATAGCAAAAAGAGTTGAAAAACAACTGGTATTACTGCTTTAGTGAATATTTTATTTTGCTTGGAAGGGTGCTGACACCACTGCGTTTCCAAAATTTGATGCACTAGCCACTGTGACATTTAAACTGTAATGTCTTGCGAAGGTTTCGCAGGAGCTCCAACTAGCGGTCCTGCATATGTCTTCAACCGATATTTTAGCAGAAGCTGCCCATGAGGCTGCCACCCCTCTTGTAGAATGAGCTCTAATAACTTGTGTAGGCATCAGCCCTGTTTCTCATATGTGAGGCTTCTCCCCTTGGTGATGCAGGTAGCTATGGTTCTAGCTGATGCCGCTTCTCCTCTTCTAGGTCCTGATGGCAGGACGAACAAGGTATCCGTTTTGCGCATCTGTAGAGAGCGGTTTACGTAGGTTGAAAATAAGTTGACCATGTCCAATGGTCTGAGATCTAGTTCCTCCGCTTCTCTCGGCGGTTGGGTGAAGCTGGGTAGGACCGCCTCCCAATTTACATGGAACTTGGAAACCACCTTAGGGGTTAAGGCTGGCGAGGGCCTTACGATCACTTTATCTGGGAGAATGATGCAAAAGGAATCTTTGCAAGATGGAGCTGCCAGCTCTGAAACTCTCCTTGCTGACGTTATGGCTGTGAGGAAAATCAGCTTGACTGTCAGGATCCATAGTGGGCATGTCTCCGCAGGCACGAATGGATGTTGGAGCAAAGCTTTTAGCACCGTGCCAAGCTGGGAACAGGGACTTCCTTGGTGGTCTTATTCTTATGGCCGCTCTAAGAAATTGCTTTATTAGTGGCTCGTCTGCCCATTTGTGGCCTGTGAAGCAAGACAAGGCTGACACCTGCACCTTTATGGTGTTGTATGCTAAGCCCATACTTAAAGCTGACTGTAAAAACTCCAGCACCTGCGCAATGTTTGCGGACAATGGGGGAGAAATTTTGTTGTAAAGCGAATTCTGTAAATTTTCTCCAAATCCTGGTGTATGTGGCATTAGTTGTGGCCCTTCTTGACTTCAATAGTGTCGAGAGTACCTCCTCTGAAATGCCCTGAGACTGCAGCCTGGCTGATTCAACAGCCATGCTGTCAGTTGCAATCTGCCTGGGTTGGGGTGACACCATTGGTCCTGCTGTAGAAGATCCCTCTTCAGCAGCAGCCTTATTGGGGGAACTGCCACCATCTGCAGGAGCAGTGGGAACCATGGCCTTCGTGGCCAGAAGGGTAGGATTGCAATTGCATTGACGTTCTCCCTCACAATTTTTAATAGGGTTTTCATTATCAGTGGTACCGGGTGGGAAAACCTAGACTAGGGGAAATTCCCATGGGATTGAGAAGGCATCTTGAGCTAGCGCTTCGTTGCAGTGGAATATTGACACAAATTGGGGGTACCTGTGCATTCTCTGGGGTCGCCATCAGATCTACCGAGGGTATACCCCACCTGTAAAAGATTGTTTTCAGATAGTCCTTATTGAGTGCCCACTCGTAATTTTGACTGCCCGAAATGTAGGCTGCCGCCAAGGCTTCCATATGTGCCTTGGCCCAGGCAAATATCTCGGTTGCCAACTGCAGCAGCGGCAGGCTCTTGGTTCCTCCCTGATTGGTTATATAAGCGACCGCCATCCGGTTGTCCAACATAAGCTTGACCCGAGCTCCCTGAATCAAATTCTCGAATGCCAGTGGGGCTAAGTATCTTGCTTGTAACTTCAAAAGGTTGGAGTGTCTGGTCTCCATCCTGCTCCATTTGCCTTGAACCCATCTGCCGAGGCAGTGAGCACCCCAGCCCCGGAGACTGGCATCCGAGGTTATTTGAATCCAATCTCCGGGGCCGAGAGGCATGCCCCGTGACAGAGTTCCTGGCACTATCCACCACGACAAGCCCTGGCGGATCCGTCTTGGTATGAATATTTTTTGGTGAAGTGATACTCCATTCCACTGGTTCAGAAATGACGTTTGGAATGCCCTTGTATGAAATCTTGCCCGGGGAACAGCTGGGGTTGCTGCGGTAAACATTCCAAGAAGCGTCATACAGTCCCTCGCCGACAGCGACGAGGACTCCATCACGTTTTTCATACAGGCTACTAGCTCAGCTATCTTGCAATGTGGTAGCAAGACCTGCCCTTTGCTTGTGTTGAAAACAAGCTCTAGGTACTCCATCTCTTGGGAGGGAATCAACTGGCTCTTCTGCTTGTTGATAATCCAGCCAATTCTGATAGGATTTTCAGCACCACTTTGCCTTGTGCTGTTAACTCTTCGCTTGCACGGGCCACTACCAAGATGCCGTCTAAGTAGTGGAAAATTTTTATGCCCCTCAAACGTATAACAGTGAGGGTAGCTAGCAAGATCTTGGAAAAGACTTGAGGTGCTGTGCCGATTCCTAAGGGAAGACATTTGAACTGGAAATGATCTTCCCCTACCATGAAACTCAAGTATCTTTGGTGATGCCTGTTGATTAGGACATGAAGGTAGGCATCTGCTAAATCGACTGATATTAGCCAGTCCCCTGGTTGCAGAATTTATATAATTGTAAATATTGATTCCATCCTAAATGTCTTGGGATCGATGTAGTGGTTTAGAGATCTTAAGTCTGAGACCTCCGGAGGCTTTGGGCACCAAAAAAATTGGGGAGTAAACCCCTGTTCCCTGCTGCTTTACAGGAACTGACGAGATTGCCTCTTTCTGAAGTAATTCGGTCACATATTCTTGCAAGCACCTTTGTTTCTTCTGATCTTGTGGCCATTCTGTCTGGACAAAGATGCCCGGTGGTTTTTCTCGAAACATTATCTTGTACCCTCGCTTGACCGTTTTCTGGACCCATTGGTCCTTGACCTTCTCCGCCCATACCTTCCAAAAGGATGCCAACCTGGCACCCACCTGGGGGTGATGGGTGGTCAACCCATCAAAAGGACTTCTCCGTTTTCTTAGTGGTCTGAGCGGCCTTAGCCTTCACGTTCTGAAGAAAGGAGCTTTGTAAGCCTCTCCATTGGGATCTTGTATATTCTCGGCCTGGTCTATATGACCTGGCCTCCTGCGACCTTCTGAACTCTGATTGGCTTGACCAAGCGGTTTGCCGTCTCCTTTTGGGTCTCTGTGGTAGCAGACCCGACTTCCCTCCAGTAGCTCGTTTAATAGCTTCCTCCAGGGTGTCCCCGAAAAGCATCTTGCCCTTGTATGGTATGTTACAAAGTGCCTGTTTCGAGGTACTGTCTGTCACCCAATGGCATAACCATAGGGCCCTTTTTGCCATTACTGAAAACATCATAATTCTTGCAAGCAGTTTTAATAGGTCTATAGAGGCTTCTGCCAAAAAGGTGGCTGAGAGCTAAAGTTCCTCCATTGCTGAAGTGATTCTGGCCGTCTCTACGTCAGACTTCAGGGCCGTCTCCACATTTGTGACCCAGCCCTTCAGTGCCCTGGAGATAGAAGTTAGGGCTTTGGCCGTGCGACAAGCTGCTCCAGCAGTTAAATAGATCTTCTTTAGATCTGTGTCTGTGCGTTTGTCCATTGGGTCTCTGAAGGTTGTAGAATTCTGCAATGGCAGGGGCACCTGCCTTGCTAGGCACTGGAAGGCCACATCTACCCCCAAAAGGCAGCATCTGGGGTGTTCAATGGGTATAATCTTAAAAAGCGATTTTGTATGTTCGCCTTCCCTTCTGGCTTTCCCCATTCCTCATCGCATAATTTGTGGATCTCCGTCATGAACGGGAAGGTTGCCCCTTGCCTTTTCAAGTTAGGGAAATATCTTTAATTTTTTCCAGAGGCTGAGTGTCTTGATCCCAGTCTATGGCCCCCTTCACTGCTACAATGTAAGGGTCTATGAGTTGGAAGTCAAACAAATATTCCAACGGTTCATCAGAGTCTGAAGAATCTCCTGAAGATATTTCAAGCCCTGGTGATGCGTCTTGCTTCTGCTTAGATGCGTTCTTGGCTCTAGGCTTAGTCCCGGAGGCACTGCGACTGCCTGCATACTCTCTGTCACTGCCTCCTGAATATAGTCTTTTGTCCTACGTGCCTCTGTTTCTCTATCTGTGGCTACATCTCTTATGCATTCTGCGCATGAGAGCTTTTCAGGGGCGGCTGGCGCTGAACAAGCCCAGCAGAGGCCTTCGGTGGGATGGCCTCTTGTCACACTTGGTTCTGCCACCCTAGCTGTCTGAGCATTTTTGCGGTTTGGACTGCCCATTGCTTGGGGTCTATGTCCGGTGCATGACCCAGATGCATGCGGAGATTTTGAACGGTGGCAGGACTTAATCTTCAGCGACTGTCTTTTTTTAGGACTTCTGCTCCTATAAAGACAAAACACCTTATTAGGCTGGTGTTGCACTCTTTTGTTTTGTGGCCCCCGTAGACCCCTCCTAGCTTTCCGACGATCTTCATGCACTTTGGGGCTGTGGTGAGCTCATACTACAGCAACAAAAGACAGGATATAGAAATAAGAAAAAAGACGTTTCTATTCTATGGCTTTTTATTTTTTATTTTTTTACTGGCTCTTTAGAGGAAAAAACTTAATAAACCTTAATAGTGGATATGGAGTGACTCAGGGTGGCAGCAGATTTGTAGAGTATCTGAAAAGCTGTAAACACATGGTGCAATGCATTTTGTGATCATGGCTCAGTAAACACTGACACAGCCCAGCCACCCCTCCCCCACTGTGAAGGAAAACTCACCAGTATAGCTCTCTCACTAACTGTGGAAAACAGCACTGGAGCTTCTGGCTCTCCAGGCTTTATAGCCCCACAGCCCCGACCCCCTCTGAGGTCATCACCGACCGACAGAAAACACAGGGGAGATGGCCGGCGCAGCTCCTAAAAAGCAGGAAAGGAAAGTACAATACTACAGCAAAACCACAGCCTAAAAATTGTAAGCTCTTTAAGCCTTAGTATGCCCGCATGGCTCCTGCACATAGAGCGGCCAGTGTGATAAAAGGAACTACCTTTATTGTTCTGGACCTTCCGATCCCAGGAGAGGCTTGAACCTGGGTGGGTAGGTTTGGTAGGGGGGTGTAGTCTAATCCACGAGCATGGTGGCCTGGAGTCCGACCAAAAAAAAGGAACAAGGGCAGGGGAGGAGGGGCTCCCTTTTATCAGCTAAGAGAAGGTGGTACTGAGAGACTGAAGGAAGGGGTTAACCCATTGTGTGCTGACGTGAGGCTGGCCAGGAAAGCCTGTTTGAAAAGCCTGCAATTTCTAAGCAATTGAGCAGGCATTTAGCATCCTTTAACCACTTCAGCCCCGGACCAATAAACACCTTAAGGACCAGAGGTCTTTTTCCAATTTCGCACTGCGCTGCTTTAACTGGTAATTGCGCAGTCATGCAATATTGCACCCAAACTAAATTTGCGTCCTTTTCTTCCCACAAATAGAGCTTTCTTTTGATGGTATTTGATTGCCTCTGCGATTTTTATTTTTTGTGATATAAATGGAAAAAGAGCGAAAATTTTGAAAAAAAAAAGATATTTTCCTCTTTTTGTTATAAGAAAAATCGAATAAACTAAATTTTAGTCATACATTGAGGGCAAAATGTATTCAGCCACATGTCTTTAGTAAAAAAAATGTCAATAAGCGTATATTTTTTGGTTTGCGCAAAAGTTATAGCGTCTACAAACTAGAGTACATTTTCTGGAATTTACACAGCTTTTAATTTATGACTGCCTATCTAATTTCTTGAGGTGCTAAAATGGCAGGGCAGTACAACCCCCCCCCCAAATGACCCCATTTTGGAAAGTAGACACCCCAAGCTATTTGCGGAGGGCCATGTTGAGACCATTGAATATTTTTTTTTTTGTCCCAAGGGATTGAATAATGACAAAAAAAAAAAAAAATTTTTTTTTTACAAAAAGTTGTCACTAAATGATATATTGCTCACACATGCCATGGTTATATGTGGAATTGCACCCCAAAATATATTTCGCTACTTCTCTCGAGTATGGGGATACCACATGTGTGGGACTTTTTGGGAGTCTAGTCGCGCACGGCACCCCGAAAAGCAATCACCACCTTCAGGATTTCTAAGGGTGCAAATTTTTGATTTCACTCCTCACTACCTATCACAGTTTCGAAGGCCATAAAATGCCAAGATGGCACAAAACCCCCCCAAATGACCCCATTTTGGAAAGTAAACACCCCAAGCTATTTGCTGAGGGCCATGTTGAGACCATTGAATATTTTTTTTTTTGTCCCAAGGGATTGAATAATGACAAAAAAAAATTTTTTTTTTTTTTTTTTTACAGTTGTCACTGAATGATATATTGCTCACACATGCCATGGTTATATGTGGAATTGCACCCCAAAATATATTCCGCTAATTCTCCCGAGTATGGGGATACCACATGTGTGGGACTTTTTGGGAGTCTAGTCGCGCACGGCACCCCGAAAAGCAATCACCACCTTCAGGATTTCTAAGGGTGCAAATTTTTGATTTCACTCCTCACTACCTATCACAGTTTCGAAGGCCATAAAATGCCAAAATAGCACAAAACCCCCCAAAATGACCCCATTTTGGAAAGTAGACACCCCAAGCTATTTACTGGGAGGCATGTTGAGCCCATGGAATATTTTATATTTTGCCACAAGTTGCGGGAATATTACAAACTTTTTTTTTGCACAAAGTTGTCACTAAATGATATATTGCTCACACATGCTATGGGCATATGTAAAATGACACCCCAAAATACATTCTGCTGCTTCTCCTGAGTACAGGGATACCACATGTGTGGGACTTTTTGGGAGCCTAGCCGCGTACGGGACCCCGAAATCCAAGCACCGCCTTCAGGATTTCTAAGGGCATACATTTTTTATTTTACTCCTCACTACCTATCACTACCTATCATAGTTTTGAAGGCCATAAAATGCCAAGATGGCACAAAACCCCCCCAAATGACCCCATTTTGGAAAGTAAACACCCCAAGCTATTTGCTGAGGGCCATGTTGAGACCATTGAATATTTTTTTTTGTCCCAAGGGATTGAATAATGACAAAAAATAATTTTTTTTTTTTTTTTTTACAAAAAGTTGTCACTGAATGATATATTGCTCACACATGCCATGGTTATATGTGGAATTGCTCCCCAAAATATATTACGCTACTTCTCCCGAGTATGGGGATACCACATGTGTGGGACTTTTTGGGAGTCTAGTCGCGCACGGCACCCCGAAAAGCAATCACCACCTTCAGGATTTCTAAGGGTGCAAATTTTTGATTTCACTCCTCACTACCTATCACAGTTTCGAAGGCCATAAAAGGCCAAAATAGCACAAAACCCCCCAAAATGACCCCATTTTGGAAAGTAGACACCCCAAGCTATTTACTGAGAGGCATGTTGAGTCCATGGAATATTTAATATTTTGCCACAAATTGCGGGAATATTACAATATTATTTTTTTTTTTGCACAAAGTTGTCACTAAATGATATATTGCTCACACATGCTATGGGCATAAGTCAAATTACACCCCAAAATAAATTCTGCTGCTTCTCCCGAGTTCGGGGATACCACATGTGGGGGACTTTTTGGGAGCCTAGCCACGAACGGGACCCCGAAAACCAAGCACTGCCTTCCGGATTTAAATATAAAATGCTACCAAAAAAACTGTTAGCGATCGCAGGGATTAGGCCTGACTCTGCGATCGCTGCAGTTATGTGTTTAGTGTTTTGTAAGTGACAGTGATCGATCGATACTGCACTTGGGTGGGCTGGGCAGAGGGGCACAACGCAGGTGCTAGCAGGTATCTGGGATGATCCCGTTAACAATGCGTTTTTTTGGAACCCTAAACTGCTGGGGACGCTAGTATAGATCTGATCAGATCAGATATTGATCTGTTCAGATTCTATACCACTACGGGAGGTTTATGCTTTGCGTGTGGGTGTTAGCGGTACTGGCACTAACCTAGCACTGCCTGGGGCGACGCAGACCCTGACCCTAAAACCTAATTGATATCACCCGCCGGGTGATCAGGGGGTTAAACCTTTATTGGGTAATAAATGGTGGGTGCCCTGATGCTATAAAAAGCAAACTAACCAGAGTCACCCGTAACACTTATACGGTGATCAGTGGTGAAAGGGTTAACTAGGGGCAAAATTTTTATTAGGTAGTATATGGGGGTCCCTGGCGCTATATAAAAACCTGACGGGGAACCTAAATAACGAACTGGCTAACCAGCGTCACCAGTGACACTTATACTGCGATCGCTGGTGAAAGGGTTAACTAGGGGCAATCAGGGGGTTAAAACCATTATTGGGTAGTATATGGGGGTACCTAACGCTATAAAAACCTGGCGGTTAACCTAAAAAAATAACTAGCTATCTAACGACACTAGTGACACTAATGCAGCGATCAGAAAAACGATCGCTTAGTGACACTGGCAAAAGGGGGTGAAAGGGTTAACTAGGGGCAATCAGGGGGTTAAAACCATTATTGGGTAGTATATCGGGGTACCTAGCGCTATAAAAACCTGGTGGTGAACCTAAAAAAATAACTAGCTACCTAGCGGCACTAGTGACACTAATGCAGCGATCAGAAAAACTATCTCTTAGTGACACTGGCAAAAGGGGGTGAAAGGGTTAACTAGGGGCAATCAGGGGGTTAAAACCATTATTGGGTAGTATATCGGGGTACCTAGCGCTATAAAAACCTGGCGGTGAACCTAAAAAAAAACTAGCTACTTAGCGACAATAGCGACACTAATGCAGCGATCAGAAAAATGATCGCTTAGTGACACTGGCAAAAGGGGGTGAAAGGGTTAACTAGGGGCAATCAGGGGGTTAAAACCATTATTGGGTAGTATATCGGGGTACCTAGCGCTATAAAAACCTGGCGGTGAACCTAAAAAAATAACTAGCTACCTAGCGACAATAGCGACACTAATGCAGCGATCAGAAAAATTATCGCTTAGTGACACTGGCAAAAGGGGGTGAAAGGGTTAACTAGGGGCAATCAGGGGGTTAAAACCATTATTGGGTAGTATATCGGGGTACCTAGCGCTATAAAAACCTGGCGGTGAACCTAAAAAAATAACTAGCTACCTAGCGACAGTAGCGACACTAATGCAGCGATCAGAAAAATGATCGCTTAGTGACACTGGCAAAAGGGGGTGAAAGGGTTAACTAGGGGCAATCATGGGGTTAAAACCATTATTGGGTAGTATATCGGGGTACCTAGCGATATAAAAACCTGGCGGTGAAGCTAAAAAAATAACTAGCTACCTAGCGACACTACTGCAGCGATCAGAAAAATGATCGCTTAGTGACACTGGCAAAAGGGGGTGAAAGGGTTAACTCTAGGGGCAATCAGGGGGTTAAATCTTTATTGGAGGGTGATAGGGGGCTACCCTGGACCTAACACTAACTGCCCTGACAGTTTTTACTTTTACAACTGACACTGAATGCAGTGATCAGTAAAGAAATGATCAATGCAATCAGTGACACTGTGACTGGGGGGGGGGATCGGGGGGCGATTGGGGGGGGATCGGGGGGGGTTTGTGTGCCTGTGTGTACCTACATGTCAGTGTAGTGTTGCTGCACACTTACTTTGTGTCTTCTCCTCGTAGTCCGGTCAAAAAGACCGCCCCGAGGAGAATGACATCACTTCCTCCTTCCTGTGTAAACAATACACAGTGGGAGGAAGCTTGTCATTGGCCAGGAGCGATCCAGAGGGGGTGGCCAGAAACCAACGGCCATCCCCTCATCACGGATCGCTCCTGGAGCGAACCGGACCGCCGTATCCAGCGGGAGGGGATCCGATCGGACCCCCCACCCGCTGGAAGGCAGGCATGTACATGTACGTGCTTGTGCCTGCCTGTGCCATTGTGATGACGTACAATGGCAATACGGCGGTCCTTAAGTGGTTAAAAAATAATAATAGTGTCTCCTTGTGGACACTGGTGGTGGGAACAGCATAAAGATTTGTACCACAGCTAAAAAGCCTGTTATGGACAGACCACTATTTCTGAGTGATAGAGCAGGCATTTAATATACATTTAAACAAAAACAAATTTGTTTTTGTTTTTTGGACACTGAGGATGGAATTAGCATACCGATTTGCACCACAGCTGGAAAGCTTATTTGAGCAGGTTGCAATTTCTGAGATATTTAGCAGGCATTTACCATCCTAAAAAAAAAAAAAAATCTTTTTTTTGGATGTTGACACTGAAAATTGCATACATGTTTCCACCACAGCTAAAAAGCCTGCTTGGACAGGCTGCAATTTCTGAAAGCTTGCGTAGGTATTTAGCATTTGTGTAAAAAGAAATATGTGTTTTTTGGAGACAGATGAGGGAAAAAACATACAGGTTTGCACACAGCAAGAAAACCTGTTTAGATAGAGTGCAATTTCTGAGAGGAGCAGGCATTTAGCATTCATTATAGAAAAAATAATAGAAAAAACATACCGTTTACACCACAGCTATAAAGCCTTTTCCTGACGCCTTCATGGCAGCACACACTGGGTTGTGACTCCGCCCCCACAACCTGACAGGATTGGTTAACTATAAATTTGAAGGGGAGACCTCCTGCTGCATTCTCTTTTTTATCCTCACCTGACAGGTTGGAGTGTTCGAGTTTCAAAGATACCTACAGATGAATAAGCCTCTTACCGCCTCACCCCAGCAGGTTCAAGCCTCTCCTGTTTGGAAGTCCCTCCTGTACAGTCTCTAAATGAGCTTTATGGAGGGAATCCCCGTTCTGGTGGTCTCAGGGGACATCTCACGAAGTTTCTATAAGCTTTAAATAAGCTTTTATTTCGCAGTGGACTCTCCTTTCTGTATCCTATTTTTTCTTTATTTAATTTTACCTTTTTTTCTCCTAGCAGGAGTTGCTGGGTCTTGCTGTCCTCCGAACAGCTGTCATGGCCGCCGCTAGTGTCCTCAGCGCTCTGCGCATGTCTGTTTGCAGCTGGATCTTTTTTTCTCCCTGAAGATAGGTTTTTGCCCTCTTCCAAGATGGCGCCGGTATCCTCGAGTCGTTCTGCGCATGCGCGGAGCGTCATTCGGCCGCCGCTATGGCGCCGTTTTTAAAATTACAGCTGTATGCTTCTGCATGCTGCTGTTTACCAAACACTGCCCTGTATCCCTATTATTCGGCTGGATAAGGTAAGAATATTTTCTTTCTATTATATCTGCATAGTCCTTTTGTTTAACTTCTGCAAGCCTTTTGTTCAGTTCTAGTTCTTAAAGCGGCAGGTTTTAAAAAAAAAAGAAAAAAGAAAAAATGTGTGTTTTTTTTGGGGATTATCTGTCTGTTATCGGTATCGCAAGGAAAATTCTTTTTTTCTTTCCTTCAGTCTACTCTGTCTACCTTTTTCATGGAGTCCACTGCCCACGCAGACCATCGACAACTAGAAAGGTAAGAGGCTCTACACGTCGTAGGTGAGTATTGAAGAAGGGGAGACAAAAGAGTGCCGACTGCTAAAGATGCTGCTTTTTTTGGCAGCCCTACCAGATCAAGAGGAGCAAGTTCCAGGCATGGAAGAGGCTCAAGTCGCACTTCCAGTAGGAGATCGCACAGAAGTCGCTCCAGGTCCTCATCTCGTCAGAGACATGGTCGCTTCCACCACGGACACCCTCGGCATAGCCGGTCGGACCACAGGAGGTCTCCTTCCTCTCATCACAGCCATCACGCCAGGCCCGCAGCTAACGCCTGCTGGATATGTGGCGCACCGGCCCTTCCGGAGAAGCTTGCCTGCCGCTCTTGCTTCAATGAAGCAACTAAAGAGAAGGAAGCAGACGCTAGAATTGCGACTGAGGGAATCAGTACGTGAATCTATTTTGGCAACAGCACCCGCTATGGAGGTGACAGTCCCTAGCACATCCACTGCACACCCATATCACTCCCAGGCTTCGGAATCATCTTCAGATAATGACGGCCAGGAGATGTCTGCAGGATTTGATTTTTCTTTGGTGGAGCCATTTGCAAGATCAGTCAAAGAGGCTATCGGCTGGGAGGATATTATTTCTGAGCCTCAGAAAACCCGCAAATATTTTCCCAATTTAAAGAGACGACCATGTTGGCATCAGTAACAGCAAGGAGGGCCTTATGGCTGAAACCATGGATGGCCGATACAGCCTCCAAAATTAATTGGTGCAAAATCCCTTATGATGGTTCTAATCTCTTTGGGGCTAAACTGGACTCGGCCATTTCCAAAGTCACAGGAGGGAAATCTGGACTGATTCCCTCCGATAGAAGACCCAAGGCTCAGAAAGGACCTTCTTTTAGGCGAAGTCTTCCGGATAAGTATAGGGAGTCCAGATCATACCGTCCCGGCAGAGAATTCAGGAGGGATTGGAAGAATACTAAGCCTTCCTTTCTAAGGATGCAGAAGACCAAGGCTACACCCGCAGGGGAGCATCCAAAGTCCTTTTGAAGGTTTGCCCGCTCACCCAGCCCAGGTGGGCGCCAGGCTAAGAGGGTTTCTTCAGATCTGGACAAGACATATACAGGACATTTGGGCACTGTCCACAATCAAGTATGGGCACAAGTGGGAGTTCGTGAACGGGTTTCCAGGAAACCACTTTCAGCCTACCAGACTACCATCCACACTATTCAGGAAAAATCTCCTGATAGAATATGTAGCGGATTTAAAACAGAAGGGGGCTATTGTGGAGGTCCCATTGACTCCGTTATTTTTGGTGAAAAAAAGGACAGGAGATTTTCGTCCAGTACTGGATCTCAAGAGGCTCAACAAGAACATCAAAATAGAAGCCTTCAAGATGGAGAGTCTCCAGTCCATACTCTTAGCAATAAGTCTGGGCGATTGGATGCTGTCAGTAGATTTATAGGACGCCTATCTTCACATCCCAATACATCCGGCCTTTCAGAAATTTCTTCGATTCGCCATCAATCATTGCCATTTCCAGTTTCGGTGCCTTCCATTCGGCATTTCGTCAGCTCCCAGGACATTTACCAAAGTTCTCCTACCATTAGTAGCATTCCTCAGGGGAAAAGGTCTTCGAATTCACCATTATTTAGACGACATCCTACTGTTAGCAAAAAGTCAAGAGTTATTGCTTCAGCATCGGGAAATTCTTCTTTCAACTCTCCACGACTTCGGATGGATCGTCAATTTGAAAAAAAGCAGTTTACAACCCACTCAGAAGATGGTGTTTCTAGGAGCACATCTGGACACCGAACTGAACAGAGTTCAGCTCCCACAGGCAAAGGTTCAGCTCCTAATTCAGAAGATGCGGAGACTGCTGTCAGCAAGTCATCTGTCAGCCAGGGTCTGTCTAAGCATGCTGGGATCCATGTCAGCTACCATACCCATGGTGCAATGGGCCCAATGGCACATGAGAACCCTGCAAAACTCCTTTCTCAAGCAGTGGAATGGAGTGTCCATGCATCAGACCATTGTCATCTCCAGGTCGGTGAAACGATCAGTATGGTGGTGGACACACCAAAACAATTTGGAGAAATACAAGCCAATAGTCCCTCCAGACCAAGAAGTGGTGACTTTGGATGCTTGCCAGAGCGGCTGGGGAGGACACTACCAGGATCTAGCAGTCCAAGGCCAGTGGCAGTTCCAAGCCCTAGGAGTGGTTTCCAATATTTTGGAGCTCAGGGCGGCCTTTCATGCCCTAACGGCATTCACGTCTCTGCTCTCGGGGAAGAGTGTGCTTATCAGGATGGACAACAAGGTGGCAGTATCTTATGTGCAGAGACAGGGAGGTACAAGAAGTGTTACCTTGATGGAGGAAGTTCGTCCCATTTTAGAATGGGCCCAGGTTCACCTAATGGACTTGAGAGCAGTATATGTCCCAGCAACGCAGAATGCATTGGCCGACTATCTGAGTCGGAAGTCGTTGTCCAACAACGAGTGGTCTTTGAGTCCTCAAATTTTTTCTCTCCTGACGGAAACCTGGGGGACGCCGGAGATAGATCTAGCAGCCACTCCTTTAAACACCAAATGTCACAGGTTCCTGTCGAGGAATCCGTCTCCATCAGCCGAGGGAATAGACTGCCTGATACATCCATGGAATTTCAAGTTGGGGTACATATTCCCGCCTACTCCTCTAATTGCGAGGTTCCTATCCAGACTTCGGAGGTCTTCAGTAACGGTAATCGCAGTAATTCCATTCTGGCCGAGGAGGCCGTGGTTTACAACCCTTCTACAGCTCAGTGTCCAGCCACCAATTCTTCTGGCACTAGAACCAGACCTTCTCTCACAGGGACAGTTCCTTCATCCTGCTCCCGAGAGGTTGCATCTGATGGCCTGGAAGTTGAAAGGTCTAGGCTGAAGGCGCAAGGCTGTTCCCAGGAGGTCATTTCTACCTTAATGCAGGCTAGGAAGGTGTCCACGAATTCCATCTATGCTAGGATTTGGGAAAAGTTCTGCCTTATGGCCCGAGAAAGAAATTGGAATCCTCTTGCTCTGGGACCGCCTCAAATTCTGGAGTTCATTCAGTCGGGAATTAACAAAGGCCTCAGTTCAAGCACCCTCAAGGTGCAGGTTTCGGCTCTCTCTGCTAAAACAGGCACAAAATGGGCTTTTCATCCCCTGGTCATCCAATTTCTTAAGGCTAGTCTGAAGATAAAGCCTCCTAGGAAGCCTATGTTTCCATCATGGGATCTGTCGGTAGTTCTCCATGCCTTTTCTAGTCCACCGTTTATTCCTGTGGAATCTATTTCACTATGGGACTTGACTTTGAAGCTTGCTTTTCGAATTGCCATAACATCAGCCAAGAGAGTGTCGGAAATTCAAGCTCTGGTTATTTCAGAGCCCTATCTGGTTTTCTTTCCAGACAGGGTAGTTCTTAGACCCTCAGATCGTTTCATACCCAAAGTGGCTTCTTCCTTTCACTATAACCAAGATATTGTCCTTCCATCCTTCACTGATGATGAGGGAGAGCCTCACCCGCTGGACATTAAATCCACCATCACCAACTACTTGTCAGCTACTATCTCCTTTAGGAAAACGGACTCTCTCTTGATTATTCCTCATGGAACTAGACGCGGACTGCCAGCTTCCTCACGCACTATTGCATCCTGGTTGGTGAGAGCCATTAGAAAGGCATATTCCACGCAACATTTGGCGATTCCAGAAGACATCAGGGCTCATTCTACTAGGGCAGTGGCTACCTCTTGGGCGGCGTATTGCAGAGTTTCTCCAGAGACGATTTGTAGGGCAGCAACCTGGTCTTCTGAACATACTTTCATTTCTCACTATAGAGTGAACTCTGCCCATTTGTCCTTGGCAGATTTTGGTAGATCTGTTATTAGAGCCAACTCTTCGGCATTGTAGGAATTAAATATTTTTTGCATTTACCCACCCGTCTGGCGAGTTATTTCCCAGTGTGTGCTGCCATGAAGGCGTCAGGAAAATGGAAAATTGTATACTCACCTTTCCGTAATTTTCCTTTCCTGACGCATCTTCATGGCACCACACAATGCCCTCCCGTTTGTTTAGTTTATTATGATATTTACAGAGAATGCAGCAGGAGGTCTCCCCTTCAAATTTATAGTTAACCAATCCTGTCAGGTTGTGGGGGCGGAGTCACAACCCAGTGTGTGGTGCCATGAAGATGCGTCAGGAAAGGAAAATTACGGAAAGGTGAGTATACAATTTTCCGTTTTTGAACAGACTGCAATTTCTTAGAGACTGAGCAGGAATTTAGCATCAGGAAATAAACAATGACTGATGATGGAAAAAGCATACAGCTTAGCAACACAATAAGCAAACTGGCATGGACAGTCCACAGTTTTGGAGGGATAGAGCAGGCAAGCACTTTACATTAGGAAATTGTATATCAGTATTTTTTTTGACACTGAAGATGAAAACCACATACATCTTTACAACAAAACTTAAAAGCTTTCATTGTCAAGGCTGCAATTTATGAGGGAGAGAGTAAGAAGATTACAATTTGCCCCAGAAATGGAGTTCCTTTTTCATAGAGTGAGGAAGGACAAATTTTACAAATTTGTTGCATACCTATTAAAACCTATTCAGACTGTCCAGTATTTGTGAGACTGAACAAGCAGATTGCACCTTAAAACTATTTTTTTCCAAACAACAGACAAGAAATTTAAAGTAGTTGCCAGCTTTTATATTCTTTTTAGAGAGGCCACTAGTTATAAGATAAAAAAACATAATATTGCAGCGCTATAACCAAATAACAGATAAAACAATATTAAAGTGTAAAAAAAAATAATAATAAAAATTCATAAAGTTCATGTAGTGAAAAAAATCAGTGAATGGTCTTCCAATGTTCCAATCAGCTAGATTTCTAACTCACTGAAAAATCCAGGCTGCTCAATTAAGGGCAGCAAAAGCACATGTAAAACACAAATCCTGGAAACAGCTTATATCTCCTCCGAGTCCCAAGTCCCAACCTCCAAGCATCTTGAACACTGAAACTCAGGGATACATCCAAAAAGGAAGAAAACCACATACCGTGTTATTGATATAAACTGCTAATAAAGAAATAGCTCCCATGCACCCAGTGCCAAACTATGTTAAAAAAGTGTCCACCAATCACCAGCCTTCACCCACATGCAACATCCACTCACCGTGATAAATGCTGCCAGGTGACTGTGCAGAAATAAAGCTAGTGTAGATAGTAACTGCAGACATCAATCTGGAATCACTTTAGACTCTCCATAATACATTCTCAAGGGGACAAGAATTGTAGTTTACCATACACTGTTGGCAATAAATATTGAGAAGTGCTGTATAGTGTAGAATTTATTGTAAACAGTAGCAAGAGTATACAAATAAAAACACAGCAAAACCAAAACATCAAATGTAGTTGCCAGCACAGCTTTTATACCCTTTTTGGAGAGGCCACTATTTCTGAGGGACAGAGTGTACAGATGTACCTTTAAATAATTTAATTAGATTGTATAGTTGTGGTGAAATTATATAAATATTGTACATATTTTGGAAAGGGAATCTTATTCTTGTTAGTTGAAAGCCAGTTTTGAGACATGGAGTCTATTTCAGCTGGAAATTGTAAAGGAAACTGCATTTAGGTGCATACCGATAATAGAACTGTACACATTTTTACAGCATGATTTAATCGTTTTTGAGATTAGGCGCATACAGAGTCAGAGAGTTGGCTTGTTTCATGGAGGGTGTGCTCATTGTGACCAGATATCCGGGAAATAGACACATTCCCAGGCACAATTACGCAGAAATCGCGAACCGGCATAGGCAGAGGCACGTTGGTGTGAATCAACATACAAAGATGCGCAGCGCCATGAACAGGCAAACGTGCATATTATGATAGTGGCGCAACTGCTTATTTAAACATGCTGCTGACAACGGTGCAGTGCTGGTTTATTGTCAGCTTCCCTCTGTGTTCCTGTGCTTTGTTTATCCTGCTTATCAGACTTTCTTTGTACCGACCCAGCTTGCCTTGACCTGCTCTTCTTCATTTCCCAGCTTGACTTTTTGGCTTGTATTCTGACTTGTTCCTACTTGCTCCCTGCATCTGATCCTGTCCTAGCTCACGGACTCTACCTTACCTATCTCCTGTACATTGACCCAGCTGGCTCCTGTTTACATGTATCCTGGACTGTCTTACTGTGAATGACCCCTGGCCTGGCTCCTGACCGAGCTGTCCGGTTTGCTCCACCAGTTGGTACCTGGCCTGTTCCTGCAAGCTCCTGGCACCCAGCTTCAGCAATCAAGGAACCCGTGCTTCTGTGGGTACCACACCCCCTGTGTCACCTCCAGGGGTGTGCTGCACTCTGCCGCAAGGGGAGCCCTCCCAGTATCTTGGCCCCATACCAGGTTTCTGACACCAAACTTGGGAATGGTGGCAGCATGTATAACAGAGACACACCTTTGTCTGTCACAAAGCCCACCACTACACTGATTGCACTTTCAGAGAGCATATTTGGTTGAAGAGCAAACCAGTAACTCAGTCTCATACTGGGCAAGCTCTAGTCAGTGGTCCTGTTTCGTGAACCAGTAGTTCAGTAATTCATTCAGAGGGTCTTTACATCTGCTCTTGACTCCAGATAAACAGTTGCCATGTGATGCAGCTGCTGCTGACAGATTCTAGCAACAAACAACCCTGGTGGTGGAAGATCCTGAATCCTCATGGATTGCTAAAAGTAACAAGGACAATGTTTGTATAGGGTAGGTCCTAAGATGCATGGAAGTCCTCCTCTTCCTCCTGCTGCTCTGCTCAAGTTCCAACCAGTACAGTGTTGCTAATGCACGCATTGTCATGACTCACAATTCTTGTCACCTCCTGAAATGGTGACAATACTGTGCATGTATCCTGCATATGCAGCCATGGGTATAGGAAAAAAGAAGCCCATTAAATTTCACCCATCTGAACACTGGTTGGGTGAGACCACCTGAAATGGCTACAAACTCTTCTGTCCTGTCTCAGACGGTCTTTCAACCCAAGGTACCTATCCAGGAACCACTGCACCACCAGATTGAAGACATGCGTCAGACTAGGCACATGTGTAAACTTTTACTGCTGGGTGAACATCAGATTAGTGCCATTGTCACACATTATTCCTGACAGAAGTTGTCATGAGTTTAAAAACTTCCATGAATGGTATATAGTGCCCTTGCCCATACTTTCTGGACCATATGTATGCGGTCATATGGACCTTGCTACTGAACGGGGGGTCTTGCAATGTGGAAACATTGTCTTCCACATGATTCAGAAGGGCAGCAATTGCCTTTGGCACCCAGTACAGTGAAACTTGCCTGCTCAATACTATAGTTCTGGGGAACTTATGTTCAGACCAAATACTCATCTCATCCCTATTCAGCTCACAAGAAGTGTTAAGGGCACTGCATATCTGGCAAGTTCAAAAGCTATTTTTCATTCTTGCTACGCATGTTCTGAGACTGAAAAGATTGTTGTAGCCACAAAACCTAAACACTAGTAAGCAGCAATATATATATTTTTTGGATTTAGATATTCTTTAATGAACAAAAAAGGGTGTACATGCTTACAATACCATTGAAAAACTACACACACCTTCAGTGCATTATTATACATGAAAACACACTTGATAAGTTATATTACTTTGTCACATGGATATGGGGGATCCTACATTGACACCTTATTTGCCTCTAAATCTCATAATAAATTTGTTCCGCTACAATGTATGATTCTGTTATGTGAAAACCACCAATACCAAGCAGTCATTAAAAGAAAAGAGGCACAAGAACAATTTTCATCAGCTGCCACTTCACTATGAAACAAAGGAGAAGTAGCAAAGGTAAAAGCAGTTTCAGGTGGGATGTAACATTGACTATTTAATGCTTGCCACCTGTCATATTTGCCAAAGTTGGAAGGAGGAAGAAATCCTAACTATAGTGACAGGGTTATTGAGAAAACGCTTTCTTCACATAAACTAACCAGATTTTTCCTGTTAAAGTTTTAAAAAGATCATACTTAGTTAACTTTGTCAGCCAAAAGATTGCAGGAGGGAGAGTGGGGAGCAAGTACTAGGAATGGTCCGAAGACCCCCCTGTTCAGTTCAAACCAGAACACGTAAACAGGCAAAAAGTTCTAGCAAACATGCGAACCCCCATCAAAGTCTATTGGAAACTAACATGAAAAATCAAAAGTGCTAATTTTAAAGCCTTATATGCAAGTCATTGCCATCAAAAGTGTATGGGGACCTGGGTACTGCCACAGGGCACATCAATGCAAAAAAAAGTTTTTAAAACTACAGTTTTTTCAGAAGCAATGATTTTAATAACGCTTAAAGTGAAACAATAAAAATGAAATATTCCTTTAAATATCGTGTCTGGGGGGGTCCCCTTAATCTGCCTGTAAAGTGGCGCATCTGTGTAATGTATAGAACAGTGCCGCAGCAAAATGACACTTCTAAAGTAAACAATTACATGCAAACTTGCTTGCAGCTTTAATGTATTACCAGATCCGGGCAATATAGATGAAAAAAAAAAAACAGCGTAGGATCCCCCCAGTCCATACCAGGCCCTTTTAAAGGCCTATTGGCGCCAAACAGCGTCTAATATGCAGGCACACGCATCCGGCGCGCGCCCCCGAGCATGTGCGCAGACAGGTGCATCCAGCACATGCTGTTACACACACGCCGCTATTGTGCGCATGTGCACATGCACGCACCCCGTTTTGTCATAGCAGATCCCTGACACCTCTACATACATGCTGACATAATCCTCCTCTTCTTCCTCCTGTGTGTTTGGTGGCCCCGCAGGAATAGAATCTGCATAAAAGGGGCCTTGGGAGGAAAGGAAGTCCTACTCTTCCTCCCGCTGTTCTGCATTAAGTGCCCTTTCCATGATTCCCTAGAGGGACAGTGTCACTGATGCATGCATTGTCGATGCTTACCATCCTTGTGACCTCCTCGAATGGTGACAGAACAATGCATGCATCCTTAATCAGTAGCCACCGGCGTGGCGAAAAGAAGCCAAGCTCCCCTGAGCCTGTCCTGGTGCCATATTCACACAGGTACTCATTGATGGCTCCCTGCTGTGTGTGTAGCCGCTGGTGCATTGCCAATGTTGAGTTCCACCTGGTGGGCATGCCACAATTGAGGCGGTTGGTAGGCAGGTTGAATTCCCATTGAATGTCAGCCAGCCAAGCACTGGCATTGTATGACCGCCAGAAATTACCATAGAATTTTCTGGCCTGCCTCAGAAGACCACCAAATTCAGGATGTGTACCAAGCATGGAACATGTGTTAAGTGTTCCTGTCGGAGGGTGGAGAGAAGGTTGGTGCCATTGTCGCATACAACCATTCTTGGCTCAAGCTGCCGTAGCGTCAATCACCTCTGAGCCTGCCCCTGCTGAGCTGACAGAATCTCTGCCCCAGTCTGGCTCATGTCCCCTAGTCAGATCAACTGAAACACTGCATGGTATCTTTTAGCCTGACTGCTTGCATAGCCCCTTGAACACTTAAGGAGCACTGCTGGTTCAGAGGAAAATTCAGAAGAAGAGGACATAGAGGAAGAAGAAGAGGGGGTGGAGTAGACAGATGTGGCAGAATCACCAGCAGCTTTTTGGAGGTGTGGTGGTAGAACAAGCTCCAACACTGAACCCTGTCCTGCATCCTTCCCAGCTGCCAGCAGAGTTACCCAGTATGCCGTGAAGGAAAGGTAACATCCCTGACCATGCCTGCTGAACCATGAGTCAGCAGTAATGTGAACCTTGCTGCTGACCGCCCTGTCCAACGAGGCCAAAACATTGCCTTTCACATGATGGTAGAGAGTTGGATTGGCATTACATGAAAAGAAAATTATTTTTGGAACCTGCCACTGGGGTACAGCACATTCCACAAATTCAGAAAGGGGGCAGAGTCTACCAGATTAAAAGGCAGCAGTTGTAGTACTAGCAATTTGGCTAAGCTAACATTTAGATGCTGAGCATGTGGATGGTTGGGACAGTATTTATTTTATGGTTCAACAACTGGGGTAGCAAAATTTGCCTGATTTAATCAACAGGTGGTGTACTCCTAGCAGATTGACTGTTTTTGAGATGACATATGTCTTGTCAAGTATGTGGTGCCCAAGCGGGTGGTGTTCCGGCCACAGCTGATCTGCTTCAGACAGATTTCAAATGGCAACGGTGCGATCTACTGCACATGTTTTGAAAAACGCCACATTTCAATGATAGTCCCTGTGTTTTATGCACTTTCAGACTATGCCATTAAGTTGAGCTTTAATGTCCACACAGGTCTCCTCAGAGGCAGGAAGGGCTTGATATATTGTTCTTATGACTGCGGGTTCAATCAATTTTTGTGAAAGTCGTTGAATACAGGGAATGCAGCAGCATCCACAAGTCACCAAGATGGCTAAAGCCACAGCAATAGAGATCAAACATGAGGTGATAAGTCCAGTCCATTTCCTGAACCAACCTTCAAGCCAGTTTGTGAATGGATCATTAATACCTGAATTTTCTGCTAATTCATTTGATAGAGCAGTCGGTCCTTCCAGGGCTCTGGTCACGTTCCCTCCAGGAGCTGTATTATTAGGTATAAAGGTACAACACATGCTTCCAAAAATTTTACATACCCCCTCCTCCTTCAGCTAGGACCATATCTGAGGCCATTCGGTTCTGCCATGACATTAGATATGTGGGGGCCAACTGTTCTGCTAGGTCTTTTACAGCGTCCCTTGTATAATTTGTTTAAATTGTTGTTGGTTATAGTATATATAGTTAATCCAGTCAACATTTTTATATATAGTCAACCACCAGAGAAGAGACTCAAACCCAGCTGTCACCTGATTCCTGGCCTTAAACTCATTTGGCACCCCGCAAGGAACCCCAATCTTATCTATGTAGATCTGAGAGTCAAATGACCTCTTGGGAGAGGTGTCCCTTCGATACCGTTGGTGGCTCTTAGTCCTCGGGTGTTCTGACAGGATCCTCAGGGGCATAGCTAGCTGGACCATAGCACAATATCCTTGGACATTTGCCGATATACTAGCTCGCAGTTTCTTATCCCCACACATCCACCAGACATCAGCTCTCTGAGCGTCATGTTCAACCCAGTCACCATTGCACATGTTAATGCTCTCCCTGCAGTAGTCATTGGGTAGTGACCCAAGATCCACCCCACTACGGTTCCTTGGGAGTGCAAAACAAGTAAAGTTGCCCAGATATGTAGTAACTGTCAGAGGTATCTGAGGTCTCTGTACTGGGGGAAACAAAAAACTCAGTGTGTGACAGGTAGAGTTTGTTTTAGGTTTATAGCTCTTATTATACAACTGCAACATACATTTCAAACCTTCTGGATCTGTATTGTGATCTAGAGGAAAAGGGACCGTTGCTAAATGTGGTCTGGCTCTGGCACAAACTAAACTATTTTCTCTTTTTAGGGTTTTAACTGTATATCTCAACCATTCTAGCTACTCATTTTTTTCCCTGATATCCTGTCTCTAGGGCTATGGCATCCTCTACAGTTAAGTTAGTGAATCTCACAGTTTTACTCAAAATTTCTATTTTAGTGTGGCCCTCCTCTTTTTCCCTTGTGTCTACCTTCTCTTATTTTCTAGTTTTATTAAGTGGTAACACTTTGAGGAAAAATTTGCCTGAGGGGTATTTATCTGCCCATAGGAGCCTTTTTGTTTCAGTTATTTCCCCATAGTCCACAATTTGGTAAAAGTCAACTAAAATGGTACTAGTTATTCCTTCTATGAAGGTTAAGTTCAAAGCTTTTCCCATACTTGCCCACTCTAGAGGTTCCTCCAATTTCCAGTTTCTGCCACCCCATATGGACCTCTCCCCTAGAGTCACCAGTAGACCCAAGATAATTGCTATCCCTTTCATCCTAACCAGCTACAGAGCCCAAGCAGATAGGGTAGGGGAGTTGGAAAGGGAGGGAGGCTTCACCAGTTTGAGTGAGACCTTCCTTTGTAGCCGGACTTTCTGGTTATCTTGTAGCCAACTGACCCTGCTCTGCCTGTAAAACCTTTTTGCAATGGGACTTGTGAATCCAGGTAGACCTTTCTGCAATCCTTAAAGCCGTGGGAGTGGTGAGAAGAATCTGATACGGCCCCTCCCACTTGGGTGAGTGCCAATGTTTTCTTTTTATTACTTTTACCAGGACCCAGTCCCCAATATGGATTTTCTCTTCTCCTTGGATTGGACCTTCTGGAATACAACAGACTTCATTAATTGGTTTTTGACATTGGTTAGACATATATTCTGCTAGAGTATGTTCAGATTCTTCAGCTGGTGTTTCATTTAGTAGTAAGGGTATTCTATATGGCCTTCCATGTATCATTTTAAATGGGCTTAAACCTTCTTTTGTAGGTGTAATATGCATACTAGTTACAACCAATGGTAAACAGTACATCCAATTTTTACCTGTTTCTTCCATAGCTTTTCTCAGCTTATTTTTTTAAGATTCCATTGTGTCTTTCCACCAATCCAGCTGATTGGGGGTGATAGGCACAATGTTTTTTTACTTGGATACCCATCACTTCTGTCAAATGTTGTATAGTTTTATTTACAAAATGGGGTCCATTATCGCTGTAGATCTTTTCAGGGATTCCAAATCTAGGAATTGTATTTTTTAGTAATGCTTTGGCCACAGTCTGTGCATCTGCACTTCCTGTCGGGAATACATCCACCCATTTGATCAGGTCATCGATGATTACCAAACAATGTTTCTTCCTGTTAAGTGAGGTTGTGTCAAGAGTATTGTCATACAGGAAAGATGTTGTGCTGGGCTCAAATGTGATATATTTTGTTATAAAAGGATAACAGACACTGCATGTGGTACCTTGATTGTCAACAGGTGATATAGCACTATAGATGCTGAGGCCTTAACTGCTTCGGCTGCAGCTACTACTGCCTGTATACAAGGTGGAAGGGCTCCAGTTACACTGTCTAGTTTTATAGTAAGCAATCGGGCTCTGGTGCCCGCCATGTGACTGTGTAAGTACTGATGTCATGTGACCTTCCCTTGAGTCTACTGTTTGTTCAAAAAGGTTTGTCATAATTTGGTAAGGTTAGCACTGATGAACTAGAAAGGACTTGTTTTAGATCAGTAAAAGCTGTCTCTGTTTCCTCACCCCATTTTTTAGCCTCCTGTGGGGTTCCCATGTATGGCATGGACCAACGGATTAGTCAGTATTGAATACGCTGGGATCCAAGCCCTACAACAATTCATCATGCCCAAAAAATACATAATTTGTTTCTTTGTTTCTGGCTTTGGCACCTGGAGGAGGGCTTGAATTCTCTCCTCATCCAGATGTCGATCTTCTTTTGATATATTATACCCTAAGTATTTTCTTTTGCGATATTATGCCCTAAGTATTTGACCTACTGTTGCCACAACTGGAGTTTAGTTTTATTTTCCTTATGCCCTTGGTCATGGAGGAAATACAACAGAGCCATTGTGTCAGTCCTACAAACCTCTGAGGGAGAAGCCACTAGGATGTTGTCTACATAGAGGAGGAGCTGAGTTCCCCCTGGGGGCACAAATTGAGCCAAGTTTGAGGACATTGCCTGTGAAAAGATGGTAGGGGGCTCACAATAGCCCTGGGGTAACCTCGTGAAGGTATACCTTTTTCCCTGGGAGAGGAAGGGAAACCAAAATTGATGATCGGTGGCGCCTTCTTAACAGGAAAAAGAGGGGTCTTGCATGGGCTGTCAGGACACGGAATAATCACCCCTGTTTGTAAAAGTTCTTCTATTACAGGAGCTATACCCTCCTCTATTTCATTATTAAGGAGGTATTTTCCTTGGTGGGGTCTGTGGTGTGATTTTAGAGTGAAGGTTACTGGTTGAACTCCTTTCATGAGTCCCACATCTGCTGGACCTTTAGTCCACAGTGTCCCTGGGAGCCCATCTAACGGGTGACCCGCTTGTCTCAAGTATCATTCAATTCCTGCAGCCCACAAGGGTGTTGTAATGGTTTTGTGTCCTAAGGGTTTGTGACAGAAATAACCTGTCGACTTACTTTTGTATAGGTCAGGTACGCCTGCAGGAGCCCAATGTCTTAGGTCTTGTCATTCCCTCACAAACCACATCCTTCCAATCTTGCCTTTTGGGTTTAGCCAAGGATAGATGTGGGGTGATTTCCCTAAACAGAACTTGTTCTTCGGGGGTTATACAACATGCCAATGCACAAAATTCCTCAACACTCCAGAAACATTGGCTAATTGCAGGGTAACTTCCTTTTTTAAGAAAAATCTTAAAATACATTGTACAGTGAGCCCTATTTGGTGGCTGTAAATACACTGTCTTACCTTCCATCATGGTTTCAGCATAATTAATCATTTTGGCAACAGTATCAACTGTCTCTTTGTCTTTCATATACACATCTAAGGAGTAATAATAATGTGTTTCTTCTATTGGGTTCATGGGTCCCTGTCTTACCTGGACTGCAAACCCATTATTTTGTGTACATGGCTGACATTAGGTCTCTACCCAAGAGATTTTCAGGGCAGATGGTAGACAAGATCACTCTGGTTGTGGTCTTGACCCCTGTCTCTGGCTCCTCAATGGTGACATACTCAGACAATGATTTCCTCACAAATGTTCCACTTACTCCTTGTACCAGAATAGATTTTGTAGATTATTGGTCAATATGAGGCACATCTGCAGGGTGGATTAAGGTCCTAGAGGACGCAGAATCCACCAAAAACTGTACACATTTTCTTTCAACCATTAACTTCACCCGTGGTAAATTTTTTAACGTACCCTATCTTTTCCAGGTGGCTCACACATACCGTCTCTAGTCAATCCAATTTGTGTGGGGGGGGGGGGGGCAGTCCCTGGCCAAATGCCCCTGCCCTCAAAATTCCCTTCTTTCTACCCATTCTTTATTCTTCCATTGTCCTCTACCCCTTCCTCTTAACTTGCTCCTTCCTCTAAAACCACCTCTGCCTCTCCTTCTATGAGACTCCTCTGGTTCTGCCTCAGCGGTATACTCTTCTACATCCTCATCTCTTTCATCACCTTGCACAAAAACCTTCACTTTCACATCCTTTTTTGTCATCATTTTCAAATATTTCTCAGAATGTTTAGCATACTACAGGGTGTCTAGGACAGTGGCAGTGCAGTATGTAATCATATTTTTAACAATATAGTCCTTATGATCTTGTTTGAAGCCAATAACAAAAGCTATTTTTAACTGTTGTTGATAGGCACTGTTCACATCATCGGATTCGGGAAGCCCCGAGAACACCTTAAAAACTTCTCGTAGTTTATTCAGATAATCACTGACACTTTCGTTATCATCCTGTACAGTCATATTAATCTTTTGTCAGTCAGTTTGTTGTATCCATCAGACATTGCATCTCTGATAGAAGGCAGTCAGTCAATCTGTCTGTCAAATCTTGGCTATCGTGGGCCAGTGGTTCCCCTCTTTGTTGAGGGAGTACTGGGGCTGCACAGGGGTCCCAATTTCCCTTTACTGATGCCCAATCTGATCCTAGAACCCTACTTAAGGCCCTTTCCAGTTCGACCCCATTTAGCCTATAACTGTTCCTGAGATCTTTCATATTTTCAGTGAATTCTGGGGCCCCAAACTTAGGATGTTTAATATGCTCAATAGCCTTCTGCACATCACTCTCAGTCCCTGGGGTTGGGGTTTTGTTTAGAGGCGGTTCCTTTGACAGGGGTGAATGTCACAGGGAGGGTGGTACTCTGGGCGGTGGCCTGCACCTGAGGGGGAGGACCATTATAAGGAGGTGGTCTTTGAGGGTAATAAATGAGATCATCCTCTTTGTCCACTGGGGGCAGCTGAGCTTGGCATTTTTCTGTTGTTCTCCCTCCTTCTGCTCTAATTCTAGAGTGCTCCAACCAGTACTCCGCCATTTCTAACCCATACCTTTTTTATCTTTGGGTCCTAACAATTTAAGTTTATCCACCACATCCTGACACCCTTTCACAGTTAGTTTACCATTGCATCCAAACTTACTTTCCCACTTAGCACAATACTTAACAGATTTAGGTTCTTTTCTATGCATACATTTCTTATCTCCTTCTAATGGTGCATTAGGAACACAGCAGCAACATAAACAGGCACAAGACATTCTTTTAAAGAAACTATCCCCCATGTCTCTGGTTTTATTTTCTTCAGTTTTGAGTTTAAGAATACAGGACTGGTAATTCTACTCTTGAACCCTGCCAAAATCTATATAAAACAACAAAGTCTAAATTCCCCAAACAACAGGAAAATAATGTATATATTATATTATATTATATACATATAAACAATTTATACCTTCACTTTTTTCATGACAAAGTAGTTAGTTAAAACAAAAAGCAAAATGAGTCATCTGATCAGAAATCACTTACACACACACACACACACACACACACACACACACACACACACACACACACACACACACACACACACACACACACACACACACACACACACACAAAAGAGGAAGTGCACTTAGATGTCCGTGAGGGGGAGGGGGGTGAGTCCAGTTTTTAACCACAATTTTGCAGGCACACATAACATATAACTGCCTTAACAGACAAGTTCCCCATCATTAGCATTAAGCGGGCCTTTATCAACTTGTAAACCATTGGACTAGCAACCCTTGGGTCACGGTAACAATAAGAATACAAGAAAAGCAAAAATATCAAGATCCCCATCTCGGCAGTACTATTGTTCAGTGAAGTTGTAAAGTTAGCAGTAAGGTTAAACATGAGAAAGAAGAAACTAAACACCCAGAAGAATATTATCTTTCTAAATCACTTAGCTACTTTTAGCGCTCTAGATCATCAGGTAATCAACCTCTGATGTTCAGTATACCTTTCAACAAATCTTTTTTTCATCTTTCCTGGACAGCAAGTGACGTCTATGTTACCATAGGTAATGCCCTTAATGGGTCTGTCTTCGACCATTGGGACAACCGAGATGTTATATAATCAATTCCAGTGTCAGCAATTACAACTCATTTATAATCTTATCAGATCAAAAAAAATCAAACAGAGAGAGAGAGAGAGAGAGAGAGAGAGAAAGACAAAGAATGAGAGAGGAAAGGATTAAGAATTTTTAAATTATCTTACCTCTCAAACATCTTGGAGGACTGGATCACGCAGAATCAGATGGTGGGTCCAGGTTCCCGGTACTAACCAGCCCCTGTCTCACCAATAACGTTAAGTGGGCGGTCTTTGATTCTCAGTGAGCTTTGAGGTCCAATAGTCACCGAGGTCTTGGTCGGGACCGTCCGACCCGGGATCCACTTGCTGGTTCCGGCTCGAAGGACCAAAATATTAGGAATATTCTTCTCCTGTGATCAGTCAAACTCCAGATGTATTTAAAAGCAGACAATTTATTTCAATTGTGTTGACACAAGAGGGTGAACTTCTTATATGCTGAGGAAAAAGAAGAAGTCAAAAAAGAATACAGGATGTAACTTCCTTTTCTAAGATCAACAAAAAGAATCCTATTGGCTAAAAGCTCACTGGTGGCTCATGACGCATAACAGCTTTATTGCCAATTCACAGTGACTTTTTTACAATCTATTCCCTTATATAGCAAAGCTTGTGGTTTTCTGGCCTTAGGCAGTTAGTTGAAGCAAGAGACAAAAAAGTATAGCAAAGTGTCCTTGGAAGCCATTTTAAACATCAGTCTCCATTTTAGACAAAATAGTCACACGATAGACATTAAAACTTTTCAAACATGTGTACACTGCCTGCACTGTATTATATACTGTCCCCGTGACCACGTCCTATAGTGACGAAACGCGCAGGGAGGAGGAGCGACGTCCTGACGCCACCATCTCGTGTTGTTTGTTTGCGGAAGTATTGGGCGCGAATCGAGACCGGCCGGCTCCGATTTGCTTAACGATCGTTTTAATCTTCATTTCTGTAAGTGCGCATTTGTCTCTTACGTTCGATTAAAATTTACTTGGGTTTTACACTATTGTGAGTTTTATTACTTTTTATGTAAACCTGTGAGCGGGAGTGTATTGAGAGGCGAACGGGTTCCAGAGTTACTTCGCATCCATCTGTGAGAACCCTGGACTGGGGGAATCAGTCATCCGCTCTGCATGGTTCTCTGTAATAAGGAACCATACACCTTCGGTAAGCGGCAGTAATATCTATGGTGGAGGTTGTACACGGGTCACGTTCGTTTTGGATATTTATGCTGTCACTATATCACCGTGGAATACTTTGCAAATAGAGACTTTCTATGGACTTTATGAACACTCCAATATTCTATGTTATGATCAAAATTTTTTGTCACATATAACGATGTTTTATTAATGTTTAGGGTAACTGGCTATTGGATGATACATTGCTTTTTTGTAGGTTCACATCACATTATGATAATTTATATTATTATTTAAGGAGTCCTTATTGATAATATTGGTACATATTTGCTATCTATACCCAGTATAATTCCACCTTCGGGTATAGTTATTAACTTAAT
Source organism: Lithobates pipiens (assembly GCF_037356315.1). Classification (NCBI taxonomy): domain Eukaryota; kingdom Metazoa; phylum Chordata; class Amphibia; order Anura; family Ranidae; genus Lithobates; species Lithobates pipiens. Next base: position 185,672,844 of record NW_027507764.1, read on the forward strand.
AGCTATTCTTTAGAGTTTATTACATCTTTATGTAGGGGTTTTTCCGCTTATAAATACTAATTTTATTTTTGGTGCAGCTCACCCCTTTCTCTAATTTTCACATTTATTCGAGTATCCACTATCATGTTGGTGTTTTTATGAATAATATTAAGGTATATTTGCTGTCTTCACAGATTTAGCACCTTTTATCTTTATATGATTATTTAAATTTCCTTGCACTTAAAACTTTTCCGCATAAGATAGATAAGTTATCAAGTCAAAGTTTTTGGAGTTTTTTTCATGTAGGTGTATTTTTTGTTCAGTAGTTTTTTTGTAGCGCAACCCACTCTTTTTTCCTTTATGCCAAATGTAGTATAACATTTGGGTTGCTGCTTCCTTCTAGTTTTTTATTTGATAAGCGCGGCCTTTCCTCTTTTTTTATATACCGTACACCGCCTGCACTATATTATATACTGTACACCACTTGAGGTATATTATATAATGTACACTGACTGCACTGTATTATATATTGTACACCGACTGCACTGTATTAGATACTGTACACCGCCTGAAATGTATTATATACTATACACCGACTGCACTGTATTAGATACTGTACACCGCCTCACTGTATTATATATGTACACTGACTGTATTATATACTGTGTGCACTGTATTATATACTGTGTACACTGTCTGCACTGTATTATATACTGTATACCACCTGCACTGTATTATATAGTGTGCACTGCCTACGTGTCCTTGGAAGCGATTTTAAATATCAGTCTCCATTTTAGACAAAATAGTCACACGATAAACATTAAAACTTTTCCAACATGTGTACACTGCCTGCACTGTATCATCTACTGGGACTGCCTGCGCTGCATTATATACTGTACACCGCATGCACTGCATTATATACTGTACACTGACGGCAATGTATTATATATTATACTGCACCGTATTATATACTGTACACCACCTGCACTGTATTATATACTGTACACTGCCTGCACTCTATTATATACTGTAACCATCTGCACTGTAATATATACTGTATACCACTTGCACTGTATTATGTACTATACACTGAATGCAATGTATTATATATTGTGCACCGCCTGCAATGTATTATGCAGTGCAGGCGGTGTACAGTATATAATACAGTGCAGGCCATGTACAGTATATAATATATATATATATATATATATATATATATATATATATATCTATACACACTGTATTATATACTGTGTACACCACCTGCACTGTAATATATACTGTACACTGCTTGCACTGTATTATATACTGTTACCGCCTTCACAGTATTAAATACTGTACACTGCCTGCGCTGTTATACTGCACACTGCCTCCACTGTATTATATACCGTATATACTCGAGTATAGGTTGATCCGAATATAAGCCGAGGCCCCTAATTTACCACAAAAAAAATGGGAAAACTTATTGACTCGTGTATAAGCCGAGGGTGAGACATGCCTGTCCAGCCCTGTGTGTCCACCCCTGTGTGTCCATCCCTGTGTGTCCAGCCCTGTGTGTCCAGCCCTGTGTGTCCAGCCCTGTGTGTCCATCCCTGTGTGTCCAGCCCTGTGTGTCCAGCCCTGTGTGTCCCGAGCCTGTGTCCCGAGCCTGTGTCCTGAGCCTGTGTCCTGAGCCTGTGTCCTTCTGCACATACGGCGGCCATGCCAGGATCGCCGCACCTCTTCTCGTCTGTGACAGACGGCGGCCATTCCACTGTTCAAAAGCCGCGCCTCCGTCTGTGATAGGCGGAACACTCAATTTCCCAGCAGTCTGTGTTCCGCCTATCACGGACATCCTCTCATCCTCGTCCGTAGTATGAGGATGAGCGGATGTCCGTGATAGGCGGACCACTGACTGCTGGGAAATTGAGTGTTCCGCCTATCACAGACAGGGAGGCGCGGCTTTTGAATAGTGGAATGGCCGCTGTCTGTCTGCTCAACACGCTGATCGGGTAGACAGATGGCGGTGACTCGAGTATAAGCCGAGGGGGGCACTTTCAGCCTAAAAAAAGAGGCTGAAAATCTCGGCTTATACTCGAGTATATACGGTACTGTACACCGCTTGCACTGTATTATATACTGTACACTGACTGCAATATATTTTATATTGTACACTGCCTACACTGTATTATATACTGTACACTGCCTGCACTGTATTATTTGCTGTAAACTGCCTTCACTGTAATATATACTGTACCCTGCCTGCACTGTTTTATATATTGTACACTGCCTGCACTCTATTATATAAAGTAAACTTATATTCGATTCGACCATCGGGACCATCCCTAGGAAGTACTAACGAAAAATGGGTCTCCCCCTCGGAAAAAAAAAAAATACAACTAAGTTACAGGCTGGGGTATTAAAGAGTATTAAAGTAGGTGTTATCTCTATTTGGCTGAAAAAGCGGAAGCTCAAGTTAAATAAACACTACTTAGCAAGGTGTGCAAAGCATCAAAGCCTTCTAATTGTGCCCCATTAACCACTTCAGCCCCGGAAGGATTTGCCCCCTTAATGACCAGGCCATTGCTTGCGATACGGCACTGCATCGCTTTACCGTGACAATTGTTTCGGTCGTGCGATTCTGTAAAAACTAATTTATTCATCAGTTTAGGCCAATATATATTCTACATATTTTTGGTAAAAAAAAAAAATCGCAATAGGTGTATAGGTGATCGCGTCTACAAACTATGGGATAGATTTAGGGACATTTATTTTATTTTTTATTGTTTTTATTAGTAATGGCAGCAATCTGCGATTTTTAGAGGGACTGCAACATTGCAGCAGACAAATCTGACTTCAAATGACACTTTTTGGGGACCAGTGATATTATTATATTGATCAGTGCTATAAAAATTCACTGATCAATTTAAAAATGACACTATCAGGGAAGGGGTTAACAGTAGGGGCGATCAAGGGGTTAAATGTGTTCCCTCAGTGTGTCCTATCTGTAGGGGGCATGGTAGCATGCAGGCACTCTCCTGCAGCGTGCAGCGGCCGCGCCCGCCTGCTATTGCGCCTGTGTGAGCCGCCGTACAGTTACGGCAATGTGCGCAGGTGAGGTGACCTGCCATCGAATAACAACGGTGGCTGGTTGGCAAGTGGTTAAAATTGGTGGTGGCAAACCTCCATTAAGCTAAGCCCTACTAACAGCTATCACAAATAGTCTAGCAGAAGAAACAACTCATAACCTGTATTCATTTATACAGGTTATGAGTTGTTTCTTTTTTAAACTGATGTCAAACTGGAAATGACCAGATGACTGGTATGATCTGTGGGAAATTATCTTTTCAAAACTAGTATCGACAAGGGATCACCTTATTCAATACAAATGTTTACATCGCATTTAGCTCACTCTTGACAAATTGGCTAAAATATAGCCTACCCAGACGCCCTGTTGCTGGCGGTGTACTTCATCCAATACAGATTTTTTACACATATTCTGGAATTGTGCAGCCATCCAAACCAGGGGGGTCCCTGAGTGTGTAGAGGAGGTTACTGCCATCAGTGTACAACCAATGGCTGATGTTTGTCTCTTAGGACTTGTTGATGTCCTAGCTCCAAGAACAGTCATATGTACTTTGTTGAAGTTATTATTTTATTATGCTAGGAAGTTAATAGTGCTTTCCTGGAAAACGTCCATCCCTCCATCTATTCCAGCATAGAAGGCACTTCTTAACAAAGCCATCCCCTTATACAAGGCTATATATGCTAGCAGAGGCATACCACATATGTTTGATAAAGTGTGGGGTAGTTGGATAAACAGTACATCCATGGTGTCTGATTAAATTGCTACCTTACAGTGACTATGTAATTCAATGTATTATATGTGTGGAATCTGGTCTGGGGATATGGGAAAACTGCCTCTCTCTCTATCTTTGGGGTGGGTGTGGGCCTGTACATCACTCCATGGGTCTGTCGATATATTTGATGATATGTGGTTTATACTAAGTGGGTGAAGCCAGTATTTGCTCTTTCATGAAGTTTTATGTACCATGTATATCGGTCATTGAACATTGTACTATTCACTAGACATGTGCAGACTGAAATATTTCGTTTCGGAATTTTGTTTTCGTCCGAAAAATAAATTTATTTAGTTACTCACAAAATTTGTTTTTATTTATTTCATTTTTCGTTAAAGAATTGCATTTGTCCGAAAATCCAAATGAATTACAGTCGAATCTGTCATTGAAGGCTTATGGTGTCTGTTGAATTTTTAAAGAGGATTCGACGGAGCAGCGAAACTCACTTATGATGCTGCAATCTTACATTCCCGGTTGAATATTTTGACTACAAGCTATAGTAGGATTCTAATGTTGTACGTCTTCTATGGGTTTTTTAAGGCTATTTGCATTGCACAGTGCACATAGGTCATTAGCATTAAGAAAAAAAAAATGTGTGGGGGTCCCCTGAAATTCCATACCAGGCCCTTCGGGTCTGGTATGGATATTAAGAGGAACCCTGTGCCAACAAAAAAAAAAAATGGTGTGGGGGTCTCCCTCAAAATCCATCAGACCCTTCAGGTCTGGCATGAATTTTAAGGGGAACCCTGCGCCAAAAAAATGGTGTGGGGGCCCCCCTCAAAATCCATACCAGACCCTTACACCACGGTTTCATGCATCAGAGGGGGAGGAGTCACCAGGTGGCCCCGCCCTCCGTTATAAAATAACTGTCAGAAGAAGAGAAGCGTCACACAGTGGGAGCCTCCCATTGCGTGGAGCGGCCCGATAACCAAGAAGAGATGCCATGGAGGAAGATGCCGGACTAGAACACTGGAGCAAGAAGAAGCAGATCGGAGGAAGAAGTGGATCGGAGGAAGAAGAAGATGGAGGAAGAAACCGAAGGATGAAGAAAGGAAGAAGACCAGAAGAAAGAAGATGAAAGAAGACTTTAATAAAGGACTTGTCAAAGACCGCCTCCTGTCATTTTTAACACTTTGTCACTTTTTTGGTGAAATGGTAGGGGTGCTTTTGTACCCCCTTACCATTTCACACGGGGGGAGGACGGGATCTGGGGGTCCCCTTGTTAAAGGGGGCTTCCAGATTCCGATAAGCCCCCCGCCCGCAGACCCCCATAACCACTTGCCAGGGTTGTGGGGATGAGGCCCTTATCCTCATTAACATGGGGACAAGGTGCTTTGAGGGGCTACCTCAAAGCACCCTCCCAATGTTGAGGGCATGTGGCCTGGTACGGTTCAGGAGGGGGGGTGCTCTCTCATCCCCTCCTCTTTTCCTGCGGCCTGCTAGGTTGCATGCTCAGATAAGGGTCTGGTATGAATTTTGAGGGGGACCCCCACGCCATTTTTATTTTTTTGGGGCGCGGGGTTCCCCTTAATATCCATACCAGACCCTAAGGGCCTGGTATGCTCTTGAAGGGGAACCCATGCCGTTTTTTTTTTTACATTAAAGTCGTGCTGTAAGTCGCGCTGTGATTCACACTCAAGTCGTGTCCAAGTTGCCTCCCAAAGTGGTGCTGGAAGTTGTGTTGCCCCTGTGTGAATGAATGGACTGTTATGATACAAGTTCAATAGACACAGATTGTTATTGTTAGAGTCACGTTGAATCTTCTATCTGTATCGAACTGTGTCAAAATGAAAACGAAAATAAAGCATTTATTTATGTCGAATCTTTTGGTTTTTGGATTCTGCGCTTTCGTTATCGTTTGTCAAAATGACGAAAATGCATTCAGACGAAAACGAACGCACGTGTCTACTATTCACGTGTTCAGTCTCAGGGTTATACAGTGAGTCCAGTGCTGAAGGATCTTGTGTTATGTTTTAGTGTGTGGCCTGTTTTCGGGCTAATATTTTCTGTTTTCTTTGTAATTGTTGTTACAAAACTTAATAAACTGAATTCAGGAAATTACCAAATTTGAATAATAATTTCACAATCCCTACTATGATATGGTTACACACTTGACGACCAGCGATGTACTGATATGTCACTGGACTTTGAGTGTTTATACCGGATGATCTCTGCAGCTGCAGGCATCATCCTGCCATTGCTTTTTTAAGCCAGTCATGGGCTTTCTTGTCAAAGGAATCTTAGAGGCTAATAGCCGCTAAAATGTTTTTCCAAGCAGCAGGAGGGGACTCTGCCCCCCGGTCTCCTTCTGTGGCTCTTCGGTATCACTGGGGAACCCGAGAGTGCAGCCTGTGGTTCCGCCAGCTGACTTTAGAACTGATCAGAGACCAGAACGGCTCTGATCATCTCTATGGTCTAAGAAACTGGAGGCGATGGAGCAGTGTTCCAGCCTAGTGCAGGACTAGGGCAGTTTAAATAGCCCACCTGGTGCCAACGCACGATTGCAAATGTGGTCACACTCCTGCTTGTGCGCACGCTTCTGTTACATGGCCACAGGCAGGAGTTCTAAGGCTTATGCGCCTATGTGTATCCAAACATCTTTCCTGACACTTATCTTGGTGTGATCTCAAAGCTTTTAAGAGCAGAGGAGGTATCTGGGGTCTAATAGACCCCAGATCTCTCAGTAAAGAGTACATGTCACTGCCTATTGCTATCACAGGGGATATTTATATTCTAAGGCTACTACTGATTAAAATGTTCATGTTCGATTAATCAATTTTTTTAAATCGATTAATCTACTAATTTTGATTAATTATAATGCACATACATATCCAACTATTTTTAGCTGATCTCCTTGCATTGCAACTCTGCATTAGTCAGTGGTAAATGTGGTATACACTATATACAATCACCCGACACTAGTTCGTTTCCACAATCCATGATTAACTTCACACAAATATGTTTTAAATGACAATCCCTCCACCTCCGGTTTAAATAATCACTCCCAACTTATGGCATGGACTCCTGTGCAAACAGGTGGTCACGCAAGCGGGTATCAAAGGGGTTAACACGGACCATAAACTTCTCTCACGTCTCCTTAGATCTCAGCAAGGATGCCAGGTCATGGGTAGAAAGAAAAGATCTAAGTGTTCACCACTTAAATATATGATTTAATTTTTGTGTTCAAACACAAACTACTCACATAAAGATGATAAAAAAATAGCATGTAAAGCTGACAATCGTGTTAGTTCCGTAGGGCAGCAGTGGGTGACATCATGCATAGCTCCTCCCCTGTACGTATTACGTTCAATCAGAACTTCAACGTCACCGGACTCCTAGCAGACGGAGGCACTTGGGGAAGGGGGGAGGGGTCCAGCGACATTGATGTCCGTGACGCCACTGGATCTCCGACGGAACTCCTGGCGGAGAAGTGAGTACTGATCAAAAGAATTTTGATCAATCAAAAAAATTAATCAAGGAATTAACCTTTAATTTCCACAGCCCTATTATATTCCCTGTGATAACAATAAAAGTGATAAAAAAAATAAAGGGACAGTGTAAAAATAAATAATGAAAAAAAGGTGAATGCACAAATTGGTCCCGAACATGTGCAAACAGCTATCACACCACACAAGAGAAGCACGGAATGCAGAATGAAAGGGTTAATGGAGTGCTGGACATGGCAGGGATGACTGAGGATCCACAGGGTTAAAGGAGGAACTAAGGGGTGGAGCAGAGCAGAAAAGGAGGTATGGTATTAGAATTAACTGGAGGAGGAAGGGGAGGAGCCTTATAAAGGGAGTGGGCGGAGCAGAGAGAGGCATTCGGAAGAGGAAGTGGACAGAGTAGGCAGTTTTCCCACCCTCCCTCCCAAGATGAACTGATTTGCTTGGTTGTTGGCGTTTTTGTTGTTTCTTTTATTCTTTTTCAGGTATCGGTGGCAGGTCATCACCCCAGCGGAGTGGTTCCAGAGGGTTGGGGCGGTGTTTCTGGTGGTTTCTGACAGTAGACGTTTAATCAGAATTCATCTGAAGGTGTGGGGGGCTCATTGAAAGATCGGCCCCTCTGGTGTATTCCAGAACGGTGGATGGAATACTGTTATGTTCACTGCCGGAAGTTGTCTCCGACCGGTCATAGGTGGAGGCCTGGGTAAAGTTATACATGTGTACCGCAGTGCTTTTTGGTGTTTGGTATAAGTATGGGTCACCATCAGAGATCACCAGACTGGGCATGTTATGTTGTTTATTTTACGGGTTGTTTATATATATTTATTGATATATATATATTGTAATATTGGGGCTTGTATAAGTCAAGTGTAGCACCCACTAGCGAGACCAATCCACACCAGAAACTCAATTTCAGGGCTTTTTGACCCACTTTTATATAAAAAAAAAAATGTCCATCGATAATTCCCACGCAGGGGTTTCAACTTCACAGCAGTTGTAAACAAAAAATACCAAGCCACCTGGCTCTATGGTCAGCAGTGCTGCCATTTAGGCTTTACCCTTCAGTCCTCTTGGCCATGTAACAGAGCTCACGTACAAGGACTGTACCTCTTTTAATCTTCCTTACTGCTCAGCCCACAGCTTTGGGCCCTCTGACTACACCATGCAGACATGCATGCTTCTCCCTTGCTTGCCTGGACTCCTCGGGAGGGTGGAGCCCAGAACCATGGTGAGGTGTCTAGAAATAGACCAACACACACCTGACCAGTCAGTATGCTGGTGAATCCCAAAATCTGGACCCAGGACTGGGGATTTCATCCCACCCGGATCACTACGAAATCCCCGGGCTCCAGATCCCAAAACAGAATTTAGTCAATAATGAGGAAACTGAAAAGTCAGTTTCCTCCCAATGTTTCAAGCTCCCTGGAGCCCCTCAACCCGCCTGGTTGAAAATGCTGGGTCCATACACTGGTGGGGTACCACACTACCACAATATATATATATATATATATATATATATATATATATATATTTTGTTGGAGTGAGTTTAAGTTGTGTTAATAAAGGCTGTTGTGGCCAGTTTACTCCAAAATAAAAGGTGTGGTCTCATCTTTAAGTGGGAAGGTAAAAGGGGAAGGTTAATGTATTGTAGGATAGGGGTTACAAGAGGGAGGAGAACATTCAGGCTACACTGGTCATGTGAGGTATCACTGCGATCATCAGATCATGGGCAGTAATTCTTTCACCAGACCTCGTGTGTAAATCTAAATTGGTAACCTGTAAAGGATTTTAAAGAGTCACCTGTGGATAACATAATTGACATACTTTGTCGCAGTTGCAGGCATGTGTACAATTTCAAAGCTTGATATGTTTGGTATCTATTTAGCCAGTGTAACATCACCTTTTATATTTTACCAAACAATTGGGCATTATATTGTGTTTTTGTGCATTAAAATTCAAAAAATTCTAAACATTTTTTCCAAAACAATGGTGTTTGAAAAATGGCTGTGCAAATACTGCGTGACATAAACAATTGCATTACCCACCATTATATTGTCTAGGGCCTCTGCTTTAAAAAAATATATAATGTTTGGGGGTTCTAAGTCATTCTCTAGAAAAAAATACAAATACAAAATACAGAGCTGATCAGAGGCATCTCCTTGCAGGGGAGATCTGTACAGGTAATCAGGGCACTGATCATCAGTGCCCTGATGATCAGTGCAACCCCAGCAGTGCTCAGTAGTGATGTCAGTCAGTGACTATTTGTGATGCCAAACTGTGCCCATCAGTGATTCAAATTTGTGCCCATTGGTGCTGCCTTTCAGTGCCAATTAGTTCATACTCATCAGTGCCCATCAGTGCCACCTATTTATGCCATCTATCATTGCCCATAAGTGCCACCTATCAGTGCCCATCAGTGCCCCCTATTAGTGCCCATCAGTGCTGCATATTAGGGCCTCCTTGTCAGAGCCACCTGATTAGTGCCCTTCGTACCGTCTCATCAGAGCCACCTCATCAGTGCCCATCAGTGTAGCCTATCAGTGCCCATGCCACCACATCAGCGCATATCAGTGAAAGGGAAAAATTACTTGTTTACAAAATTTTCTGACAGAAACTAAGAAAAACATAATTTTTTCAAATTGTTCAGTCTTTTTTCTTTTTTTTTTTCGCAAAAAAATTAAAAACCCAGCGTAAATTAAATACCACCAAAAGAAAGCCCTATTTGTGTGAAAAAAATGGGTACAGCATTGCATGACCACGCAATTGTCATTCAAAGTGTGACAGCACTGAAAGCTTAAAATATGCCTGGGCAGAAAGGAGAGGGTAAAAGTGTCCAGTTTTGAAGCAGTTAAATAACATGCTTAGAGGATGCCCCAAACCAGCCTGTGAAGTTGCTCAACTTTAGGATGAACTGTGGACAAACTGACATTTTATAAAATAAAAAAGTGCTAAATCATGTTTTACTGCTGGCTTTTTTTTTAAATACAAAAACATTGTGGGGACCACCAAAATCTTTCAGATCCAAAGATCAAAGGTTTTCCTACACATTCTACAAGAGTGCCACTAAAGCCCCGTACACACGAGAGAACTTATGTCCGACAGACTTCCGAAGGAGTTCTGCCGGAGTTCTGCCGGAGTTCCGACAGAGTTCTGCCGGACTTTTCGACTGAGCGGACTTGGCCACACACAATCACACCAAACTCCGACGGATTCGAACGTGATGACGTACGACTGGACTCGAATAAGGAAGTTCATAGCCAGTAGCCAATAGCTGCCCTAGCGTCGGTTTTAGTCCGTCGGAATAGCATACACACGAGCGAATTTTTCGGAGGGACCGAGTCCGGCGGAGTTCCGTCGGAAAAATTTGAAGCATGTTCCATTTTCTAAAGTCCGTCAGACTTTTGCGAATCAAAAGTCCGTTGCAGCCCACACACGATCGAATAGTCTGACGGAATCATTCCGTCGGACTTTGGATGTTGAAAAGTCCGCTCGTGTGTACGCGGCATTAGAAGGAACCAACATGGGTCTCCCCAAAATCAAGACCAGACCCTTATTTTTGATTAGTGTCTGATATTAACATCAAAGAGGGGCCCTGTGCCGAGTGCCAAGAAAAAGTGTGGTTGCTTCTAAATAACTTATCCAGACCATATTTTTTGATTATAGTATGGCTATATGTATGGCCAGGAAGGAGGTGATAGCAAGCATTCTGCCCCCCCCCCCCCCCCAAAAAAAAACGATGCCAGGCCCCATTTACTCAGCATAGAGGAGGAGGGTAGTCATTACCAGAAAAAAAATTAAAAATAAGGCATTTATGGCTGCAACTGAGAGATCCCTGGGTTGATTGTAATCAAGGGGGCAGGAATGATAGCTAATATCATTGACCAAATATGGTTTTGGCCAATGATGGCAACCAGCAACCCGCCCCTTCGTTTACATTCAGTTTTTGGCTGGGAATACTCCGGTCACCCTATTTGTATACCTCTGCTGAACACCTCATTTCGTTTGTCTGTGTGTCATATGCTGGACAGTGGAAGTTCAATCTAAACTCTATATCAGTTTGAACTTGAACCTCATCCCTATACTTAACATATATTTATTTTCACCCTGTAATCAAGCTGCAGTAATACTGAATTTTCAAAAACAATAGCCATGCTATAAAGTGACACTTTCTCTTTTTATACACTTAAAGGCACCACTGTAAAGAAAAGGGTTAATACATACCCCTCGATATCACTGGTCAGTTCAGACATACATTACACACTCAGATCAAGGGGAAGAGTGTATGAAAGCACATGGTAGTGCGATTTCCCTATGGTACAAGCTTGCCTGCGGTATGTGTGCACGTTACATCAACTTTAATCAATATAAAGACAGCCAAGAGATTGCTTGTAATTAGTTTCAATATAGGTCAGCTTCTACAGCAGCTTTGGGGTCTGGCTCTCTAGCTACGTAATGACTGGTGCCGTGTCCCTTTAGTAGTTAATCACTGGAAAGGAAGAGAATAATTGATCTATAGAGATTTACCTCTAGCAACAATAGCCATGTTTAAATTATGTGCTGGGGAAGAGGAATTCTAATAAATACAAATGTTTACTGCACATTAATGTTAAGACACTGTTGAACCCTTGGTAAAGTTGATAACAGTTGTGCCAGGGTCATGTTGTGACACACGAGTAGTATATGTCTAAGCTTGGCTGTACCAAAGCTCAACAACAAAGTTAAATGTAAAGGCAAGAAACTTCAGTATTGCTGGAGGGGTTGGAATTCATAAAAACTCAGGCAGTCAGAAGTGATCTTGCTATCCAATAGGAGTAAATTCTTACCATGGCAATGTTCTTGGGATCCACTCTATAGGGTTCATACTGCTTAATATCCCAGATACCATTTCAACAAGGCTTGTTCAACTCAAGTTCACTTTAACAAGTCATGATTCGCTTGTATCACCATACACATAGGTTCACTTAGGTTGGAACTGTGACATTCACACAGACAAACGAGAACCAATGTTTGCACTGCCTGAATGGACCACAGCAACATAATATCCACAAAATATAAAGGCACTCATATTAAATGTTCTCTTCTCCCCTCAAGGTACTGCTGAACTCAGAAAATTATACCATTGAGGTCCATACTTCAAATAATTTAGGAGTAGCAAATACCCAAATGAAATGACAGCAAACACTTTGTTGTTCATATTTCACAATCAACTATCCTTTGGCTAATTCTCCAACATGAAAGTGTGCACTTGTTTTTCTGCCCCTAAGCTGCTCATCTTATCTCTTTGATTCACAATACCTTCTGGCATTTCACTAATGCAGCGGGTAGTTGTACTAGAGTTGCTTCAGGACAGTGAATTCTGACTAGTAACTTTGGGTTACTGAAGTTTGTACTGAGCACTTTAGTATTTGCATTTCATTGAATACGTGCCATGTGTTATATTGCAGGCCACTGTGTATGTTTTGTCATATACTGTACTGTTTGGCAGGTTACTGCAGTTTTTTTTTAGGATGTGCAGAGATTTGGATTCTAGCCAGGTCAATAAATAGTGACATGAATATAATTCTTTTACTGTAGACTTCTCCATAGAGCAGAGGTTACCTTCATGCACAAGAATGAAAGATGGAGAACAACTAATTGACTCTAGGAGGAATTTAGTTTTCGTCTGAAAAATAAATTTATTTAGTAACTCCTGAAATTAGTTTTTATTTATTTTGTTTCGTTAAAAATGCATTAGTCCGAAAATCCAAAATAATTAAGGTCGAATCTGTCATTGAAAGCTTATGGTGTCTGTCAAATGTTCTAAGAAGATTCGACGGAGCAGCTAAACTGTACGATGCCGCAATCGTACATTTCCGGTTGAATGTTCCGCCTACAAGCTATAGTAGAATTCTAATGTTGTATGACTAGTAATAATTATATTTATTAATTATTATTACTAGTCAACCAACATTAGAATTCTTCTATAGCCTATGAGCAGAGCATTTGAACATAAATGTCCACCCGCTGGGACTGCTTTATCGAATCTTCATGTTGAATCTTTTCTCTCTATGTTGAATAATCTTGGACTTATAGAGTTAGGTTAGGCACATTTGACCTTTTTGCTATTGTCTCTATAATGTTGAATCTTTTCTCTCTATGGCAAATCTTTTCTCTCTATGTAGAACAGAGATATGCAATTAGCGGACCTCCAGCTGTTACAGAACTACAAGTCCCATGAGGCATAGCAAGACTCTGACAGCCACAAGCATGACACCCAAAGGCAGAGGCATGATGGGACTTGTAGTTTTGCAACAGCTGGAGGTCTGCTAATTGCATATCCCTGATGTAGAATAATCTTGAGCTAATAGAGCTAAGGTTAGGCACATTCGACCACAAGTTCAATGGACACAGATCGCTATTGTCAGCGTCATGTCGAATCTCCTATCTATATCGAACTGTTGTTGCAACGAAAACTGAAATAAAGCATTTGTTGAAAATCAACCATATTTATGGACAGCATGTGCCATGGTTATTTGGGTATGTCATGGCACTTACCTTTAGATTTACCAAAACCATATAATATACAGTCCAACCTAAACACATTTCATTTGTATGCAATCAGGCAGGCCCTTGCACTACATAGTTGAAGGCAAGAGTAGTGTAAAGAGTAGTGTATGATAAACTGACCTAATATTTTCTATAAACCAGACTACCGTTGTCTATCTTCTAATCATCCTCTCTAGTTAGAAAGGGATGATTCGGGAGCAAATACATACCGTGTTGGCCCTGTGCAGACACAGCAGTTCAAATAGATGTGTCTGCATATAAATTGTACTAGATTTTAGTAACGTTTATAATGTGTAGCCTGGAACAATTTAAATAGTTTTTTAGGCAGCAAAAAATGCATATCCTTTAAAGACCAATGTAAGTCTCTTTTAACCTCTTTGCTTGAATATCCCTTGAAATACCTGTAGCACTACCCCCGAAGGAGCTGCTGGTTAGTTTTGGGCTTACCGTTACCTTCTGTTTTCCACGGGGTGTCCCGTGGTAAATGGCCCAGTAACTCGAGAGACCGACAACAGATCCACTTGAATGAATTTTATTTGGAAAACGTAGACAATGAACAGTCTCTTAAATTGGGATCAGAGGGTTGGAAAGGAAATTCAGGTACTCTTAATGTCAAAGTCAAAATGTTGAAGAACTTGCTTACTTTGACTGCATCCAGAGAATAGCCATTCGCAACTGGATGTTCACTCAAGTTGGACAGTCCCTCTCTCACAAGGCCTAGCAGCCAACAAGGTGCTTACTCAGGAACAATGTCTCTGCCACAGACGTGGTTGTAGAACACATAGGGAAACTAAGCTTGAAGAATACTCGTAAGATACCTGGATTTCTCAGCCAGCTTGGCGATATCCACGAGATCGGATTCTCTTGGGTACTTCAGCCCTTGCAGGCTCTTACTAAGAAACCAACCCGTACGTGGTCTTTTTCTGAAGAGTCCTCCCCTGGAATGCTTGAAGTCACTGGGTCTCTCCCAAACCGGAGACGCCACCCAACCACCTCAGAATCCTCCTTTACTTTCCTTGCCTCGGGCTAGCCAGCTCCGAGAAATCACAATCGGGTGGATCCGCACCCCAGGTCATAGCCTTCCTGGGGGCTGGTCAGGAGGACCAGGACCATGAAGTTAGTACATCATTCTGGACCGGAACCCCGAACCACGTGACGTCCGCATCTTAAATACCCTCTCCCAGAAAACACAGTGAGAGTGCCACTCCCACTGGGTGGGCTCCGAGAGAGAGTAACTTAAGCCCCTAACCAGACCATAGTTCCATTCCCTTAATTTGACCATACACATTGCAATCTGATTGTACAATCTCCTTTAGATCTCCCATCAGCTATGTAGTGCAAGGGCCTGTCTGATTTGATACAAATTAAATAGATTGTTCAAGTGGGTCCTCATTGTACATAGTTTTGGTAAATTTAAATGGAAACTGTACAAAGACTGTACAATCAGATTGCATAGTTAATGGACATCGTTATACAAGTACATAGGAGCGAGTGGATGGAGACACTCTGTCAGGCCCCATTCACATCTCTGCATAGCAGGAACATGTGTTCTTGTAAACATTTTTAGGAAATCTTGGAGCATTTCTGCTTATCACACATAGGGCAGCCCATTCCATGGGCTGCCCTATGAGCATCAAATGCCCCAACCGAGCTCTAGAACTTTGTTTTAGTGCGGAGCACGGAACATTTTTTACCACCCTTTATAGTGCAATTGCAGCGTGTTTGTTGCAAGACAGACATGCACCTGCTACCCAATCTTGTGGTACTATTAATATTGAATGGTAACACAAGTGCAATGTGTGTTTGCAGCGTGTTACCAAAATGCATTGAAAAGCATGCATTTTCTGTGCAGTTTCCTTCTGCTTTTGGGGTACTGTTAACAATTAATGGCACTGAAAGTGTGACTTGTTTTTAGGTGAATAAACGTGGCCATATACTATACAATCTGATTGTTCAAGCTCTGTACCCGATCTTGCGGTACTATTAATATTTAATGGTAACACAAGTGTAATCTGTGTTTGCAGCGTGTTACCAAAATGCATTGCAAAGCATGCATTTTCCGTGCAGTTTCCTTATGCTTTTGGGGTGCTGTTAACAATTAATGGCACCAAAAGTATGACTAGTTTTTAGGTGTATAAAGGTGGCCATATACTATACAATCTGATTGTTCAACCTCTGTACAATCTCCTTGAGATTTACTAAAACTATATAATAGGAGAACACACCTATCTATCCAATCACTCTGTATCCAATCAGGCAGGCCCTTGAATTACACAGCTGATGGCAGATTTAACAGAGATTGTACAATCAGATTTTATAGTGTATGGTATGGTGAGCTCTACAGACTTGCAGGACACACTTCTCCTGTTTTCAATACTAGCGCTCTGCCCCATATAGGCTATTATGTGATCGCTCAGCTCCTGCACACTCTGGCAAATGAATGATCTATGCAAATGAAGGTAACATACGAAATGAAGAAAACACTAGTGTATTCAATGAGAACAGTTCTGGCATTTCATGCATTGAAAAAGCATGCAACTGCAGAGGTGGGTCGGAGCAGTCTCCTGGAGGGGGGGGGGGCAGGTGCAGGTTGTGTGTTAATGAGGTCAGCTGCTGAACTACTTCCTTCTAATTGTTTTTCCGTCCCAAATACCAAGTTTCAGGATGGATAATGGAGGAGTTTTACAGGCGGCTGTAGACTGAAGTAATGCCTGTCCTAAAATTAATGATATATTTTAAATAGGGAAGCTGAAATATAGAATAAAAAATCAATCAATCAAACCGTTCCCGTTTGAGAGGAGTCAATCACTAGATCTGCAGAAAAATTTGTATTCAATCAGTGCATGCAGCCAATTGGTCAGTGGATTATAGCAATGGAGGAGTCCTGCAGTCAGAATACAATAGCATGTGTGAATGGAGCAATGGGGCAATTCCTTCAGTTTATTTTGATCAGCCACTTGGGTGCAGCTTTAGTCATACAGTACAGAGCATGGAATCTTTAGTAAATACACTGAGTTATATGCAACTATATTCAAATGATTAGACATTGCCAAAAAAAATAAGGCTGCAAGGACTAATATAAAACCCCCACCCCCCGCCCCACCACACTCCCAGCTAGCTTTATTTTTGAACTAGTGTCCTTGATGGACCTCTTCTCTCTATTGACCTCTTTGCTATGGAGGATTTTTCTCACTTAGGATTCTACTATTAAGTTCCCTGCAGTAGCCACTGCAGTTTACAGGTTGGTTGGCTTCTCGGCTGTGAATTGGGGGTTTATACCCCGACCCCATCAGATAGAATAAGCAGGGCAGCCTGAAATGTTGTTGATGGCACTGGAACCTACTTACAGTGCCTTGCGAAAGTATTCGGCCCCCTTGAACTTTTCAACCTTTTGCCACATTTCAGGCTTCAAACATAAAGATATAAAATGTTATTTTTTTGTGAAGAATCACCAACAAGTGGGACACAATTGTGAAGTGGAACGAAATCTATCGGATTATTTAAACTTTTTTAGCAAATAAAAAACTGAAAAGTGGTGCGTGCAAAATTATTCGGCCCCTTTACTTTCAGTGCAGCAAACTCACTCCAGAAGTTCAGCGAGGATCTCGGAATGATTCAATGTTGTCCTAAATGACTGATGGTGATAAATAGAATCAACCTGTGTGTAATCAAGTCTCTGTATAAATGCACCTGCTCTGTGATAGTCTCAGGGTTCTGTTGAAAGCGAAGAGAGCATCATGAAGACCAAGGAACACACCAGGCAGGTCCGTAATACTGTCGTGGAGAAGTTTAAAGCCGGATTTGGATACAAAAAGATTTCCAAAGCTTTAAACATCCCAAGGAGCACTGTGCAAGCGATCATTTTGAAATGGAAGGAGTATCAGACCACTGCAAATCTACCAAGACCTGGCCGTCCCTCTAAACTTTCAGCTCAGACAAGGAGAAGACTGATCAGAGATGCAAGAAGCCCATGATCACTCTGGATGAACTGCAGAGAACTACAGCTGAGGTGGGAGAGTCTGTCCATAGGACAACAATCAGTCGTACACTGCACAAATCTGGCCTTTATGGAAGAGTGGCAAGAAGAAAGCCATTTCTCAAAGATATCCATAAAAAGTTTTGTCTAAAGTTTGCCACAAGCCACCTGGGAGACACACCAAACATGTGGAAGAAGGTGCTCTGGTCAGATGAAACCAAAATCAAACTTTTTGCCCACAATGCAAAACGATATGTTTGGCGTAAAAGCAACACAGCTCATCACCCTCAACACACCATCCCCACTGTCAAACATGGTGGTGGCAGCATCATGGTTTGGGCCTGCTTTTCTTCAGCAGGGACAGGGAAGATGGTTAAAATTGAGGGGAAGATGGATGCAGCCAAATACAGGACCATTCTGGATGAAAACCTGTTGGAGTCTGCAAAAGACCTGAAACTGGGACGGAGATTTATCTTCCAACAAGACAATGATCCCAAACATACAGCAAAATCTACAAAGGAATGGTTCACAAATAAACGTATCCAGGTGTTAGAATGGCCAAGTCAAAGTCCAGACCTGAATACAATCGAGAATCTGTGGAAAGAGCTGAAAACTGCTGTTCACAAACGCTCTCCATCCAACCTCACTGAGCTTGAGCTGTTTTGCAAGGAAGAATGGGCAAGAATTTCAGTCTCTCGATGTGCAAAACTGATAGAGACATACCCCAAGCGACTTGCAGCTGTAATCGCAGCAAAAGGTGGCTCTACAAAGTATTAACGCAAGGGGGCCGAATAATTTTGCACGCCCCACTTTTCATTTTTTTATTAGTTTAAAAGTTTCAAAAATCCAATAGATTTCGTTCCACTTCACAATTGTGTCTCACCAATTGTGTCCCACTTGTTGGTGATTCTTCACAAAAAATAAAAATTTTATATCTTTATGTTTGAAGCCTGAAATGTGGCAAAAAGATTGAAAAGTTCAAGGGGCCGAATACTTTCGCAAGGCACTGTAGGTACCCCCTTTGGCATGTAGTGCTGTGCACAGAGTTATTCCCGGGGTGCTATACTAGTACCAGGACAGTGATTTGCCAGGCAGAGCCCTGTCCCTAAAGTGCCATGTGGGGGTATGATCATCATGAAGCACAAACCCAGGAAGTTGTCTGACCCGTTCTAATCATGCCTGTCCGAAGACTTCAGCAGTAAATGCACTGCGGAAGCCCTTTAAGCATTCCTGCTCATGGTACCTAATCTCATCATTCCAGGTGGTGTGTGGGGAACAGTCAGCAACCTTCCCTTGCAGCTTCATGCTGGAAGTACCTGTTTCATTTTGAAATTTCCTCAATTTTCTAGATAAGGACATAAGCCTATGTGAAACTAACCTGCCTGAGTGAACTCCCCTAGTGGTGCTCTAGTACGCCTGTGCAGCCTTAGGTACTGATGCTCATTATTACCAGGATTGTTTCTGAGACTACATGCCCTGTCACTTCATCTTTCTCGGTGTGACTCCTGTTTCAGGACTGGTTCTAGGCCCCTGTCCCTTGGCACAGTACAGAGATCCTATAATGATACCTAGGTTCTCAGAGGGTTACAGCAGGTGGCATAGAAGGTCTTCTCCTCCTTTTCCACAGCTGGGAAGGCCATGAGTACCAAGATGGCTTCACTAGCTCAGACTCAGCAGCACATAGTTCCTATGGAGGTGATAGTTTATCCACACAGGACCCCAGCACCCTTTGCTCAGATGGTTGCCCCAATCTGATTCCCTGCCTCCCTCTGGCTATTCTGCTGGCTCATCAAACAGACAGCTTTCCTCTTTTTTATTTAGAGAGGAACTTAATGCTACAATGTCAGATTTCATGAACAGAATTTGAGACATCTTAGAGGCCATAGATAGCAGGGGTTACAACTATACCCCTTCAACCTTTCCTCATTAATTAGTCTTGACTTTGCCCTTGAGCCAGACATGTCAGGAGGAGGTGGAAGATGAGAAATCAGATAAGGATTAGACACCTGAGGCTGATATTTATATCAGATTCTGGAACGTTTCCTATGAAAGTAGGTGGTTCCTCTGGAGTTTCACACTCTGCCTCCTCCCCCCATCATGCTTTCAACTTGCCTCTCTCTCTGCAATGGATCTTCCTGCTATCTTAAAGTGGATGTAAACCCAATTTTTTTTTTATGTCATAATGTAGAGTATAAGATTTCCTATCATTTCAGTCTTGACACAAAGAGTTAATCATGCACTGAGCAATCCTCCTTTATTGTTCAGTGAGATAAATCTTGACAAAGAGTGAAAAACGTTCTCCAATCCTTCCCCTTGCTGTGAGTGAAAGGTGATTTACATATCACGTGCACTAGCCTAAGAGTCATGCAATATTTTTTAATTCTCTTCCCACTCCTTTCTTCTTGTCAGGTCACCTTGAGGCGAAGTGACAGATGCACACCGTAGGGATCAGGAGTGCGCCGCAAGGTTGTGGACCCTACGGCTGACTGCTGCGGATGGGAGACAGGTCCCACCAGGGTTAGAGTGTAAGATTCCCTGGGGCGCAGAGTCTAAGAGCCAGCAGGTGTTCACCAGAGCCTCGAGTGGTGAGGATGGACTTGGCTGCAACTGGCTCCAGGTCGCGACCCCAGGGTCCCCCAGCTCACACCCACAGTAGGCAACAGGAGGATAGGGATGGTGAGGGACAAAGCCAAGGTCGGGGCCACAAGCAGACGGGAATAGTCAGGGATATGCCAAAAGGTCAGGATCACAGGCAAACAGGGATAGTCAAAGACACGCCAAATTTGGTAACGGAACAACAGAAGAGCACACGGCAGGTAACAGGAAGCTAACACACAATGGTGGGGTTGGCTAGCAGTGCACAGGTTAATATAGGGTTCCCTGATAGGGCCTGGGGTGGAGCCATGCTTAGAGGAGAGGTTATAAAACCCACCAGGTGGAAGTGGCTGGCCTCTTAGTCTGAACACATGAGGGGAGGTAAGCAAACAGGAAGATCACTGCATAACCATGACACTTCTGCTGCTCTGCCAGGATTGGATGTTCCACACCTCAGCATAAATGGGCATGCTGAAGTCATGTGCTTACTTTCCTGTCTTTTCACTGGATGGTAGAGATCATAGCAGAAGTTCAGTATAAGAAATACACAGGAGAAAATGCATATTGACAAGGGGAGTGTAGAGGTGGGCGACGAGTCTACTGACATCACGACTCCACCCACCGAGCTCCAGACAACAGACCTACCCACAGAATCTGCAGTTTTTTGGGTCTCATAACAGACAGAGGGGAGACATTTGACAGGTAAAGATACATGCAGGAGGCATGTACAGTATATCCTTATAGATAACCCATATGGTAGTAGTTTAGAAAGGATGACATTGGGTTTACATCCACTTTAAGGAATCGTTACCACTGTTCCACTGTTCTAATCTTACCCCTTCATGGTTCCCAAACCAAATTATCATGCAAATGTACTCACCGAGGCCAAGATGCTGAGAGCGGTCGCTGTTGCAACTCGGTGCAGACCACCCCTGAAGGTGGCACAGAGGGTGGTTGGCACCGAGAGGCACAAGCTACCAGTAGGACAGTCACTTTCTAGCAGATCAGCAGGTAGCTTGAGCAGAGTTGGTAGGTGATGACCCGTGGGGGTCCAGGAATAATATTAGTAAGTCCGTAAGGCAAAGGCAGAATCTAGGAAGCAGGCCGGGGGTCAAACACAGTTCAGATCAGAAGACAAATGGTACCAGGAACGCTGAGACAAAAGGATAATCCAAAAGCAAGCCAGGGGTCGATCACAGGGGATAGCAGACAAGTCCAGATGCAGGCCGATGGTCAAACGTTCTGAGAGCAGGAGTCCAAGGTCAAGCCAGAGGTCAGGTCAAGAGAAGATCAGCAAGGTCGATAAGGCAATCCGGGTCACAATGGGTAAGACAGGTCATAAGAGCAGACGTAGGAATCACAGGAAGCTGAAGACGAACCAGCAGTGTGTTTGGATGCCAACACTTCCTTTATAAGTCAGCGAGGGGTCACGCCCGGCGTATGACACAAATGGAGGGTTTTGGTCCATTCTGGATCTCAAATTGACTCTCAAGACTCTCAAATTGTTCCTACAGATTTGAACATTTCTCATAGAAACAACAAGGTTGCTCATTGCTTCCCTCCTTTTGGGGGATAATCTGGCTTGAGTAGACATTTAGGATGCTTTCTTGCACATTCCCATCTTCCCTCAATAACGCTTTCTGCATTTTGTAGTGTGTGATCAACATTAACAATTTGTCATCCTTCCCTTTGGTCTGCCTGTGGCCCTCAAGTTTTTACCAAAGTGCTTTCTATGTTCTTACCTCAGCTGAGTGCTCAATGGATTCATGTTGTGTGTTACCTGGATGATATTTTGTTAAAGTTATCAGTCCTACCTCTCTCTGTCAGCCACATTCCAGCAAACTAACTCTACAGATCTTCAGTGGCATCCTCAACTTGAGGAAGCAATTGCCAAGGGCCAATGCACCATCCTGCTTCTTAGTCAGAGTGTTTAATGGCATCACTGTTGAAGCTATGATCTAGAGAGACAGGATCCTACCGAGCTTGTCATCTCTACCCTCCTGAAGGCTAGGAAGTTGACTTCTTGCTAAGTCTACCACTCCACCCAGAAGACCAACATTGCTTAGTGTAAGTCAAGCATTGATTATTTTGTTTCTCTCTCTCTTTGTTCTCTTTTTGTATCCATGGTTCTTTTGGCCCTTCAGAGGCTACTCTTTGAACCTGTTAGTGATATTCCCTTGTCAGACCTCACTCACTAGG
The DNA here is from genome assembly GCF_037356315.1 of Lithobates pipiens. NCBI lineage: Eukaryota > Metazoa > Chordata > Amphibia > Anura > Ranidae > Lithobates > Lithobates pipiens. The sequence continues at coordinate 185,695,424 of NW_027507764.1, forward strand.
TGGTATTTCTCATTGCTGTCACCTCTGCATGGAGGGTCTCTTAGTTAGCATCATTATCCAGTAAGGGGCCCTTCCTAGTGCTGAACAAGAACAAGGTTGTCCTGAGGACAAGTCCTCCTTCTTCCCTAAGGTGGTTTCTTTCTTCCAGCTCAGCCATTGTTATGTCCTCCTTATATGCTGCTCCAAAACATCCCAAAGAAATGTCTCTCTACTGTCTTGATGTGGCGCTTGCTGTGAAAGTCTACTTCTCAGCTTCTGTCCCTTTTATGCTATAGGTCCCCTCTTTGTACTTCCTGAGGGTTCCTGCACCAATTGTTAGTTGGATTAGACAAAAAAAAACACAACTAATGAAGTACCTACTAAGGATACTGTATACCTTTATCAAAAATGGGACATATACTCATTTAATAACATGCCAGTGATAATATCCCCATACCCAAAGGTTACATCCCTCCCCCTCAGCCCCCCTCCCAATCCACACCCACACTCCCCTGAAATGCCTACACCCCTCTCCCTAATCCTGAGCCCCCTGGATTTCAAAGCTAGAGTCCTGCAAATGTCCCACTGGTTAAGTTGATGTAAATGATCACTGCCTGAGGATGTCCATAACTATGCTACACAAGTCCAACTTTATCAGTGTGTAACCTTGTCGTTTTTCTTTTTTTTACTGTGCAGTGTTTTGGATGCACCTCCCCACAATTTGGGTTTAGGCACTTTAGCTATTTTACATACCCAGGATCTCATTCCTTGTGGGTTTTTGTGGATTAGACAAGTTATAATTCAAGCTCATGGTCCAAAGGATAAGGTTCCTTTCTTCTATGTTAAGGTGCACTTTATCAGGATTTTTCAGCATCAGCCATCTGTTTCCCAGATTGTGAGGCTGCCACCTGGTCTTCGGCTCACACAATTGTCTTACCAGGTGGATTTTCAGGCCTCCTCTGATGCAAGTTTTGGGTGTAGAGTACTACAAGCTGCTCCCTGAGTCTGTGAAGTCTTTCTTGGTTACTTGGTCGTTTAGGCGTTATTGCTGTGTTAACCATCAGTTTTGCTTTTGGACATCCCATTTTAAACTGTAATAATGATTTTGTGTCCTGTACTGTAGGACTTAGAACATAGGATTGTTGACCTAACAGTAACATTTATTTCTTGGAGTGCAGTACAGGACATGGGTCTTCTTGTTGTCCCTTTTGATCTCCCTATTGCTTGCTACAAAAGTGAATCTAGATGGGAGTAGGAGATGTTACACAAGGGGATGTTCCTGCAGCCTTCTCTTTTATTTAGCCAGTGTCCAATCATCAGATAGTAGTTGCGTACACTCCAGTGCAATGATCAAAGATCCTGTGTCCCATACTGTACTTTAAGAAACAAATTTTACTCGTAAGTCACAAATCCAATGTTTTTCTTAGTGAACTTGCTGCTTCCTTCCTTCCCTTTCTGGGGTCTATACTGGCATAGCTGATTAACAGGATATTCCTTCAGCAAAAGTGTGCTCACACAGATTTATTTTACATAAAAAGAGGAGGCTGGGTGTCTGACTATACATGCTACTGAGTGCTGATTATGGAGTGCACTGGGTCTAACTCTGGTGCCTATTTTACTGAACAGTTATATTTAAACACACTACATAATTGTTGCAACAGGAAGGTGGCTACAATAAAAGTGGAGATTGTTAGTTGGATTTTCTATTTAACTGCATATCTATTTCTGTGAATTTAGTTGATATTTAAGATTTCTAACAGTTCAAGACTAATTTGTTCTGTAGCATACATGGAATAAACGAATTTCTAATCAAAACGTTATTCTTCATTATCTATGTTTTTGCATCAACAGCTCTGGAGAGAGTGTCTGCAATGGCCATCAGTTTTCCAGGGATATAGCTTAGCGTCAAGTCATATTTCTGCAACTGCAGCAATGTTCTTTGTACTCTTAAAAAGAGCTTGACCAATGCGTCTTGTCAGAATAGACTGTAGTTGCTAACAGCTGTTTTCAATCTGTGCTAAATTGCTCTGTACCTAGTAATGCTTTAAATGCATAAAATAAAAGTTTTCTCATCTCTGGATGCTTGTGCTTTTAGTTGCTTCGGATAATAAAGCTTAAATCAGGTGCTCCTATTGGATTTTTCTTCCTTCAGATTTAAGGCTTTTACTTGCTCTGGTCCCAATACCATTGAATGTCTTTTTAAAGTGGCATTCTTAGTGGTGCAGTCAGAGATGCTTAATATATTTCACAAAGTACCTTGTCATGCCCAATAAACACATTCAATCAATTCTGGCCTATGCTGCAGGCTTGTTTCCAGTTGCAGCAATGTTGTTATCATAGGGTTTCCAACACTATAAATTTTTAATATGTTGCGTGTATTTCATTTCTTTCAACAAGTTTTACATTTTATCCTAGCTTGGCTTTTACTTTTTTCTTAACCTTTGATCTTAACATTATCATGCTACTGTGTGGCTGTGGCAGCTGTGGCCACATCATCTGCTGTTATGTGGATGTCTGTATGTTCAAATGATTCTTAATTCTGCTACAAAATGTCACTGGATAACTTGGACATTGCTTATCATCAAGTTCATCAATGATTGCCGAAGGAAACTTCCAGTTGGCATACATAGCTAGAGTGACTAAAGCCTGGAATACACTACTAGTAGTTTTTTTTGTTTAACCCAGCAGGGCTAAATGAAAAAAAAAACCTGACAGCTCAGGAGGGGCCACTGTACTAATTATCTGACATTAGTATAGCGATCTCCCCCGCTTTTCTATTGTGTTCTGACAGGAGCACACCCCCCCCCCCCCCCCCCCGCCAGAACACTCAGGCCAGTGCTCTCAGCCATTGGGAGCAAAAGGTCTGCATACCTTTTTTGGTTATGCCTCTTCGACAGGCTTCTGTCAGACTGACTGCAGTACACACGGACCGAATGTCAGCCGGATGAACCAGCCGATGCTCCCCAACATTTGGCCTGTGTGTACCAGGCTTAAGGCATAAAACAAATGCAGTCTTTTTCTGGAAAAACAACCAAGTCTTCCGAAACTTTCAGGGAATTTTAATATTCTTTGATGTCTCAGATTACATTTTGCTCACCAAATCTATTCTCTGTAAAAGCCTTGGCTTTATACCAGCTTAACTCCCCAGAATAGTTGTTACATTCACATGTACTGTATATAAAAAAAATATATTTGCTTTCTTGGAATAGGTAGGTTGGGTCTTGGAAAATATAGCTTCTGTTACCAGGCCCTCTCAGAACAGGTGTCACATCTAGGAGATTTGAGTGACATCTAGGCCTGTTTGGTATGTGTGGCTGTCTAGTTTGCACTTCAACTTGGGACAAAGTTTGCTCTGTTGGGAAATTGCTGGCCTCACCTACTGGAAGTGATGCATCTGGTGGCACCACCATTGGGATCTAATAGGGCTTGAGGTAGGATGAAGGCCTGGAGTCCTCTGATGACTGCAGCTGGGCACACTTCAGTGCATATGGTAAGATCTGCTATTTCCCAATGTAGCACAATGTTTGAACTCTCCCTTTTAGGAATACCCGTGGGTACTCTGACCTTTGGTTTATCTATGCCTTTGATCTTTGATCTATTTGCAGTTTAATTTGGTGCAAGGTGTATGAAGGAAGCTTTTGAGAAGACAGTTATATGCAAATTATCTGTATTAGCAGGAAAAGAGAATGAGTTAGATATCATCTCTGGTATAAACTGTAAAGGTGCAAACACACGGCGGAATATCGGGTGGCATTGGCTGGTTCAATAGAAATCGCCCGACATTCGGCCCATGTGCACAGCAGCAGGTACGAAAGAAACCATGCCGGCTTCTATTGAAGTGGCATCACCAAAAAAGGTCTGCCAATTGGCATCCCATCAGTATGCTGACTGGTGTGTTCTGGGGGGGGGGGTGATGGGGCACCCTCTGTCAGAATACAATAGCGTAGTGGGGAATATCACTGGGTTGAATGTAAAAAAAAAGACAATTCCACTGTGCCCTTTTTAACATTTCAATAAGAATTATTTGCTGATCATATAATATGTAAGACATAAAAATGTGTCATTTTATGTAAAGACACTTGAACTGATGAGAAATATTTGCCTAATTGTGCATATACTGCAGCAGTTCCAACTATGTTCGGTTTTAGCATGATGAACTCATTCTGGTACTTGGGGCATTCTTGCAGTTTCTATGGAAACAGAATAAAATGTCCAGATACAATTAAATCATTATCTCTCAATTCATTAGATATGTTCCTCTGGCTGCTATAGTTAACTTAGTATAAAAGGCTGACTCTTCTTTCAGTGTATCTTGTTTTTCTACTAGCTGAGCTCCTCTATTATTTTTTGTTGTAGCCACTGAGCATTTATTATGTGACTCACCAAGTGGGAAGGTCACCCAAAACTAGCTATGTGGACAAGGGGTCTAAGATCACAACTGACATATATTAAAAACATCCATAGATATAATGGGCAGTGAGGTACTTTGTTCCAGGTTAAAGAAGTAAAAAAACTGAAACAAAATGCATTCATTTTAAAGTATTCTTGAAGACACTGAAAACAGTGGACATTATTCTCTGTGAATGAAATTCATATAGTACGAGAAAAAAATGGACTTTGCTTTTAAACAAGAACAAATGTTGTTACCATTAGTGTTGTTTGCATCAGCAGGAAAAAAACAACAAATGGCCATTTGCTTAAATCATCTGGAGGTTGTTAGGGTGGACTACAGTTGACAGACATGGCTAGCAATCAGGTGAGTTGGAGTTTTCTTGTCTGATGTTTTAATTTTATTATTTATTTAGGCATAAGAAAATCTGCCTAGGTTTAGGGTTTTTTGAACCCTACTTGAAATCTGAACTTAGCAGTGAAACCCGTTGAAGTGTGTAAAGAGAGCACAGTCCCCTGTCAGCACTGTCTATGTTAATAGGGGAATTATGCAACCCGTAGTTGCAGGAAATAAATTTGCACCGTCTATGGCCTGCCTTTTGCCGCATACACATGATCGGAAATGCTGCCAGCAAAAGTCTGATGTGAGCTTTTGGTCGGAAATTTCAACCGCGTGTATGCTCCATCAGACTTTTGCTGGAGGAATTCCCGCCAACAAAAGATTGAGAGCAGGTTCTCAATTTTTCGGTCGGAAAAAGTTCAGATTAGAAATTCCTATCATCTGTACCAATTCCAACGTGCAAAATTCCTACGCATGCTCGGAAACAATTCGACGCATGCTCTGAAGTATTGAACTTAATTTTTCTTGGCTCGTTGTAGTGTTGTACGTCACCGCATTCTTGGCGGTTGAAAGTTCAGAGAACTTTTGTATGACCATGTGTATGCAAGCCAAGCTTGAGCAGAATTGCTTTGGAAAAACCATACAAGATTTTTCCGACGGAAATTCCGCTCATATGTACGGGTCACTAGTCCTTCTGGTGAGTTGCTTGAGTAAAAGGGTGGTGGCCACATAAGTGTGTGCACACTGTGGATGAAGATTGAAGATCATTGGATAAATGAAGATATATACACATTGTTTGAGCACAGAACACTTTATTTGATGCACTCGATTTGGGGAACTTTATTCTTTGGAGCAACAGCACTTTATATTGGTTTGCGAATTTATTATTGCAACATATAGATCAGGGGTAGGCAACATTATAGATGTGGAGATCTACCTGAAAAACATGGGAGAAGTCAAAGATCACAGAGCACAGTGTCACCTCCTCACACCTGATTTAAACGTATAATTGACATACTATCGTGTCACAATTGCATGCATTGCACAACAGTCATGGGTTTAAATTGGGTGGTGAGGAGGCAATATATCACCTCCTCATCACCTGTTAAACACACTTGGATCACTTTTCAGGGGAGCAGCAGTGCCTGCTGCACTTGTGGCTGAGCCCTTAGTTGCATTTGACAGCGGCTACCGTAATGCTTATTCACACGTAAAGTTGGGGGTGGGGGGGTAAAATCCTGTGGTTGAGTCACAGGCTTATCACCCCCAGACCATACCCCCTTTAGCTGCTGAGGCAGCAGCCAAAGGTGTACACATGCTATAACAGGAATTAACCCCCCTGTTGCTTATGGTGGGTGTTACCGCTTGCTAATTGCCACCAACCATGACAGGGCTTATAAGTCCTGCTGCGGCTGCCACATGTGTACACTCCTGACCACCGCAGCTAAAGGGGGTGCAGTTGAGGCGAGGGTGATAAAAACACATCTTACCTACAGGGTTTAACCATCCATCAAATGTTACTGTTCTGAGTTTCCTATAAGGCTGCTTTCACACTGGTTTGTTTCGGTTTACCTGCACCGCGGATGCAGCACAAGGCATCTGTAACTTTAGCTGCAGATACACTCCACTACCCTCACGATGTGGGTAAACTGAAGCGCATCAGGGTGAAAGCAGCCTTATACTATTATGCCCAGTGTATTGCTTCACATTGACTTGAAGATCTCTTCTTTCCTGCTGCTGGCACCACTCTGGAGACTGCTAGACAGGATAAGAGATGGAGTGCAGTTGGTATCACTGCACATGGGACAGGAGCCAGCACTACAGAGGATGCATAAGCTTATGCGGCTCTTGCTCCCTAATACATTTCCAACATTACAACTAGTCCCTCTGCATTGCACTCTGTTTAATGCTCTGGGATGGCAGATCAGCAAGCCCAGATCACAATCTACCAGTCACCTGTCCGAGATCTACTGGTAGTTTGCGATCTACTGGTTGCTGACCCCTGATAAAGATGAATTGATAACAATAATTTATTACACAATTATATATTTATGACACAGTGCATTATGAGTACAAGGAATTTGGTGTGGCTAATTCCTGCATTAGTTTGCCATGTCTGTGAACCTTGAACACTTGGGATTTGCCTCAAATCCATGTTGGAGGAAAACCCAAACCTTATTCCTGATGAACCAGGAGAAGAGAATCAAAATTACCTATTGAATTGCTGTCCCAAAGGAATAATTCGGTTTAGTTAGGCTTGTGTTTTTTTTTCACATCTCTTCCATAGTATATAGCCTTCCAGGTGACTCCACTATTTACTGGTCCAGGTTACATCTTCATGTGCCATCTAAGTCTTATTGCAGAATACATCAGCAGCAGTGTGGGGTGCTGCTTGGGGTGCTGATTCGTTGCCAAATGAGAGTGAGAAAGGTGAAATAGAAATCTGCTAAGGTGAACCATTAAATATGGTTGTCACTTGCCTAGTTCTACAAAATGGAAGGGGAATGTGAACACAATTTTGTCAGATTAAACAGTTGGTATATACACTATATATTGTCAAAAGTATTGTGACACCTGTCTTTACACGCAGATGAACTTTAATGGCATCCCAGTTTGGTCCGTAGGTTTCAAGATTAAGTTGGCCCACCCTTTGCAGCTATAACAGCTTTAGCTCTTAAGGGAGGCTGACCACAAGGTTTAGAAGAGTGGCTATGGGAATGTTTGACCATTCTTCCAGAAGCTCATTTGTGAGGTCAGGCACTAATGTTGGATGAGAAGGCCTGGCTTGTAGTCTCCGCTCTAAATCATCCCAAAGGTGTTCTATCAGATTGAGGTCAGGACTCTGGGCAGGCCAGTCAACTTCCTCCACCCCAAACTCGCTCATCCATATCTTTATGGACCCTGCTTTGTGCACCAGTGCGCAGTCATGTTGGAACAGGAAGGGGCAATCCCCAAACTGTTCTCACAAGGTTGGGAGCATGAAATTGTCCAAAATGTCTTGGTATGCTGTTGCCTTAAGATTTCCCTTCACTGGAACTATGGTGTCAAGCCCAACCCCTGAAAAACAACCCCACACCATAATCCCCCTCCACCAAATGATTTGGACCAGTGCACAAAGCAAGGTCCATAAAGACATGGATGAGCTAGTTTGGGGTGGAGGAACTTGACTTGCCTGCACAGAGTCCTGACCTTAACCCGATAGAACACCTTTGGGGTGAATTAGAGCGGAGACTGCAGGTGTTCCAATACTTTTGACAATATAGAGTATATTCTTCAACCAGGGCCGAATCTGGCCACTCTAATGTGGGGGTGCAGTAAAAAATGTCAGGGGATGGGACAGCAGTGGGACAGTATACATAAACAGGAATCAGTAGAGCAGAGTACCGTTGGTTGGCAGGGTAGTGTCAAATGTGTGGATGGGCACCCCCTTCTGGACCATACCAGGACACATATCCTCAACATGGGGGGTGGGTGCTTTGGGGCGGGGGGGCCCCCTACCCAAAAGCACCTTATCCCCATGTCTTCCGGACAACCTCGGGCGATGGTTGTGGGGGTCTGCAGGCAGGGGGCTTATTGGAATTTGGAAGCCTCCTTTAAGAAGGGGTCCCCCAGATCCCACCCCCATATGTGTACATTGTACCCCTACCTCTACCCATTCACCAAAAAAAGTGATGCTTTTGGATGGCCATGGGGCGTGGCTTCCTGGGGATGTCATCCGGAGACCTTGGCCCCTGTGACGTCACACCTGAGGATAGGGGTCTCCAGGTAACATTCCCGGATGGCCAAGCCCCATGGCTATATGTGAACACGGTGAGACACGGAGCTATGATGGGACATTCTTTATTTTTAATAAATTACTTTTGTAATACTACACTTTTTTTAGGTGAATGGATAGGGGTACAATGTACACATATTGGGTAGGATCTGGGGCCCCCCTTCTTAAAGGAGGCTTCCAGATTCTAATAAGCCCCCTGCCCGCAGACCCCCACAACCACCCCTTAGGTTTGATGGGAAGAGACCCTTGCCATCAACATGGGGATAAGGTGCTTTGGGGTGGGAGGCGCATTTTGCCCCCATCTTCCCTAACCCGTCGGGCTTCATGCTTGGATAAGGCTCTAGTAAAAAAATTTGGGGGGACTCCACGCTGTTTTAAAAAAAAATTTGGGCGTGGGGTTCCCCCTCAAGATCCTCAGAGCACAAGTTGCATGCCACAAGTTTGGCAGTGTAGTGGACATGTAGGGCAGTGTAGTGGACAAGTAGGGGTGGTGTAGTGGACAGGTAGGGGTAGTGTAGTGGACAGGTAGGGGCAGTTTAGAGGACAAGTGGGGCAGTTTTGTGGACAAGTGGGGCAGTGTAGTGGAAATGTAGGGCAGTGTAGTGGACAAGAAGGGGCAGTGCAGTAGACAGGTGGGTTAGTGTAGTGGACAGGTAGGGGCAGTGTAGTGGACAGGTAGGGGCAGTGTAGTGGACAGGTGGGTTAGTGTAGTGGACAGGTAGGGGAAGTGTAGTGGACAGGTAGGGGCAGTGTAGTGGATAGGTAGGGGCTGTGTAGTGGACAAGTGGGAGCAGTGTAGTGGACAGGTAGGGGAATGTAGGGACATGTAGGACAGTGTAGTGGACAGGTGGTATAGTGTAGTGGACATGTAGGGAAGTGTAGTGGACAGGTGTGTTAGTGTAGTGGACATGTAGGGCAGTGTAGTGGACAAGTGGGTTAGTGTAGTGGAAATATAGGGTAGTGTTTTTGATCGACAGGTGGGTTAGTGTAGTGGACAAGTAGGGCAGTGTAGTGGACAGGTGGGTTAATGTAGTGGACAGGTGGGTTAGAGTAGTGGACATGTAGGGCAGTGTAGTGGACAGGTGGGTTAGTGTAGTGGACATGTAGGGGCAGTGTAGTGGACAGGTAGGGGCAGTGTAGTGGACAGGTAGGGGAAGTGTAGTGGACAGGTGGGGCAGTGTAGTGGACATATAGGGGCAGTGTAGTGGACAGATGGGATAGTGTAGTGGACATGTAGGGAAGTGTAGTGGACAGGTGGGTTAGTGTAGTGAACATGTAGGGCAGTGTAGTGGACAGGTGGGTTAGTGTACTCGACAGGTAGGTTAGAGTAGAGGACATGTAGGGCAGTATAGTGGACAGGTAGGGGCAGTGTAGTGGACAGGTAGAGGCAGTGTAGTGGACCGGTGGGGCAGTGTAGTGGACATATAGGGGCAGTGTAGTGGACAGGTGGGGCAGTGTAGTGGACACGTAGGGCAGTGTAGTGGAGAGGTGGGTTAGTGTAGTGGACAGGTAGGTTAGAGTAGAGGACATGTAGGGCAGTATAGTGGACAGGTAGGGGCAGTGTAGTGGACAGGTAGGGGTAGTGTAGTGGACAGGTGGGGTAGTGTAGTGGACATATAGGGGCAGTGTAGGGGACAGGTGGGGCAGTGTAGTGGACAGGTGGGAGCAGTGTAGTGGACATGTAGGGGCAGTGTAGTGGACAGGTGGGAGCAGTGTAGTGGACATTTAGGGCAGTGCAGTAGACAAGTAGGGGCAGTGTAGGGGACAGGTGGGTTAGTGTAGTGGACATGTAGGGCAGTGTAGTTGACAGGCGGGGCAGTGTAGTGGACAGGTGGGTTAGTGTAGTAGACAGGTAGGTCTGTGTAGTGGACAGGTGGGTTAGTGTAGTGGACAAGTAGGGCAGTGTAGTGGACAGGTAGGGGCAGTGTAGTGGACAGGTAGGGGCAGTGTAGTGGTCAGGTAGGGGTAATGTAATGGACAGGTAGGGGTAGTGTAGTGGGCAGGTAGGGGTAGTGTAGTGGACAGGTAGGGGCAATGTAGTGGACAAGTGGGGCAGTGTACTGGACAGGTAGGGCAGCGTAGTAGACAGGTAGGGCAGTGTAGTAGACAGGTAGGTTAGTGTAATGGACAGGTGGGTTAGTGTAGTGGACAGTTGGGGCAGTGTAGTGGACAGGTAGGGCAGTGTAGTGGAAAGGTGGTTTAGTGTAGTGGACAGGTAGGGCAGTGTAGTGGACAGGTGGGTTAGTGTAGTGGACAGGTGGGTTAGTGTAGTGGACAGATGGGTTAGTGTAGTGGACAGTTGGGGCAGTGTAGTGGACAGGTGGGGCAGTGTAATGGACAGGTAGGTTGGTGTATGTTCAATGTTTACTCCAGATCCCTCAGGTCATTTGTATTCCTTTTGTAGTGTAAAGTACAGTTTTTTTTTATATGCAACTTTATTGCCTTAGAAATAAGGAGCATTTATTTCATGTATCTTAGCCTGACATTGAAAGAACAATTACACTTTTTGAAACTAAATGGCAGCCTGTAACTGCAATGTTGAGCTCACATACACGGAACAAATGCTTTTTGTATGTAGCATATAAACCCTGCACCACTCTCAAGCACGGGCACCCGCTGACTGCGAGTGACATTTCTTAAATAGGTAAGGGACGGGGCCACCCGGTGATGTCACATGGTGGCACCAACCCTTTGTGACATCACCAACTGGTGCATGCTGGGGGGGATGGGGGGCTGTCCCTGAATGGCAGTTTGGTAATGTGGTCACCCTACTTGGAAGGTACAGACAGTCACTACATACTTCTCCTGATGGACAATGTCGATGGGTTGCCTGGGGGGGGGGGCACAGCTGAAATCTGGAGGGGGGCATAGGCAACCCCATTGCTCCCCTGAATCCAGCCAAATTTAGCTTTTTGGCTGCATTTATATTTTGTTTATTTCAGTTTTGCATGCCAGGGCCATTGGATGACAATCTATTAAAGCGACCCTGTTGCAAAAATGAATTTCCTCAAAAAGATATACCTGCTAAAGAACAGATTATATACTCACATATCCTGCTGCCTGGGCTGCCTAACATTGCTCAGATCAATCATATCTTGAAGTCTGCGGGGAAACCCAAACACCCATGTGCGTTGATGTCATTCTGCCCCACAGCTTCCTCTGTTTTTTTTTGCTGATCTTCACATTACTATAGGACACAGTAATGCCACTGAGGTCAATGGGAAAAGCAACAAGTGCTGTTGAAGACTACTGGAAGAGTCCGTTGACTACAAGCTCTGACTGTATTTGTGCTTTAAAATCCATTATGTAACTTGGTTTCTCATCCTTCAGATCATACTTGACTACCCAGGCCTGCCACCAGCCCTGACTTCTAGCTTATCCTGACCCCATTCCTAGTCTGGGCATCTATACTTTGTTTTGGTTCTGCATGCAAGGGTCAGCTTTCACAGTTTAGGTAATTGCAAGTGCCACGCCTTAATACTGTCAGAAGTGCAACATTTACACATTCAACAATATTGGGAAGGACTTTGCACATGAATGTTGCCCCTTGTTAAGAGTGTTCTGCCCCCTGCTGGTGATACAGAGTCTCCACCAAATTCCATAACAGTTTTTTACATCACACTTCTTGTTGTTTCATTTTGCTGAGTCACTACAAATTGTGTGCAACATGCCATGCACCTTATCTGTGTCTTAGTATCACAGGATTTCACAATTTCCGAAGAAAAGATGTCATTATGCTATTTTTTTTTTAACCTTAAATGCCACAGTTTGAAAGTGGTGGTTCACCTTCTAAAACAACAGTAATGATCTATGATGACATACAGACTATTTACATATACACAACTTCCAGGTAATAGAAGATCTTTTCAAAATGAAAGACTAAAATGATCTATTCTGTAGCGAAGCAATTCTCACATGGTAGAGAAAGCTTACCCAGGAAGTGAGAGTCTCTTAAAAAGCTCTTCCCATTAACTGGGAAAGGACAACTATGTCAACTGCTTGCATATTACAGTCTCAGAATGGTATATCAATATGGGAAGAGCTCTGCCACTACTTTGGAATATATCTTCATGTTACTTGCAAGCCTAAAAGGTGTATGCAGCATGGCCAATAATCAAAATCCACTATAATATTTTTTGTTTCCAATAATGGCAATACTTACTGTACTTAAAAAAATCAATTCAGGAAATTAGATCTTGGAAAGTTAAGTAATTAGAACTGAAATTAATCAAGTGGACTGGCTACCCAATAAGGTTATCTGGAGATCATATGCATATAAACTAGCTTTGATTTATGTCTTTTACATTCCATTTTTTCTATTAAAGTGACTTTAATGTTCTCAGTTCAAATGTCTCTGTTTTATGCAATAAAAGTTATATTCTTTATAATCTAGTAACAACAATGAACCAAGCTCAGTAAAAGATAAGCTAATAAAGTATCTGAAGGATATTAGTTATGAGGAAAGGTTGCAAGCACTGAACTTATTCTCTCTGGAGAAGAGACGCTTGAGAAGGGATATGATTTCAATATATGAATACCGTACTGGTGACTAGGGATGAGCTGAACACCCCCCGGTTCGGTTCGCACCAGAACTTTCGAACGGACCCCAAATTCGAACGAACGTTAGAACCCCATTGAAGTCTATGGGACTCGAACGTTCGAAATGAAAAGTGCTAATTTTAACGGCTAATATGCAAGATACTGTCCTAAAAAGGGTTTGGGGACCTGGCTCCTGCCCCAGGGGACATGGGTCAATGCCTAAAATGTTTTTAAAAATGGCCGTTTTGGCGGGAGCACTAATTTTAATGACGATTAAAGTGAAAAAAAAAAGTGAAATACTCCTTTAAATATGGTGCCTGGGGGGTGTCTGTAGTATGCCTGTGAAGTGCCACGTGTTTCCCGTGTTTAGAACAGTCCCTGCACAAAATGACATTAAACGGAAATAACACCATTTAAAACTGCTTGCGGTTTTAATGTTATATCTGGTTCCTGCAATATGGTTGAAAATCATTGAGAAAAATGGCATGGGTAGCCCTCCCTGCCCATTACCAGCCTATTTGGGTCTTGTACGCATATTAAGGGGGACCCCGTACCCATATTAAAAAAAGGAAATGCGTGTGGCCCCCAGGCCCTATATACTCAGAACAGCAGTATACAGGCGGTGCAAACAAGACAGGGACTGTGTAGGTTTGTTGTGTTAAGTTGAATCTGTTTGTAATTTTCAACTGGTACATTTTTAAAGTGTAGCTCCAGTCAAAAAAACTATTTTAAAGCTTTTTGGAAAACATAGGGAAGGGTTATTACCCCTGTATAATTTGTTTTGTCGTCCATCTTTTTTCATCTCACTTGCTGTTGTCTCCTTCCGTTTGCAAGTAGGAGATGTTTGTAAATTGGATGTTTGAAAGTAGGGGCCTGCCCTATATGCTCTGCAGAAATGGCGGAACAAGGTGTTGGTTTTGCCACAACACTGTAAGCCCTCAAAGTGACTCTTGGTGGGCGCTGGAGCGCCCTGCTGTGAACGATTATATCAAGAATTGTAATTACATGCCATTGTTGAACAGTGGTAGAAAAACTGACCTTTGGTGGTTGTGGTGCTGGTGCCACAACACTATAAGTCCTCACTGTTACTCTGGGTGGGCACAGGAAGGGGCCCTCCTGTGAAATATTATATCAAGAATTGTAATTACATGTCCCTGTTAAACAGGGGCAGAAAAATTTGGCCTTAGGCACTGCTGCTGGTGCCACCACACTGCAACCTCTTCCATATACTCTAGTTTTATTGCAGGAATTAGCCCTGCTGCAAAGCATTGCATCAAAAACTGTACTTAAACGCCCCTGTTAAACAGGGGCAGAAAAATTGGGCCTTAGGCACTGGTGCTGGTGCCACCACACTGCAACCTCTGCCATATACTCTAGTTTTATTGCAGGAATTAGCCCTGCTGCAAAGCATTGCATCAAAAATTGTACTTAAACGCCCCTGTTAAACAGGGGCAGAAAAATTGGGCCTTAGGCACTGGTGCTGGTGCCACCACACTGCAACCTCTGCCATATACTCTAGTTTTATTGCAGGAATTAGCCCTGCTGCAAAGCATTGCATCAAAAATTGTACTTAAACGCCCCTGTTAAACAGGGGCAGAAAAATTGGGCCTTAGGCACTGGTGCTGGTGCCACCACACTGCAACCTCTGCCATATACTCTAGTTTTATTGCAGGAATTAGCCCTGCTGCAAAGCATTGCATCAAAAATTGTACTTAAACGCCCCTGTTAAACAGGGGCAGAAAAATTGGGCCTTAGGCACTGGTGCTGGTGCCACCACACTGCAACCTCTGCCATATACTCTAGTTTTATTGCAGGAATTAGCCCTGCTGCAAAGCATTGCATCAAAAATTGTACTTAAACGCCCCTGTTAAACAGGGGCAGAAAAATTGGGCCTTAGGCACTGGTGCTGGTGCCACCACACTGCAACCTCTGCCATATACTCTAGTTTTATTGCAGGAATTAGCCCTGCTGCAAAGCATTGCATCAAAAATTGTACTTAAACGCCCCTGTTAAACAGGGGCAGAAAAATTGGGCTGATGGCATCAACCAGAACCAGAAATGTTCTTCCAACATATCAGCGGCGGAGGAAGAGGATAGACAATCAACATAACAGGACAGTCACTCAGCATCAGCATAGGCAGTCTTGAAGGGATGTGGTATTTCAAAAAAAATTATTCGGTTACATCAGCTTCAGGTGCTTGGTAGCTGTGGGTGATCCAAGACTGATTCATCTTGATGAAGGTCAGTCGATCAACTGATTCGGTGGACAGGCGCACCCTGTGATCGGTAACAAAGCCACCAGCAGCACTGAAGGTGCGTTCCAAAAGAACGCTGGATGCAGGACAGGCCAGTAGCTCAATTGCATACTGTGCAAGCTCTGGCCAGTGATCCATCCTCAAGACCCAGTAAGCCAGAGGATTTTCAGTGGGAAAGGTGTCCAAGTCTGACCTTGCCCCTAGGTATTCCTGCACCATGTAAATCAGACGCTGGCGATGGGTGCTGGAACCGATCATACCTTGGGGCTGCGGACTAAAAAATTGTCTGAAAGCATCAGTCAGACGGCCACCTTCTCCACCGCTCCTTCTGACCGATGCCTCAGCAACACGTTGTCCAGGACCAGGAGTTTGTAACCTCCCAGTCTCTGGGAACGCGTTGCACAGACCTTTCTGCAAGGCCTCCCGGAGATGTCTCATCCTCTGCTCCCTCTGCGATGGCAAGATAAGGTCGGCAACCTTACCCTTTTACCGTGGATCAAGGAGAGTGGCCAGCCAGTAATGGTCCCTCTCCTTGATCCGAAGAATACGAGGATCCTTCCGCAGGCTTTGCAGGATCAGGGAGGCCATGCAGCGTAGGTTAGCTGAGGCATTCGGTCTGGAGTCCTCTGGGTCACTAAGGACAACATGATCCGCAGCTACCTCCTCCCAGCCACGTACAAGTCCACGTGTTTCTTGGGACTGTAAATCATCCCTACAGGACTGCTGCTGATGCTGATGCTGATGCTGAGTGCCAGCCTCCACCTCCATGCTGACACAATCATCCTCCTCCTCCTCTTCCTCCTCCTCATCCTCTTCCTGTGTGATGGGTGGCACAGCAGGAACACTGTCTGGATAAAGGGGGCCTTGAGAGGCAAGGAAGTCCTCCTCTTCCTGCCTCTGTTCTGCCTCAAGTGCCCTGTCCATTATTCCACGCAGCGTATGCTCCAAGAGGTGGACAAGAGGTACAGTGTCACTGATGCATGCACTGTCACTGCTCACCATCCTTGTGGCCTCCTCAAACGGTGACAGGACAGTGCATGCATCCCTGATCATGCCCCACTGGCGTGGTGAGAAAAAACCAAGCTCCCCTGACCCTGTCCTGGTGCCGTAGTCGCACAGGTACTCATTGATGGCCCTCTGCTGCGTGTGCAGCCGCTGCAGCATGGCCAATGTTGAGTTCCATCTGGTGGGCATGTCACATATAAGGCGGTTCTTGGGCAGGTTCAACTCCTTTTGGAGCTCAGCCAGCCAAGCACAGGCATTAAATGATCGGCGGAAATGCACACAGACTTTCCTGGCCTGCTTCAGGACATCCTGTAAGCCGGGGTACCTGCCCAAGAACCGCTGCACCACCAGGTTAAGGACGTAAGCTACACAGGGCACATGGGTCAGTTGTCCCTGTCCGAGGGCGGAGAGGAGGTTGGTGCCATTGTCGCAAACCACCATTCCTGGCTTAAGCTGGCGTGGCGTCAACCACCTCTCAGCCTGCCCCTGCAGAGCTGACAAAACATCCGCCCCAGTGTGGCTCCTGTCCCCCAAACAAACCAGCGCAAGCACGGCATGGCATCGTTTTGCCTGCGTAGCCCCTGGAACGCCTATGGAGCACCGCTGGTTCTGAGGACAGAGCACTGGAAGAGGCCATGGAGGAAGAAGAAGAGGAGGGGGTGGAGGAGAGAGGTGTGTCACAACCAATAGTAGCATTTTGGAGGCGTGGTGGCGGAACAACCTCCAACACTACTGCACCTTGTCCTGCATCCTTCCCAGCTGCCAGAAGAGTGACCCAATGGGCCGTGAAAGACAGGTAACGTCCCTGTCCATGCCTGCTGGACCATGAGTCAGTGGTAATATGCACCTTACCGCTGACCGCCCTGTCCAGCGAGGCAAGGACATTGCCTTCCACATGCCGGTAGAGAGCCGGAATCGCCTTCCGTGAGAAAAAGTGGCGTTTGGGGACCTGCCACTGAGGAACCGCACATTGTACAAACTCACGGAAGGGGGCCGAGTCTACCAACTGAAAAGGCAGCAGTTGAAGTGCTAGCAATTTAGCCAAGCTAGCATTCAACCGCTGGGCATGTGGATGGCTGGGAGTGAACTTCTTCCGCCGGTCCAGCAGCTGGGGCAGGGACATTTGCCTGCTATAATCGGACGTGGGTGTACCGCTAGCAGAGTTCCCGGAAGCACTTGGCTGTGACACACCTAATTCTACACCTTCATTCCTCTCAGAGCAGGTTTCAGAGAGGACTGAAGGTCTAGTGGGGTTGGAGATGCCAGCTGATGAGGAGCAAGGAGAGGTCCGCTTTGTTCTTTGGTGTGGGTCTTTGAGGTACGCTTGCCAACGAGCTTCATGGCAGGTCAACATATGTCTGGTCAAGCATGTGGTGCCTAAGCGGCTGATGTTTTGGCCATGTGAGATACGCTTGAGAAATATGTTGCAAATAGCAGCGGTGCGATCTGATGCACTCGTCTCAAAAAAGGCCCACACCAAAGAACTTTTAGAATAACGCGCAGAGGCAGCGCTCTGCACAGGCGGAGCTCTGCAGTGGGATTCAGTCGGTGTGCTGCCCCTAAGCTGGCCCCCGGAGGGCATCCTGCCTCGTTGGACATGTGCCTCTTCCTCCTCCTCCTCCCTCCTTCCAGGCACCCACATGGAGTCAGTGCCCTCATCATCCCCTCCCTCTTCATCGCTGTAGCAAACCTGGCAGTATGCTGCAGCTTGTGGAACATGACTGGCAGATTGCTGTCCTTCTTGAGCATCCCCTCTGTCTGCGCTCACGCTACTGCCTTCCTCTAGCTGAGTGTCATCATCAGAGCCCACAAAACACTGGGCATCCTCCTGGAGCATGTACCCAACACTGTGCTCAAAGAGTTCAGGAGACTCCTCAGGAGGACGTGGTGGGTCTAGGGAAGGAGTCACTGATGATGACATTGAGAGGAGGGAAGACGATGCGTTGGCAGCTGCTTTGCTACTACCCTGAGACTGGGTGAGAGAGGATGAGGAGGATGAAGAGAGCTTGGTCATCCACTCTACCAAGTCGTTGGCATGTTGTGGTTCAACATGTCCAGCTGCCGAAAAGAAGGACAAGCATGTCCCATGGCCACGTGCTGATGACAATGCACCGCGTCCACGACCAGCACTGTTGTCTCTAGACACAGAGCCTGCTTGCCCTCTTTTATCAGCTCGCGCCTGTCTGCCTCTCCTTGCTGGCCTTCCAGACATGGTAATGGCCTGAAGGGAGTTGGGTAAAACAGCAGTTGGGTAGTGTATATTGTGCTGGAGGCACACAACACCCACTAACTCCTGCAGATGCCTTTATTATAGAACACCAGACATAAAGGGGTATATACAGATGTATACTGTGCTGTGCTGGAGGCACACACAACTTCCAATAACTCCTGCAGATGGCAAGTGGGCTCAAATAGAGAAGAGCTATGTAGGTGGATATAGCGGTATGTACTGGGTACAGAGCACGCAGACAGCACGCACTATCTCCTAACACTACTGGGTACAGAGCACGCAGACAGCACGCACTATCTCCTAACACTACTGACTGCAAGCTCTATTATAAAAGATAGATCACTACTACTAGCTATATAGGTGAGGTGAATATAGCAGTGTATACTGCGATCAGGGCACGCAGACAATAACCAGAGAACACCAGAGATAAAGGGGTATATACAGATGTATACTGTGCTGTGCTGGAGGCACACACAACTTCCAATAACTCCTGCAGATGGCAAGTGGGCTCAAATAGAGAAGAGCTATGTAGGTGGATATAGCGGTATGTACTGGGTACAGAGCACGCAGACAGCACGCACTATCTCCTAACACTACTGACTGCAAGCTCTATTATTAAAGATAGATCACTAGCTATATAGGTGAGGTGAATATAGCGGTGTATACTGCGGTCAGGGCACACAGACAATAACCACTACACAACAGCAAGATAGAAAATCGGCCGAAAACGATCGGTGTGTACTGTGTTGAAGGTACACAGAACACCCACTGCTTCAGACGCCAACACACTACACGAGGCCGCCGCGATGGCGGCCTTATATAGTGTGGGGCGTGCACTACACAGCCTGAGCTATGATTGGCCACAGGCATCCTGCCTGTGGCCAATCATGGCTCTCCTCGCTGCTGGCGCTGCGATTGGCCAAGCATGCGGGGTCACAGTGCATGCTTGGCAAAATCATGAGCCAGCAATGCACTGCGCCATCGCAGTGCATTGTGGGCCGTGAGCGCCACGCGAATTTGACGCGAACGGACCAAAATGTTCGGATTTCGCCAAACGGACGAACAGCCAATGTTCGAGTCGAACGTACGTTCGACTCGAACACGAAGCTCATCCCTACTGGTGACCCCACAATAGAGATAACATTTTTCGCGGAA
Source organism: Lithobates pipiens (assembly GCF_037356315.1). NCBI lineage: Eukaryota > Metazoa > Chordata > Amphibia > Anura > Ranidae > Lithobates > Lithobates pipiens. The sequence goes on from NW_027507764.1 coordinate 185,715,091, forward strand.
GGGAGTTTAACAAGACACGTGGCCACTCTTTAAAATTAGAAGAAAAGAGGTTTAACCTTAAACTACGTAGAGGGTTCTTTACTGTAAGAGTGGCAAGGATGTGGAATTCCCTTCCACAGGCAGTGAGATAAGTACCTGAACGACTGCAACATACAGGGATATACAATGTAATATAATCACACACATAGGTTGGACTTCATGGACTTTTGTCTTTTTTCAACCTCACCTACTATGTAACTATGTAACCTACTATGTAAAGATTAGACATGGGCGCCGTCAATAAATTTGTTTCGTTCCGTTCCGTTAGGGTTCGTATTAAAATTAATTCGTACTTCGTATTTCGTGTCCGAAATTAAATTTCAATTTGTGCGAAATACCAATTGTCGTTAGGTTCGTTAACTTGTAGGAATGTTCTTTACGATGAATTTAAAGGCAAAAATATAACTCAATATGACAGTCCATGCTGATGGAAGTTTGGTTTTTATCGGAAATACGAAATTCCGTTGAAGAATTTCTTATCCGAAATACAAATTTTCGTTAGATGAGGGGCTCCCACCATCCCTGTGCTGTGCTGACTTCCTCCTGGGGATTGGTAAACAAAAGTTTGTATTTCGTACAAAATTCGGACGCATGGCAATTCGTATTTCGGATCCTCCCGAACGTACGAATTTAGGGAAATTCGTACGAAACGAATCGCACATGTCTAGTAAAGATATACGTCAATGAAAGGCTTTCCGCTTTAGCTTTTCAATCCAACTATGATAAATCCAGAAATATATAAGAAGTCCAGACAGATCGGTTGCTGTCTAAAAACTAAAAAGCAATAGGTAGGAGGCTCTGGATTCCAAGTGTAAGTCCTATTCTACAGTTGAAGGTTGAAGTATGTAGGAGCACCATACCTGAATGTTGACGTTCTAAAATATATACATGTCTTCCAATAAGATAATCCAATAAAAGTCCAAGTGCATCCAAAGTGTTTCAGGGGCTCATAGATACCTTCTTCTTCAAATGACATAAATGATTATAACATTTCTAAGTATTACATGGTGAACCTTACTGAATATTAGATGGGATTCTGTACTCTGTTACTTTCTGTGCATTTCTGCTGCTTCTAGGATGTTCTGCTAGTTTGTCTTTCTCTGGTCTTTCATATTAGCTGTTTATTTGCACCTGTTTTAGGCCTGCGTGTCCCTACCCACTTCTCAAACGTTTCATTTACTATCACAAATCTGTCAATATGGGTACATCATTTGAGCTTAATGTAATTGTTTGCATTTACTCTGTGCTGACTCATCTTCACACTTTTCTGTGTCTTTCATTGGTTTGCTAGTCAGACTTTTGTACTACTAAGATACCTATAAGGGCATCAGATGGTATCATAATTATGCATCCATGTATAGGGAATGTACATGTGTGGTTTGTGCAGTTATCTAAGAATCCCAGAATAGAAAAAAAGACATAAAAATATTATGTATCCATCAGAAAACCAATACAAATTACATCTCGAAAGATCAATGTTTCTGGCAATGTTTCTGGCAATGCTCATATATGAAAGCTTTTTCAAACGACTGATCTTTCCACAAAAGAAGAACATTTCTTCAATTAGCGTCCTCAGACTGCTACTTTATGTCTATGGTTAGTCAATGCATGTAGCTAGTTTATTTTATTGTGCGGTCAGCCTTAGCAGAGGAGAATAAATAGGCCATGCAACTGGTATGCCATGGCAAATTGTGGCTGTGGTGAAATTGCTAACAGTGGGAGGGGCTTAAACTTTAGCCTACTCCCTACAGCAACATACAGTATCTCACAAAAGTGAGTACACCCCTCACATTTTTGTAAATATTTTATTATATCTTTTCATGTGACAACATTGAAGAAATTACACTTTGCTACAATGTAAAGCAGTGAGTGTACAGCTTGTATAACAGTGTACATTTGCTGTCCCCTCAAAATAACACACAGCCATTATTGTCTAAACCGTTGGAAACAAAAGTGAGTACACCCCTAAGTGAAAATGTTCAAATTGGGCCCAAAGTATCAATATTTTGTGTGGCTACCATTATTTTCCAGCACTTCTCTAACCCTCTTGGGCATGCAGTCCACCAGAGCTACACAGGTTGCCACTGGAGTGCTCTTCCACTCCTCCATGAGGGCATCACGGAGCTGGTGGATGTTAAAGACTTTGCGCTCCTCCACCTTCCATTTGAGGATGCCCCACAGATGCTCAATAGGGTTTAGGTCTGGAGACATGCTTGGCCAGTCCATCTCCTTTCCCCTCAGCTTCCTTAGCAAGGCAGTGCTTGTCTTGGAGGTGTGTTTGGGGTCATTGTCATGTTGGAATACTACCCTGTGCCCCAGTCTCTGAAGAGAGGGGATAATGCTCTACTTCAGTATGTCACAGCACATGTAGGCATTCATGGTTCTTTCAATGAACTGTAGCTCCCCAGTGCCAGCAGCACTCATGCTGCCTCCGACCATGACACTCCCACCACCATGCTTGCCATAAAGCAAGACACACTTGTCTTTGTACTCCTCACCCGGTTGCCACGCCACACGCTTGACACCATCTGAACCAAATAGGTTTATCTTGGTCAGACCACAGGACCACAGGACATGGTTCCAGTAATCCATGTCCTTGGTCTACTTGTCTTCAGCTTGCGGGCTTTCTTGTGCGTCATCTTTAGAAGAGGCTTCCTTCTAGGATGACAGCCATGCAGACCAATTTGATGCAATTTGATGCAATGTGCGGCGTATGGTCTGAGCACTGACAGGCTGACCCCCCCTTAAACCTCTGCAGCAATGCTGACAGCACTCATATGTCTATTTCCCAAAGACAACCTCTGGATATGACGCTGAGCACATACACTCAAGTTCTTTGGTCGACAATGGCGAGGCCTGTTCTGAGTGGAGCCTGTCCTGTTAAACCACTGCATGGGCTTGGCGACTGTGCTGCAGCTAAGTTTCAGGGTCTTGGCAATCTTCATATAGCCTAGGTCATCTTTATTTAGAGCAACAATTATTTCAGATCCTCAAAGAGTTCTTTGCCATGAGGTGCCATGTTGCACTTCCAGTGATCAGTATGAGAGAGTGAGAGCAATAACACCCAATTTAACACACCTGCTCCCAATTCACACCTGAGACCTTGTAACATTAATGAGTCACATGACATTGGGGAGGAAAAATGGCTAATTGGGCCCAATTTGGACATTTTCACTTAGGGGTATACTCACTTTTGTTGCCAGCGGTTTAGACATTAATGGTTGTGTGTTGAGTTACTTTTAAAATATTTAAAAAATGTGAGGGGTGTACTCACTTTTGTGATATACTGAATGTCACAGTTCTCGCACCCACAAAAAATGCTTTAATTATTGTGTCACAAGCTAGAGTTTAACAGACAGGTACAAACTCCAGTACAGTAATTTAAAAAAATAAATAAACTCTTCCATCACAGGTGCTTTTCTGCATACATCCTGTCTTAAAGATCAGCTTCATTAACAGACAGTGATTACTTAGCAACCAGCAACTGTTGTGCATTATAGCATAGTGCAGGGAAAAGGAGTATATAGCATATTTAAAATGCAGTGGTCAGAAGTATGTCATATAAAGGCCAACAGTGCAGTCACCAGATAAAGTTACCTAGAACCACTCAAACAGGAATGGTTGGGATGCCAGTCATATAATGAACTAGGTATAGAGCACTAGGTATAGATGTACGTAAGATCACATAGAAAATACTGTCCCATCAAGGAACAATATGAGCTGTAATGTCTACCACAGCAGCGCATATGTACAGCACCCAGCAAAAATCAAGTGAATATGCCCTGCCCTGTCTGAAGTTGGTAGTCAGTGGGTTGAAAAAAAATGCACGGTGTTTGCATACATGGGGTAAAGAATACCCCGGGTGTTGGTAGTTGGGTTGAGTTTAAAGAAAGAAAGATGCATTTGTGTTGGCAGGGAGTGGTGGAAGGCATCTGTGCTCAATGAGGTGGGTGAGGGAGATCAATGCTAAACAGGAGATGGGGGAACAATTGCTTGCATTTTATGTCACATACTTGTCTAGTGTGGCTGGGTTTCAGTCAAGTTATACCACCATGTTTCTCGATTCCTTTACCAGTCAATATTGTCAGTACTAGAATCCCTTTAAGACCCAGCACAACTCACCTGACACAGCCTTTGTCTGGGAAACAACAGTGATTGGCCAGCTCACCTTTAAATCACCTGTATCAGGCCTAGCGCATGGCGAGAACGGACGTGTAAGCGCCCAGCTCCCACTCCCGTCTCTCTTCCCGCCGGCAGCAGCACGGACCGAGGCCGCCACACGGTTCCACATGAGCAGGAGGGGACCCAGCAACACCCCCCGCTCCTCCGGGACCTCGAAGATGGGCGACATAGGGAGCTATTTCCCCGCAAAAGACGCCAGACACAGAGCGGCCTCCACTCCCAAGATGGCGGCGACACGCTGTGCGGGCCGCGTCTCAGGTACGGCCTACGGGCGACCGGTCACACTCCCCCCGCTCCCTAGACCTAGAAGGGGACCCCCCCAGGCAGCCCCTCTCCATCCAGGAGCCCATCTCTCCAGGGCCACACACAGCGGGATGGATGGGATATTGAGGCCTATCTTAAAGCCCTCCCCACTAAACAGGACATTGAATCCTACATTAACAGGCTGGAAAGGTCTTATGATAGAAAGATGAATGACCTGCGCAAAGATATTGGGCATAGATTGGAAGATATTGAACACTCAGTGGAGGAAACGATCTCCAGGTTATCTGAGCAGGACATCATTTTGCAGGAACACACTAACCAAATCCAGCAGCTATTTTATGGTTTGGATGACCAGGAAAATAGGAGCCGACGCAATAATATCCGCATGCGCGGCTTGCCGGAGTCTGTTGAAAACAAGGACTTGCTTGCGGCGGCCACAAAAGTGTTTAACCAACTGCTTAACAAGCCTGAGGACTCCCTGATTGAAATTGATCGCATTCACAGATCTCTGGGCCCCAGCAACCAGAATCTGGCTTACCCTAGGGATGTTATTTGCCGGGTGCACTATTTCAATGTCAAATCGGACATTATGCAATTTGCCAGACATCAGGAGACCATCCTGTTTAATGAGACCCCAATTATGTTGCTGACAGACCTGTCCAGACAAACTCTTCTGATGAGGAAGGCCCTGAAGCCTGTTACTGATGCTCTACAAGCCAAGCAAATAAAATATCGCTGGGGGTTCCCTTTCCAGCTTTCTGCCACCCAGAATGGCAATTCTGCGACTTTCCGCACGCTGGGGGACTTACCTGCCTTCCTTGGAACTTTTGAGCTACCACAAATACGGATCCCAGACTGGCCGCTTCATTCAGCCACCCCTGGTCTCCCCTTGTCTACTGGCTGGACAAAGGTCACCAAGAAGAAGCGCTCCCGTTCCCGTACCTCTAAATCTCCAAATGGATGAGACTCCCCCATACCCCACCGGCCGGTGGGGAACTTTACTTGGTGACTTTCCTCGGTCCACGAATGGTTGAGATATTTTGAATGTTACAACTGTATGATGAGTATGTTGCATAGCATCTTGAAAACAGAGAATCTCTCAGAGTTTGAACCACTTTGTGGTTCTAGTTGTTCACCATAAGTTCACGCTTCTCTGCTTCTGGATGATGCTAGATTACCGTTTGACCTCACATGCTTTGATGCTGCCTAACAGTGCTCTTTTCTTATTCTGATGCACTTTTTTTTGGTTATTAGTTTGTGCATATTTCATTTTTAAGTGTTAACACCTAGACGGGGGCGGGATACTATGTTACAGTTCCACAATTCCCCCCCTTAGGACTAGCAGAGTCTTCGTTGACTCTGTATTTACAATCTCTGTTAGCTTTTCAGAGGACGTCCTTCCTACCAAAATGGACATTTTTGTAGCATGTTACAGGCCACCCGGGTGGGTTGCTCCCAGGTGCGCTATTTTGGAGCACGACCAGCTCATTTGCACGTTATCTTGCTCTAGAATGGCACCCACCCTCCCCCCCTCCATTCACACCTACCTTCTCTTTCCCCCTCTACCCCACTCCACACTTTTCTATTCACCCCGGCTCTACATGCTCTCAGACTCCCACTGCACCTCACTTTATCTATGTCCCCCCTCACTATGGCGACCCCCATAGAACTTAAAGTTTCCTCGCTTAATTGCAGAGGTTTTAATACGCCAGAGAAACGCAGGCAGATACTACATCACTTCCATAAGGCTAAAACTCTCATACTGTTACTGCAAGAAACACATTTACGCTCTGACTCTATTCCCGCTTTTCAAGATACATACTACACTAAGTGGTTTCATAGCACCAACCCCTCAGCTAGGACCAAGGGTGTGTCAATAGCCTTCCATCGCTCTTTTTCTCCTGAGGTATTAGACGTTGACAGTGACCCTAAAGGGAGGTATTTGTTTTTGAAAATTGCCATTCAACAGCTGATTATAACTGTTGTTAATATTTATCTTCCGAACCAGGATCAGCTCCACTTCCTCTCCTCTGTGGCAACCCGCCTGAGATCCTTTGGCTCACCCAATTTGATATTGGGAGGTGATCTTAATGCTCCACTCGTGCTTAGACTGTTAGACTGGATTCCTCTACCGGTAAGTCACACATCACTTCCTCCTCCCTATCTAAAATGAGAGCGATTTTAGCTGATCTGTCTCTGGTTGACACCTGGCGCCTCTTCCACCCCTCTGAGAGAGACTACACATATTACTCCTCAGCCCATAACTCATACAGTAGGATAGACTACATATTTTTGTCCCAACCACTACTAGACCTGGACCCCCAAAGTGACATAGGCCTGAAGTTGTGGTCTGACCACTCCCCGGTACATGTCACTTTGGGGCACAACCCGAGCCAAACACGTAGGACCACGTGGAGACTGAATGACAATCTGTTGCACGACAGCGTCTGTGCTGCGGAGTTGTCGACAGACATCACTGACTTTGTGCGCAATCACGCGCATGATGAGACCTCTGCTATGAATCAATGGGAAACTCTTAAATGTGTGCTTAGAGGGATCTTTATCCAGCAGGGGGCCAGGCTGAAAAGGGCTCATACAGAGGACATTAAAAGCTTATTTCACCGACTCCACACTCTTGAGTCCACGCATAAAACCTCCCTTGACCCGGCAACACTAGTGGAACTGTCCAACACTCGCCGCAACCTACTACGCATTTTTTCTGACAGGGCGCTGACGGCGCGCAACAAAGGTCGCTATGTCCATTACTCCCAGGCGAACAAGTGCGGGAAGCACTTGGCCAAGGTTTTACACCCCAGACAGCAAAGACAAAATATCCCATTTATAGTCACCAATACAGGACAAAAACGGCGTAAGAATTCGGAAATTGTGTCCGAATTCAGTGACTATTATTCATCCCTCTATAACCTTTGATCGGGACACGCAGGCCATCACGACCGCATTGGACTTACAAGGTTATGTGCAGGACACAGCCCTTCCTACCATGACGCCCGCGGAGACTGACGATTTAGAACTGCCCCTGACTGCCACAGAATTTCTGACTGCGATTAAGGGACTGAAGAACGGGAAAAGTCCAGGTCCGGATGGGTACACTCCACAGTTCTACAAAACGTTTGCGCAACAATTAGCCCCTATTATGTCTCGTGCGTTTGAGGGAATAGATGATACCCATCCGCTATCTTCTCACATCTTCCAAGCCCAAATAGTGGTACTGCCCAAGCCCGGAAAAGATCATTCTCACTGTAGTAACTACAGACCTATTTCACTCCTTAATGTCGATCTCAAACTTTTTGCCAATATTCTAGTCACCCGTTTAGCCCCTCTTTTACCATCCTTAGTGCACAATGACCAAGTTGGGTTCATCCCACATAGGGAGGCTCGCGACAACACTACTAAGACATTGCATCTTATTTCATATGCCCAACAAAGTAACATCCCGATGTGCCTGTTGGCGTGCGACTCTGAAAAAGCATTCGACCGCGTGAACTGGTCCTTTCTGCGAGCGACACTTCTACAAATAGGGATGGGGCCAAAGCTACTGTCTAAGGTGATGTCCTTATATTCTAACCCCTCTGCAAAAGTGGCAACGAATGGAAACTCCTCCAAGTCATTTCCAATTAGAAACGGTACCAGACAGGGGTGCCCATTGTCGCCCTTGCTGTTTGCACTCACGATTGAACATCTGGCACAAGCAATTCGGGCCAACCCTGCCATTCATGGGATTCCGGCCTCCACGGAACCCAGCAAACTCTCATTATAAGCAGATGACCTGCTTCTTTACATTACCCAACCTCTAACTAGCATTCCGGCTTTGCTACACGAGCTTGACCGCTTAGGGCACATAGTAACTTTAAATTAAATATGACGAAAACGGAGGCTCTGAATTTAACTCTGAAACCATGTACAGTATCTTTACTAAAACAGAGGTTCCCATTTAAGTGGCAACCGCAATCAGTTAAGTACTTGGGGACGGAGATACCTAAGAATTTTGCAGACATCTATGCCCTGAATTACAGCCCTATGTTGGCGAAAATTCGTCACTCGCTGGAATCTTGGCATAACCTCAAACTATCTTGGTGGGGACGTATGAATGTGCTAAAAATGGACATCCTGCCTAAGCTACTGTACTTGTTTCAGACATTACCCATAACTCTTCCTCTGGCTTTTTTCCGCACACTTCGCTCCATGGCGGTTAGGTTCATCTGGCAGAATCACCCCCCTAGACTGAGACACAAGATTTTATGCGCCCCTAAAGATAAGGGGGGCATGGGTCTACCGGACTTTCAGTTATACCACCTATCTGCCATCTCGTCACGACCCCTCGAATGGAACGCGCCCCTTGACTAAACTGTCCACGATAATTGAACAGACCATTGCTCGGGTTGACCTCAGAGCCCTCCTTTGGGGCTATCATGCAAAATTTCGCACCATGCCCGGACTATCCCCTTTGATTCTAGCAGCGCTCACCCTGTGGTATCACAAACAGACGACCCTTCACCTTTCTACGGATCCGAGCCCATTGTCACCCCTATTTGACAACTCGGCAATCCCGACACTGCACACAGGGAGACAATGCGGCTCTTATTCTAGAGACCAGTGGCCTACCGCCAAACAATATATACAGGCTTCCACCGGGCTGTTCTGGTCACCTGTAGACCCTCGACCGTTAACTCAAATAGACTGGATTTCCAGATTAACTATAGCGCAATATTGCAAGTCACTCCATCTCTCCGGCCTGGTACATAGGCCTCTCACGACCTTTGAGGATATGTGTGGTCTCTCTCAAACACCTAAACACTCGTTATCCCTGATCTACAAAGACATTCAGCTACACTCTTATAACACACTTCCAAATTATACACAAAAATGGTCCAGGGACCTTGGCACTGAACTATCCACGACACACTGGAACACATCGTTCATGATCACTCACAAATCTTCCATATCTGGATTCACGCAAGAAAAAAACTACAAGCTGTTGACGAGATGGTAAAGGGATCCAGTCACGGTGAGCAAAATGTATCCGGAGGCTTCGGACAGGTGCTGGCGTTGCCAAGGAGGAGCGGGCACGTATATCCACGTGTGGTGGGAATGTGACCGGATATGCCCCTTTTGGGATAAGGTATTTAAAATTCATAATGATTTGTATGATGTCTCTGTGTTACCAACACCACACATAGCTTTACTTTCCGTACTCCCGGATTCCCTGAGCTCACACCGAAAGAGTCTGTTCCGATTCTTTCTGTCTGCAGCTCGTCATGTCATTTCGCAGTTCTGGAAAAAGGATGTTATCCCCCCGATTACGAGATGGACTGATGCCATGAAAGATATTATGCTCATGGAAGAACTGCACGCCAAACGAACTGACAAATGGGATAACTATATGTCCCTTTGGTATCCTTGGCTCCATCACTCTTCATCAGCCCGCTTTCTCAGTAGTGTGGCTTAGTGACACAGAGGCCGTGCAGACATGGGGCATGGGCAGACTGCTCGGAGTGGTCTCACGGATCACAGAGCTTACAGCGGACCCCCAGGTGAATTATCTGGGACCGCTCTCACTGAACCCCTCTTAGTGCCACCCTACCTCCCCTACTTAGGCGGACCAAGAGGTCACGCAAACGGCGGAACTACCTTATGCCTTGTGAGCAACTACTTTAGACTCACGGGCCCCCTGTCTGCATATGCCTCCCACACAGGGTTTTTGTATGGACATAACCGTAGAGAGGGGTCTATGATCAATCCCTTCTTATGTGGGTTTTGCTGTATAACTTGATGAACAGACTCTGCAGATGCCTGTAAGTTGTTTTGTAAGAAATGCACTCCATACCCTTCCCCCTTTCCCCAACCTTCTTTATTCTGTACCCCCCTTCCCCCCTCAACTCTTACTGTATTATACTGTTACCTGATTTGTAACAATAAAAATTATATTCAACCTTAAATCACCTGTATCAGCATTCAGTCAGTGCTCGTGTTAGAGTTTACATTTGTGTTTGATCCAGCTGATATCTGCTCTGTGTCTTTCGTGTATGACCCGGCTTGTTTGACTCTCCTTGCTCGCTTCTGATTCGGTACCGTTTGGACTCTGATCTACCTGTGTATGACCCAGCTTGCCTAGACTACACTTTGCTTAATTCTACTGTAGTACCCTCATCTGTAGCAGTGAACTACAAGGTCCAGCAAACATCTACCTTTATCTGCAGCTGTGAACTACAAGTCCCAGCTGACCTGCTCTGCTTAGACCTGCTCATGATATGTGCTCTTGTTCTTTGAACCCTTTGCATAATCAGCACACCCTAACTGTTACCTGTTATCTGCTCCTAGCCTGACATTAACACTAACTGTACATAAAGGGAAACCTATCATGGATCCTGAGCAGGCTCAGTTGTTTGCACAAGAACTTTGCCGTTTATCCCATCAAGTTCAGGAAATGGCCACAGAGCTCACCAAGGTGCAATCTCCTTCTACTGCCACCACTACAAAAACTTCATCTGAACCAAAAATTCCTTTGCCCGACCGGTTTTCTGGTGACTGTAAAGGGTTTTGCAAATTTAAAAACAGCTGCAAATTATATTTCAAGTTGAGGCCATCCTTGTCTGGCCCTGAAACTCAGAGGGTTCAAATCATTATCTCTCTACTACAGGGTGACCCCCAGGCTTGGGCCTTTAACCTGGAACCAAACCATCCAGCCCTGCTAACAGGAGATGCCTTCTTTGAAGCCCTTTGGTTGCTATATGATGATCCAGATCATGCTGCTACTGCAGAATCAACCCTGCGTAACTTAAAACAAGGAACTACCACAGCTGACATGTATTGCTCAGAGTTTTGCGGGTGGGCCCCGGAATTTGGCTGGAATGATGCAGCTCTCCACAGCCAGTTTAGAATAGGTCTTTCAGATGCAATTAAGGACGCTCTGGTAAACTTCTCCTACCCAGTCTCACTGGAGGAGGCTATGTGTCTAGCCATTAGAATTGACCGCCGCCAGCAAGAGAGGTGGCGAGAACAAACAATGGCTGTGGCAAACTATTTACCTTCCTTACCACCTGACTATTGCATCTCCAGTGCCAAATCTGGGGAAGAACCTATGCAGTTAGGCTCCACCTGTTTATCTGCCCAGGAATACTCATCTCCCCAGGGGGACAATCGTATACTTTTACCCGCTGTCATTCACTTTGGGACAGGGGCTCATGAACTGCTGGCTTTGGTGTATTCTGGAGCAGCTGAGAATTTTATTAATGAGACTCTGATTACCTCTTTGTCCCTGGAAACTCATGCTCTAGATTTCCCAGTCCACCTGATCTCCATGGATAATCGGCCTCTCTCACAAGACCCAGTGCTCCAATCCACCAACCTTTTCCAGTTACAATTGGGGGTTTTGCATTGGGAGAAAATGTCTTGTCATTGACTCTCCATCCACTCCTTTGATCCTAGGCCTTCCTTGGCTTCAGAAGCACAATCCTGTAATTGACTGGCCAACAGGAAATATTCTGGCTTGGTCCAATCAGTGTAAAAAGAACTGCATCCAGCACCCTGTTCGACTTGCTACCTGTTAAGTGGGAATGGAACAGATTCCTCTTTGTTATAAGGACTTTCGGGATGTGTTTTCTAAAGGGATTGCTGACACGTTATCTCCTCATCGCAGTTATGATGGTCCCATTGACCTCTTGCCTGACACTACACCTCCTTGAGGGAGAGTCTTTCCACTGTCTGAACCAGAGAATCTTGCTTTGCAAGAATACATCCAGGAAAACCTAGCTAAGGGTTTCATCCGTCCCTCCACTTCTCCCACAGGAGCAGGATGCTTCTTTGGTCTAAATAAAATAACTGTTCGTTCCCAATCGATATCCTCTCCCTCTCATCACAGAGTTGTTCTCTCAAATCCAGGGAGCCAAAATCTTCTCCAAACTGGATTTAAGGGGAGCCTATAATCTGGTGCGCATCCGTGCAGGCGACGAATGGAAGACGGCCTTTAACACCAAGGATGGTCATTACGAATGTCTTGTCATGCCTTTTGGCCTCAGGAATGCTCCAGCTGTCTTTCAGAACTTTATGAATGACATTTTCCGTGACATGTTGGGTCGCTTCATGCTTGTATATTTAGACAATATTTTGATATACTCTCCCAATCTTGAAACACATCAGAAGCATGTCTGTTCGGTATTGGCCCGACTAAAGACTCACTCCCTTTTTGTAAAGCCTGAAAAATGTATTTTTCATATTAAACAAGTACCTTTCCTGGGATACCTAATTTCTGAAACAGGCCTCACCATGGACCCAGCCAAGATTCAAGCCATTTTAGACTGGGCACCACCTTCAGACCTGAAGGCAGTTCAACGCTTCCTGGGCTTTGAAAATTTCTATGGAAAATTCATTAAGAACTTTGCCACCATTGAACATCCAATCACCTCTCTCACCAGGAAGACTCCAACTACATCTAAATGGACTACTGAAGCCCAGGCAGCCTTCACTCAGATAAAGAAAGCCTTTACCTCTGCACCAATTCTACGCCATCCTGTTCCTGAGCTACCTTTTATTGTAGAGGTAGATGCATCTGAAGTAGGGGTGGGGGCGCTTTTGTCACAAAAGGATCCTGTAAATGCTGCCATCCACCCCTGTTCCTTCTTGTCCCATAAATATTCCCCAGCAGAGCGCAGTTATGATATAGGCAATAGAGAACTTTTAGCCATAAAGCTAGCTTTGGAGGAATGAAGACATTGGCTGGAGGGAGCTTGCTATCCATTCATAGTTCTGACTGACCACAAAAACCTTGAATACATCCATTATGCTAAAAGACTCAACTCATGTCAAGCCAGGTGGTCATTGTTCTTCTCCAGATTTGACTTCACAATTTCTTATTTACCAGGACCAAAAAAGATTAAGGCTGATGCCTTGTCTCGCAGCTTTTTATCAGAGTCTCCTCCTCCGCTTCCTCCACAACCCATTATCTCTGAGGATAGGATTTTGGCTTTTACCCAGACTGACATCTCTGAGGCCTTGTTACCAGCACAGGCTGAAGCCCCTCCCTCCACTCCCTCTAGTATGCTCTTTGTGCCCCTGGCTCTTCGTTTGCAGGTATTGCAGCAAGTACATGCATCAAAACCTGCAGCACATCTGGGGTTTAGACAAACTTTTGAGATTATCTCTCGCAACCTCTGGTGGCCATAGATTAGGCAGGATGTGTTAGCTTTCGTCCAGGCCTGTGAAGTTTGCGCCAGAAGCAAGAGCAGTACCTCTAAGCCCCCCGGTCTCCTACATCCTCTACCAATATCTACCTGTCCCTGGACCCATTTATCTATGGACTTTATCACTGACTTGCCTCTGTCCCAGGGATGTTCCACGATCTGGGTGGTGGTAGACGGGTTCAGTAAGATGGCCCCCGTTGTTCCACTTCCGAAGCTTCCATCTGCTAAAGAACTGGCATCTTTATTCATTAAGCATATTTTCAGGCTCCATGGAGCACCAATTAGCATTGTCTCTGACTGTGGCTCTCAGTTTATAGCCCAGTTTTGGAAGGCCCTTTGCTCTCTGCTGGGGATTAAATTATCATATTCTTCAGCATATCATCCTGAGACAAATGGCCAAACAGAAAGGACTAATCAGACTCTAGAGAAGATGGTACGTTGTCTGATGGCCAAAGATGAGGTGGAGTGAGTCAACATCCCTCCATGGGCAGAGTTTGCCTTTAATAATTGTGCCAGCACATCTACAGGACCTCTCCTTTCTTTTGTGTTTACGGGTTGCATCTTCGTGTGTGCTCCTTTGATCTTCCATCCTCTGATGTTCCAGATGCCAACACCACGATTGAAAATGTCTCCAAAATCTGGTCCGATGTAAATCGTGCTATTTCTCGCTCTGTGCAGGCTTTTAAGAAAACGGCTGATGAGAAGCACTCAAAGGCACCAGGATATAAAGTTCGTGAAAAATGTGGCTATCATCTAGGAATCTGTCCCTGCATGTTCCATCTAAAAAGCTTGACCCAAAATTCATCGGGCCTTATGAAATTTTGGAGATTGTTAATCCTGTGTCCTACAGATTAAAACTTCCCCCATCCATGCGCATTCCAAATGTCTTTCATGTTTCATTGTTGAAACCTGTTCATTCCTAGTAAATGAACCAGAACCTGTAGATGTGTTGTACAGTCAAGAATATGAAGTGGCATTTATTCTTGATTCCAGACGAGTGCGCAATTCCTTACAATATCTTGTTCCTGGAAAGGTTTCGGCCCAGAGGATCGATTTTGGGTACCAGCTCGTGATCTTCATGCTGATCGACGTAAGAAGAAGTTCCATCTCCATTATCCAAGTAAGCCTGGGGGTGCAGGAGCAACCCCTCGAGAAAGGGGGAGTACTGTCAGTACTAGAATCCCTTTAGGACCCAGCAGAACTCACCTGACACAGCCTTTGTCTGGGAAACAACAGTGATTGGCCAGCTCACCTTTAAATCACCTGTATCAGCATTCTGTCAGTGCTCGTGTTAGAGTTTACATTTGTGTTTGATCCAGCTGATATCTGCTCTGTGTCTTTCATGTATGACCCAGCTTGTTTGACCCTCCTTGCTCGCTTCTGATTCGGTACCGTTTGGACTCTGATCTACCTGTGTATGACCCAGCTTGCCTAGACTACGCTTTGCTTGATTCTACTGTAGTACCCTCATCTGCAGCAGTGAACTACATGGTCCAGCAAACATCTACCTTCATCTGCAGCGGTGAACTACAAGTCCCAGCTTACCTGCTCTGCTTAGACCTGCTCATGGTATGTGCTCTTGTTCTTTGAACTCTTTGTATAATCAGCACACCTGAACTGTTACCTGTTATCTGCTCCTAGCCTGACAAATATAATGCTTTAAAATAAAGGATGGCCTGATTTTTCATGCGTAAAAAGCTACTTCTTATTTAATATTATTATTATTCAGGATGTATATAGTGCCAACTAGGGATGAGCTGAACACTCCCCATTTCGGTTCACAGCAGAACATGCGAACAGGCAAAAAAGTTGTTCGAACACGCGAACACCATTAAAGTCTATGGGACAGGAATGTGAAAAATCTAAAGTGCTAATTTTAAAGGCTTATATGCAAGTTACTGCCATAAAAAGTGTTTGGGGACCCGGGTCCTGCCCCAGGGAACATATATCAATGCAAAAAAAGTTTTAAAAATTGAATTTTTTTTTGGGAGCAGTGATTTTAAAAATGCCTAAAGTGAAACAATAAAAATGAAATATTCCTTTAAATATCGTGCCTGGGGGGTGTCCTTAGTATGCCTGTAAAGTAGAAATTTTTTCCCATGTTTAGAACAATACCACAGCAAAATTTCTCTAAGGCCGCATACACACGGGCGGACTATCCGTCCAACTAAGTCCGTCAGACAATCCGACAGACAGTCCGTCCTACTTTTGAATGAATGGACTTGACCACACACGACGAACAGACAGTCCGCTGAAAGCTTGCGCGATGACGTGTACAGCACGTACGACGGGACTAGAAATACGACGTCCAATACACTGCAATGCAACCTTCGGCCGTGTAAATCCTTTCTGAGCATGCGCCATACTTAGTCCGTCCAACTTGCCTACTCACGAGCGGACTGTCCGCTGAAACTAAGTTTGGACGGACAATATTACGGAAATTCCGAAAGACTTAGTCCGCCAGACTGTCCGCTGAAAAAGTCCGCTGAAGCCCACACACGAGCGGACTGTCAGCTGAAACACGTTTCAGCGGACCAATTCCGTCAGACAGTCCGCCCGTGTGTATGCGGCCTTAAGGAAAAAATTTAATCTGAAACTACTCGCGGCTGTAATTTATTGTTGGGTCTTGGCAAATATAGATGAAAATCATTGAAAAAAATGGCATTGCCCCCTTCCCACCAGATCATTACCAGGCCCTTTGGGTCTGGTATGGATATTAAGGGAAACCCCACACCCAAATAAAATAAAAAAATAAAAATGGCGTGGGGGGCCCCCAGGCACTATATACTCTGAACAGCAGTATATATACTATATGGCCTGCCCTATATACTCTGCATAAAATTGGGCCTTAGGTGTTGGTGGTATCAGAATACTGTAAGCCCTGACAGTTAGTCTTGGTGGTGCAGAAATGGGCCCTGCTGTGAAATACTATATCAAAATTTGTAATTACATGCCCCAGCAACTGCACCAGCAATTTCTCAGCATGTGAAGCTGAAGAAGGTCCTTCCCATGGGTGTCCGCAGGTAGGGGCAAGGGGGGTCAAGTGCCCCCCCTTGGAATCAGGGATTGGATCTTAAATTCAGCACAATTGTGTCTCTCTCAGGTGTGGGCAGTCTGCACCCGGGTACTACACGCCAGTGGGGTGACACCATCAAGGTACTGTCAAGCCCCCCCATCAGTGTAGTGTGACTTCGGATTCTTTTCCCTCTGACTCTTTTTAACCACTTGACTTCTGGAGGGTTTTACCCTGTTCATGACCAGGGCATTTTTTGCTATTCATCACTGTGCTACTTTAACTGGTATTTGGGCAGTCAAGCAACACTGTACACAAATTACATTTCTATGTATTTTTTTTTTTTTACACAAATAAAGCTTTCTTTTGGTGCCATTTTATCACCACTGGGATTTTTATGTTTTATAATATAATGGCACTGGCTGGGAAGAGGTTAACATCAAATGGCAATCAAGGGTTAACTGTGTGCCTAACAATGCATAATGTGCTGCTTTTACTTTCTGATCTGACTTTTTTCACCCTGCTTTTGTTTTTGTAAACATAGAACTCTATGTGTGATTGGACACAGTCAATCAGCTGATTTAAGTGAATCACAGCACAGGTCAGTAGGGCACATGCGCATGTGCTCCCGAAACCCACAAGAAAGCTGTTACGTACATGTACGTGATCATGCCTTTACTGTGCGCAGGCGGCAGGCAGTTCAAAAAATAAATATGATATGCTTTCCTGCTCTGTGCAGTGTTATCGCATAGAGCAGCATTGATCCTCATCGTCTGGGGTACCCTGCTTACTATGAGGCAGATGTGTGGGCTCGATCCCGAGTCAAGCTCATAGCAAGCAGGGTACCTCATCTATGGACACACAGCGCAGCTTGGCCCCAACCCCATTTGCTCCTCACAACATTTGATTGATGGCAACAGGAGGCAATGGCTCCTGCTGTTTTCTCAGTCTCTGTGAGTAGATGGAGAAGGGGGAGGGGAGTGCAGAGATGCAACAAGGCACATCATTGGATCAACTGAGGAACCAGGGAAGTATTTAGAGAGGTGGGGGAGCAAAGCGAGCTGTGATTTTTTTATTTTTTTTTACTGTAATGCAGGGAATGCATTAAGGTAAAAAATGTTTTAGCTATAGAGCCACTTTAAGATTGCAGCTCTCTTGAAGGCAAAACCATGTCTATTCCAACGCAAAGTGAACTTGGTCAGTTTGCATACTGTATGCTAATATTTAGCATTTTCATTATAATTAGTTTGGCTCCCTATGGGCTTATTTCATTTTAAAATTATCATGAGCTTTCAAGAAATAGCTTTACAGATGTAAGATTGTGCTTTTCTCAGTTTAATCTTTTTAATGTACATAAACAGTTGGAATTCTTCTGCTGATGTGTAGTGGCTTGAGATTTCATAGTATGTGGTCTAGTAAACATCAAAAAACCTTCTCCATTGTGGAATTACCAATTTTCCAAACAAAATCCTTATATATAAACAGTATCTCACAAAAGTGGGTACACCCCTCACGTTTTTGTAAATATTTTATTATATCTTTTCGTGTGACAACACTGAAGAAATTACACTTTGCTACAATGTAAAGTAGTGAGTGTACATCTTGTATAACAGTGTCAATTTGCTGTCCCCTCAAAATAACTCAACCCACAGCCCTTAATGTCTAAACCGCTGGCAACAAAAATGAGTACACCACTAATTAAAAATGTCCAAATTGGGCCCAAAGTGTCAATATATTGTGTGGCCTCTAGGGATGAGCTTTCTGTTTGGGTCGAACATAAGTTTGACTTGAACATTGGCTGTTCGCCCATTCGTCAAAAACCAAACATTATGGGCCGTTTGCGCCTGATTCGAGTGGCGTGTAACGTGGGTGCCTGATCGAAGAGAGTAGGAGGAGGAGACATCTCCAAGGAGGCAGGATACCCTCCAGGGGCCCGTTTAAGGGCAGCCACCAGACTGCATTACACCGCAGAGCTCCGCATGTGCAGGGCGCTGCTGACTGCCTGCGTATTTTGAAAAGTTCTTTGGTGTAGGCCTTTTTTGATACATGTGCAGCAGATCGCAACCTTTGCTGTTTGCAACATATGTCTGAAGCATATCATGCGTGGCCAAAACAACAGCCGCTTGGGCACCACATGCTTGACCAGACATATGACAACCTCCCATGCAGTCTGTTGGCAACAGTACTTAAAAGACCCACACCAAAGAACAAGGGGGACCTCTCCTTGCTCCTCATCAGCTGGAATCTCCAACCCCACTATACCTTCAGTCCTCTCAGAAACCTGCACTGAGAGGAATGAAGGTGTAGAATTAGGTTTGCGGGCAATCTGCTATTGCTACACCAACATCCGATTGTAGCAGGCAAATTTCCCTACCGCAGTTGCTAAGCCATCAAAATAAATTCGGTCCTAGCCATCCACATGCTCAGTGGCTGAATGCTAGCTTGGCTAAATTGCCAAAACTCCAACTGCTGTCTTCAGCTGGTAGACTCTGCCCCCTTTCATGAATTTGTGGAATGTGCAGTTCCTCAGTGGCAGGTTCCCAAAGGTCATTCCGGCTCTCTACCGGCATGTGGAAGGCAATGTCTTGGCCTCGCTGGACAGGGCGGTCAGGGGTAAGGTTCATATTACCGCTGACTCATGGTCCAGTAGGCATGGACAGGGACATCACCTTTCTTTCACGGCGCACTGGGTAAGTCTGCTGGCAGCTGGGAAGGATGCACGGCAGGGTGCAGTATTATTGGAGCTTCTTCCGCCACCACATCACCAAAATGCTAGTAGTGGTGATTCTGCCACACCTCTCTCCTCCACCCCGTCCTCTTCTTCTTCCTCTATAGCCTCTTCCTCCTCAGATTTCTCCTCTGAACCAGCGGTGCTCCGTAGGCATTCAAGGGGCTCAGGCAAAATGATTCCATGCGGTGCTTGAGTTGGTCTGCTTAGGGGACAGGAGCCACACTGGGGCAGAGATTCTGTCAGTTCTGCAGGGGGAGACTCGGAGGTGGTTGCCAGCTTCAGGCAGGAATGGTGATTTGCGACAATGGCACCAACCTCCTCTCCGCCCTCCGACAGGGACACTTGACCCATGTTCCCTGTTTGTCTCACATCCTTAATTTGGTGGTGCAGCGGTTCTTCTGCAGGTACCCGGGCTTACAGGATCTCCTGAGGCAGGCGAGGAAAGTCTGTGGGCATTTCCGCCAATCATAGAATGCCAGTGCTCGGCTGGCTGACCTTCAAAAGGAATGCAACCTGCCCAAGAACCTCATTTGTGACATACCCACCAGGTAAAACTCAATGTTGTCAATGCTGCAGCAGCTGCACATGCAGCAGAGAGCCATCAATGAGTACCTGTGCCTGAGTATGGCACCAGGACAGGGTCAAGGGAGCTTGGCTTTTTTTTGCCATGCCAGTGGCTACTGATCAGGGATGCATGCACTGTCCTGCCACCATTTGAGGAGGCCACGAGGATGGTGAGCAGTGACAGTGCATGCATCAGTGATACAGTCCCTCTTGTCTTTGTGGAATAATGGACAGGGCACTTGAGGTAGAACAGAGGGAGGAAGAGGAGGACTTACATACCTCTCAAGGCCCCCTTTATCCTCACAGTATTCCTGCGGGCCCACCAATCACACAGGAAGAGGAGGAAGAGGAAGAGGAGGAAGAGGAGGAGGATGAGGATTGTGTCAGCATGGAGGTGGAGCCTAGCACTCAGCAGCAATCTTCAAGGGATCGTATTCAGTCCCCAGAAACCCATGGACTTGTACGTGGCTGGGAGGAGGTGGCTGTGGATCATGTCATCCTTAGTGTCCAAGAGGACTCCGAATCAGCAAACCTTCGCTGCATGGCCTCCCTGATCCTGCAAAGCCTGTGAAAGGATCCTCGGATTCGTAGTATCAAGGAGAGGGATCATTACTGGCTGGCAACTCTTCTTGATCCACGTTAAAAGGGTAAGGTTGTGGAACTTATCCAGCCTTCACAGAGGGAGCAGAGGATGAAACATCTTCGAGAGGCCTTGCAGAAAGGTTTGTGCAATGCGTTTCCAGAGCATGGGAGGTTACAATTTCCTGGTCCGCCTGGACAACGTGTTGCTGAGGCTTCAGTCAGTCACAGAAGGAGTGGAGGAAAAGGTGGCCGTCTGACCGATGCATTCAGACAATTCTTTAGTCTGCAGCCCCAAGGTCTGATCGGTTCCAGCAACCATCGCCAGCGTCTGATTTACATGCAGGAATGCCTAGGGGCAAGATCAGACTTGGAGAGCTTTCCAAACTAAAATCCACTGGGTTACTGGGTCTTGAGGATGGATCACTGGCCAGAGCTTGCACAATATGCAATTGAGCTACTGGCCTCAGACGGTGGAGAGGAAGAACACAGCAGCAGCAGAAGTATGCAGTGACAGGAGAGATGACGGCAGGAAACGATGGCAGCGGGAGTGACAGCACCAGGAGAAGATGGCAAGAGAAGATGGCAGCAAGAGAGAAAGCTTCAGGAGAAGACGATGGCGGGAGAGACAGCACCAGGAGAAGACGGCGGCGGGGGAGACGGCTCGGGGAGAAGACAGCTCAGAGCTATTTTACAATAAAGGACTTGTCAAAAACCAACTCTTGTATTTTTTTTTTACAATTCTCTGCTTTATTTGGTGAATGGATATACAATGTATCCTTACCCATTCACATGGGGGGGGGGGGGCAGGATCTGGGGGCATCCATGTTAAAGGGGCTTTCAGATTCTGATAAGCCACCTACCCCCGCAGACCCTGACAACCACTGGCCAGTGTTGTTGGGAAGAGGCCCTTGTCCCCATCAACGCACAGAGCCCCCCTGCCCCAAAGCACCTACCCCCCATGTTCAGGGCATGCAGCCTGGTATGGTTCAGGAGGGGGGGCTTGCTCGTCCCCTCCCTTTCCTGACCTCCAGGCTGCATGCTCGGATAAGGGGCTGGTATGGATTTTGGGGGGACCCCACGCCATTTATAAATAAAATTTTGCTTGTGGGGGTCCCCTCCGAATCCATACTAGACCCAAAGGGGTTTTTGTTTATTGTACATTCAGCTGTCAGCGGGAATCCTGCTGACATCTGATGACTTATCGGTTGTGAAGGATGCCACGGCCCCTTGCTTAGCAACCAGCTATATACAGTGAAAATAAAAAGCCCAAAAGCTTACATCTTAAGCAGCATATGCCTAATAGCCAATGCCCACACAAGCATGGTTGTTACCATAATATCAATGCCTCAAATGCAAAACATTATTGTATAGAATTAAAAGAATTAAAATTAGTAATTGTATTTTCTATGTATGATTGTGCTCAGCTCCGTAGTGTAGTAGTATGACATACTACCTTCTAAGGTTCAAGCCATGGGTTTAAATCCCACCGATGGTATCGCCTAGTGAATACTTAGGCAATGCACATCAATTTTGTTGATTCCATAATTTTAACTCTTCAAATGCATGCAATGGTATGTAAATATTCAATAATATTACGGTATGGAATTCCAAAAATCAAGACAAAAAAAGCATGCAGCTTGGCAGGTCAGGAAAGGCAGAGGATGAGTGCCCCCCCTGAACCATACCAGGCCACATTCCCTCAACATGGGGAGGGTGCTTTGGGGCCCCCCCAAAGCATCTTGTCCCCATGTTGATGGGGACAAGGGTTTCTTCCTGACAACTCTGGCCGATGGTTGTCAGGGTCTGTGGGTGAGGGGCTTATCAGAATCTGGAAGCCCCCATTAACAAGTGGGCCCCCAGACCCTGTCCCCCCCAATGTGAATGAGTATGGGATACATCGTACACCTACCCATTCACCAAACAATTTGTGTAAAGTGACAAAAAAAAAGTTTCTTTAGTCCTTTATTAAAAATATCTTCTTCTTCCCTGCTTCTTCCTCCTTCTTCCTCCAGTCTACCTCTGACTTCTCCTTCCCCCGTTACTTCCTCTGGTCTTCTCCTTCTTCCTTCGGTCTTCCTCCGGCTTCTTCTTCTGGTCTTCTTCTTCCTCTGCTGTCACTCCCACCACACAGACCCACAGAAGATCTGAAAATAACCCTACTCTGACGCTGCGGCCCCGCCAATCTGTCTGCTTCCATGGCGCACGTGTCATATATAACTATGGGTCATCCGCAGACCCTGTCCTATGTGACATCACGGACCCATAATGCCCAGGCGGTGAAGTCACAAGGAGCAGGGTCTCTGATTGACGTCATCCACCCCATTGCATCATCAGAGGAGGTTTGTGTTTTATTCTTTAATCTTCAGCAGGTTGGCAGTGGCAGTGGAGGCAGAGGATGAAGAAGAAGACCAGAGGAAGAAGAAGCAAGGGAAGAAGAAGTTGTAAGAAGACTAAAGGAAGGAGAAGACCAGAGGAAGAAGCAGAGAAGGAGCAGCTGGAGGAAGACCGGGGGAAGACTGGAGGAAGAAGGAGGAAGAAGCAGGGAAGTATATATTTTTAATAAAGGATTTGTCAAAAACTGGCTATTGTCATTATGCTACTTTTTGGGTGAATGGGTAGGGTAATGATGTAGAGGGGGCAGGATCTGGGAGCCCCCTTGTCAAAGGGGGCTTCCAGATTCTGAAAAGCCTCCCACCCACAGACCCTGACAACCACCAGCCAGGGTTGCCGGAAAGAGGCCCTTTTCCCCATCAGCACGGGGGGCAAAGTGCTTTGGGGAGACCCCAAAGCACCCTCCCCATGTTGAGGGCATGTGGCCTGATACGGTTCAGGAGAGGGGGTGCTCACTCGTCTCCCCCTTTTCCTGACCTCCAGGCTGCATGCTCGGATAAGGGTCTGGTATGTATTTTGTGGAGTACCCAAATAGTTTTTTAAATTTTGGCATGGGGCTCCCCTTAAAATTCATACCAGAGGTGAAGGGCCTGGTATGGACTGGGGGGGAACGACATGTCATCTTTTTAAATTTTTCCTAATCTATATTGCCAAGAGGTGGCAATACATTACAGCCGCGATCAAGTTTAAATGACATTTTTTCCTTTAGAAATGTCATTATTGCTGCAGCATGTTCTAGACATTGCACAGATGTACCACTTTACAGGCAGACTAAGGGAACGAAGTTTACATTTTCATTTTTATTGTTTCACTTTAAGCATCATTAAAATCACTGCTCCTTTAAAAACGATTGTTTTAGAAACGTTTTTTTGCATTGATACATGTGCCCCAGGGCAGGACCCAGGTCCCCATACACTTTTTATGACAAATAATTTGCATACAAGCCTTCAATGAAGACTTTTGATTTTGCAGGTTGGAGTCCCATTGACTTCAACTATTCCCGCATATGCTGATTTGAAAGGCTTGTTCACCGGCAATAGCGTGATTTCCATTTGCATGTTGAAGTCTTAATTGGCTTGATTGGGCGCTATTATCATGTACCGCACGATTTCATATCTCCACGCTATAGTAAATGACCCCCCTACTGTATATATAGTGGGAATATCTGTATGTGTGTGTGTGTATATATATATATATATATACATACACACATAATATGTACACAGTATTTACCATATTGGCAATCCAAATTTTACATCCCTATGAGCAACAGAGTTGATTGTTCTGTATAAGTTTGAATCAATAATATATTTTATATTGTACCAACGTATGTTTTATTATTTTTTTCTGTTAAATGTATGTTATATTAAAGTTGCTCAGAATTATTTGTGGTTTACTCCGGTCCAACAATTTCTGATCTATCTGGACTGACTGTCAAGTTTTCTGAGTACTTGCAGTCATATGTCTTGCTTCTAATTCTGTAAGTTTGTCTATCCTCTTTAGCCCCTGTTCTTCTCTCCCTTCTGTTTGCTCACTATCTTTTCCAGCATCTTGGTTTTCTCCAACTAGTGCTTCAGTTGTAGCCAAAATATGATTGCCTTCATATATGTATATATCTTCATGTACACATACATTTAGCAGATTTTATATGCAACTTTATTAAACAATACATGTTATACCAATAAACAATACATGTCAGACCAATATAATTTTCATACAAATTTTGCCTATATATTTCTGGAGTGGTTATTGAAAAAATCCCATATTATTTTTTTGGTTTGTTAAATTTTTGGGATGGAAATTATCTATAAAATTGTTCTAGATTTTTTTTCTAGAAGAGTTTCTAGGTTGCATATGTCCATTGATTAGCATGTTTATTTCCTCCAGGGAAACTCCTAAAAATATAGAAACACAGAAACATAGCAAAATTATGGCAGGAAAAGAGATTCAACGAGCCTTCATATTTTTACATTTTTTAAAAAAAATTTTAGTATAGATTTCAGTTTGTCCCAAGCATGTTGAATTCACTTACTGTTGACTGACTCACTACCTCTACTGATTACTCTGTATCAGCTTTCATATAGGCATTGAGCAAATAATTACGGCTCGTAAATGTATACAAATAACCTTTTGCATTTTGTATCCAAATCATTAGCATACATCTGCAATTTAAATTAATTAGGCTTATTAAAAAGTTCCTTGAAGTAGGGGCCTTACAATGTGTTTTCCATAGCATTTCCGACTAAATCCTAACATCAGAACAGATTGGGGTTTCCTCATGGGAAAATAATGTCTTGGCCTTCTGGTAAACATTTGCTGAGGTAAGGCAAAGTGTTTGTGGGTTTTTTCCTCGTATCCTTTTTATCCTCCCCCTCTGCCCTCATCACCTTCTTGCTTTGTTTGCAACACAATGATTGTTTATTTTCCACCTCTCTTGTTGCACTGGAATGTTTGCAAATCCCTCTGCATTTGATGGGCAGTCCTCAGTTAAAAGACCTCTAAACATGAAGCCATTGGCTTTATTTATCTTCAAGTCAGAGGAAGCTGCAGCCCCTTAAAGGAAAACATGATGACTACCTAATATAATTGTTATTTTGTGCTAAATCATTGTTTTTCTTAATGATCTCACTTTAAATCAATAAAACCTACTAAGGAATAAATCAACTAATTAGATCCCTACGCCTCATTAACATTTGTTTAACAACATATCAAGTGATATGGTTTATTTACAGTATCTATCTGCATATTATACATACATATATTAAAAATACTGTAATAACCTTGTTTTACATAACAGGGCATTCTCAGTCAATTGAATACATTAGATATAAAAATATAATGCAATCTAATTTGTAACTTGCATATGGATTGATTTACTAAAGGCAAATAGTGTGTGCCCTTTGCAAAGTGCAGTTGCACGCTGCAAGAGCAGTTGCTCCAGAACTCTGCTGACTTCCATCATCCAATCATGTGCAAGCAAAAAGGCTGTCTTTTTTTTTATTTTCTTTACATGTGATTGGGTATTCTTTGTAAAGTGAAGCCTTACCTCATCCACTAAGCTCTGGATCAAGTGTGCTTGCAGAGTGCAACTACACTTTGCAAAGTGCACAGTCTATTTACCTTTAGTAAATCAACCCCATATAGAGAAAAAAAACACAACACTAGATGTCTGGACACAAATATATGAATTAAATATAATTTAATTCATACAACATTGTATTTATATTATAATATTGTACATGCAATTTGGACGGATGTTAAAGAAAATTAAAGCAGTTGAAGCTGATGAGTCTCAACTTGGAGGTTACTAAACAGTGCTAACATTTACAGACTTAGTAGCAATATCCACTAGCTACTGTATATAGGGTTGTTTTGCTAAAGACAAATAGACTGTTCTCTTTGCAAGGGAAGCTGCACTTTGCAAGTGAACTTTTCCTGGAGCTTAGTAAATGAGGTGGAGCTCTTCTAACTTCCGTCATCCAATCATATACAAGCACACGTTGCTGTTTTTTTCCCCTTGCATGTAATTGGGTATATTTTTGCATTGTGAACATTCACCACATTCAATAATCACTGGGGAAAATTCATTTTCAAAGTGCAATTTCCCTTGCAAGGTGAACAGCCTATTCAAAATCAACCCCACATATTTACAGTGGTCTGTATGTACACTGTATTTATACGCTGTGTTTATTCATGAGGCTCAGGTTTGGTAACCAGGCCATTGTCACACTTACAGGCAGTATGATTAAGCAGGTTTAGTTAGGACAGTGGTCATCAACCCTGTCCTCAGGGCCCACTAACAGGCCAGGTTTGCAAGATAACTGAAATACATCACAGGTGATATCATTTTCTGCTCAGTGATTGCAGTATTCTAGTCTGCATCTCTCCAAAGTAATACATAAAACCTGGCCTGTTAGTGGGCCCCAAGGACAGGGTTGATGACCACTGAGTTAGGGTCTTTTATTTAAGCAAGAGCCAGTAAATAAAGTATATTTGGAAAGGATAGGGACAAAAATAATTTCCTGCTTCTACTTAATGTGGTTCACGAACCTTAGACACTGAAGTTAACACAAAAGTAAATACATTTTTGCAAATTGCTGGTGTTTGCTGAAAAATCCTACTTGTATTTTAATCTTATTTTCAAAAAATTCTTCCGATGCAATGCAAAACATTAGCCAGAGCCAGGCATTCAGACAACGTGCAGTGGTTTACTATAAAAATCATTAAATTAGATAATTATATTTTTATGCTGTTGGGTATATTATTTATTTCTAAGAGGTCTTCTAAAACAATAAATTAGATTACTTGTATATTAGTCCACAGTGACAAAAACACTATTGTTGTACTGTATGACTCATTTAGTCTTGCAATCTGTAATGCTAATTTAACTAGATTAATAATTTACTGCTGTTGCTGTTGAACTGAAAATAATGCTTATGTGGTATGTCATTTTTTCTGAAAACAAAATTAAAACACACTCTCCAGTGACTCCCTGTATGCTAGAAGTTCACCTGAACGTCAAAATTGAAGATCAGCTATGGTATCAAGAACAGTGTCAATTGTCCGTCCGTGTGTACAAGGGTTAAAACGTACCGATTTCAAAGTAGTTTGATCAAAGTCGGATTCCGTATTAACTGATCCGACTTTGGCATATGACTTGTGCATAAAGGGGAACGCCACGCCAATTTTTTAATTTTTTTTAAAGAAGAAAACTGCCATGGGTTCCCCCTTCATGAGCATACCGGGCACTTGGGTCTGGTATGGATCTTAAGGGGAACCCCCACGCCGTTTTCCCCCAAAATCCATACCAGACCCTTATCCGAGCACCAGCCTGGCCAGTCCGGAAAGGAGGTGGGAATGAGCGAGCACCCCCCCCTCCTGAGCCTTACCAGGCCGCATGCCCTCAACATGGGAGTGGGTGCTTTGAGGCAGGGGGCGGAGAGGGAGAGAGGAAAGCAGAAAAGTCCGAAGAGACCCCCGAAGTCGGAAGAAGAGCCCCGGGGTGTGAAAAAAGTGATAGGGTCACATGACTGAGCAACTGCCAGGTAAAGTAGCAAAGTGCTGAATAGCAAAAAATTGACAGGTCATGAAGGGGGTAAAACCATCCAGAGTGGTTAAAGTGTAAGTTCACCTTTTCAAAAAAAAATTCAAGTTGTTCTTAGCTCTTTAATAGTAGAACAAAATTTGTAATTTGCACATGGAAATAGGAAGGTAATCTTCTTTAGTATGTTTAAAGGATGACAATGTAGATCTGACATGATAGGCACTGAACAATGAAATCGGGCAATTAAAATCTGCTACAGATTTTAGACAGCAAATCAAACTGTTTGCCAAGAAAAATTAAGCATTACGCTTAACAAGTTGAATCATGAGTTATCATGAAGGCAAAACTGGGAGTTATATTGAGTTACAGTAAGGAGATAAATATATGGTGGTCAGGTTTCTAAATGTTCTATAAATCTTTCATGCTTTCATGACAATGTGTAGTACTGTTATTATTTATTCAGCTCTTGCTGATGCTGATACAACCGTTTTAGTGAAATGCATCAAACTGGCCATTAACAGCTAGAAAATAAAAAAAACCTTTTTAAGGTTGAAGAGCATTGGATTGCTGAATAATTGAAAAGTCCATTACATGAACAATATGGGATACTAACACAGAAGAACAAAGATCACTCCATGGAGATGTGTCTGATGGCGTTAACGGACATTCATTGTAAATGAATGACATTGTAGTGAGTGCTGCTTACTGAGAGTAATGCACATTATTTTATACATGACAATATTAGTCATTTGGTGCTGACCTGCAGTCATTTTGTTTGTGTGTAATGCCACACATTTAGTTCCAGTTTTAGTTGTTCTCTATACTAGCAATACATGTATATATTTCCAAGCCTAATAACTCATAAAAACTATATATACATATCTTCTATGTTAATTGTCAGCATCCATATAAAAAAAAATGCTTGTTTAAGGCCCCTTTCACACATGCTGACTGTTGTCCATTTTTCATCCATCCGTTGACAAATGAAAAACGAACATCAATGCATCTCTATGGAAAAATGGATGTAATGGATGATCATCCATTTACATCAGTTTACATTCGCATCTGTCAACATCCATTTTTTAAAGTGGATCAAAGCTCTAGTTTTATTCTATTAAAAAAAAGGATTGGATGAAAAACAGTTGTAAACTGAGAAATGGTCCGTTATTCATCCGTTTTTGTATCAAGGGAGCTCCTGCGCTACAACAGCAAATTTTAGAACACCTAGATAGGTGCTGCACACACCATATGAGTCAAACAAAGCTCAAATAAAACAGATAAAAATTATAAAGTGGTGTTGCACTTCTAACGTGATGGTATCAGTAAATATTAAGATAAGATATTAATTAATTTTAAATCCAAAGTGAGAAAGTACTACAATATTTAGTGAATGGTGCTACCATGTAAAGTGCTAATGTGCTACTAGATGACCACAATATTCACCGTAATCGTATAAAAATCTAAATAAAAATGGTGAAATCAATAATCAAAACAAATACATGCAGGTATCAGCATATAAAGTAAAAAATAAACATGCGTGACACACTGATATTAATAAAGTCTGTGACCCACAAAAATACATATAGCAAAATATAAAGGGCAAAGTGTCACTAAAGTGAAGATTTTCATATAGTGAAAAAATCTTCCAAGCGACAGTGAAGTCAGTGGAAAATCACACAAATAACCGGCTGTTAATGTCAGCTCAGCCTATATAAAGACACTTCCGATGCCCACAGCTTATCCCAGTCAAAGTCACGTGACAGTGAAGTAACGTGTAGGAAAGCAGACGTACACCGGAAGTGACGTTCTTACACAAGCACGCTGCTTGTATTTATGTATTGTGCGATTTGATCTTATGAAATGTGAGTAGAATTTAATTTTTTTTAAATAAATCTTGGAATATGGAAAATACTACACCATAGCAGGCCTCATATTTTGTTTTATGAGTATTCTCAAGTGACCCTCGATATCTACCTTGGACAAAAAGAAGGTGGTCTGGACAGGAGAAGCAAAAAACAGGAGCCAGCCTTTTTTTGAGGATTTAATGGTTCACGCTGTTCACCTTACAACTGTAAGGTAATTATCTAGTACACCTACAGGCTCTGTGGACACCAAAGAATCACCAGTGCTTTTGAACACTGTTTGCTACCTGTGTGTGATTTTCCACTGGCTTCACTGTCGCTTGGAAGATTTTTTCACTATATGAAAACCTTCACTTTAGTGACACCTTGCACTTTATATTTTGCTATATGTATTTTTGTGGGTCACGTACTTTATTTAAATTAGTGTGTCATGCATGTTTATTTTTTATACATTTTTACTATTTATGCTGATACCCACATGTATTTGTTTTGGTTATTGATTTCACCATTTTTATTTAGATTTTTATACGATTACTGTGACTATTGTGGTCATCTAGTAGTGCATTAGCACTTTACATGATGGCACTTTCTCACTTTGGATTTAAAATAAAAAAATTAAAATCATCTTAATATTTACCGATACCATCACGTTAGGAGTGCAACCAGGGGCGGATCCAGAGTCTAGTCTCGGGAGGGGCACTGCCAGAAAATAAGGCTTCTTTCACACTGGGATGGGCGGGCGACGGTGGTAAAGGCCGATAACTGGACGGTTTTATCCCATTTATTTCTACTGAGACACACAGCTGCTATATCCCAATATGACATGTTGGTGCGGGTCCTTGAATAAACCCTGCATGCATTCTGGTATCCGCACGCATGACATATTGGGATATACCGGCTAATAAATGGGATGCATGTAACACTTTATGCATCCCCAAGCCAGTAAAAGACAGCCCTGCATGTCAGACGCATGTCTGCCTGTATGAATGAAGCATAAAGATACATTCCTCTGTCATTCTATATCATCATTATTATCATGATAATCACACAATACAGGTGCTATGGCTCAACCTGTACTGTGTGAATATCATGATGATAATGATGATGATTGGTAATTGTAATATGACACATGGAGGGGGTTAATGTACTCACTGATGTATTACTGACCAGTGGCAATTAATTAACCCCTTTGTGCTGCATTAGTGGCACTAGTGGCAGTGTTTATAAACCCCTTCATGCTGTAGCATAAAAGGGGTTAATTAAAGCGGGAGTCCGCCGTTTTTTTTTTAAAAGCCAGCAGCTACAAATACTGCAGCTGCTGACTTTTAAAATAATGACACTTACCCGCCCAGCGCGCCCGCGATGTCGGCACCCGAAGCCGATCTCTCGATCGTCTCTCGGGTGCTGCCGCCGCCATCTTGGGTATGGGATTCAGGAAGTGGAACATTTCGGCTTCATTTCCCGGTTCCCTACTGCGCATGCGCGAGTCGCGCTGCGCAATAAGGATGGTCCCCACTGTCTCTGGGATCCGTGTGTTTCCCAGCAGACAGCGGGGGACCTTCGGAAAGGGGCGTAGATTCTGCGGAAAGGGGCGTACCTCTGCAGAATCTACACCGGAAGTGGGTGCAGATACCTGTACTGTACAGGTACCTGCACCCCCCTCCCCCCTGAAAGGTGCCAATTGTGGCACCGGAGGGGGGGAGGGTTCCAATGAGCAGAAGGTCCACTTTAGGGTGGACCTCCGCTTTAACATTGAGGGTGCCACTGTCATTAATGCAGCACAAAGGGGTTAATTGCCACTGGTCACAAAAACATGAGTACATTAACCCCCTCCATGTGCCATAT
Source organism: Lithobates pipiens (assembly GCF_037356315.1). Lineage (NCBI taxonomy): Eukaryota > Metazoa > Chordata > Amphibia > Anura > Ranidae > Lithobates > Lithobates pipiens. The sequence goes on from NW_027507764.1 coordinate 185,746,805, forward strand.
TACAATTACCATTGTAAATGATTTCACCCCCCCACCCCCAAAGCATTAACCACTTCTCATGTAAGACAAGGTGCTAACTAATTAACATAGCAATGCCTGTCGTAGCTCATTAACATAACAATGCCCCGCGTAGCTCATTAACATAACAATGCCCCTCGTAGCTCATTAACATAACAATGCCCAGCTAAGTAAGTGATCACTCACTTGCAGTGCACTGAGCTGGCTACAGTCCATCTTGTCTTCAGTCCTGCGCGCCTCTGAATCGTGACGTCACACCAGCCGGGACTAGGAAGCTCCTGTCGGGTAGAGATCACTCCGCCTGACAGGGAAGGGACAGGGAAGTGAAGTGACACTCGCACCGCTCTGCTGCAACTCTGCCAGCATGTAGCAGCAGCCCGTGCCACATCAATTACAGACCCCCATAGTGACCCACTGGCCCCCTCTAAATGAACTGATGGGAGCCAGGGGAAGCAGCAATAAAGTCCCAGCTGCATTTAGATGCCTCATGCAAATCTGGTGAGGTGGCGGAGGGAGAAAGCCTTGAAGTAAGTTCTATTTTCTGGGAGGGGGCAATTGCCCCGTTGCCCCCCCCCCCCCTGGATCCCCCCCTGAGCGCAACACTACTTTATAACTTTTATTTATCCATTTTTGCATTGGTAGTAGCTGTAAAAAAAACTGATGAGAAGTAGAGGAGCAACTGATGAAAAACTGTTGAATACTTCATCCATTTTTATGTGGATGAACTGATAAAATGAAAGGTTTGCATCTGTGAATGGGGCCTTAGCCATATTATCCCTTTACTATCTGTGGGTAATGTAAAGTTTTATGGTAGGGCATAGTGGAGTAGCTAAAAATAAAGCAAATTTACATTTTATAAAATTTTATTGCAGGGCCCACCATTTATATCAAAATATATACCGTATTTATCGGCGTATAACACGCACCCCAAGTTTAGGAGGGAATTTAAAAAAACTTACATTTAAATGCTCATCAATGCAGCCTTATCAGTGTCATTTGCAGCCTTGCATTCCAGCCCGGTCAGTCATTTGCAGCCTTGTCAGTCATTTGCAGCCTTGCATTGCAGCCTTGTCAGTCATTAGCAGCCTTCAGGGCAGGAATTGAGTGGTGGGGGCCCCTGGGCTTGAGTCACTTTCAGGCCCTACCTTCTATACATTACTGTATTTATTGGCGTATAATATGCGCTGGCGTATAACACGCACCCCAAGTTTAGGAGGGAAGTTTAAGGAAAAAACTTGCAGCCTTGTCAGTATAGCCTTGTCATTTGCAGCCTTGCCCCAGTGTCATTTGCAGCCTCGCCCCAGTGTCATCTGCAGCCTTGTCATTTGCAGCCTTGTCATTGCAGTCTTGAAGTTTAAAAATGGCTCCACCGAGATACAGAGTCCTGTATCTCGGTGGCTCATAGGTCCTCTCGGCGGCTCACAGGTCCTCTCGGTGGCTCTCGTGGCTCTTGGGTCCTCTCAGCAACTGTCATTCCTCTCGCAGTCCTGAGAGGAGCCGAGAGTAGGCGAGTGATTAGTCGGCTTGGCTCACAGTCATGCCCAGTCCCTGTGTTATGTCCATCATAGGGTGGGACTGGACATGACTGTGAGTGGAGCCGAGCCGAGTACACTCGGTTATGTATCTTGAAGGGGGCCAATGGGAGGGGGGCCCATGGGCTTGAGCCCAGTCAAGCCCAATGGTAAGTCCAGCCCTGGCAGCCTTGCATTACAGCCTTGTGAGTCATTTGCAACCTTGCATTGCAGCCTTGTTAGTAATTTTCAGCCTTGTCAGTGTTGTTGCAGGCTTGCCGTTTAAAAATGGCACCGCCGAGATACAGAGCGGATGTCCTGTGCATCTCGGCAGTCCTGGCCAGTGCTCAGCAGCTCTCGGCCATTCTCGGCGACTTTCAGCTCTTTTTGGCTATTTTTGGCCACACTCTGCCATTCTCGGCGGCTTCCGGTCGCACACGGCCATTCTCGTGGCTTTTGGCTTTCCGAAAGGTGTCTAGAGTGTCCGAAAGCCACAGAGAACAGGGATCGGCGTATAACACCCACGATTTTCCCCGGATTTTAAGGGGAAAAAAAGTGCATGTTATACGCCGATAAATACAGTATTTGTAATATACACCAATAAATATTTTTAAAATCCTCTTAGCTACCCATAGAGCATTAATAGCTTCAGCACTTATACCCCGTACATGCGAGCGGAATTTCCGTCTGAAAAATCTTGGATGGTTTTTCCGACGGAATTCCGCTCAAGCTTGGCTTGCATACACACGGTCACACAAAAGTTCTCTGAACTTACGACCGTCAAAAACGCAGTGATGTACAACACTATGACGAGCTGAGAAAATTAAGTTCAATGCTTCAGAGCATGCGTCAAATTGTTTCTGAGCATGCATAGGAATTTTGTGCATCAGAATTGGTACAGACGATCGTAATTTCCGATCTGAACTTTTTTCGACTGAAAAAATTGTGAACCTGCTCTCAATCTTTTGCTGGCGGGAATTTCCGACCAAGAGCTCACATCGGACTTTTGCTGGTGGAATTTCCGATCGTGTGTACGGGGCATAAAATGTATTGTTGACTTGTTAATCCTATTAATAATTTACCAATAAATCCATCCAGAACAGTATGTGCTTGTTGGCTTTTGGATACCATACCCTTAGATGTATTAATATGATTTTGGTTTATAATTAATTTGTCAGATATGAGAAAATTGTCCCACAACAGTCTATAAATTCTCAACTAAAAAAACAAATGTCCAGGCGCATAGAAAAAATTCCAAGCAAACAACCAAAAATATAAATGGAGCTGTGGCGGCTGCTGTCCAAAACTCATAGACCAATGAGATGACAATAAACAATCAGGAAAAAAGACAGTGCTAACAATCATAAACATAAAAGTTTAGGATTGTTAGTCAGTGCTGCCTTTTTTCCTGATTGTTTAAAAGTCTCAATAATAGGAGATTGTGCTAATCTCTTTAAAGACCAAGTTTGAATTTGAAGAGAAGCTTTAGTCTCTCCCAAAAAATAAAAGTCAGCAGCTACAAATACTGTAGCTGCTGACTTTTAATATAAAGACACTTACCAGTCTAGAGGTTCAACGCTGCCCTTACCTGAACCCATTCTTTACTGTGCTATGGGTCCGGTCATCTTAACTAGTGATGGACGAACTTCCGAAGGGACGTTTCCCAAAAGCGAACCGCGAACACGGCCAAAAGTTCGGTTCGCGGTGGACCCTATTGACTTTAATGGCAGGCAAACCTTAAAAACCTCCAGGTCATATTTTCAGCCACAAAATACTTACTAGCTGTGCACACATAGTCCCACAACATTGACACTGACATAACAAAAGGATTAAGTGAATCTGGGATCGACAACGACAAGCATTCTTTTTTTAGCTGTGAAATTTTGACAATTCAGGAGCGCATGAAGGCCATAGAGGAGAGGCAAGGTCAGGGCAGACTATGAAGGGGGTGCAGGAGATGATCAGTGCCACATTGAGGGCAGCGCAGTCCTGTGCCAGGGTACCAGTGTGCCAACCTGTGCTTGAGCCCCTCCCTCTGCCCGGCCCTTACCCCCACCTATGCAGGGCTCCACTGTGGTGGTCCGGAGGTGCCAGTCCAGTGCTGATCCTCAGCCACGGTGCTGGCACTGCCTGCTGATTGGCTTCTCCACTGCTATCTGCCTCACTGTCTGAAACCAGCACCAGGATAAAGACTGAGCACTGACACCAGCACAGTGATAGAGAGCACTGACACCAGCACCAAGATAGAGAGCACTGATACCAGCACTGTGAGAGCACTGACACCAGCTCCATGATAGAGAGCACTGAGACCACACCAGCACCGAGATAAAGAGCACTGACACCAGCCTGAGATAGAGAGCACTGACACCAGCACCGAGATAGAGAGCACTGACACCAGCACCGAGATAGAGAGCACTGACACCAGCACCATGATAGAGAGCACTGATACCACACCAGCACCGAGATAGAGAGCACTGACACCAGCACTGAGATAGAGAGCACTGACACCAACAACGTGATAGAGAGCACTGACACCAGCACCGTGATAGAGAGCACTGAGACCACACCAGCACCGAGATAGAGATCACTGACACCAGCACTGATACCAGCAACTCGCTTCGGGACACAAAAATATGACCCCGCTCAACCTCTTCAAACAGGAAGGTACGGGCATAGTACGTGTGCTTTTTTTGTACAAGGAAGTGAGCCAAAGGTAGAAAAAAGGTCTGTGTGCTAGATTAAATAAATCATTTATAGAGTTATGCATATACAGGTCCTTCTCAAAAAATTAGCATATTGTGATAAAGTTCATTATTTTCTGTAATGTACTGATAAACATTAGACTTTCATATATTTTAGATTCATTACACACAACTGAAGTAGTTCAAGCCTTTTCTTGTTTTAATATTGATGATTTTGGCATACAGCTCATGAAAACCCAAAAATCCTATCTCAAAAAATTTGCATATTTCATCCGACCAATAAAAGAAAAGTGTTTTTAATACAAAAAAAGTCAACCTTCAAATAATTATGTTCAGTTATGCACTCAATACTTGGTCGGGAATCCTTTTGCAGAAATGACTGCTTCAATGCGGCGTGGCATGGAGGCAACCAGCCTGTGGCACTGCTGAGGTGTTATGGAGGCCCAGGATGCTTCGATAGCGGCCTTAAGCTCATACAGAGTGTTGGGTCTTGCGTCTCTCAACTTTCTCTTCCCAATATCCCACAGATTCTCTATGGGGTTCAGGTCAGGAGAGTTGGCAGGCCAATTGAGCACAGTAATACCATGGTCAGTAAACCATTTACCAGTGGTTTTGGCACTGTGAGCAGGTGCCAGGTCGTGCTGAAAAATGAAATCTTCATCTCCATAAAGCTTTTCAGCAGATGGAAGCATGAAGTGCTCCAAAATCTCCTGATAGCTAGCTGCATTGACCCTGCCCTTGATAAAACACAGAGGACCAACACCAGCAGCTGACATGGCACCCCAGACCATCACTGACTGTGGGTACTTGACACTGGACCTCAGGCATTTTGGCATTTCCCTCTCCCCAGTCTTCCTCCAGACTCTGGCACCTTGATTTCCGAATGACATGCAAAATTTGCTTTCATCCGAAAAAAGTACTTTGGACCACTGAGCAACAGTCCAGTGCTGTTTCTCTGTAGCCCAGGTCAGGCGCTTCTGCCGCTGTTTCTGGTTCAAAAGTGGCTTGACCTGGGGAATGTGGCACCTGTAGCCCATTTCCTGCACACGCCTGTTCACTGTGGCACTGGAAGTTTCTACTCCAGACTCAGTCCACTGCTTCCGCAGGTCCTCCAAGGTCTGGAATCGGTCCTTCTCCACAATCTTCTTCAGGGTCCGGTCACCTCCTCTCGTTGTGCAGCGTTTTCTGCCACACTTTTTCCTTCCCACAGACTTCCCACTGAGGTGCCTTGATACAGCACTCTGGGAACAGCCTATTCGTTCAGAAATTTCTTTCTGTGTCTTACCCTCTTGCTTGAGGGTGTCAATGATGGCCTTCTGGACAGCAGTCAGGTCGGCAGTCTTACCCATGATTGCGGTTTTGAGTAATGAACCAGGCTGGGAGTTTTTAATAGCCTCAGGAATCTTTTGCAGTTGTTTAGAGTTAATTAGTTGATTCAGATGATTAGGTTAATAGCTTGTTTAGAGAACCTTTTCATGATATGCTAATTTTTTGAGATAGGAATTTTGGGTTTTCATGAGCTGTATGCCAAAATCATCAATATTAAAACAAGAAAAGGCTTGAACTACTTCAGTTGTGTGTAATGAATCTAAAATATATGAAAGTCTAATGTTTATCAGTAAATTACAGAAAATAATGAACTTTATCACAATATGCTAATTTTTTGAGAAGGACCTGTACATGGTCTACTGGTCACATGTGTTGAATTTCTCTGAGATCCATGCCTCATTCATTTTTATAAATGTGAGGTAGTCAACACTGTCGTGAACTAGGCGAGTGCGCTTATCGGTCATGATCTCCCCTGCTGCGCTGAACGTCCTTTCGGACAGGACACTGGACGAGGGGCAAGCCAACAGTTCGATTGCAAATTGGGCAAGCTCTGGCCAGAGGTCAAGCCTGCCCACCCAGTAGTCCAGGGGATCATCACTTCTCAGAGCGTCCACATCGGCTGTTAACCCGATGTAGTCGGACACCTGTCGGTCTAGGCGTTCCCTGATGCTGGATCCAGATGAGACCTGTTGATGGGTCGGCTGAAAGAATGACCTCATATCAGAAGTCACCAACACATCTTCAAACCGCCCTCTTTTTGCAAGCACTGTTGGATTGGTACCCGCAACTCTTTCTCTGGGAGTGGGAATTCCTCCTCTGCTAGCGCACGCAAAAGCAGATTGCAGCATTTCTCTAAGCAAGGCCTGTAAGTGCTCCATTTTGACAGCCCTCTGTGATAGTGGTAACATTTCCACCACTTTGTGTTTGTACCGGGGGTCTAATTACGTTGCCACCCAGTACTGGTCCTTGACCTTTATGCTTTTTATACGGGAGCCCCTGTTAAAACACTGGAGCATGAAGGCCCGCATTTGCACTAAACTGGAAGCGGTGTGGTGGCCTGGCTCCTGCTCATCATCCAGGATAATGTCGTCCTCCTCGTTCTCCTCTCCCCATCCACGCATATCAACAGGGATCCCAGAAAGGTTTAAAGCATACTCTTCTTGCTCCTCCTCATCCGCCCCGGCACCATCCTCCTCTGACTCCTCTTCAGATTCCTTTTGTTGACTTGTCTCAGATAGAGTAGCCCCCCCCGGGAATACATCCAGCATTGTGACTTCCTCATCTTCATGCTCCTCCACGGCTTGATCAATGACACGACGCAATGCATGCTCCATAAAGAAGGCATAAGGTACGGTGTCACTGATGGCGCCATGGCTGCAACTGACCAGTTTGGTGATCTCATCAAATGGCCACAGAAGTCTGCATGTGTCGCGCATGAGCAGCGACTGGCGCGGTGAAAAAAACCAAGCTCCCCAGAACCTGTTCTGCCGCAGAGTTCGTACAGATAGGCTGCTCCAGCAGTAACAGTTAACGACTATCAAGCATATAGCAGGTTGAGTTCCATCGCGTCGGGCAATCGCAAATAAGACATCTGACTGGCAGATTGTGTCAATGCTGAATGTCAGCAAGGCGAGCCATGGCCGTGTAAGATCTTCTGAAATGGGCTGAGATTTTCCTTGCCTGCCGCAAGATATCCTGGACCCCGGGGTATTTGACAACGAATCGCTGCACGACCAAGTTTAAGACGTGTGCCATGCATGGCACGTGTGTAATTTTGCCCTGTTTCAATGCGCTAAGCAGATTGGCACCATTGTCACACACCACTTTACAAACTGTCAAATTGAGCGGTGTTAGCCACTGATCTGCCTGTGAATGCAAAGCTAAAAGGAGTGCAGGGTCACTGTGGCTCTTGGATTCCAGGCACAACAGACGCATCACAGCATAGCAACGTCTCACCTGGCATGTCGAATAGGTTCTGGGGATCTTGGGCGGCGCAGCGGAAGAGACGCTAGCAGCGGAAAAGGAGGAGTCAGCCGAGGAGGAGAGGGAGGAGGATGGAGTAGGAGGAGGAGAAGAAGAGCCAGGCCTGCATGCAATCCATGGCGGTAAAACCAAATCTACACGGGTGCCACGGGTTACATGCTTGACAGCCATCAGAAGGTTCACCTATTGGGCAGTAAAAGTTATATACCTTCCTTTATATACCTTACGTGTCTGTGGTCAGATGTATCTAGGCACCGACACTGTGTGCCAGAGATACATTCACTTGCTGCTGAACATGGCCATATAGCTCTGGGATGCCCTTCTCTGAGAAATACTTCCTTCCTGGGACCTTCCATTGTGGTGTTCCAATGGCCACAAATTTTGGAAAGGCCTCCAAGTCCACCAATTTATATGGCAGTAGTTGGCGGGCTATCAGTTCTGAAAAGCCAGCCGTCAACCGCTGGGCAAGAGGGTTATCCGGCATCATAATTTTTTTACGCTCGAACATTTGGCCCACGGAAGCCTGCCTTTTTCCAGAAAAACGTGAGGACGGCATGATGGAAGGTGGAGTGGAGGACAATTGTAAGGAGAGAGGAGAAGGAGAAGTAGAAGACGAGGCTGAACAGTGAGAGTCTGGAGTGTGGCTTTGTGGGTTCCGTTGCTCCCACTGGGCTCGGTGATGGCAGCTCATGTGCCTTCTTAAGGCGGTCGTCCCTAGGTGACGACCGTTGACTGCAAAGATGGCAGATGGCAACACTATTGTCAGCAGCGGACACGTTAAAAAAAGCCCACACTGCGGAGCCATATGCCAGCGTCCTGGGAGAGCCAGATGTGACCGTACATGGTTGATGCCTCACTCCTGATACATTAGCAGTCTGGTTTGTCCCTCCTGTGCAATGTAAGTTCCGTCTGCTTCTCCTCCCTATCTGCTGGTCCATATCTCCCTCTGAACTCCCCTTCTCTTCCTCTCTTGTGGGCACCCATGTGACATCACTAAACACGTCATCATCGACGTCACCCTCCCCACCGCTATAATTAGAGATCTCGGAGTAGGCAGCAACACCGGGGGCCAACCTCCTCCTTGGGCTGATCTGGGTACTGTCGTCAGACTGCTGAGTGGCGGTTGTTGCTACCTCCTCTTCCTGATCCAATGCCAAGAGTGGCTGCGCATCGGCAATGTCTTGTGATGGATTGGAAAATAATTCCTGTGACTCAAGCGGAGGGTATATGGTGGTGCTGTTGGTGGTAGTGTCTGTGGAGCCCAAAGCAGCTGCCACTTAAGCCCTGTGCTGCCCGCATTTTTTTTGGAGTAGCGGGTGCAGCCGATCCCCCCCCTGCTCTCCCAAGCGGTGGCCACATTAATTATATAGGAGAGTAGGACGGCTGCGGGCTTCATGTGTTTGAGCCCGCTCATCCAGCTTCTCCCTCTGTCAGGAGCTGTGGACCGGAGTCAATGACAGAGCGAGAGCGGCGCTCCGTGTTCTTCCCGCCCCCGCCTGGTGGACCTGTGTAGCACACAGCCGAATGAAGTTTGCTGGTACAGAGGTAGACATGGGGGTTACAGAAGTGAAAGGTAGACATGGGGGGTACAGAGGTGGAGGGGTACAGAGGTGGAGGGGTACAGAGATGGACATGGCGGGTACAGAATTTCCCTTCCTAGGGGTAGATTTCCTCTCGCTTCCTGTTGTCTCCCTCTGTTTCTAAGTAGGAGTCGTTTGTACATTGGATGTTTGAAAATAGGGGACCACCTGTATTTATGGTGTAGAGCCCTCTGACCGATACGGATAAGGATGACAAACAAGGATAACATAAACTCGCTTACTTGAAATGGACCTGAAAGTGTGCCCTGGTCTAACGTACGGTATATCAAAATAAGGGGGCATACCTTAAAATGAAATGAATATGAAATGGTGAAATGAGTACTCACATGAGGAGTATGCTAGAGAAAAGCCCTGATAAAGGGGCGGGTGGGCGGGTATCGCGCACCGGAACCGACGAGGAAGATGGGCGAACGGCGGGTTATATACACGACCGGGCTCCTCCCATAATTTCAGGCCACCATACTGGCCTTTCTATTTATGGTGTAGAGCCCTCTGACCGATACGGATAAGGATGACAAACAAGGATAACATAAACTCGCTTACTTGAAATGGACCTGAAAGTGTGCCCTGGTCTAACGTACGGTATACCAAAATAAGGGGGCAAAAACACTCAGGTAGGGGAAGCATTTTATTGAATCAAGACTGTTACTGGGTGAGTTTGACGAAGGCCTGGGCCATCTCAACTTGCGGATTGGGTATGTAACGGGCAAAACAGGAGGACTTCCATCTACCCAACTTTTTGATAACATGGACCGGGACCCCTTGGCGGGAGGCCGTCGAAGCTGCCCCGATGTGAAATGAATGTCCAGAGTAGTGGGCAGGATTGAGGTGAAGGATGCCCAGGAGTATCCTGACATGTTCCATGAACTGGGCTGCGTTGAGAGGTTTCGTGTGAAAGGGTAGAAGCGGGCCAGTCCCTGGTTGATCGGCCAAAAGGGTCAACAAGCGGGTGAGAACAGTGACCGGGCACCAGCGGTTGTAGGTCTTATAGAAGTGAATGTCCGTGCCTGAGCCAAGCTGCTGTGTCTTGGAAACCGCTAAGTGTAGGATGAAGTGGTCCTCGAACCTGACTAGATGGTGCTTGCACAGCATGCGTGCCGAGGGGCTACTGCAGGTAAACTCGCCTGGTCGTAAGAAGCCGTAGAAGGCCAGATGTATGGCTGCTTGCAGGACGACACTAACGTGGAGACCGAAAGGTGAAGAGGCCAGAATATCTGACATGTCCCTGAACACTTCACCTGTGATAGGCAGCCGTTTGGTGCTGGACACCGGCCGACGCTTCTGAATGCCGCGCATGAGAGCCCGGACGGCGTGGTAAGTGAACAAGGAGGGCTTAGTAGGGTCCTGGAGGGACGTGAAATGTTGTACCCCGGCCAAGTACAACCGGATCGTATTAAAGGACAATGCTAACTCGGAATGGCAGTAAGAAATGAAGGCAAGGACTTGTTTGACCCGGGAGGACTCTGTGCTGTGAGACGACGCAAAGCGGCTAAAGGCCCTCCAGGCCGATTGATAGGCCTTGCGGGTATTGTTTGAGAGGGAGAGATCAATGAGTTGAGTTGCTGCTGAGAGGTGAGGGGCTAATCCAAGGTCAGTTGAAACCAGTCCGGGATAGCTGCTGATGTTGGTCCGGCTCCGGGCACCTGGTCAAAAAACGAAACAAAGTTAAAGCGGGAGAGGGCATCCGCCGCCTGATTAAATTTACCGGGGACAAAGGAACAATGAAGGTTGAACTGAAACAACAATGAGAGCTGGGTCAGTCGCCGCAGGAAGGACATAATCTGTAGAGACCTGGACCTGCCTTTATTAATGATCTCCGCAGTGGCCAGGTTATCTGTAGAAAAAACCACCGTCTGGCCCGACCAGCTGCGGCCCCACGTGTGTGCAGCGGCTACAATGGGATATAACTCGAACAGGGAGGACGTCTCAGTGAAGCCAGGGATAGCCAGTATCTGGGGAGGCCAGGGGGCTGCGAGCCAGAGGTTGCCAAAGATCGCCGCAAAGCCCGTGGAGGCCGCCGCGTCGGTCACCACCCGAGGTGAAAGGGAGGACACGGAGGGGACGAACAGGGACACTCCATTCCAGGAAGATAGGAATTCCTCCCACATGGCAAGGTCTGCTATAGCTGCGGAATCCAAGCTGAGTACTTGCTCCGGGTCCTGAGAGTGGGACAGTAAGGCTAACAGGCGTGACACGAACGAGCGCCCCTGGGGGATGATGCGCATGGCGAAATTAAGCATGCCAAGAAGGGATTGAAGCTGTCTCTTGGTACAAGTCCTGGCACGGGTGAAGTCCCTCAGGACCGACCTGATGCGGGTCAGTTTATCCGGGGGAAGGCTGGCCTGCATAGTGTTAGTGTCTAGGCTGACCCCGAGAAAGGTGATGGCCTGCGATGGACCCTCCACCTTATGCTCGGCAATGGGGACGTTAAGATTATTGAAGACTGCCCTCAATTTACCCAGATCTCGTGGAGGAGAGCCGGGTGACTCTATCAGCAGGAAGTCATCCAGATAATGAATGACTTCCTGACACTGGGCTACGTGCAGCAAGATCCATGCGAGAGCCTGCGCAAAAGTGTCGAAGAGCCAGGGACTACTCTTGGATCCGAACGTGAGTTTAGTGGCAAAGTAGTACAGCTGCCTCCACTTGATGCCATGCCAGCACCAGAGGGATGGATGGATGGGAAGAAGCTTGAAGGCGTTTGAGATGTCGGCCTTGGAAAGCCAGGTACCTGTGCCTGTTTTAAGAATGGCCTGGATGGCCATGTCCACAGATGCATATTTAAGGGAGAACTCCTCAGAGGGGATAAGGGAATTGAGGCTGGGGACCGTAGAGGAATGAGGCGCTGACAAATCATAAACCAATCGGAGTTTATTAGAGAACTTGCCCTTGACAAGCCCAATAGGGCTGACTCGCCAGGTGTTAAATGGGGGCTGTACGAAAGGGCCGATGACAAAGTCCTGGTCTAGCTCAGATTGCAGCAGTAGGTCGATGGCTTGTTCATCCGTGGCTGCTGACCGTAGGTTCTGGCATTCGTGCGTGAGGTGAGGGAGAGAGACAAGTCCCGTATGAAAACCTTGCGTGAAGCCCTGGACGAGGTAGGCGGATAGTGAGGGGGTAGGATGACTGGTGAGGTAGACACTAAGCCATGAAATGTTGAGCCGGCTCAGTCAGGACCTCTTGAGCTGCTTGAGCTCGCACATCAGCCGGGGGTGAGCTCTATGACACTGGGTGCACACATGGAGCAGCCTACACTGACTAAAATTGCACGACCCACTGTTGTAATTGTTGCAGATTGGTGCGCCGCCCATGGTTTTGACTGGGCGCCCAAGCTTATCGGTCTGTGGCAGGCGTGCCGGTGCCTGTAGGCCCTGAGCGGTACCCGAGGTAGATGGACCGTCTAAGGCCGGGGCTGCCAGTGAGCTAGCGCACCAAGCCGCAGTATGAGTTGCTGACTGGCAGATCGCACACAGAGGGGACCGTAGCCCCGCGAAGTGGCGGCAGAACAGCTCGGTATCCATGGTGCTCCAGTCCGTAGGTGACTGGAACTGGGAGAGCCTGGCGGCTGCTTTAGCGGAGAAAGAGCGGTGGTAATCATAGAATGAAAACCCGCCGTACTTGTAACCCAGGTCAACTACCACATGGAGGTACCGATCCAGCTCCTCCCTCCTGCCAGGGGAGGCTGAGCAAATGATGTCCCTCATCATGCCGAAAGCCAAGGTAAACTCGGTGATTGAGAGTTTCCTGTCCAGTCTGGAATCCTTGGCTTTGAGGACCACTGACACGTCCCCCCAAGTATACGCTTTGTTCTCTGCCAGCTCGTGAATAGAGATGAGGAGAGAAGCCAAATTGACGTCTTTGCCCTCTAAGATGTCCTTCCTGATGTTAGCTGACACCAGATGGGACGGGTACACTATTGGTGCACATCCGGAGATACCTGCGGGAGAAATAACAACTGGCTCAGATGCTGGTACTGGCAGAGGAACAGCGGGGTGGGTCTCGAGGAGGGCCACTCGACTCTGCAGTTCTGACATTGAGGTTGTGAGGGACGACACCAGGGTGTGAAGCTGTGAGATTGAGGAGGCGATGGAGCCTAGGGAGGCCTGCTGAGCGCAAGCCTCAACCGCCGCAGGGGGAGGAAACAGGAGCCTGAAAAGCTCGGCCTTTCTGGCTGTTGCTGGAAAGGGCACGCCCCTGCGTCTTAGCTCGGCTGTGAGCCTGGGAATGGTCCACGCTCTGAAGGCCCTTTGGCTGCCATTTTCTGAGACAACAGATGGATACAATGGAGCCGTGAGGTCCTCGCTGCCAGCCTGGGACATGGTGGCAGAATGCGGGTCTGGCGAGGCTACTAGCCCTCTGATCCGGGTTTTCTCCTAATATGGACCTATAGGGGTGACATGGATTACAAACTGGTTGGAGACTCCTAAAGAAAAATACATTTTTCTTCTTTCCTCTTTTTTTTTTTTTTTTTTTTTTTTTTTTTAAAGAAGTATGCTTGTGCTGAAGAGCGTTTCCTACCAGATGATAATGCTACCTAAGGAGGCACCGTCCGACCAGGTGCAGGCTGGACCTACTGAACTCGACTGACCTGAGGAGATGAAGGTGAAGTTTTGTTTGAGACTCCCACCTGACGAACGGCTAGCTAACAGTGGAGGTGAGATTTAGACATGAAACGACACAAATGAAAGAAACAAATGCAATCTTCTCTTCTCTTCCCTTTTCTTTTCCCCCTCTCTCTCCCCTTTCTATTTTTATTTTTTTTTTGTCAACTCCATTGCGAATGAGGCTGACGAGCAAGGGCCCCCCGATAAAATCCAACATTGAAGAATCAACTGGACTAGAAGCGGGAAGCGATGAGTGACCGTGAAATGAGTGAATCTGCCATGACAGAGATCCGAATCGCCATGCCACGAACTTGCGACCGAGCACGAAACGGATTCTGGAGCATGTACTGAAATGAGGCCAATCCTGGGGCACGCCGGGACGAATTTGGTCCACGAATGTGACTATACATACCGGAACGTGATAGGTGAAATGAAATGAAACCCATGACAAAGACTGGAATCAGAAGACAAGCCCATGAACCTAACAGATGAATCCCGTCTTTGGAGCATGTACTGAAATGAGGCGTAGCAGCTGGGCACACCGGGACGAATCGGTGCATAAATAAATGCAACAGGATTCGAATCGGAGCGTAATAAGTGACAGAAATGATATCCCATGACAGAGACAAGATTCAACGACTGGACTGATGGTAACAACAAAGAATCCGACTCTGGAGCATGTACTGAAATGAGGCGTAGCAGCTGGACACACCAGAACGAATCGGTGCATGAAAATGCGACAGGATTTGAACTGGAGTGTAATAAGTGACAGAAATGATATCCCATGACAGAAACAGGATTCAACGACTGGACTGTAGGTTACAAAGAATCCGTCCCTGGAGCATGTACCGAAATGAGGCGTAGCAGCTGGGCACACCAGGACGAATCGGTGCATAGAAGAATGCGACAGGATTCGAATTGGAGCGTAATAAGTGACAGAAATGGTATGCCATGACAAAGACAAGAATCAGGGACCGTGCGTGATCCTGCGAGTGACTCAGTCTCTGGAGCATGTACAGAAATGAGGCCGAACCCTGGGGCACTTCAAAGCGAATCGGTGCACCAGAGGTGCGACAAGATTCGTGCCGGAGCGCGGCTAGTGACAGAAATGACTTGAAACGGTAGAAATGAGTGGGACTGAAATGACTTGAACGAGATAAATGAGATACATAACACAACTGCATGAATGATGAGACATGTCGAATCTGGAGCAGACCAACCGATACGTGCGGACTGCTTGCTTTGTCGTAACAAGCAGTCGGCTGTGAGTCGAACGATTCGACCGATGCTAATAGAATGCTCGGGGAGTCGAACGGTTTCGAATGTACCTGCTAACAAATCGCCTGACGTGGCGTGATCGACCGAAGGTGATAACGACTACATCGTAAGTAGAAACAGTGACATGAGTACGAGAGCCACAGTAAAACATTCGAGCGGTTCGTGAGTTCAGGAAATGTTTGCATTGTAATACATGAACTGAAAAAAGGGGGTGCCGAAGCCCTACCTGCGACAGCCGGCCCGACGTGTAACGACAAATTCGATGGGTAAGACGACACTCCGACGGCGAAACCCACGGACGCTGATGAACGGGAAGATGGTCAAGACGGAGACGAACAACGCGGGAACTCATGAACGGGCTCACTGCGTCTGGTCTAGGATAGTCGGCCCTTGATATCTGACGTATCAGGTATCGCGCACCTGAACCGACGAGGAAGATGGGCGAACGGCGGGTTATATACACGACCGGGCTCCTCCCATAATTTCAGGCCACCATACTGGCCTTTCTATATACTATACGGCCTGCTCTATACACTCTGTGTAAAATTGGGCCTTAGGTGTTGGTGGTACCAGAACACTGTAAGTCCACACAGTTACTCTTGATGGGTGCTGGAACGGGCCCTGCTGTGAAATATTATAGCAATAATTGTAATTACTCGCCCCTGTTAAACAGGGGCATAAAAATTAGCTGGTGGTGGTGGTGGCACAACACTGTAAAGCCTCATAGATACTTTTGTTGAGTGCAGGAACAGGCCCTGCTGTGAAATATTATATCAAAAATTGTAATTACGTGCCCCTGTTAAGCTATCATCATGAAGATTGAGGAGGAATAGGATAGTCACTCAGCCTAATAGGATAGTCACTCAGCATATGCAGTCTTCAAGGGATCCCACATCCATAAAAAAATCAATCAGTTACATCAGCATCAGGTGTTTGACAGCTGGTGATCCAAGACTGATTAATATTTATGAATATGAGCCGATCAACAGAGTCTGTGGACAGGCGCACTCTTTGATCAGTTACAAAGCCGCCAGCAGCACTGAATGTGCATTCAGAAAGAACGCTGGATGCAGGACAGGCCAGTAGCTCAATTGCATATTGAGCAAGCCCTGGCCAGTGGTCGATCCTCAAGACCTAGTAACCCAGTGGATGTTCTGGTGGAAAGGTCTCCAAGTCTAATCTTGCCCCTAGATATTCCTGCACCATGTAATTCAGACGCTGGTGATGGTTGCTGGAACTGATCAGACCTGGGCGCTGAGGACTGAAGAATTACCTGAAGGCATTGGTCAGCCGGCTACCTTCTCCACCGCTCTTTCTGTGACTGAATGAAGCCTCAGCAACACGTTGTCCAGCACCAGGAAATTGTAACCTTCCAGGCTCCGGAAACCTTTTTGCAAGTCCTCCCAAAGATATTTTATCCTCTGCTCCCTCTGCGAAGGCTGGATAAGTTCTGAAACCTTACCCTTGTAACGTGAATCAAGAAGGGTTGCCAGCCAGTAATGATCCCTCTCCTTGATACCACAAATCCTATTGTCCTTTCGCAGGTTTTGCAGGATCAGTGACGCCATGCAGTATAAGTTTGCAGAGGCATTCGATCCTGAGTCATCTCGGTCACTAAGGATCACATGATTCTAAACCACTTTCTCCCAGCCACATACAAGTCCATGGGCTTCTGGGGACTGCAAACGATCTCTTGAAGACTGATGCTGCTGCTGAGTCTTAACCTCTACCTCCATGCTGACACAATCCTCCTCCCCCTCCTCTTCTTCTCCAGCCGGGTCCTAGACTCGGGAATAGACGGATCCCTACCCCAGGCCAGACGGGTCTATCAGGGGCCTTCCACAGGAACATGTTGCGGGGTGTCGAATACCCCGTAACCGGGACCCCTCATGGGGCTACCCCGGTCCTGGAACCAGAACAGACCCACGGGTCTTGCAAACTCCTCTCCCTGAACACGTGACCCACACATCTTAAGTACCCCTTCCCAGACTCTCCCACTAATTGGTTCCAAGAAGGCTGATACCTAAACATCCAACCAGACCTGGTTCTGGCCTGTCATGTGCACCTCACCGTTCACGTGACCAGGCAGAACTTCCAAACACAGCCTGGCCAGACTGGTGCTAAGGCCTTCCTACTTAATTAACCCTCAGAACCCTTACTGTTCTGAGGTAAAAACGAAATTTACATTCATATGGCATTTTATCCAAAATGTCATCTGCTACATGTGTACTGTGTACACCACCAGAAAAGTAGCAGCAAGTGCACTAGGGGTGCGTGGTATTGTGTACCGTGCACCAACAGAAGTGTAATAACAACTTGCACTATGGGTGCACAGTACTGTGTACACCGCCTGAAGTATATTAGAAAAAGTACACCAGGAACGGCCTGCAGTCAGATATAGCTAAACTGGATACAGTGGATATATATATATAAAATACACTGCAGCTAACTGAATAACCTGTTTGCCTGAAGTATATTAGAAAAAGAACACCAGGAATGGCCTGCAGTCAGATATAGCTAAACTGGATACAGTGGATATATATATATATATATATATATATATATATATATATATATATATATTACACTGCAGCTAACTGAAAACCTGCCTGCCTGCTCAATCTAAATGACACTCTCTCCATCCACACCAACAACACAGTACACAGGTCCGACGTGCAGGCAGCCTTATATAGTGTGGGGCGTGGACTAAGTCCCCCTGAGCCATCATTGGCAAAAGGCTCCCTGCCTTTGGCCAATTATGGCTATCTTAGCTGAGGGCACTGGGATTGGCCAAAGCATGCAATTCATGGTGCATTCTTTGGCCAACCATCATACAGCAATGTATTGCGCTCCCGCAGTGCATTATAGGCCGTTATGCATCACTCGAATTTGGCTCATAAGGTTCAGTTTTCGAAGAATGGGCGAACGGCCAATGTTCGAGTCTAACTCATGTTTGACCCAAACAGAAAGCTCATCCCTACAGGCCACATGCCTTCAACATGGTGCTTTTATGTTGATGGGGACAAGGGCCTTATCCCCACAACCCTGGCCAGTTGTTGTGGGAGTCTGCGGTCAGGGGGTTTACCATGTAAATGCGTATGGCATACATGTGTCAAAGTAAAAAAAAAAAAATATACACACAGTTTTTGACAAGCCCTCTATTAACCTCCCTGGCGGTATGATTGTTTCAGATTTTAGGTGCTGAAAACGGTACCATTATTTTGCATGGAAATTTGGCTTTTTATATTGCAGGCCTGTAATTCTTAGGCCGCGTACACACGGGCGGACTGTTCGCCCAACCTTGTCCGCTGAACAGTGTTTGGGCGGACAGTCCGCCCGTGTGTGGGCTTTCAGCGGACAGTTTCAGCGGACAGTTGGACGGACAAAGTCTTTCGGAAATTCCGAAAAACTGTCCGCTGAAACTGTGTTTGAGCGAACAGTCCGCCCGTGTGTAGGCTACTTTCGAAATGAGCAAACTGTTCCCGCTCGGAAAGTCCGCCCATTTCGAGCGCGTGTACAGGTAGGCGGGGCCCGCGAAGGAGACGTCGCGGGCTCCGCCGCCTGGAATGGACTTAAAGGGGAACCCAACGCCGAAAAAAATCGGCGTGGGGGTTCCCCCAAAGTCCACACCAGACCCTTGTCCGAGCACGCTACCCGGCCGGCCAGGAAAGGGGGGCGAGCGAGCGTGCCCCCCCTCCTGAGCCGTACCAGGCCGCGTGCCCTCAACATGGGGGGTGCCTTGGGGAAGGGGGGGCCGCGCGGCCCCCCCCACCCCAAAGCACCTTGTCCCCATGTTGATGAGGACAAGGGCCTCTTCCCGACAACCCTGGCCGTTGGTTGTCGGGGTCTGCGGGCGGGGGGCTTATCGGAATCCGGGAGCCCCCTTTAAGAAGGGGGCCCCCAGATACCGGCCCCCCACCCTATGTGAATGAGTATGGGGTACAATGTACCCCTACCCATTCACCTGTGAAATAAAGTACAAAAAAAAACACAACACAGGGAAAAAATATTTTATTGCACAGCTCCGGGGGTCTTCCGTCTTCGGGGGTCTTCTCGCCGGACTCCTCCGCTATCTGTGTGTAGCTCTTTTGCTAGCGGAGGAGTCCGGCTTTCTTCCTCCCCGCCGCCGGCCTCTTCTCCCGACTTCGGGGGTCTTGTCCCCCTCTTCGGTTCTTCTGCCGGGCCACCGCGCCTTCTTGTAGCTCTTTTGCAGGCGGTGGCCCGGTCTTCTGTCGCCGCTGCCTTCCGTTCTTCTGTCGCCGCCTTCGGTTCTTCTGCCGGGCCACCGCGCCTTCTTGTAGCTCTTTTACAGGCGGTGGCCCGGTCTTCTGTCGCCGCTGTCGTCGCCGCCGCCGCCGCCTTCCGTTCTTGTTCTTCTTCTTGTTCTTCTTCTTCTTCTCCTGGAGATGTTGACTCGACGAGCTCTCCGGCCGGAATGCCAGAGCCGCGCTGTGCGGTCACTTATATAGTGACAATGGGGCGGTGTCACATGGTATATGTCACATGGGTTGGTCACATGGTGACCCCGCCCCCTTACGATGTCATAGTCCCCATGTGACATCAACCCATGTGACCAACCCATGTGACATATACCATGTGACACTGCCCCATTGTCACTATATAAGTGACCGCACAGCGCGGCTCTGGCATTCCGGCCGGAGAGAGCGATGTGTCAACATCTCCTGGGGAAGAAGAAGAAGAACAAGAAGAAGAAGAAGAACGGAAGGCGGCGACAGCGGCGACAGAAGACCGGGCCACCGCCTGTAAAAGAGCTACAAGAAGGCGCGGTGGCCCGGCAGAAGAACCGAAGGCGGCGACAGAAGAACGGAAGGCAGCGGCGACAGAAGACCGGGCCACCGCCTGCAAAAGAGCTACAAGAAGGCGCGGTGGCCCGGCAGAAGAACCGAAGAGGGGGACAAGACCCCCGAAGTCGGGAGAAGAGGCCGGCGGCGGGGAGGAAGAAAGCCGGACTCCTCCGCTAGCAAAAGAGCTACACACAGATAGCGGAGGAGTCCGGCGAGAAGACCCCCGAAGACGGAAGACCCCCGGAGCTGTGCAATAAAATATTTTTTCCCTGTGTTGTGTTTTTTTTTGTACTTTATTTCACAGGTGAATGGGTAGGGGTACATTGTACCCCATACTCATTCACATAGGGTGGGGGGCCGGTATCCGGGGGCCTCCTTCTTAAAGGGGGCTCCCGGATTCCGATAAGCCCCCCGCCCGCAGACCCCGACAACCAACGGCCAGGGTTGTCGGGAAGAGGCCCTTGTCCTCATCAACATGGGGACAAGGTGCTTTGGGGTGGGGGGGCCGCGCGGCCCCCCCCTTCCCCAAGGCACCCCCCCATGTTGAGGGCACGCGGCCTGGTACGGCTCAGGAGGGGGGGCGCGCTCGCTCGCCCCCCTTTCCTGGCCGGCCGGGTAGCGTGCTCGGACAAGGGTCTGGTGTGGACTTTGGGGGAACCCCCACGCCGATTTTTTTCGGCGTTGGGGTTCCCCTTTAAGCCCATTCCAGGCGGCGGAGCCCGCAACGTCTCCTTCGCGGGCCCCGCCTACCTGTACACGCGCTCGAAATGGGCGGATTTGCCTCCTCCTTACGTGGGCGAGTCCGTTCATTTCAAAAGTTGAGCGAACTGTTTGGCAAACAGTTCCCTGAAACAGTCCGCTCGTGTGTGGGCAAGTCCGCTCATGCAAATTTTGAGCGGACTGTTTGCCGAAACTGTTTGACGAACAAGGTTGGGCAAACAGTCCGCGCGTGTGTACGCGGCCTTAGAAATAATTCACTTAAATCCGTCCAAACAAGAGTCTAATAGATATCAGGGGTATGATAAAATTTTAAATATGAAATCATAAATTATAATATATATATATATATATATATATATATATATATATATATATATATATATATATATTTAACCACTTGCTTACTGGGCACTTAAACACCCTTCCTGACCAGACCAATTTTCAGCTTTTGGTGCTCTCACACTTTGAATGACAATTACTCAGTCATGCAACACTGTACCCAAATGAATTTTGTGTCCTTTTTTTCCCACAAATAGAGCTTTCTTTTGGTGGTATTTGATCACCTCTGGGGTTTTTATTTTTTGCGCTATAAATGAAAAAAGACCGAAAATTTAGAAAAAAAACGCATATTTCTTTGTTTCTGTGATAAAATTTTGCAAATTATAATTTTTTTTCATAAATTTTGGCCACAATTTATACTGCTACATATATTTGGTAAAAATAACCCAAATTAGTGGATATTATTTGGTCTTTGTGAAAGTTAGAGAGTCTACAATCACACAAAATTGATCACATCTGATGTACTGGTGGCCTATCTCATTTCTTGCGACCCGAACAAGTCAGGAAAGTACAAATACCCCCCAAATGACCCCTTTTTTGAAAGTAGACATTCCAAGGTATTTACTAAGATGCATGGGGAGGTTTTTGATGTTGTCATCTTTTTCCCACAATTCTTTGCAAAATGAAGATTTTTTTTTTTTTCTCACAAAATTTTCAATGTAATAGGTTATTTCTCTCACATGGCATGTGTATACCACAAATGACACCCCAAAATACGTTCTGCTACTCCTTCTGAGTATTACGATACCAAATGTGTGAGACTTTTACACAGCCTGGCCACATACAGAGGCCCAATATTGAAATAGCACCATCAGGCGTTCTAGGAGCATAAATTACACATTTCATTTCTCAACCACCTATTACAGTTTTGAAGGCCCTGGAGCACCAGGACAATGGAAATGCCCACAAAGTGACCCCATTTTGGAAAGCTAACACCCCAACGTATAATCTATGAGGCATAATGAGTCGTTTGAATGGTTCATTTTTTTTCCAGAAGTTTGGGGAAAATGTGGAAAAAAAATAAAAACGCATTTTTTTTTACGCAAAGTTGTCCATTTATAAGATATTTCCAACACATAGCATGTACATAGCAAAAATGACACCCCAAAATACGTTCTACTACTCCTCCTGAGTATAACGATACCAAATGTGTGAGACTTTTACACAGCCTGACCACATACAGAGGCCCAATATTGAAATAGCACCATCAGGCATTCTAGGAGCATAAATTACACATCTTATTTCTCAACCACCTATTACAGTTTTGAAGGCCCTGGAGCACCAGGACAATGGAAATGCCCACAAAGTGACCCCACGTGGCACTGACGACACGTGGCACTGACAGATGGCACTGGAGGCAGATGGCACTGGAGGCAGATGGCACTGGAGGCAGATGGGGCTGGCAGATGGGGCTGACAGATGGGGCTGACAGATGGGGCCGGCAGATGGGGCTGGGGCTGGCACTGGCAGATGGCACTGGCAGATGGTGCTGGCTATTTGCTCTGGCTAATTGCTCTGGCAAATGGGGCTGGCAGATGGCACTGCAGCTGGCAGATGGCACTGGCGCTGGCAGGTGGCGCTGGCAGGTGGCACTGGCAGGTGGCACTGGGGCTGACGGATGGCAATGGCGCTGGCAGGTGGCACTGGCGCTGGCACTGGCACTGGCAGGTGGCACTGGCACGTGGCAGGTGGCACTGGCACGTGGCACGTGGCACTGGGGCTGGTGGCACTGGGGCTGGCAGCACTGGGGCTGGCAGCACTGGGGCTGGCGGCACTGGGGCTGACGGCACTGGGGCTGACGGATGGCACTGGCGCTGGCAGGTGGCACTGGCGCTGACAGGTGGCACTGGCAGGTGGCAGGTGGCACTAGCAAGTGGCACTGGTGGCACTGGCACTGGCGGCACTGGTGGTGGCAGGTGGCACTGGCAGGTGGCACTGGCGGCACTGGCACTGGGGCTGACGGATGGCACTGGCGCTGGCAGGTGGCACTAGCGCTGGCAGGTGGCACTGGCAGGTGGCACTGGCACTGGCGGCACTGGGGCTGACGGCACTGGGGCTGACGGCACTGGGGCTGACGGATGGCACTGGCAGGTGGCACTGGCAGGTGGCACTGGTGCTGGCAGGTGACACTGGCAGGTGGCACTGGGGCTGACAGCACTGGCGGCACTGGGGCTGACAGCACTGACGGCACTGGGGCTGACGGACGGCACTGGGGCTGACGGACGGCACTGGGGCTGACGGGCGGCACTGGGGCTGACGGGCGGCACTGGCGCTGGCAGGTGGCGGTGGCAGGCGGCACTGGCGCTGGCGGCACTGGGGCTGGCGGCACTGGGGCTGACGGCACTGGCACTACTGGCAGATGGCACTGGGCTGACAGATGGCACTGGGCTGACAGATGGCACTGGCACTGGGGCTGACAGATGGCACTGGGGCTGACACTGGCACTGGCACTGGGGCTGACACAGGCACTGGGGCTGACACAGGCACTGGGGCTGACACTGGCACTGGGGCTGACACAGGCACTGGGGCTGACACTGGCACTGGGGCTGACACATAGATCGCTCTCCCTCCTCACACGCTGTCTCTGTGTGAGGAGGGAGAGACACAACAATGGGAGATGATCTCATATGTTTACATATGAGATCATCTCCCATTGGCAGCTGCGATCGCGCTGTGAACGGCCGCTTTGATTGGCCGTTCACGGCGATCTGTATTTGCCTGTCTCTGGGAGACACGGCAAATACAATACTTCCGCGATGCACGCCCCCGGCGGCGCACATTGCGGAAGTAAACACCAGGCCGTCCAGGGACGGCCAGGCGAAGGAAGCCGCCCGCTCTAAGGCCGTCATTCGGCTATAGGGCGGGCGGGAGGAGGATATATAATAAAATAAATAACTATAAATAGTTATAACAAATAATAATATAATAATAAAAAATATTCAATAATGTAATCAAATCAAAAACACTGAAATATGCTGAGTTGCAGAATTGTCGTTGTCATTACTTTGAGGCCGCGTACACACGCGGGGACTGTTCGCTCAACTTTGTTTGTCAAACAGTTTCAGCGGACAGTCCGCTCAAACTTAGCATGGACGGACTTGCCCACACACGACGAACGAACAGTCCGCTGAAACCGTGCGCGATGACGTGAACGGCACGTACGACGGGACTAGAAAACGACGTCCTATACACTGCAATGCAACCTTCGGCGTGTAAATTCTTTCTGAGCATGCGCGAGACTTAGTTTGACGAACAAGCCTACACACGAGGGGACTGTCCGCTGAAACAAAGTTTCAGCGGACAGTTTTTCGGAAATTCCGAAAAACTTTGTTCAGCAGACTGTCCGCTGAAACTGTCCGCTGAAGCCCACACACGAGCGGACTGTCCGCCGAAACACTGTTCAGCGGACAAAGTTGAGCGAACAGTCCCCGCGTGTGTACGCGGCCTTATGCCCCGTACACACGAGAGGGATTAAGTCTGACAGACCTCCAAAGGAGTTCCGCCGGAGTTCCGCCGGAGTTCCGACGGAGTTCTGGCGGACTTTTCGACCGAACGGACTTGACCACACACCATCACACCAAACTCCGACGGAGTCGAACGTGATGACGTACGACTGGATTCGACGTAGGAAGTTCCTAGACAGTAGCCAATAGCTGCCCTAGCGTCGGTTTTAGTCCGTCGGAGTAGCACACACACGAGCGGATTTTTCAAAGGGGACCGGGTCCGGCGGAGTTCCGTCGGGAAAATTTAAAGCATGCTTCATTTCTAAAGTCCGTCAGACTTTAGCTTCGCTAAAGTCCGTTGCAGCCCACACACGATCGGATAGTCCGCCGGACTCAGTCCGTCGGAGTTTGGATGTCGAAAAGTCCGCTCGTGTGTACGGGGCATTAGTGTTTGATGACTAATTTCCCCACAAATTACTATCGCTCAATTCTGCGAGTGATTCTAATTTATTATCGCTATTTTCTAGCTGGTCTATAACCACTTTTGATGTAAACTGACATTTTTTGGTTGCTATGGACAATCTCCAGTTTCCTGGCATAAAGAACAGTATTTATAATATAAAACTGCATGCAGGACACTGGACAAACCACTAGGGACAAAGGGGATGTGTAATTATTTGATACAGTACTGTAATCTGTAAGATTACAGTATACTGTATCTATACTGTGTTTTTGACTTTTTGAAATTGGTGCCGAACTTCGTCTCCGTGCATCACAACGCTCTCAGGGAACGGAGCTCTGCGCTGTCACAGATCGAGCGAGACACGGATAAAAAGAAAGAAGAAGAAAAAAAACTCTGCTCCCGACAAACGTTCCCACGGTCTGCCTGCTCCACTATGTGGCAGTTCTTAACCACTAGAGATCCGCGCTATAGCCGAATGACCGCTACAGCATGGACCTGCTTTGCCGGGACGACGTCTATTGACGTCGTCCCGTGCACGAGCAGCCTGTGCGCCGTCTATGAAACTCGCCTGATCACAGATCGGAGCAAGGGGTCGATCCCGACCCCTTACCACGTGATCAGCTGTCAGCCAATGACAGCTGATCATGTGACACAACAGAGCCAGTAATTGGCTATTTTTCCTCCTTGCGCTGACAGCGCGAAGAGAAAAAAAAAGCCGATCACCGGCGGCTGTGATTGGGACATCAGCTTATCAGTGCCCACCTGCCCCCTGCCAGTGCCACCTAAATAATAAAAAAGTGCCCCCCATCAGTGCCACCCATCAGTGCCCACAGTGCCACCCATCAGTTACCCACAGT
This sequence comes from Lithobates pipiens, assembly GCF_037356315.1. NCBI lineage: Eukaryota > Metazoa > Chordata > Amphibia > Anura > Ranidae > Lithobates > Lithobates pipiens. The sequence continues at coordinate 185,772,458 of NW_027507764.1, forward strand.
GCCACCTATCAGTGCCTACAGTGCCCCTATCAATGCCCACAATCTGCCTCAACAACAGTGCTGCACCCCAGTGCCATATATCCGTGCCCATCAGTGTCATCTACTAATGCCCATCAGTGCCACCCATCAGTGCCCAGCAGTGCCACCTATCAGAGCCACCTATCAGTGCCACCTATCAGTGCCCATCAGTCCCATCTATCAGTGGTACCTATCAGAGCCCCTTAGTGCCACCCATCCGTGCCACCCATCCGTGCCACCCATCAGTGCCATCTTATCTGTGCCCATGTTTGCCCATCAGTGCCGTCTTATCTGTGCCCATCAGTACTGCCTTATCTGTGCCTATCGGTGCCACCTTATCTGTGCCTATTAGTGCCGCCTTAACTGTGCCTATCAGTGCCCACCAGTGCAGCCTATCAGTGCCCACCAGTGCAGCCTATCAGTGCCCACCAGTGCCGCCTCATCAGCGCATTTCAATGAAGGAGAAAAATGACCTGTTTGCAAAATTTTATAACAAACTATGAAACGTGATTTTTTTTTTGCATTTTTTTGTTTGTTTACCAAAAAATAAAACTCCCAGCTGTAATTAAATACCACCAAAAGAAAGCTCTATTTGTGGGAAAAAAATGATAAAAATTTCATTTGGGTGCAGTGTTGTATGCCCGCGCAATTGTCATTCAAAGTGCATCAGTGCTGATAGCTGAAAATTGGTCTGGGCAGGAGGGGGGTTTAAGTGCCCAGTAAGCAAGTGGTTAAATAGATAAGGGGTGGAGGTCACCCGGTGATGTCACCTGGTGGCACCGCCCCTCTGTGATGTCACCAACACAGCATGAACCCTGGTGATAAATATTGCTTTTTTTTTACTCTTTTGTTAATTGGACTTAAGAGCTTACCACATGGTTTTTAAACTATATTTACCAGCACATTTTTCATTTTGCGGTAAATACCGCATAATGGTTATTTCTTTTGGTGAATTGGACTTCGTTTACCGCATGTGACCATTTATTCAAATGAGTCACGTGACTGCGTTTTCGCATGCAATAAATGTTAGTGAATTGACCCCTTAATAGTTATAGGATTACTTATAGTTGATATTGTTCTCCCTGAGATTGCTTGCTTTACATGTAAATGTGTGTACTGATAGGTATCACAAGTTCAGTGGACCTACTGTGTCACCAGGGGTGACACCTGACTAACTGGCAAGACAAATGCTAGAGCATGTCAAAATAGATGGTTTCATGATACAGCAGTCGGTCTGAATTGTACTTCATTTATTATCATGATCCAGCCATGAAAAAGGTTATTTAGAATATACAGGACATTCTAACAATACAGTCTCCAGAGTTCATATAGAATATTTTAATGGGAAGGACACATTTTCTTTGTTTAACCAAATCAGTGCATAGAATTATAAATAACAATCTGTTACTATGCTATCTTACCTTTCAAAAATAATTATGAGAACATAACAATGAAAAAAGGCGCACCAACACAGTAAGCTAAAAAAAAAAAAAAAAAAAAAAAAAAAAAGATATTTTTTTTAAATCAATCAAACAAGGGCGTCAGGAGGGGGTGGCTGAAGCCCCGAATGTGACCCCGAAAAGCCCTGAGTCTATGGAATGCTGCATTCCACTGTTAGCCCCGAGCGTCGGCTAATTTCGGCCGCACTAGCTAAAAGATCGGTCCCCGACGGACAAAATTAGCCATAGCGGCCGAAAGCGCCCGAGAGTGGTCGAAAGTGGCCGAGTGCCGCTGGTCCCGCCTTCTGGAGTGGGACGTGTGACGTGAAGTCCATCTTAGCCTGCAGGCTCCAGAAGGCGGGAACGCTACATCCCTGCTCGGGTGGGCGGTTGGCTCTCCTCTCCTCTCCCCAGTGACTGACTGCCTGCTGTGACGGCGCACCACGACTGAACTGAGGTAGGTTAGACACAGAGTGTATGTCAGTGTGTGTAGGTCAGGCAGGTCAGTGGTCAGTGTATGTAGGTCAGTGTATGTAGGTCAGGCAGGTCAGTGGTCAGTGTATGTAGGTCAGGCAGGTCAGTGGTCAGTGTATGTAGGTCAGTGGTCAGTTTATGTAAGTCAGTGGTCAGTGTATGTAGGTCAGGCAGGTCAGTGTATGTAGGTCAGTGGTCAGTGTATGTAGGTCAGGCAGGTCAGTGTATGTAGGTCAGGCAGGTCAGTGTATGTAGGTCAGTGGTCAGTGTATGTAGGTCAGGCAGGTCAGTGTATGTAGGTCAGGCAGGTCAGTAGTCACTGTCAATGTATGTAGGTCAGGCAGGTGGGTTTATTCAGTAAGGTCAGTGGTCAGTGTATGTAGGTCAGGCAGGTCAGTGTATGTAGGTCAGTGGTCAGTGTATGTAGGTCAGGCAGGTCAGTGTGTGTAGGTAAGGCAGGTCAGTGTGTGTAGGTAAGGCAGGTCAGTGTGTGTAGGTAAGGCAGGTCAGTGTGTGTAGGTCAGGCTGGTCAGTGTGTGTAGGTCAGGCAGGTCAGTGTATGTAGGTCAGTCAGGTCAGTGTATGTAGGTCAGTCAGGTCAGTGTATGTAGGTCAGTCAGGTCAGTGTATGTAGGTCAGTCAGGTCAGTGTATGTAGGTCAGTCAGGTCAGTGTATGTAGGTCAGGCAGGTCAGTGTATGTAGGTCAGGCAGGTCAGTGGTCACTGTCAATGTATGTAGGTCAGGCAGGTCAGTGTATGTAGGTCAGGCAGGTGCATTTATTCAGTAAGGTCAGTGGTCAGTGTATGTAGGTCAGGCAGGTCAGTGTGTGTAGGTCAGGCAGGCCAGTGTATGTAGGTCAGGCAGGTCAGTGGTCACTGTCAATGTATGTAGGTCAGGCAGGTCAGTGTATGTAGGTCAGACAGGTGCATTTATTCAGTAAGGTCAGTGGTCAGTGTATGTAGGTCAGGCAGGTCAGTGTGTGTAGGTCAGGCAGGCCAGTGTATGTAGGTCCTGCAGGTCAGTGGTCAGTGTGTGTAGATCAGGCAGGTCAGTGTGTGTAGGTCAGGCAGGTCAGTGGTCAGCGTGTGTAGGTCAGGCAGGCCAGTGTGTGTAGGTCAGGCAGGTCAGTGTATGTAGGTCAGGCAGGTCAGTGGTCAGTGTATGTAGGTCAGGCAGGTCAGTGGTCAGTGTATGTAGGTCAGGCAGGTCAGTGGTCAGTGTATGTAGGTCAGAAAGAGCAGTGTGTGTAGGTCAGGCAGGTCAGTGTCAGGCAGGTGCGTTTATTCAGTAAGTCACACATCCCCACCACCCAGGCCAAAAAAAAAGCCGCCCACCCCGGTTTGCCACCTAGCAACGCCCCTGCAATTAAACATGAAAAAGAAATAATTACTCATTCAAAATATTTTTTATTTAAATCTAAATTATGCTAGAGAATATATATCTGAAACTATTTTTACCCACCAAGATATAAACATTCAAAAACAGACCAACGTGAACATGGGGTCACTCAGGACTGAAGTCACACATACCGTATATATAAATAGCCAAAACAAACCATCTTGGAGTGGCCTCCTATTCATTATAGATTCACTATCAATAACAATGATAATGTACTGATCTCTATAGATATTGAACATGAAGATATATAATGTCTCATATTCATCCAAATCTTCCACCATATTGTAAATAAATATTTTTTATATTATAGAAAAGTTGGTGTTAAAGACAGTTCTAGGTGCAAACCAAGTACTTTATTCTATAGGACTTGTTTTCCAGCAGACATAGCCAGTTTAGATATCTCCAAAGATTGCATTTGTCATGGATGTTAATAACACAACAGAATGAAGAATGAAATTGTCTAACAGGAAAATATATACACTGTTGTTCTGACTTTTCATGTGAACATTCTAAAATATGCATCAGCTTACTCCAATTCATGAGAGTGACAACCTTTATGTATATTGCAGGATGTGAATCGATCCTGAAAAAGAATGGTTATCGAAAGTCCAATAATCCAAGCCAATAAATTAGCAATGTCAGCTGAGAGACAAATATATATTATTCAACCAGCAAAATAGACCCATCAGTCCAAGCTATATATATGATTTAATAGATATCATCAGATAGCAAAGTTCAGAATTTCAATGTAACATTGGATGTTGCATAATTTATATGAACTTTTGGGTAGCTTCCATATGATATACAGTTGGGTTAATAATATAAACTATGCAACATCCACTCATCCACTTGTTACATTTTTATTTTTAATAGAGTAAGGGAGGGTTACAACCCCTGCCAGTTTTTTTTTGTGCCATCTGTGTCCCATTGGGGAGATTTCACCTTACTTCCTCTACCATAGCAAAAGCAGGAAGTGAGTGAAAACCTCTCCAAAGTGAGGGAATCTCAGAGGGTCACCAGGGTCACCAGAACTAGTGTCCCCAAAATGTGGCATTTTCTTTTACTTTCACTTTCGATAACGGTAAACATGACAAATAGAGAGGGTCTATCTCCTTTACAGGGGCACAGACAGCAATAAAAGCAGACAGGTGTTCTAATCCCTCTCTACTCTATCCAAAACAAAAAAAAAAATTTAGCCCCCATTCACATCGGCGTAATTTGACATGTGATTTGACAGGTCACCCAAAGGACCTTGTGCCAAGGGCCTCTTCCCCACAAACCTGACCGTTGGTTGTGGGGGTCAGCGGGCGGGGGGTTTAACAGATTCCAGTTCACCCATATCCCAGCCCCCACCACCCTATGTAAATGAGTATGAGGTGGATTGTACCCCTACCCATTACCCTAAACAAAAGTGTCAAAAATAAAAAACAGTACACAGGTTTTTGACAAAGTAATTTATTTTTTAGAACCAGCAGAGGAAGAAGACAGCTGAGAGAAGAGACCTGGCAATGAAAGAAGACATCAGCAGAGGGAGAAGAACCAAACTGTAGGAAGTCATCAGTGGAGGGAGAAGGAATCGGAAGAAGAAGAGATGCTGGAGCTGCTTTAATAAATTACTTTGTCAAAAACCTGTGTACTGTTTTTTTTATTTTGATACTTTTTTAGGTGAATAGGTAGGGGTACAATGTACCCCCATACTCATTCACATAGGGTGGGGGGAAGGATCTGGGGCCCCCTTGTTAAAGAGGGCTTCCAGTTTCTGATAAGCCTCCCGTCCGCAGACCCCCACAACCACCGCCCAGGGTTGTCAGGAAGGGGCCATTGCTTCTATCAACATGGGGACAAGGTGCTTTTGTGTCGGGGGGGCAAAGGGCTCCCCCGCCCAAATGCACCCACCCCACCTCATGTTGAGGGCATGTGGCCTGGTATGGTGGATCGTCCCCACCCCCTTTCCTGACCTGCCGGCTGCGTGCTCAGATAAGGGTCTGGCATGGATATTGGGGGGGGGGGACCCCACACCATTTTTTGGGCATTGGGGTTCCCCTTAAAATCCATACCAGACTGAAGGGTCTGGTATGGTCTTGAAGGGGGGAACTCTATGCAATTTTTTAAATTTTATTTAGGCATGGGGTTCCCCTTCAAGATCCTCAGAGCACAAGTCACAAGCCAAAGTCGGATCAGTTAGGACAATGATCCGGCTTTGATCCAACTTCATTGATATTCAATGGGCTGAAGTAGGATCAAAGTAGGGCGGGAACCTTTTTTAAATTTCAAAGAATTTATTTGTTTTCAAAGAAAAAGTACAAACATATAATAGGTGCAGACATAAGTTCAACTGAAACATCCGAAACAAGTCCGCCAACTGAATGTTACAAATACAGGTGTATCAAAACGAACACTGGGAGCTCTAGAGGCAAAAAATCTGCTTTATAAATATATAAACCTGGGGAGCGGAGAGACTCCGGATATCTGAGAAAATGAGAAGGCTCATAGGCCTCGGGGGGTCAGCCCAGCACCCCTAATGGGAGCTCGCTGTGCCAGGCTAGCCCCACCCAGGCCTCCAGGAACCCTCCGCTCCCATTAAAGATCCAGGGAGTTCCCAGAGTACTAAAGGCGTATGTAACTAAGGCTAGAGCTTCATAAGAAGGACCCTTAAATCAACTGTATAGTCTGGCTGAGAAACAATCGGTCCCCTCTGGTGGAACTATGAGACCGAGTTACAAATATGCCAACACGAACAACAAAACTTAGAAAATAGAAAAAAGAAAAAAAGGAAAAAAAAGAAAGGGGGTGGGGGATACGAGGGGGGGAAGAGACACACTAGGGAGGAAAGAAGCCGACAAGGGAAATGAGAGGGGACAGAAGGACACAGATCGGACACTAGACGAGAGAGCCTGCGGTTTAGGACTATCTGTAGTGGGTGCTCGATTTATGGGCAGGCAGGGATCTAGGGAAGTAGAGGGAAGAGCCAGTTGACAGGACCGAACCAGGACACCAAATGCCGAACCAAATCAATTTGGTGGGATGCCCGTGGGAACCTTTTTTAAAGTTGGACCCACTTGTGTCGGTTGATTTATATGTGACATGTGCTCCCAATGTCAGAATGTTTGTCGTAACCAGTGTGAACCCAGCCTTATGAAGGGAAGGATTGTGTTTCTGCAGAACCATGTGAGGAGACCAATCTTCTCAGTACACAACCTCATGAGGACAGTTTGTATGTGATTGTAAAACACATTGTGCACTGTTCCCTGATCCATTCTTGACCGATGGTCAGAGCAAACAGTAGATTTGGCTGAATTCATCCTGAAATTGGCCAAAAGACGCGCAGGGCTCTGGTGCAAATCCGCACCGGAGCCGCATTGGAAATATGTGAACTGGCTCCATAGAGAGCCGGTCACAATCTCTTACTATTGCGAATTGGATGTGGGGATCCCACATCCTATTCCCAATAGGGTGAACCCAGCCTAAAGGTCCAGCACTCTATTTGAAGCTTTTATGATTAGGACACTTTTAATTTAGACACGAGTGCACTGCAGAAACCTGAGCTGCAGTGCTGAGTAGTAATCAGCAGGGGGCGAAGAATCAAGAATAGACATTCATTAGGATAATAACATTCATGACTATATCTCTTCCAGAAAGCACCCTGACTGTTGGTAAATCAACCCATACCAGCCCTCATGCTATCTTATCTAACAATACCTGTGCATAGAGGCTGTGCTTATTGTTCCCTCTTTAATTTACAGATTTTTATCAATTTCTAGATCGCAGTTGAGAAAAATGACTAAAGGATACACAGCCTACCAGCTGTGTACCCTTTAATCATTTTTGTTTCGTTTTTTTTACCCAAGCATAGCCATGGTGCACCAAACTACCCACTTCCTTTGGTTTCAATGTGAAACTGTACGGATTTTTAGTCAATTTTAGCTTTGCTTAAATTTTTATATCAATCTACTACCAAACCAAAAACCTATTTCTAAACTTTTAGAGACTGAAGTTTTATATCTCTTTCTACCATTTATGTATAGTGTATATTCTATGATTTACTAATCAACATTTAATACAAGAGAGGCGATTCAAAGAGCAGTTTGGGTTAGCTAAAGAGGCATCACACTAAGCCCCCGTTCACACTGGTGCGACTGGGTCAAATCACATGACAAGTTGCACCCTATTGTTGGAAATGGAACTGTTCAAATCGGTGCAATGCCGACTTTGCGGTGCTGCACAGATTTGAAAAAGACACAAAGTCACACAGATGTCAGCCAAGTCGCAGCTGATAATGATATATTCATTTACCTCATTCAGCTGGTAAAAGACATATGATAGCATGTGAAAATACCCTAGAGCTTCAACTGCTGTCTATATATAATAAAGAAAACCCATTGTAGACTCCATGGAAGAGATACATAAAAGAGACTACTTCCTATCTCTCAAATGATAAAATCCTTATATATTATTGTGTAAGTAATAAGAAATTTACCAAAGCCACCAACCAGACATAAACCTGCCTTGGAGGATGACAGAGGGACTCCATGGAAGAAGGACCGAGGGGCACCGTGGGAGGACAGAGAGGAATGTGGTGGGAGGAGGACAAAAGGACGCCGTGGAATGAGAAAAGAAGGACGCTGTGAGATGAGGATAGGGGAAGCTGTGGGATAAGGACAGAGGGATGCTGTGTGAGAAGGACAGAGAGGTACGGCGTGGGAGGAGAACAGAGAGAGACGCCAGGACAGAGGGACACCGTGGGGGGAAGACAGAGAAGGATGCCGTGGGAGGAGGACAGAGAGAGACGCCATGGAAGGAGGACAGAGAGGGACCCCGTGGGTGGAGGACAGAGAGAGACTCCATGGGAGGAGGACAGAGAGGGACGCCATGGGAGGAGAACAGAGAGGGATACAGCATTTTTTTATTCGGAGAAGAGGGGGTAAGGGGATATGTGCTAGGGTGTGCTGTGGGAGGGGATAGAAAATGGGACATTGTGGGAGAAAGACTGAGAGGGACGCCGTGGGAGGAGAACAGAGAGGGATGCCGTGGGATGAGGATAGAGCAGAATGCCATGGGATGAGGACAGAGGGACACCAGGGGAGAAGGACAGAGAGGGACGCCGCAAGAAGAGGACAGAGAGAGGCGCTGTGGAAGGAGGACAGAGCGACACCATGGGAGGAGGACAGAGGGACACTGTGGAAGGACAGAGAGGGATACCGTGGGAGGAGGACAGAAGGACACCATGGGATGAGGACAGAGGGACGCCGTGGGAGGAGAACAGAGAAGGATGACATGGGATGAGGACAGATGGATACCATGGGAGGACCGAGAGGGACGCTGTGGGAGGAGGACAGAAAGGGACGCTGTGGGAGGAGGAAAGAGAGGGATGCCGTAGGAGGAGGACAGAGAGGGATGCCGTAAGAAGGAGGAGGACAGAGAGGGATGCCATGAGAGGAGGACAGAGAGGAACCCTGTGGGAGGAGGACAGAGAGGGACGCTGTGGGAGGAGGACAGAGACGGACACCGTGGATGGAGGACAGAGCGGAACGTGCCATTTTTTTATTTGTAGGAGAGGGGGTAAGGGGATATGTGCTAGGGGGTGCTTTGGGGCGGGAGAGGACGTGTGCTGGTTGGGGCGATGGATCCCCCACTGGTACATGTCCTCTCCCCTTCCAAAGCACCCCCAACACATATCCTCTACCCCCTCCCCTCCCATCAATCCACCATGTTTGCATATGAGTTACCTGCCCCCTTTCCAGTTACTGCACAGACCTTAGAAAAGCAGCGTGGCTTTTGCAGTGCACTAATTTCCCTCCTCTGTGGCCCCTCCTCCTCCTATCTGTATACACGAGAACATTTGTGTTGGGGAGGGGGTTCCTCAGTGAGCTGTGTGCGGCTGTCAGTAGGAAAGAGGTGTCAGCTGCTTCAGAAAGGCGATTGCTGGTATGGGACCCCAGGCGGCCGATGTCCCGGGTGCCCACGCTAGTGCATTCCTGTCAGGCCAGTTACCGGAGCTCAGTGCCGGAACTTGTTGTGGCATTGGGCTCTGGGATTCAGCCCAAGTGCCCTAATGTGCTGGAGCCGTCCTGGGTGCGGGAGGAGGGGAGGTTTTTTTTTGTCTGGGGGCAACTTTAGTAACATGTTACATGTTACCCCTGTATTCATGTAACCTGCTACTAATGCAACAGCCCCGTACTCCCTGATCCCTCATTATGACAGTGGGAGGGAGATCCTCTTCTTGCACTTGTGGTCATGATGTAAAACACATGTCGAAGTGCGGGGCTCCACCTGCACACCTTTATCTGTGAATGAATGAACTATAAGTCCCGTCTGCCACCACGTGGCTTGTAGTTCTCAATGAACGGCAAGGGCACTGGGGAGGGCTCTCATAGTTCATTCCTCCTGATCTTCATTGACTGCTGATTTTGGGTGCAATGCTCCAGAGGCTCCTAAGAAAAGAATAAATGCACATTTTTTTAACCTGAACAAAAATGTAAATGTATTCTTTTTTTGAAAGTGAACTTATTCTTTGAACTGCAAGGCTAACGCACAACTATACCAATGCACTCTATCCTAGGGACCAAATTAGCTTCCCGTGCCTGTCTTGAGTGGTGTGTGCCACATTAATTAAGCAGATAAACCTATTTTGGGTCCATCTGTGCCACCCAAATCTAGTTTCTGTTTCAGAGTGAAATAGAAACGTGAGTGAGTTCTACAACTAATTAAGAAAAAGATTGAAATTACACACATATATATATATATATATAATTACTGTATATATATTATAAATTTTGTTTATTTTTTTAAAAAGACCCCACGAATAAATACACCATCTTCATTATATATTTACAGAACACTTTACATTTAACATAATACATTACATTCAACATTTTACAATTACAATACATTCCTGGGATGTAGTAACTAGACAAGAAAGATATTATGCCTGGCTACATTTTATGCTTTTTCGTTTTCCTTTACTTAGGTTTTTATCCTCCTGCCTTCCAGCTTTTACCATTCATGCCAGCATTATACTATGAGGGGGAGAGAGCGAGCATCCAAAATAATAATAATAATAATTAAAAAAAAACCCCTGTGTTAGGATCTTACCCAAGTATTCCAATACTTTAATCAATTAGTAACCCAACAGTGTTGACAGTGTTATTAACGTGACATTCTCTAGTGTATAATGTCTTCCCCTCCCTCCTCCCCAAGTGCTGCAGTCCCATAGATATATATATATATATATATATATATATATATATATATATATATACACACATACACACACACATTAATAAAAGTTCAGGTTCAGGGGAGTGTTATGAGAATTGTTTTATAAGTAACAATATAGAGCTCACATAACTGTCTTAATTTATGCAAATTGCAAACTTCAAAGACATCACAAGAGTAAATCTGGACTAAAAGCTGCATCATCTTCCATCCAAAGCATCTCCCTGTCATCCTTTTAGAGGAGTGATTCTGGACCAAAGCAAAAATCATATCAAATCCAAAGCAGTGGAATACTTCCAGCATTAAGCCTGGCACAGATTTTACGCTCCATTTCTTTATTTGTTTTCCAGTAAAGAAAGTTTTGCACAGACTTTGTTAGAATTTCAAAGGATATAACCAGCCACATAATTTTGTTTAGAAACATTTTTATTGTAGCCGACAATTCTTTCGCTCATTTAGGACCTGGAATCTCTTTAGTTACTTTATTTAATGAAAACACACCTTTCAGAATCCATTTAAGAACAAAAATATTGCATTTTGCCAGACTAACTCAGTTGTGCCATCAGTTTTCCTGGCATTAAGCTACTGAACTGTGACAGCAAGAGCAAAATTGCCTAGCAAGTGTTTTGACAAGAGACCCTGAAAATCTAAGTTACATTGGATGTCTGCCACTAAAACTCCAATGTCCTTCTGCAAAATATTATGAAACTGTGTATTTGTAGTTTAGTGATTTTTTATTTTATTTTATCTGACCATATCTCTTCATCCTATAGCAGACATTTCTGTTACAAAAAGTTTTTGAAACATAAAGTAAAAGCTATGTTATATAATAAGTAGACATGTGCAGACTGAAATATTTTGTTTTTCTTAAAAAAATTGCATTCGTCTGAAAATCCAAATGAATTACGGTTGAATCTGTCATTGAAGGCTTATGGTGTCTGTTGGAATGTTTAAAGAAGATTCGACGGAGCAGCGAAACTCATTTATGATGCTGCAATCATACATTCCTGGTCGAATATTTAGACTACAAGCTATAGTAGGATTCTAATGTTATACGTCTTCTATGTTTTTTTTAAGGCTATTTGCATTGCACACAGGTCATTAGCACCTTCGGGTCTGGTATGGATATTAAGGGGAACCCCGTGCCGAAAAAAAAAAAAGGTCGTGGGGGTCCCCCTCAAAATCAATACCAGACCCTTATCTGAGCACGCAACCTGGCAGGCCACAGGAAAAGAGGGGGGGGGACGAGAGAACGCCCCACCCTCCTAAACTGTACCAGGACACATGCCCTCAACATTGGGATGGTGCTTTGAGGTAGCCCCTCAAAGCACCTTGTCCCCATGCTGATGAGGACAAGGGCCTCATCCCCACAACCCTGGCCGGTGGTTGTGGGGGTCTGCGGGCAGGGGGCTTATCGAAATCTGGAAGCCCCCTTTAACAAGGGGACCCCCAGATCCCGGCCTCCCCCCCTGTGTGAAATGGTAAGGGGGTACAAATGTACCCCTACCACTTCACCAAAAAAGTGACAAAAAAGTGTTAAAAATGACAGGAGACGGTCTTTGACAATTCCTTTATTAAAGTCTTCTTTCATCTTCTTTCTTTTGGTCTTCTTCCTTCTTCTTTTCTTCATCCTTCAGTTTCTTCCTCCATCTCCTTCCTCCGATCCTCTTCTTCGTCCGGCATCTTCCTCCACAGCGTCTCTTCTTGGTTCTCGGGCCGCTCCACGCAATGGGAGGGTCCCGCCGTGTGACGCTTCTCTTCTTCTGACAGTTCTTTTATAACGGAGGACTGGGCCACCCGGTGACTCCGCCCCCTCTGACGCACGGTTCCATGCGATATATGGAGGAGGTGCTGCAGTGTGATAATCAGGGGTGATTTAGTCTTAATAATTTCAAAGTTAAAACAGGTATTTTTCTTAACAAAAATGTGTTCTTTAATTGGGGGACTAAAGTAGTTTATAACTAGTCAAAAGTGCAAATTTTATTCTGGGATGTGTCCCTTTATAAGGACTTAAAAGTGATGCCATTGGTACAAAGCATTTTTGTAATGTGGCACTACAAAAAGGAATATAGGCAAATGTAAAAAGTTTACATCCAAATGATTAAAAAAAAAGTAAACCATTGCCACTGCAAAGCAGGCAGAATGAGCCACTGGCAGGATCAAAAGGTATTTTTAAAAACGTGCCAAAAATACACAGTATTGTGCAAATGTTTTAGGCAGGTGTGAAAATGCTGTAAATTAAAGCGGTAGTAAACCCGCTGAAATGTTTTTGTTTTTTTCATACCTGTAAGGGAAAAGGCATAATGAGCTAGTATGCACCGCATACTAGCTCATTATGAAATACTTACCTTAGAACGAGGCCCGACATATCGGCCGATACACACCAAGGGAGCTGACATGTTCCCTCGGCGTGTCTTCCGGATATCGTGGGTCTGGCGCTGTGAGTGGCTGGAGCAGCAATATCGTCACCCCCGCGGATTATTTCTTTCTGACAGGGTCTGGCGTCTGCCGGGCTTCCAGCCGAGAATCCCCTGTGCGCATGCGCCTCTGCAGTCAGCAGCTCGTACAGGTTTAGGAGATTTTTTTTTACCTACAGATAAGCCTTATTATAGGCCTACCTGTAGGTAATAGTGAAAAAATAGACGATACAACCGCTTTAAGAATGCTTTCAGAAATAGACCCATTAATAGGTTTCGTTTTATTTATCACTGAACAAAATCCAAATCTAATCAATATTTGTTTTGAGTACACTTTGCCTTAAAACAACATCAATTCTTGATTTCTTCTAGATACACTTGCACACAGTTTTTGAAAGAACTCAGTAAGTGGGTTGTTCCAAACATCTTGGAGAACTAACCAGATATCTTCTGTGAATATAGGCTACCTCGAATCCTTCTGTCTCTTCATGTAAAGTAAAAGCGATCTTATGTAATAAGTAAACTGTTATCAGCAGGTGGAAATAAGTTCAATACGCTGTAAATGGACGTAGACTTCTAATGTGTCACAATGGACAGAAGGATAGCATGAGTCTTGTTAAAAATGTACCCCCACAAATAGCTATCTTATGCTACAAGGTGATGACAATGCAATGACAAAGTATTTTATGAACATACCCCCACAAATAGCTATCTTATGCTACACAGTGATGGTCCCCAGGTTAGCCCTAATTGGTGTTTGGATAGCGTAGCTATTTTTGCACTTTGAGAATCCCAGAAGTGAAAAGGTATGTTAATCTAGTGATAAAAAGATGCCTAATTAAAGAAGCATTGGCACTTTAGCAATGTAGGGAAAAGTAACAGGGTCTGTAAGAGCCCCCCAACCTTTTTTGACCCATCTATACTCACCTCTCCAGTGATCCCCTGTAGTTGCTTCCTCTACCTCAGCTGGTGCAAAACACTGGTTGATTTTGAGTACTGGGAAGCATGTCACCTCCTCCTATGTGAGGGAGTTCAGGTCTAGTGATTAGTCACTAGACCTAAGCCCCATCACGTGAAAGAGAGGGTGATGTCACTGCTTCTACGTTTTGACACCAACTGACCCTGGGTATTTTGTTACCAGTTGTAGGAAGAGATGGAGGGAAAGTACTGCAGAGGTGAGTATCAGTGGTTGGTGGTAGGGAAAGGGAGGCATTTGAGAAGGGATTTCTACTTCCCATGGCACATTTTTTAAATGAATTTCTGTAAATTAGCTTACTCCTTTATTTACAGTTTTAAGCCTATTCAGGGCTAGTGTGGTGATTTCGCTTTGGCACCCCCATGCATGGCATAGGAAGCAATCTTTAATTGCCCCTATTCTGAGCAGTTGATGATGTCCAGTTATTCCAAATTCAAAATAATCAGTTGGAATATAGTGAACATTCTGCTGCTGCTCCACATTGAGATTGGGATTGAAATTTGTCAGTGTGATAGAGTGACAAGTTAAGCTGTTGCCAAATGTTGGAAGACACCATAAAAATTTGCATTTGAGGTTCATATTTATTTTCCTTGCTGAATTGCAACACATCAACACATGCAACATGCAACACATTTTTACCTTGAACAATAATTACGAATAAGTACGTACATAATATACAAATAATAATAATACAATTATATGAATGTATTAGTATTCTATCTTCATTTCACTCTGGTCACAGAGTTTCGCTCTGTTGTATTGTTTTTATCCTGGTCACGTAGTTTTATTGTTCCACATATCACAAAATATCAATAGATGTCAAAGCATTTGGCACACCATTTATCAAAAGAAGTCATTTCACATCTCCTAGTTTGGTGAGGAACTCTCTGCCCTGCTTTTGTGTTTAGTTATAAAATTTTCTGTGTATTTTTTTCTGTGTATGGAAATTGCTGGTAGTATAAAATGTAAGCACTCCATAACAAAAGCATATTCAAGCTGCAGGTATGAAGAAGGCATTTATTCTAAGTAAAGCTGTGAAAATTTGAAACATTTCCATAAAGGCTAAGAAAAACTACCGATGCATGTTTGATGACCTATGAGATGGATTTCATTTATTTAACCTTTGATAATGGTGATTTTTTTCCCCTTGTGTTGTGAGGTCATGCATCAGAAGTAATAAGCAATATCTTTCTATTTGATTTCTAAGCGTGGCCATAGACATAACTGCAGCATGTGTTTTAGACATTTAATTTAAACATGTGTGATTTGTTTCGTTCCAAAACGAAATTTGGACAAATTTGACAATATTCGGAAATTTGGTTGTTTCTGAATTTCCGAATCATAATAGGAATTAATTTAAATAACTACAAAATAAATTATGACCATACAAAATTCCATTTGAAATAATGAATTATCCAAATCTGAACCAAATTCAAATCAAATTAGAAATAAATTCAAATTGGGAAACAAATTCAAAATGTAATCATATTGATGATTTTTGCTGATTTCCTTCAAAAACTGTGTGCAAGTGTACCTAAAAGAATTATTGCAATTTTGAAGCCAAAGGGTATTCAGATATTGATTTGCATTGGATGTTTTTTCTGTTCGCTCACTCTGCATTTTTTAAATTGATAAAAAAAGTAAAGTAAAATAAATATTTTTAAAAGGCAAAACCTTTTTTTTTCATTTTGGATAGAGTAAGGGAGGGTTATAACAACTAACAGATTTTTTTCTTGCCTTCTGTGTTCCATTGCAGAGATTTCCTTTCACTTCCTGTCCCATAGCCAACCAGGAAGTGAGACGAAATCCTTGCAAATTAAGGTAATTCCTTTGGGACCCACAGGAACTAGTGTCTCCATTGGAAGATTTCCCTACTATTACTTTTCTAAGGACAACCCGAAATTTGTGATTTTCTTTTTTACTTTGAGTTTTAATGATAATGGTAAACAGGATAAATAGAGAAGGTGAATGTCCTAAACAGGGGCACAGACAGCAATAAAAACTGACAAGTGTTCAAATTCCTCTGTACTCTGTCCAAAAAAAAAAAAAATTGCCTTTAGTTATACTTTAAGCTGGTCATTGATGATGTGATTTTCTTTTCTGCAACCACGGGTTGCAGGAAAGAAAATCGCTTGATTCCCCCATCAACACGGTCAGCGTTGATAGGGGAATCCAGCATGAAAATGTTGACATTCTGGGTTGTACCCAAGTTGGGTGTACGGATCAAATTGGGTACAATCAGCCTGCCCATAGATGGTTTGAATCTTGGCAAATCCATGCTGAACCAGCCAATATTCAAACCATCTATGTCCGGCTTTGCTGTAAGTAAAAACAGGGAACAGTACAGCCATAGAACCTTTATGGCAAATGTATGCAGAACTTGCAAGCAATGCAGGTGAGACACAGTTTGAGTATAACAACAGAGATATACGTACATAGTAAGTACAGCACATGTTTAGGGATCAAACTAAACCCCACCAGTGATTGTAAAAAAAATAATAATTAAATATTGGGTGTGTGAATTCCAAGAGTGCTGGTCAAATAGGGTACAATTAGCTTCAGCTTTATACTGCTCCATAGGACAACAGAAACAAGAAGACCATCATGTTGCTGCACAACTCACATCACAGTTAATAAGAGGACATTTTCATACATACTGTCATATACAAATGTTTATACATTATTATTATTATATTGCCTAGGAGATCTACTTTGTGGTTAAGAATGGCTGCATGGTCTTCTGGGTTGTAATTTTTTTCCAATCATGTGCAATATTTCTTATGTGATGTCTTATTGTACAAAACCAGTACACATTAAACAATAAAGCCGCGTACACACGGGCGGACTGTCTGGCCAACTTAGTCCGTCGAAACACATTTCAGCGGACAGTCCGCTCGTGTGTGAGCTTCAGCGGACTTTTTCAGCGTGCAGTCTGGCGGACTAAGTATTTCGGAATTTCCGTAATATTGTCCGTCATACTTTGGTTTCAGCGGACAATCCGCTTGTGAGTAGGCTAGTTCGACGGACTAAGTATGGCGCATGCTCAGAAAGGATTTACACGGCGAAAGGTTGCATTGCTGTGTATTGGACTTCCTATTTCTAGTCCCGTCGTACGTGCTGTACACGTCATCGCGCAAGCTTTCAACGGACTGTTTGTGCATCCGTGTGTGGTCAAGTCCGTTCATTCGAAAGTAGGACAGACTGTCCGTCGGATTGTCTGACGGACTAAGTTGGCCATACAGTCCGCCCGTGTGTACGCGGCTTTACACAAACACTGTAAGTTCTCTTCAGAAAAGAGAAACATTTTACAGTAATTTTACAGTAATTTTCTTTTGGAAGGTCTGAATTGACTCTTGAAATTTGTGTACACACTATATGAAAATCTTATGATCATTCCGAATATTGTGTGGGCCATATTGGTGATGGCCAAATTTGTCACCATTTCACAGATATGATCATACAGAGCTAGGAATAATATTCGAAAATTGGGGCCAAATATGACATTTCCAATTCATTTTTTTTGCCCTTTTGGCCACACGGGAGGGGACATTGTTAACTAACAGAGCTTCATCAGTTTTTATTTAATCACCAAAAAACATCCTGTTTTCAGGAACATATCTACATATGGCAAGAACCAGTTATGATATACAAATTAAAGTTATTCTTATTCATATTAGGCAACTTGAAATGACCTTCCACTAATCTATCTCTACTGGAAAATTTATTTAATGATTTGGCATGGGTTAGGACTACTATTACTGCACTTTGTATGCTCACCTTAGCTCTTGCACTAATCTACCTAATAAAACTACCACCTTTATTTTAATAGATTACATTTCTTAATGATGAGAAGGTGAGTTGCCTCTAAATACAATAGAGAGGATCTATTGTTCATAAATTGTACCAAATATAAAATAGGAATCTATTTTATAGTACATATCCAATCCATTTCCATTATCAGTATTTAACTCAGCTGATCTTTTTAAATGGCTTTGTATATAGTTACATAATATAGGTACATAGTTGGCGGGGGTTGAAAAAGTTCATCAAGTCCAACCTATGTGTGTGATTATATGCCAGTTTTACATTGTTTATCCATGTATGTTGTGGTCATTCAGATGCTTATCTAATCGTTTTTTGAAACTATCAATGCCCCCCTATGAGACCACCACCTGTGGAAGGGAATTCCACATCCTTGCCGCTCTTACAGTAAAGAACCCTCTACGTAGTTTAAGGTTAAACCTCTTTTCTTCTAATTTTAATGAGTGGCCGCGTGTCTTGTTACACTCCCCATCTGACCCATGAAATTGTCCTGCAAGACATTTAGGAACTGGTGAGGCTTAGACGAATGCATGGTTCCCTCCGTCCAGTCTATGTCTGGATAATTAAAATCCCCTATTATGATGACAGATATCTATTCTAACCATAACTTTAATGTCTCGGTATTGCTATGCTGACAACCCAAGAATTGACTTTGTTACATTAATGCGTCTGTTCATACCACACTTTGTTTCTTTTTCAATAGAAATATTGAAATATAAAATCCCCTATTATGATAACACTTTGCATCCTTGCTGCTAATCCAAATTGTGATAGGAGGTCCACCTTCACCTCCTCCCTCAGGTTAGGGGGCCTATAGCATACTCCCAGTATTATTTTCCCCTTAGCTTCATCCCTTTGGAGCTTTACCCAAAAGGATTCCACCTCCTCCCTAGCTCCCTTAGTGATGTCATCTCTCACATTCATTATTCTTGACATACAGGCATACCCCTCCCCCTTTTTACCTCTCTATCTCTGTAGACCCTTGAATGGTTGCCAGCCAATCATGAAAGCTGTTGAACCAAATCTCTGAAATTACCACAAAATCCAAATCCTCCTCGTGCAAGGATGGATGCAACTGGTCTAGACTACATGGCATTTTCACCAATGCCAGAAGCCTGGCAGACAAGATGGCTGAACTAGTAACTCTAGGTCATCCATCTTGTCTGACAGGCTCCTGGCATTGGTGAAAATGCCATGTAGTGTAGACCAGTTGCATACTATCCTCTTATTGGGTGTTTTGAAATTGCAACTAGGACTTGTTACTATACTTACCTTGGGTTTATGGGCTTTAGTCAACCTACCACTAATGCCCCCAATACTAACCTCTGTACTAAGTTCCGCACTGACTATTTCTACCTCTGAACCCTCCCCCCATTGCCTAGTATACTTATGTGAATGCTCCTTTTTTTCCCCCATCCCTATTCTGGTGGCAGTGGATGGCATGCACAAGTGAAGGCATAACATGCTTGTAATGACTATACTCAACTTAATTGTTATGCATGCGTGTCTTAGGCTCCATTCACATCTTGGCGTATCGGGCGTATCGTGGTAAAATCATGCAAACAGAATCGTGGGGTGCCTGTTACGCAAAAAAAGCTCTTGTGAGATGTGAATGGAGCCTTAAGGTATACAAAAAAATGTATCTTCGAACACACGATTTTCATATTAGTAATAGTAATTAAATTTTTATACATACATAAAGTTGCTGCCCTAATTTCCTATAAAAGAATTTAGTGCTATTTCATGAATAGCATCAAGGTGTTTTTTTGGTCCAGCACATGTTGATACTCTTGTAGTTTCGCAATTTTTATATATTATAATTATGATTGGGCCCATAATATAGACTTCCATGTTGTGAAAATGTATTTTTATCTGATAAAATCACAAATATTTAAACAGTATAAGAACAAGTAGTACCTAAATAATTTTTAGATATTAGATTCAAATCAAATTTGAATGCAGCCAAAAAATTCAAATCGAATAAAAAAACAAAACAAATTCCGAAAAACGAATCATTCCAACATAACAAATGTAACAAAACAAAATTGTTAACTTAAAGAATCCATCCAAAAATAACTAAATAGATTTTTTAGTTTTGCATATGTTTATTATAATCTGTACATAGTTCCACTAATGGTAATCTGTCTGAAACAATCTGTGCCACATGTATTCAGTGATGCAGTTTTTCTGGGCCTAAATCTGGCCATAGATGGATCGAAAATTCAGCCATTTTAGTAGGGACTGGCCAAATTTCGATCCATCTACGGCCATTCCCATTCAACAGGAGTCAACCTATTGATCAGCCAATCTGCTGCTTTTCTGATCTGCTGCAGTACTGATCAGTTTATTTTGGTAGCGGGGGAGTCCTGCTGTTAGAATACAATGACACACCTTGAATGGTTTGATGTGACTTACGTTCAGTTTCGAATAATCTATGAATAATCTATGGCCATCTTAAGTTCCATATCGGAGGTTGCCTTAAATTCTTTATAAACAAAGTATACTTTCTGCTTATTCCCCAGAGCTGAAACAGATAAAGCTTGTACATCTGTAAATACAGTGGCTGAGACATTGAAGAATTTAAGAAAAATTGCCACTGCCCTCCAGCCTTTTAGCCAGGGACAACCAGATGTATGGGGGAGGTGCTGGAGTGGTAAACCAGGGTGATTTAGTCTTAATTTAAAGTTAAAACTGATATTTATCTTAACAAAAATGTGTTCTAAAGTGTTTTTTAACTAATTAAAAGTGCAAACTTTATTCTGGGATGTGCCACTTTTATAAGGGCTTTAAAATCATGTCACTGGTACAAAGCATTTGGCACTACAAAAAGGAATATAGGCAAATGTAAACAGTTTACATCCAAATGGTTAAGTAAACCATTGCCACTGCAAAGCAGGCAGAATGACCTACTGGCAAGATCAAAAGGTATTTTTGAATAAAGTGCAAACTATATACAGTACCGTGCAAAAGTTTTAGGCAGGTGTGAAAAATTAGGTAAATTACGAATGCTTTCAGAAATAGAAGTGTTAATAGAAGCAGCAGCCCATCCATTAGGGGTGCAGGTGCACTGCCCCCCCCCCCATCCACGCCTCTAATCTGCATGCGGGGTGCCGGACTCATGGATTTTTTTTTAAGCACATGATTAGAGCATGAGGCTCTAATAGACTTCAAAAAAGGGTGGGCTGGGAGCACTCACACCCACTTGTGTGACAATAGCAAATTAATATTTTCTATTGTCACACTGATTCTCCTCCCGGCCAATCAGGAAGCGGGTCCTGTGACCCGTTTCCCGATTGGCCAAAAGTAGAAGTGATCCCATTGGCCTGTGATCGGAGTGACAGGATGATGGATATGGGGGATGGAAGGATGAGAATGACTGCTGTCAGCAGGGAGCCAGGGAAAAGTTTTTTTTCGGATGTGGCAGGAGGCAGAGGATTCCTACCAGCAGACTATCACAGAGGAAAGTGAGTGAGCAATGGACACCAAGAAAAGTCCACACTCTGTGCACGGACACCAGACATCCTCCTCCCCCCTCCTCATCATTAGACTGATTTCTCCCTTAAATAAGCCGGTGACCGGGGGGGGGGTGTGCAGTGTGGGCTGGAGCGATGGGGAGGGTTCCATGGTCAAGTCCGCCGTCTGCTGGCCCCGCCGAACTATAGAGCAGCAGCCTCCACTGGTTAATAGTTTCTTTTTATCAATTAACAAAATGGAAAGCAAATGAACAAAAGGGAAATACAAATCAAACAATATTTGGCATGGCCACCCTTTGCCTTCAAAACAGCATCAATTCTTAATTTTTTCTAGGTACACGGGCACTCAGTTTTTGAAAATACTTGGTAGGTAGGTTGTTCCAAACATCTTGGAGAACTAATCAGAGATCTTCTGTGGGTGTAGGCTGCCTCAAATCCTTCTGTCTCTTCATGTAATCCCAGACAGACTCCATGATGTTGAGAGGAGGGCTTTGTGGGAGCCAAACTATCACTTCCAGCGCTCCCAGCACTTTATGTTTAGGGTCATTGTCCTGTTACAGAAAAAGATTGTGGCCAATCACATGCCTCGTTGATGGCGTGGCATGATGGATAAGGATAAGTCTGTATTTCTCAGCATTGAGGTCACCATTGATCCTGACCAAATCTCCAACACAATTTACAGAAATACAGCCTTTTGCTACTGCCAAATAATTAAAATATTGACTCATCAGTCCAGAACACCTGCTACCATTTTTCTGCACCACAATTCCTATGTTGTTGTGCATAGGACATGGAAACATGGCTAAGTGACTCAACTATGCACAAAAACATAGGAACTAGGGTGCAGAAAAATGGTAGCAGGTGTTCTGTACTGATGAGTCAAAATTAAAAATATTTGTCTATAGCAAAGGGCAGTTTGTTTGTAAGGGCTACAACAGGCAGCAGTGAAGTATGGTGGAGGTGTCCTGCAAGTTTGGGGCTGCATTTACTACTACTATTTATCCATCATGTCATACCATCAGGGAGGCATGTGATTGGCCCCATTTTTTTTCTGCAGCAGGACAATGACCCAAAACATATAGCTAATGTAATTAAAGAGGAGTTTCAGCCTGTTAAAAAAAAAAAATTAAGTCAGATGCTACAAATACTGTAGCTGCTAACTTTTAATATAAAGACACTTACCTGTCCAGGATTCACCCCAAGACGATTCGTCCATCAGCTTCGGGTGCAGGCACTGGCATTGCACGTCCAGTTTCCTACTGCGTATGCGTGATTCGCACTGCACTTTTGCAGTGGGGCAATCTTACCAGGAAGTGGGAGTGGGTACCTGTCAAAACCAGGTACCCGCTCCCCCCCAAAAAGTGCCAAATGTGGCAGTGGAGGAGGGGGGAGGGTGTGAACAGGCGGAGCTTTCCTTTTTGGGTGGAGCTCTGCTTTAAGAACTATCTTCAGTGTAAAGAAGAACAAGGAGTCCTGGAAGTGATGGTTTGGCCCCCACAGAGCCCTGATCTCAACATCATCAGGTCTGCCTGGGATAACATGAAGAGGCAGAAGGATTTGAGAAAGCCTACATCCAAAGAAGATCTGTGGTTAGTCCTCTAAGATGTTTGGAACAACCTACCTGCCTTTAAGAACTTTCTGCAAGTTTGTCTAGAAGAATCGTAGAATTGATGCTGTTTTGAAAGCAAAGGGTGATCACACCAAGTATTCATAGCGCTTCACTTTTTCCACATTTTGTTATGTTACAACCTTATTCCAAAGTGGACTAAATTCATTACTGTCCTCAATACTCTACAAACAATACCCCATAATGACAACATGAAAGAATTTTGTTTGAAGTCTTTGCAAATTTATTAAAAATAAAACATGAAACAAATCACATGTACATAAGTATTCACAGCCTTTGCTCAATACTTAATTGAAGCACCTTTGGCACTGATTACAGCCTCAAATGTTTTTGAGTATGAAGCTACAAGCTTGGCACACCTATTTTTGGGCAGTTTCTCCCATTCCTCTTTGCATGATCTCTCAAGCTTCATCAGGTTGGATGGGGAGTGTTGGTTCACAGTCATTTTCAGATCTCTTCAGAGATGTTCTCTAGATGTGACAAAAGCGTTTGATAGTGTGGAGTGGGGTTACATTTGGCGAGTATTGGGGAAATATGGATTTGGCCCCTCCTTTATCGGGTGGATTAAAATGCTTTATGATAGACCTAATGCAAGATTGAAAATCCATAACGAATTTTCAGATTAGATAGAGCTGGAGAGGGGGACAAGACAGGGGTGCCCATTGTCTCCCCTGCTCTTTGCCTTGGCAATGGAGCCTTTGGCTACTTTTATAAGAAGATGCCCCGGGATAACAGGCTTTCAGAGGATGTCGGGGGAAGAAAGAATCGCATTGTACGCGGACGATATCCTGTTTTATTTGGGAGACACGGGCCATTCATTGTCAAGGGCAATGATTATAGTGGAGACATTTGGTAGTTTCTCTGGGTTGGAGATAAACTGGGAACTTTTTCCAATAGCCCTCTGCTGTTGGCAGTAGATATACTAAAATACTTGGGGATAGTTATAACAAAGGACCCTAATCATTTCATAAATAAAAACCTCATACCACTTTTGCTTAAATAAAAAAAAAAAAAATTTGTATCTGGAAGAGACTTCCGCTTACAGTGGCAGGAAGATGCAGTTTGATCAAAATGATCTGGCGGCCTCGACTGATGTATATATTGCATAATTCCCCGATGTGGATACCCAAAAAAGTGTTCGATAAAATTGAGAGTCTGTTTAGGGAACTGATATGGAAAGGGGGACAGGCTAGGTTACGCTTGCATACATTGCAGCTCCCGATGGGGGAAGGGGGTTTCTCGTTGCCTAACCCACTATATTATTATTTAGCATCACAGATGCAACAGTTAAATGGATGTGGGGACCCAGACGGAGGCACCCTAATGGAAAAATTTTGTTAACAGGTGCATTACATGATACAGTGGTTGAGGCACTAGAGACTGACTCCTTTTCCTATCGGTACTCAACAATTAAAATGATTACTAGAACATGGGGAACAATTAAAAAATTAATGGAATATAAAGGATTTAACGAACCCCGATATGGAATAATAACAACTTGCAGGAAATCCTCAGTATAGGAAAAAGTAGGGAGTGGGAAAAGCAAGGAATTAAGAGGCTAAGACAACTCTATGTGGGTAATACTCTTAAAAAATGTATGGACTTAAAGAGCGGATTTAATTTACCACAGTATACAAGCTATACATATCTACAGATATGGCATGCACTGTAAGCTCAATTTAGGAGATACTCGCTGGAATGGAAAGAAACCCCTCTCTACCAGGGAATACTTGGGGGGGGGGGGGGGGGGGCTGCAAAGGGACTAATCTCAGAAATATATGGGCAAATAAGTAAAAAGGTAAACAGGACGGGGAAACTACACGCCATAAAAGTAAATTGGGAAAAAGATATAGGAGCAATATCCCAGGCCCAATGGAGGAGAATTTTAGAGATGAGCCCGATGGTATCGGTCTCCCTCTCACAGAAGATATCGCATTTAACTACTTCAGCCCCAGACCATTTTGCTGGCCAAAGACCAGACCACTTTTTGCGATTCGGCACTGCGTCGCTTTATCTGACAATTGCGCGGTCATGCAATGTAGCTCTCAAACAAAATTGACGTCCTTATTTTCCCACAAATAGAGCTTTCTTTTGGTGGTATTTGATCACCCCTGTGGTTTTTATAGCTATAAACAAAAATAGGGCGACAATTTTGAAAAAAAACACATTATTTTTTACTTTTTGTTATAATAAATATCCCCCAAAAATATATAAAAAAAAAATGTTTCCCTCAGTTTAGGCCGATACATATTCTTCTATATATTTTTGGTAAAAAAAACCTCAATAAGCAATTATTGATTGGTTTGCGCAAAAGTTGCAATTACAAAATAGGGGATAGTTTTATGGCATTTTTATAAAAAAAAAAAAAATTTCTAGTAATGGCAGCGATCAGCGATTTTTATTGTGACTGCGACATTATGGCGGACACATCGGACATTTTTGACACATTTTTGGGACCATTGTCATTTATACAGCAATCACTGCTATACAAATGCAGTGATTCCTGTGTAAATGACACTGGCAGTGAAGGGGTTGACCAGTGGGTGGCAGTGTAGGGGTTAAGTGTTCCTAGGGGTGTGTTACTAACTTTTGGGGGCTGGGCTTTCATTTAGTGAACACTGATCTCTGCTCCAATCATATGGAGCAGAGATCAGCGTCACTTGTTGCTAGGCAGAACGGGGAGATGCTGTTTACAACGACATCTCTCCATTCAGCCGCCCCGTGAGACCATCATGGGTATGCCCGTGGCGATCAAGTCCGCGGAACCAGCGACCGGACTCACTACGGTAGCTATTTTCCGGGGGCTTGTATCAAGCCAGGAAAATTATCACAGTAAGATGGCAATCAAATACCCCTCCCACAGTACGAGATTGGACGGATACAGTAAACGAAATAAAGACGGCCTGTTTAGAAAAGTAAAAAGTGTGACAGACTGGGGGGGGGGGGGGGGGATAAATAATTAGCCCACTAGAAAGAAGATAGATCAAAAGGGTGAAAACAGAAAAAAAGACCAGGTAGCCCCAATAATAGTAAAGTAATGCTGCCTCAGGAAATTAAACCACCATGTACCAGTAAGGGAGGGAGAGGGTGGGGAATAACGGATATTAGATATAGATACCACTGTTAAGTATAGAAGCGGAGCTAAAAGGAGGAGTTGAGGTCTGGGCCGCTGGTCTTGTAGTAAATGACCCTATATCAATCCCCTTGTACAACGTCTCCTTTCCACAGGCTCCCTGCAACTCTTAAATACAGGGTGATGCAATGTCTGAACATAAGTGATTTTAATTAAAATAATGGTCAATTGATTTTGAACAGTAACACTGTTAAATTATGTAAATAAATCTAAAAAAAGAATAATGTTTAAAAAAAAAAAAGAGATATTCAATCTGGTTCAAGTCTGGGCTCACTCAAGGACATTCACAGAGTTGTCCCTTAGCCAATTCTTTGTTATCTTGGCTGTGTGCTTAGAGTTGTTGCCCTGTTGGAAGAGGAACCTTCACCCCAGTCTGAGGTCTAGAGTGTTCTGGAGCAGGTTTTTATCAAGGATGTCTCTGTACATTGCTACATTTATCTTTCACTTGATCCTGACTAGTCTCCCAGTTCCTGCATCTGAAAAACATTCCCACAGCATGATGCTGCCACCACCATGCTTCACTGTAGGGATGGTATTGGCCCGGTGATGAGCGGTGCCTGGTTTCCTCCAGTCATGTCACTTGCCATTAGGCCAAAGAGTTCAATCTTTGTTTCATCAGAGAATTTTGTTTCTCATGGTCTGAGAGTCCTTCAGGTGCCTTTTGGCAAACTCAAGATGGGCTGTCATGTGACTTTTACTGAGGAGTGGTTTCCGTCTGGCCACTCTACTATACAGGCCTGATTGATAGAGTACTGCAGAGATGGTTGTTCTTCTGAAGGATCTCCTCTCTCCACAGAGAAACACTGGAGCTCTGTCAGAGTGACCATCCAGTTTTTGGTCACCTCCTGATATAGATATTTTATAGATAGGCAACTCCTATCCTCATATTGATTAGTGGTTCCAAATTAATAATAACTACTGCAGTAGGGAACAGACACAAAAGATACGATCAGTATCTTTCCAAATAACTGCTCTCCTTTATTATGACACATTTGAAGGTTTTTATACACATGATTACGTAGGTATCACATTAATATTACAATTGTACGTTTATGGTAACAAAGGGCATTACATAGGCAGGCTAATTCTAATCAGGACTCTAAAGAATGCAAAACATGTACTGAAAACATTATTAGTGGCGTGTGCACAGTGAGGGCATTGTGCAATACATATAAAATAGAATACAATTATATACAGAACGTACAAATTTCCATTACACCTCCCAGACTAAGGTCCTTTTCCCCAAACACTCAGTTTGGCCAGGTAGCCCGCTTTAGGAAGAGTCCTGGTGGTTCCAAACTTCTTCCATTTATGGATAATGGAGGCCACTGTGCTCATTGGGACCTTCAATACTGAAGATATTTTTCTGAACTCTTCCCCAGATCTGTGCCTCAATACAATCCTGTCTCAGAGGTCTACAGTCAATTCATTGGCCTTCATGGCTTGGCTTGTGCTCTGACATGCACTGTTAACTGTGGGACCTTATATAGACAGGTGTGTGCCTTTCCAAATCATGTCCAATCAACTGAATTTACCACAGGTTGGCTCTAATCAAGTTATAGAAACATCTCAAGGATGATCAGTGGAAACAGGATGCACCTGAGCTCTATTTTGAGTGTCGTGGCAAAGGCTGTGGATACTTATGTACACAGATTTTTTTTTTAATACATTTGCAAAGATTTCAAACAAACTTCTTTCACATTGTCATTTTGAGGTATTGTTCATAGCATTTTGAGGAAAATAATGAATTTAATCCATTTTGGAATAAGGCTGTAACATAAAAAAATTGGAAAAAGTGAAGCACTGTGAATACTTTCTGGATGCACTGTATATTTTTGAATATAAACATTACATTCAAAATCCCAAATCACAACAGTGAACCCAGATTAATCAACTAAGACATACCCATATCAGTGAAAACGTGTTCCTAAAGATGAATTTAGGGTTACCTTCAGTTTTTGCACAGTTCTACAGGCTCCTCTTCTGACCTGTGTTCGGCACAGTGGTGTAGTGGTTAGAACCTTCACCTAGCAGTAAAAAGGGTTGCATGTTTGAATCCCAACCATGACACTACCTGCCTGGAGTTTGCATGTCCTCCATGTGCCTGCGTGGGTTTCCTCTGGGTACTCCGGTTACCTCCCATACTCCAAAGACATGCAGGTAGATTAATTGGCTTCTGTCCAAAATATTGGCCCCAGTATATGAATGGGGACCTTGGATTGTGGGCTCCTTGAGGGCAGGGACCAATGTGAGTGTGTGACGTACAGGGATAGGGACAATTGTAGACTCACACTCAGATTGAACTGGATGGACTGGTGTCTTTATTTAACCTTGCTAACTATGTAACTAGGTCTCACTTCCAAGCTTAAGGGCATCCAGCAGCATTATCTAGCCCAGGGATATGCAATTAGTGGACCTCCAGCTGTTGCAAAACTACAAGTCACATCCTACCTCTGGGTGTAATGCTTGTGGCTGTCAGTCTTGCTATGCCTCATGGGACTTGTAGTTCTGCAACAGCTGGTGGTCCACTAATTGCATATCCCTGATCTAGCCCATTTATTTCCTAGCCAAATGACCTTTATCTGTCTGGCACAGCCTCACATACCGTATTTGCCGGCGTATAAGACGACCCGGCATATAAGACGACCCCCTAAAAACCTGCACAGTTAAAATGTTTTGCCCGTATTCACCGTTTAAGACGACCCCCGATTCCGAGGCTTCCGACGCTTCATATCCCTCTTCTTCTTCGTTCTTGCTGGAGCCATTTCCTTCTTCCTTCTGGTGCTGGAGCCAATCACGGCGAGCAATGTATTCTATTAATGAATACAAAGCCTGCTGGGATTGGCGGAGGCTGTTACATCATCAGCCCGCGCCTCACTCTCAAAGCCAATCGGAGCAGGCTACTGTGTGTAGCCTGCTCGGATTGGCAGAGATTGCTGCTCCAATCCGAGCAGGCTCTGTATTCATTTGAATACATCGCTCACTGGGATTGGTTCAGTGGTATATACTGTATGTAGCCGAAGCTACATACAGTATTACCGGACAGCCAGAAGGCATCCCAGCAGCGGACCCGGCGTATAAGACGACCCCTCCTTTTTGCTCAGTTTTTTTAAGTGTAAAAGGTCGTCTTATACGCCGGCAAATACGGTATGAGTGTTACCAGTCTGCATAGGAATGTCTACTCCTCCAGACTAATATCCACACATCAAGACATTTTGCTATTTGCATAATGTCTCTCAAGATCCAACCCACTGTTAGCATCAGGGCTGAGGGAACTGACCCCTCCTACCAGTCATGAGCTGCCAGCATTGCATTGAGAAGCACAGGTTTTATTTAAAAAGGTTATTAGCAGAAGCAGCCGGTCCATTCATATGTTTGTATGAGTCCCCCCCCCCCCCCCCCAAGCACATAATTAGGGCCTGAGGCTCCAATTGGCTTGAAAAAGGTTAGACTCGGGGCACAGAGCACTGCGCCCCAAACCCACCCACTTATGCACATGAACACTGCACTCTCAATGGACGGCATGCCTTCCATTGAGAGCACTGTGCTGTGGTTGGTACCCATGAACCCGGAAAGAAGACCGGGTGAAGATGGAATTCATTTCAGTGGTGACAGTGTGCTGCTGAAGGGATCCGTTTTTTTAGGCAAGTCTGTCATAATGTGCCAGTAGGCGATGCATATTAGCATATTTAGACATAAGCTTGCAGGGGGACCCGTTTTTCTTTTTAACCACTTCCTGACCAGCGCACGACGATGTACGTCGACAGAATGGCACGGGCAGGCATATTTGCGTACAATATTCGATGCCGCCCTGCCATCGGGAGCGCGCCGGCGGCGGCACACTCCCGCTCTGGTCGGGACCCCCGTGAGTCCAGTCGGGAGCGGCCGAATGGAGGAGAT
This sequence comes from Lithobates pipiens, assembly GCF_037356315.1. Classification (NCBI taxonomy): domain Eukaryota; kingdom Metazoa; phylum Chordata; class Amphibia; order Anura; family Ranidae; genus Lithobates; species Lithobates pipiens. The sequence continues at coordinate 185,802,351 of NW_027507764.1, forward strand.
GCTGTGTAAACAACATTTTTCCATTCTGCCTAGCAACTAGTGACGCTGATCTCTGCTCCATGTGATTGGAGCAGAGATCAGTGTACACTAAATGAAAGCCCAACGCCACCACAGTTAGTAACACACCCCTAGGAACACTTTACCCCTACACTGCCACCCACTGGTTAACCCTTTCACTGCCAGTGTCATTTACACAGGAATCACTGCATTTATATAGCAGTGATTACTGTATAAATGACAATGGTCCCAAAAATGTGTCAAAAATGTCCGATGGGTCCCCCACAATGTCGCAGTCACAATAAAAATCGCAGATCGCCGCCATTACTAGTAAAAAAAAAATAATAAAAAATTATTAATAAAAATGCTATAAAACTATCCCTATTTTGTAAACGCTATAACTTTTGCGCAAACCAATCAATAATCGCTTATTGCGATTTTTTTTACCAAAAATATGTAGAAGAATACGTATCGGCCTAAACTGAGGGAAAAAAATGTTTTTTTATATATTTTTGGGGGATATTTATTATAACAAAAAGTAAAAAATAATGCGTTTTTTTCAAAATTGTCGCTCTATTTTTGTTTATAGCGCAAAAAATAAAAACCGCAGGGGTGATCAAATACCACCAAAAGAAAGCTCTATTTGTGGGAAAAAAAGGACGTCAATTTTGTTTGGGAGCCACGTCGCATGACCGCGCAATTGTCAGTTAAAGCGACGCAGTGCCGAATCGCAAAAAGTGGTCTGGTCTTTGACCAGCAAATTGGTCCGGTCTGAAAGTGGTTAAGATGGTTTACTACCACTTTAATTTTAGGCTTGGTGTTGCATCTTTACCCAGCTGTCTTGGGCTCTGTTGCACAAGCCCTGCATGCACTGGGCTTGACCAATCATTTCTGAGCACCAATAATAGATGACAACTCAATCCAATCTTCCTGGCAGCAAGGTCTCATGTCATCTAATGAATCTAATCTACACACGACTGGACTTTTTTCGACGGACTAGGTCCGTCAGGCTTCCCGACGGACGTTCGGCGGAGGTCTGACAGACTTTCGGACTTGGCCACACACAACCGGACTAAGTCCGTTCGAAAGTATGTAAATTTTTCGTAAATGGGACTAAACAAGGAAGTTCAATAGCTAGTAGCCAATAGCTGCCCTTGCGTCGTATTTGGTCCGTCGGACTAGCACACAGACAAATGGTTTGCACGCTAGAAAGCCAAATTTGTCCGACAGATTTGAAACATGTTTTATTTCTAGGTTTTGGTAAAAAAAAAGCTGGAGCCTACACACGATCAAATTGTCCGATGGATTACGGTCCGCCGGACCTAGTCTGCCGGAAAGTCCGATCGTGTGTACATGGCATAATGGTTCTCTGGTGTGTGTCAATATATGCCCAATGTTGCTGTACATATGTGTGCATTAACCTGATAACAGGGACCTGCAATGTTTCAAAATGTTGCGCCTGTACAATGTTATCTACAAGCTGTTTAGATACAAAGTCTGGACTTTATTCAAAGATCCAAGGTGTGCTAGTAACATATCCTTGACATGTGTTTGTGATGCAAATTGACAGTGGTCACAGCATCCTACCTTTGAAGGACGAATCCAGAAAGGTGTGTGGTGGGAATATTTCAAATATAAGTGAGTACGTGCACATAGAGATTTGTGAGTGGTTGCATCATTTAATAACAAACCACTGCAATTAAATGTGTATAGATAGTAAAGGATGTACAAAGACACTAAAGCTTTGTGTATATATATAAATATGGTCTATTAACTGAGTATATTTTTGTATGTATCTTCACACCACAATCACACGCTAAGAAAGCAATATAAATATATACCAACTCATATAAACTATATGAGACGTCATTTTGATTTGGCAGTGTTTCTACCAAATAAAAGACAACAGCAAAATCTTCCGGAGTAAAGGCTGTTTCATCTTCAATAAAAGCTTTCTTTCTAAGCAGGTTTTAATACCACTGGTTTCTGTTTTTGAAGGAATTAGATGTAAAACTATTTTCCTGCTTTTGGTTTCCTTTGTCTTGTGGTATATTGCTCCCACAGCACCATTATAATGAAAGAAGCTTGCTGAAAAACCCAGACGACAACAAACAAGCAAAACACTTAAAAAGGAGGATCTGAGGATCAATGGCTTGATGAGGTTTTACAATAGCATTAGATGAATCCTTTAGAAGCTCTAGATCTCATCAGACACGTATAAAACATTCACCTTAGGAAAAATGTACAGACTTGTTTACAGAATAAGGTATAATTAATTGAAATGATGGCTTTGCACATTGTGGGAGAATTAAAACACTTTCACTTATTGTCTTCCTGTTCTGGATGTAAATGAGTTTGTACGTATCTGACAATAACAGATAGCTGTACGCCGTGGCTTTTTTATTGATTCAACATTTGAAGAAGAGATTTGGAAAGTGTAAGAGCTGATTTGTGGATGATCAGTCCCTTGAAAATGATATTTTTTTAAAATGCCTGTATATTGTTAAGTGCATGTTGGACAACAACCCAATAAGCTGTGGGTTATATAACGGAAAATTGTATCATACTTACCGTAATTTTCCTTTCCTGGTGCCAATCCATGGCAGCATACCTGTGATAGGCTCCGCCTCTACTCCGCCTTCAGTACTAGTGAATAATATAAATTAAAGGGCATTGTCCCTACCCCAATATTCTTCGTAATATAGAATACCGAGGATGAGAGTTTATGCTGCCATGGATTGGCACCAGGAAAGGAAAATTATAGTAAGTATGATACAATTTTTATTTTCCTGGTGCCTCCATGGCAGCATATCTGTGATAAATAACTATCTCACACAGGTGGGTTTAATACTTTAACGAAAAATTTTCATCAGATACAAACATAGCAGCACGCAGTGCTCTTCTCCCAAACTCTACAGTCGTAAGAGCTCCGGGATCAACACGATAATGCTTAAGGAATGTGTGTCGAGAAGACCAAGTGGCGGCCCTGCATACTGTTTCCAAAGAAACATTTGCCCTCACTGCCCAAGAAGCTGATACCACCCTTGTTGTAAGAGCATTCATCTGAGCTGGAGATTCCAAGTTCTTCACTCTGTATGCTTTCTGAATTAGTTTGACAACCCAGGATTAGGGATGAGCCGAACACCCCCCTGTTCGGTTCGCACCAGAACCTGCGAACAGACCTAAACTTCGTGTGAACTTTAGAACCCTATTAAAGTCTATGGGACTCGAACGTTCACAATCTAAAGTGCTCATTTTAAAGGGTAATATGCAGGTTACTGTCCTAAAAAGTGTTTGGGGACCTGGGTCCTGCCCCAGGGGACATGGATCAATGCAAAAAAAAGTTTTAAAAACGGCCGTTTTTTCAGGAGCAGTGATTTTAATAATGATTAAAGTGAAACAATAAAAGTGTAATATTCCTTTAAATTTCGTAGCTGGGGGGTATCTATAGTATGCCTGTGAAGGGGCGCATGTTTCTGGTGCTTAGAACTGTCCCTGCACAAAGTGTCATTTGTGCAGGAAAAAAAGTCTTTTAAAATCACTTGCGGCTAAATTGTCGGGTCTCCGTAATACAGAGAACACTCAATGAGTGTTCTCTGTATTAGCCGACAATTCATTCATTCATTGATTAAAAAAAAAAAAAAGCGTGGGGGTTCCCCTAAATTCAATTACCAGGCCCTTCAGGTCTGACATGGATATTAAGGGGAACCCCGTGTCAAATTAAAAAAAAAAATTGACGTGGGGGTCCCCCCAAATATCCATACCAGACCCTTCAGGTCTGATATGGATATTAAGGGGAACCCCGCATCAAATTTTTTAAAAAAATTGACGTGGGGGTCCCCCTAAAAATCCATATCAGACCCTTTATCCGAGCACGCAACCTGGCAGGCTGCAGGAAAAGAGAGGGGGACGAGAGAGCGGCCCCCCCTCCCTCCTGAACCGTACCAGGCCACATACCCTCAACATTGGGAGGATGCTTTGGGGGTCTGTGACCCCTCAAAGCACCTTGTCCCCATGTTGATAAGGACAAGGGCCTCATCCTCACAACCCTGGCCGTTGGTTGTGAGGGTCTGCGGGCGGGGGGCTTATCAGAATCTGGAAGCCCCCTTTAACAAGGGGACCCCCAGATCCCGGCCCCCCCCTGTTTGAAATGGTAAGGGGGTACAAAAGTACCCCTACCATTTCACAAAGAAAGTGTCAAAATGGTTAAATAAGACAAACACACTTTTGAAAAATTCCTTTATTAAAAATGAAAAAAATAAAAAAAAGATTCCAGCGGTGCTAATCCACTCTTGCTATCCAGCGACGGATCTCCGGGGTCCAGCGATGGATGATCATATCCAGCGACGGGGGATCTCTCAGTCCAACGCTGTCCATACATCCTTCTTCTGTCTCCACTCCGGAGACAATGCAGAGAGCCCAGCGCTGACGTTTCTTATATTAGGAGGGCGGGGCCACCCGTCACCTGACCCCGCCCCCTCTGACGCTGGTGAAGGGAGCCAGGGGTTCCCCAGTGACGTGTGGGTGACCCCGCCCCCTCTGATGTAACGGAAACCTGCGTTACATCAGAGGGGGCGGGGTCACCCGCACTTTAGATTTCTCCCATAGACAGTATAGGGTGTTCCGGCTTTTTGAATTTGCTGCGAACAGCCCAAATTGTTCACTGTTCGCTGAACAGGCGAACAGGCAATGTTCGAGTAGAACATGAGTTCGACTCGAACTCGAAGCTCATCCCTACCCAGGATGCCAAGGTTCTGGTAGAAGCTTCCTTTCCTTTATTCTTACCCCATGGGATGATGAGTAATTTTTCAGAATTCCTGAAACTCGCTGTGGCTTCCAAGTAGGCCCTGAGGACTTTGGATATGTCTAACTCGTGACAGGAGTTTGATTCTGAGTCCATGAAAACTGGTAACGCCCATGGTTCTGACCCGCTTTGCCATAACCAAGTGCAGCATTGAATTGGCCGAACAATGGATTGTGTCAATCACAGCTTCTCCTACGAAATCCGCCGCCATCTCTTTGTAAGCGATGCTGGGAGGGGGAAGGTCCACACCCTAGATGACGACTCCGTAGTCGAAACGCGTTGGGTGGACGCCTTTGCAGACATCGCTTACATTCATTTATTTACACGTTGTTTTGATATCTTCAAAATGTGAGTGTTTTTTTATTCACCTTTTATAATAAAGCAACTTTTGCATGACAATGTTACGCTATGTTAGATTTCTATCTCTACGGTTTTATGTACAATACCACTACTCCATCCTTTATTGAATAATAACGAGCTTCTGCCAACTTGATGTTGCGGTGTGAGCTGAGTGTGTGGACTACCTATACCTATCGGGCCGAGTTCCATATATAAGCCTACATGACTTGGGGGGCGTATGCCTAGCTAAGTCCAAGCTTTCCGGTAAGCCTCCTACAGTCTCACGGTGGTGGTGGTGTTGCATGCGGGAAGAGTACACCTTGGAAGCCTTTATATAATCAGGCACTGAACTTTATCTTTTTGGGACTGTATTAGCACTTGCACTTTTAAAGAAAAGTTGTTATTGATTATATATTTTTTCACTTAATATTGTTTGGATCTTAATTTTTTGGGTTCACGGAGTACACGTGAATTAGATTTAATTCTATATGCTTTATATTTTTATATATACTGTATATATATATGTATATGTTTGCACGTATATTTTGAATATAACACTTTAGTATAGCGCTACACATATTTCCCCTTTCAGAATTTTTACTGCTCATTAGCATTGTTAAACGGATTGTCTAAGAAAGATGTTGCCGTCTCCATTGTATTAAGAATCCCATCTGGAATTGTCTCAGATGCCAGTGAGATCATGGAACTAGAGGTATGCACGAGGACACTGTGAGGCTGATAAATGGGACCTCTCTATGATCTTGGATACCTTCTGAATGATGCCCTCCATCTTCATTTGGGGTAGGTGCGTATCGAACATTGCTCCTAGGTAAACCATCTGTTGTGTTGGAACTAATTGGCTCTTCCGATGGTTTACCAGCCACCCGAACTCTGACAACGACTGAAGAAGAATCTCTCTGTGGACTATAAGCTGGCTCGGGTTGTTTGACAGCAAGAGGATATCATCCAGGTAATAATAAATTCTTAATCCCCTCTCTCTCAGAGGGGCGAAAACAGATATCAACACTTTTGTGAACACTCAAGGGGAGGTGCACAGCCCAAAGGGCAGAGCCTGAAATTGCAGGTGGACATGACCTTAAGTATTTTTGGAAGGATGGTAGAATAGGGACGTGGAGGTAAGAATCTTGCAGGTCAAAACCAATCTCCTGGTTGTATAGTTTGGATAATCATTTGGAGCGACCCCATCTTGAAGCTTTCGAGATGGATGTGTTGATTTAGCTTTTTCAACTCTATTACAGATCTCCAGTCGCCTGGAATAAAAACCTGTAAATCGTTCCGATGGGGGGACAGGTATTGCTGCCCCTTGATGCTGCAGGGACTCCAAAAATTGGTTTAAGGTCAGTGCTTTCTGTGGGGAGGCTGGTAACTGTGTTTCTTTGAAGGATGTGTGAGGAGGCTGCTGAGAGAAAGTCCAGAAGTGACCATACCGGATCGTTGATAGTACTCATGGGTCTTGACATTTGGAGGCCCAGATGGGGAAAATGTTTCTTAATCGGGCTCCCACTGGGGGGCATCTCCGTCTCTTTGATGTCAAAAAGACTTTGTCCCCTCTTGGGGAGCAGTGAGTTTTTCTTTCTGGCTCCCAAAAAAGAAGTCTGGGTGCCTCTCCCCGATTTCTTGTTGTCCCTAAAGGGGCGAGACTGCCTGAAGTCTCTAGAATTTAATTGCCGGAATCGGGATAAATAGGTCCTTGTTCTCCGGACCTTCCTTCCTGAGTGAGTAAGCCAGATTTGCTCCCTGTTACTCTGGAGATTGCTTTGTCGAGTTTCTCGTCAAACAAAGATTTTTCACCAAAGGGAATCTTGCACCAATTCTGCTTTGATGCTAGATCGGCTGTTCAAGATTTTAGCCATAATGCACGCTTTGCCATAACCGAGTGCAGCATTGAATTGGCCGAACAATGGATTGTGTCAATCGCAGCTTCTCATACGAAATCCGACGCCAACTTAAGCTCCTCCAGAGCTTTGATTATGTCCTCTTTAGGAACATCTTGGTACAGGGCTGTCTCAACATTTTCTGCCCAAGACCTGATGGCATTGGAAACAGATGTCAGTGCAATGGCTGGTCTGCAAGTCACCCCTGCTGCTAGATAGCTCCTCTTGAGGTCTAGGTCAATATGTCTATCTAGGGGATCCTTGAAAGACGTTGAATCCTCCATTGGCAGTGTTACATTTTTTGCCAGGCGCACTACAGCTGCATCAACCACATGCATTGAACTTAAGGACCGAGTATCCGAATCTGCCAGTGGATACAGTTTGGATAAGCGTGCTAGAGAAAACTTCTTATCAGTTTTGTTCCACTCATCCTCTATGATCTCTCTGATCTCCCGCATTAATGGGAAAAAGATTTGCTTTCTCTTGAGGAATGGGAAATGGGTTTTTGATTTTGATTTTTGAGGAGGCTGTTCCTTACCGCTTGTACAAAGGGTTGAACCAGGGAGAAGTTGAAACCAGATGGTTCAGTATCATCTGAGGACTCCTCGGATGAGTCTACCGGAGGAGTTTGTTTAGCTGTTTTTCCTGATGGAGGCTAAGGAGTACTAACAGCTGATGTACCCGGAATGTCGGGGTCCAAATCCGATACCTGTGCAGCTTGTTAAACCAGGTGAGCAGGAATCATGGCTGTCAATTCAGAAAGAGAGTCTTTCATGGTTTGTTTAAGTAGGCCAACCACCTGTTGGCCTTCTAATTCCCGGTTAGCTGCATAGTCCCTGAGACAGTCTCTGCAGACAAGTTTATCAGGGAGTAGAACCGCGCCACAGGCCCAGCATTTTTTCCTTGACGCCCGCGGTGGAGGCGAAGGCATATGACGATGTCTATGAGATCCTGATCTTCTAGAAGATTTATGATACGAAGAGCGTGACTTCCGCTCAGGACTATCGTCATTGTCATGGCGCCTTGAGGACTTTCCAGACTGCTTTGCAGGAACAGGGCTGAAACAAAGTTTGTTTATCAGTGGTGCACTCTTTTTTTCTTTAAATACACACGTACAGGTGGTCCACATACCTATTGGATACAAGAGGATCTTCACTATGAGACAAATGGCTCATGGTGAATTTATGGGAAGGAGGATCAGCTGTAGAAAGGCGAAGTAAGAAAACAAAAATAAATATAGAGTCTATTTGTATAACAATATAACCAAAGTCTTTGCAATAGGAGTGTGAATAAACCTGTAAAACTACAGGTAAAACTGAATTAATTTGGACTGCAGGGCACACACTTGCAATGCAGAGCAGCCCTGAGCAAAATTTTAAGTAAAAAGGGGAGGGGAAGTAAATTGAATGGACTTTCCCTATTACTAGCAAAAAGACATAATCTAAGCTGTTTTCCCTATACCAAGTCTCAACGCCCAATGCGCGTGCGCACTAGCAGGTGGAGGAGGCAATTGCAGATACAGTCACCAGCTATATCCATAGCTCCGTCGTTCAGCTCTGACAGTCTCTCCCTCTCCCCTGCCAGAACGGCAAACCAGTGAGAGGGAGAAAACAGGGAACCGAGGCCATGGTAAGAAAGGACACAAGGCTAGAGAAATACATGATATTAGAAAATACATGAGAAAAGGCAAACAAAAGGCAAATAAAATGGCAATTCTGCGCATGCGTGGACCGGGAATAAATATCTAAAAGGGAGCAAAAAATGTCTTCCTTTTTTTTAACTTGTAAAATGTAATTACCAGGGGTCAAAAATACCACAGTCATGGAGGCAAAAAAGGTAAACTTGACCTGACCAAGAAGGAAGAGAAGCTGATCCTCCTGCCGTTATCACCAGCATTTGTTTTTTTGGCAATTCAGCAGACTGCGTTCCTATGAGGAAACTCTGCAAGACCCCAAAAGATCCACAGAATGAATTCCCAGTCTTATCAGCGCTAATAGTGGCCCAAGAACAGGAACTGTGCATGGGAGAGGCTTAACCCGGCGGATGCTGCCGACTGGAGAGGTATGGACATACTGCTACTCTTCACCAGTTCCAGAGGTATGAGTGAAAAAAAGGAGAATGTTGGGGGAGGGACAATGCCCTTTAATTTATGCTATTCACTAGTCCTGAAGGCAGAGTAGAGGTGGGAGCTCTATCACAGGTATGCTGCTATGGAGGCACCAGGAAAATAAATTATTATAGCATCTGCAGAAAACATGAACATACTAGGGTTGATTTAATAAAACTGGAGAATTCAAAATATAGTGCAGTTGTGCATGGTAGCCAATCAGCTTCTAACTTCAGCTTATTCAATTCAGCTTTGACAAACAAACCTAGAAGCTGATTGGTTTCTACGCAGAGCTGCACCAGATTTTGTAGTCTCCAGTTTTAATAAATTAACCCCTCAATATGCTTAAACAGCTGTGTACTGTACAATTAGCAAGACTGGCATCATATTTTCCCTAAACACAATTGTACACCCCAGGGGTATAGCTGGAAAACTAAGGGCCCCATGGCAAAATTTTAAAGGGCCCCCAACCGAAAAAAAACCCACTATTGTTCAAGACTCCAATTAGGAGGTACAGGTGTTGAAACCAAGGTACTACAACAGTTGCTTAACATTACCAAGCTATCTCAATGCAATGGTGGTGATTTACTAAATGCAAATAGACTGTGCACTTTGCAAGTGCAGGTGCCCTCATTTTCCATAACGCTTAATGAATGTGGTAAAGTTCTGCTGATTTTCATCATCCAGTCATGCACAAGTAAAAATGCTGTTTTCAATTTTCCTTGCACCTGATTGGGTATTCTTTACAAAGGAAGCTTTACCACATTCACAAATTAAATGAGAGCAACTTGCAAAGCACACGGTCTGTTTTCACTTACTAAATCAACCCCAGAGTCTAAACAACAATTTTGAGCAAATACCAGCGGATTCTATATGTTTTAAACCCTGATGAAGGGGACAATGTGCGATCTCCAAAATAAGGTGGCTGTGGCACCTAATATTCTTGGAATAAAACCTAATTTTAGACTCTAAGGCCGCGTACACACGCGGGGACTGTTCGCCCAACTTTGTCCGTCAAACAGTTTCGGCAAACAGTCCGCTCAAAATTAGCATGGACGGACATGGCCACACACGACGAACGAACAGTTTGCTGAAACCGTGCGCGATGACGTGAACGGCACGTACGACGGGACGAAAAATACGACGTCCTATACACTGCATTATAACTTTCGGCGTGTTAAGCCTTTCTGAGCATGCGCGGAACTTAGTTTGTCGAACAAGCCTACACACGGGCGGACTGTTCGCTCAAACAAGGTTTCAGCGGACAGTTTTACGGAATTTCCGAAAAACCTTGTTCGTCAAACTGTCCGCTGAAACTGTCCGCTGAAAGCCCACACACGAGCGGACTGTCCGCCCAAACACTGTTCAGCGGACAAAGTTGGGCGAACAGTCCGCCCGTGTGTACGCGGCCTAAGGCTGCATTCACACCTGAGTGTTTTGTAGCTTGAAGCCTGAAGCTACAAAATGCTGGAGGGGAAAAAATCCATTATTCTCAATGTTGATGGTTCACATCTCAACTCCATGTCATCTGAAGCCGAATGCCTGAAGCTCAAACAAGTTCCGACCCTTTTTTGTCGCTCGAATCGGGCAGATTTGGGCATTTTTCTTCTTTTTACATTGGTGACCTTTTGCCCTGCACAAAGTCACGGCAAAACGCCGCAAAAAAATGGCTGTAAAAAATGCCGCAAAAACTGCTGCAAAATCGCGCTAAATTTGTGCGATTTTCTGCCTGAAAATGCTATGCTCAGGTGTGAATGCAGCCTAATTTTAATGTAGCACTTTCATTTTTCAGACTCAAATATTACTTCCATGTTTTGAGGTTATTTTGGCAGTTCCTCAGTTCACAGGAGCAGCTCACCCAGATTCCCTCACCGGGATACCAATAGAGTTTTACCAAATACGCCAATAGCACATAAGCAATAATTACTTAGGCCACTTTCACAATGAGGTGCTTTACAGGCGCTATAACGCTAAAAATAACACCTGCAAAGCGCCTGTAAAGTGCCTCTCCCATGACCCCAGTGTGAAAGCACTGGAGCGGTGCGCTGGCAGGACGCTCAAAAAAGTCCTGCAAGCAGCTTCTTTTTCAATTAACAATTTTTATTAGGATATTCAAAATGAAAATATCAACATTACACAATCTTGCAGAAATCAGCAGTTGCTAAAAGTGCAGCGGTAGGGTGTACATGTAAAGCGTGACTTTCAATTGCGGTATCTGTGATGCAAAGGCTGGTAGAGCAATATCAACAATTACTGTCATACAGGGCCCTACAAAAGTAGTCTGCAAGGTGCGCAGATAGTAATGCACAGAATTAGTAGTGGAAAGGAAAAGCGAGAAAAGAGAAAAAAAAGAGTGGGGGAGTGGGGGGGGGGGGGGGAGAGAAGGGGAAGAAGGAATTAAGGATTTGATGGATTGATAGACTACCATCCCAGCTCCCAGGCCAGCTCACCGTGTGTCCTCCCGAAGATGCCAACACTCCCAGATCGCATTGTGTTCATCCAGCTTATCTCTCATTTTGGTCGTCATTTTTTCTATCAGTTCAACATCTTTAATTCTAGCGTACAGGGCCTCTTGGGATGGGGGTGTGTTTTTTTTTTTTTTACAGTTTAAGGCTATTTGACAGCGGGCTGCTGTGAGTATGTGTCTAAGTAATTTCTTGCATGGTTTGGCCATTTTCGGTTGAGATAGACCAAATAGGAAAAATTTTGGTGTGAAGGGTATGGGTGTTTCAAAGAGGTGGATCAATAATTGTTGGATGGAATTCCAGTATGGAGTTATTAGGGGACACGTCCAATAGATGTGGAAGAGAGAGCCCCTTTCGCGCTGGCAATGCCAGCATCGATCAGAAGTGGAGGGATAGATTTTATGCAGGAGTTCTGGAGTCTGATACCAAAAGTAGAGAATCTTATAAGAATTTTCTTTATAGAGAATGCATACAGAGCTCTTGGTTGCCTGACTCCAGACTGCCTGCCATGCCTCCACTGGGAGTTCCTCCCCCAGCTCTCTCTCCCACCTCATCATGTACGCCTGTTTGCCTTTTGTGGTCATTGGTAATGCGTTAAGGAGCTGAAATATATCTGATATCAGGCCCACAAGCAGCTTCTTTAAGGCTCTTTAGGAGCAGTGTATACACCACTCCTAAAGCGCCCCTGCCCATTGAAATCAATTAGCAGCGCCACTGAAGTGCTGGCAAAGCGCTGCAAAGGCGGGCATTTTTAACCCTTTTTCAGGCGCTAGAGGGGGTTAAAAGCATCCCACTAGTGGGCAAAAAGGGCAGCTAAAACGACGGTGAATCGCCGCTAACAATAGCGGGCGCTTTACCGCCTACGCCCGGCATGGTTCAGTGTGAAAGTGCCCTTAAGGTTTCAGCACCATCAAATTACCGCTTCAGATAGCAGAATGAGACAGTGCAGAGTGGTACAAAATATCTTGGAAATTGTTTACTTCTGTTACTTAGGCTGACCCCATCCAGATCTCCATCAGCATGGGACCCATGAAGAATTTGACAGCTTACCCAATTGCTGCTGTCATTTGTAAAAGCAGAAGCCAGTAGAGGAAGTCTTCCACTACTCTCTTCCTCTGCCCTGATCTGCATTAGATGTATTCATCATTTGTTTGTACACTGGTTTTGCTGGAACATTATTTTAGATGATGCTGAATCACTCTTCTTGCTGCCTTTCACATGTATAAAGCCAGATGTAAAGCCAATATTAAAAAAGTACCAATTAGATTCAAACATGCCTTTTATGATTGAATGTACTTAGCGATGCTGAGAGGGAAAAGAAAGGAAATCTTCAGCACAGGCTTTAGGAACTAAACTCATATGGAGCCATGTGGGCTTATTTTGCAGGAGATTAAACAAAAACGCTATTTAAACTAAGCTGAATACATTTTCTAATTTAATTAAATTGCAATGTTTACTGGAGTACTAGTAGCTCATTGAAAGCATTTACTTGTTTCCTGGAATTGTTTTTTCAGCATTTACTATACAATACACTAGTTTCTTTTCCTGTTAAAAAATTTGTAGAAATGATCAAGGCACCTTAATATGTAATTGCAGTCAGTCGGCAGGGTGCAGTACACTATAAAATATAGACAGCATATATAGCAACTTATATAGCAACTTAGTGTATGGAATACAATCAGCGCTACCACAATAATGTGATATCCTTACCTAATAAATCCTATATAATAAAAAAAAAGATATTTTAGTGTTTAATATTCAGTTGCTGCTGTACACTTCTAGTGATTTCACTCCATCAATTAACACAAAGTAACTCATATAGTGCAGCGTTACTGAAAATACCACTAAGCTCTTATACGTAATGCTCTCTAATAAGGGTTCTCTGCATAAAAATCAAAACAAATCATAAATTGCCACAAAACAAATTTCATAAATGATCCACCGCAGTGTCCTTTTATTGCCAATCAGCTTCTGACACCAAAAAGTGCACACCACCATCAGTTGAAAAACCTGCTCAGCTCCTAGATGAGTTCAATAGGCTCTATGAACAATCACTCCTGCAAAACACCCTGCTACGATCTCCTTCCTCCCCTCCAGGGATCCAGCTCTGTTAACGCGTCTCTTTGCTCAGCGAACCACATGCAATCAAAAAAGCAAACTACATAGTGCTCTCCATTTCACATAGAGTTTTTTAAATGTCCCCATAAAAACCACACTTACAAAATATACAAGTATAAAGCTTTGTAGTGTCTAATATGTCTGCTTGCTCACCACTCCGCATGCATGTCTCGGGCTTGACTTCTTCCTCCTAAGTCAAGCCTGTTTGCCTCTCATTGGACTTCTTCAGTAGTTTCCTCCACCCCAAACTAGCTCACCCATTTCTTTATGGACCTTGGTTTGTGCACTGGTCCAAATCATTTGGTGGAAGGGGATTATGGTGTGTTTTTTTTTCAGGGGTTGCGCCCCTTTGTTCCAGTGAAGAGAACTCTTAAGGCACCAGCATGCCAAGACATTTTGGACATTTTCATGCTACCAACTTTGTGGGAAGAGTGTGGGGATTGCCCCTTCCTGTTCCAACATGACTGCGCACCAGTGCACAAAACAAGGTACCTAAAGACATGGATGAGCGAGTTTGGAGTCCTGATCTCAACCCGATAGAATACCTTTGGGATGAATTAGAGTGGAGACTGCGAACCAGGTCTTCTTGTCCAACATCAGTGCCTGACCTCACAAAAGCACTTCTGGAGGAATGGTCAAACATTCCCATAGACACACTCCTAAAACTTGTGGACAACCTTTCCAGAAGAGTTGAAACTGTTATAGCTCCAACTCAATTATTAACCCTACAGACTAAGACTGGGATACTATTAATGTTAATGTGCTTGTAAAGGCAGGTGTTCCAATACTTTTGGTAATACAATGTATATTATTTTATATTTTTTTATTTTGCTAGTCCAATAAAATCGTGTATCTTTTAGGTGCCATTACATAGTTAGATATCCCTGTTAAAATAACAGGTAAGATACAAATGAAATACAAAGAGAAATGATCACAGCAGCTATTTTTAGATCATGCTTACAATAGTAATCACTGCTGACCCATGAGATTGGAGAATGAATGCATAAATTGTACTGATAACACTTCTGTAATGTTCATTGAAGGATTGCTTTTTCTCTTTAACAGTTGTACTCTCTCTTCGTCTCTGGGTAAGTGATATGATGGACCTCTCTTATAATCTGGAAAGCCAACTGAAAATAAAGCTGCCTTGCAATATAATACTTCCACTTGAGATCTAAAAGAAACGAATGCTGTATAAAGCCTCCAATCTTCTTAGAAAGATGTATTGGAACTGCAGTGTAATCACAGCCGGATCTAATGTGAGGCCACCAAAGCCACAGCAGAATTTATGAGTCTGACATAAGTTCAGAAGCTTGTTCCCAGAAATAATAGCTTTAGGTCTTGGTACAATCACCAAAAGGCGCAGAAGAATGTGTTGAAGCAGTGGAGACCAAATAGGGCCCTTGGTTATCCTGCTTTTCTCCGTATAGTCCGCCTCTATCATCCCAATGTATTTGAAATGTTATTTTTCGCTTGACAAAAAAAACAAAAAAACTCTCAAAACTAATATGTAGTAAAATGATATAGAAAAAGTGATAACAAAGCAAGAGAATAAAAGAACAAGACACAGTCGCTGTAAATCTGAGGGGTTGATCTGAAATGAGTGGAAGCTCTGCTGATTTTATCATCCAAAATGCTGTTTTTTGTTTTCCTTGCACGTCCCTCTCAGATGTACAGTGACTGCACTTCCAAGTGCACTTTCAGTGCAATTTCAAGTGCACTTTGCACTTGTAGTTTGCTCTTGAAGTGCAAAGTGGATTTGCCTTTTGTAAATAACCCCCATTGCCTACAGAAAGTGGCCTGGTCACTCAGCTGTTCATTTCCTTACTTATACCATGACCGAACCACAATTTTTTTTTATAAGATATTTATTATATTACAATATATTATCTATATAGCAGCAACAAACAGTTTATTAGAAAGTCAGTTCATTAGTAAAAACAGAACATTTTATGGGGACAAATTAACCAATTAAATTGCAGGGAGATTATAAATAGAATATACAAGCAGTTGCATGGGGGGGGGGGTTATTTACGAAAGGAAAATCCACTTTACACTGCAAGTGCACGTTAAAGGGATTGTAAAGTCATTTTTTTTTTAAATAACAAACATACTTACCTCCACTGTGCTGCTCGTTTTGCACAGAGTGGCCCCGAACCTGCTCTTCCCTCGGCGGCTGTCTCTGCTTCCTTCCGCAGGTACTTCTCACGTTCATGCGAGCTTCCTCGCATGGTGAGAAGCACCTGCGGGCGCGCTCCCATGATAGAGACGGCAGCTATAGCCTCTCGCTGTATCACACGGCCCCGTCCCCTGGCGTGCCTCGCCATTGGATGTGATTGACAGCAGCGCGAGCCAATGGCTGCGCTTCTTTCAATCCATCCACTCCAGCCAATCAGCGGCCAGGCTGAGCGGCGAAGAGGATGTCGGGGGCGAGCGCGGGACTTTCGAGAGGTCAGGTAAGTAAAACGGGGGGACTGGGAGCGCCGGCACTGTGAGATGTTTTTTTACCTTAATGCATAGAATGCATTAAGGTGAAAAAACATTTACCTTCACAACCCCTTTAAAGTTTGGAACCTTGGAAGTGCAGTCGCTGTAAATGTAAGGGGTAGATCTGAAATGAGTGGAAGCTCTGCTAATTTTATCATCTATTCGTGTGCAAGCTAAAATGCTGTTTTTTCTTTTCCTTGCATGTCCCCCTCGGATCTACAGTGACTTTACTTTCAAGTGCATTTTCAGTGCAAAGTGGATTTTGATTTAGTAAATAACCCCCATGGCTCATATCCCTGTGTGTATAAACCTTAGACCATACAGTGGAATTGTAGACTCATTAGATTTTTCCTAAAACCCATCTCCTGTCAAATTTTAAAACAGGAAACTGTTAGAATCTTTACCAGATTCTTATTTTCTTTGGCATCCTGCATCATGTGAATAAATCTCTCCTACAGAGACACAGACATAACCAAAAAACATATTTTTACAAGGGTTAGAACCTCTGACAATATTTTTGTGGCTGTCTTTAAAGCCCTACTACAAATGTTTTACAATCCTTTCCAATCACCACTATCTAACCCATGCTTTTATGCATTTTTACCTCCTTACCGTGCAAAGCCAGATGTACTGTATTCACCTAAGTCCTCCTTCCGGGTCCCTTGCCACTGCTGGTTCCAGGTGGGGGGACTACTGATCGAGTGCTGTGATGTCCCCCTCCAGGATCTCTGGTCCCCTGTGATGACATTATCCTCTTCTGGATACTGAGTGGATCCCACTGCTGGACATCCAATAGGAAGTGTCTATGTCATACAGCCATTGATATGGGTACCCGAAGACGGCCCCTTCCAGAAAGTAAACTTAGGAGGAGAAGACTCAGGCCATATTGTGACCACCACTTAAGGTAAGTAATAAGGGGAGTTTCACAGCTGCAGCTACTAGACTAGGTTATGTGGGGAGAGAAAAATGGAGGGGGGGTGGTAGAAATGGAAACATTCCACCTCAGAACTGCAGCAAATGTGCACTGATAGGCCCTAGGCAAGGTAGTAGCATTACCCCCCATTCCTTAAACTGCCATTGATAAGGGTTGAAACAGGTATGGAAAAGCTGCCCTGTTTGCATTGTCTGTACTGAAACAGTCCCATCAGACACAAATTGCTTACAAATGCTTGCTTACTTGTAAAGGACTAGGTGGATGCGCAATCATACTGGCTTATGACAGGAGCATGAAGACTGTATCTAGGCCCTGGACAGCCACCGTGCCTTAGGCTCCTGCCTATTTTGCCTTTTGAATGACCAACCGTAAATAGGTTTCATGGAAGACGAGACAGGGGTTGAGAGGGAGAAGATACCTCCCCAGAATTGCATTAAGGGTGAGGGACAGGGATTGGGAAGGGTTACGGACAAAGGCATGCCCACGTGGTGTTCCGGGTGTGCCCAGGCACACCCTAATCATCCCTGTGCTCTGTGTGTGTGTTTCGCACCTTTTGTTTTGTGTTGACTGTCTGCAGCATCTCCCTGTGTAATTCAGTCACCAACACTGCCTGGGGTCAGGTCCGGCTGGCAAAAACAGCTGTGTGCTGCGAGTGGGAGGACTAAGCAGGGAGGGAATTAGGACCACAGCCGTGGAGTAACCCAGCCCAGAGCAGCATTTGCCGATGCAGCTTTTATAGTTCCGGGTGCAGGTCCCGCTGGCGCCGGCGGAGTGATCTACATCTGCACTCCGCCCCCCTCTCCGGCCTGGATAGCGGCAGACGAGTGGTGAGTGAGTGAGAGAGACAGCACTGAGCAGGGCAGTGGGTGGGCAAATGATGCACCAAAAAGAAATAGCCAACAAATTGCTGAACCTTACCCTGGCTTGTCACTATATATATATATATATATATATATATATATATATATATATATATATATATGGTCTAGAGCCCTCTGACCGATACGTATAAGGATGACAAACAAGGTTAACATAAACTCCCTTCCCAGAAATGGACCTGAAAGTGTGCCCTGGTCTAACGTACGGTATACCAAAATAAGGGGGCATACCCTAGATAGAGAAATGGGTATAAATGAGATAAATATGAAATGGAGTGAAATGAGTACTCTCATGAGGAGTATAATGCCTGAGAAATGCCCTAAAAAGGGGATGGGTGGGTGGGTATCGCGCACCGGAACCGACGAGGAAGGCAGGCGAACGGGCTAGTTATATACCCCACCGGGCTCCTCCCATAATTCCAGGCCACCATACTGGCCTTTCTATTTATGGCCTAGAGCCCTCTGACCGATACGTATAAGGATGACAAACAAGGTTAACATAAACTCCCTTCCCAGAAATGGACCTGAAAGTGTGCCCTGGTCTAACGTACGGTATACCAAAATAAGGGGGCAAAAACATTCAGGTAGGGGTTGTATTTTATTGTTTCAAGTTTGAGACTGGGTGAGTTTAACAAAGGCCTGGGCCATCTCCACTTGCGGGTTGGGTATGTAACGGGCGAAACAGGTGGACTTCCATCTGCCCAACTTCTTGATAACATGGTCCGGGACCCCTTGGCGGGAGGCGGTTGAAGCTGCTCCGATACGGAAAGAATGTCCGGAGTAGTGAGTAGGATTGAGGTTAAGATGCCCAGAAGTATCCTGACATGTTCCATAAACTGGGCAGCGTTCAGTGGTTTAGTGTGAAATGGCAGAAGCGGGCCAGACCCTGGTTGACCGGCCAGAAGGTTTAACAAGCGGGTGAGAATGGCGACCGGGCACCAGCGGTTGTTGGTCTTATAGAAATGTATGTCAGTACCCGAGCCAAGCTGCTGCGTCTTGGAGACTGCTAAGTGTAGAATATAATGATCTTCGTATCGGACCAGGTGGTGCTTGCACAGCATGCGTGCTGAGGGGTCGTTACAAGTAAACTCGCCTGGCCGTAAGAAGCCGTAGAAGGCCAGGTGTATGGCTGCTTGCAAGACGATACTTATGCGGAGACCAAAAGGTGAAGTGGCCAGAATATCTGACATATCTCTAAAAACGTCTCCTGTAATAGGCAGCTGTTTGGTGCGGGCCACTGGCTGGCGCTTCTGGATGCCGCGCATAAGAGCCCGTACGGCGTGATAAGAAAATAAGGAAGGTTCGGTAGGGTCCTGGAGGGACGAGAAATGTTGTACACCGGCCAGATATAGCCGGATTGTATTAAAGGACAACGCCAACTCCGAGTGGCAGTGGGAAATGAAGCCTAGGACTTGCTTGACACGGGACGTCTCTGTGCTGTGACACGTCATGAAGCGATTAAAGGCCCTCCAGGCCGATTGATAGGCCTTGAGGGTATTGCGTGAGAGGGAGTGCTCGATGAGTTGGGTCGCCGCTAGGAGGTGTGGTGCTAATCCAGGGTCAGCTGAGACCAGTCCGGGATAGCTGCTGATGTTGGTCCAGCTCCGGGTACCTGATCAAAAAAAAGAGACAAAGTTAAAGCGGGAGAGGGCGTCCGCTGCCTGATTGAATTTACCGGGGATGAAGGAACAATGGATATTGAACTGAAATGA
Organism: Lithobates pipiens; assembly: GCF_037356315.1. NCBI lineage: Eukaryota > Metazoa > Chordata > Amphibia > Anura > Ranidae > Lithobates > Lithobates pipiens. Next base: position 185,822,087 of record NW_027507764.1, read on the forward strand.
TAAAGAAAGCTGGACCAGTCGGCGAAGGAAGGACATAATTGCTAGAGAGTTGGATCTGCCTTTATTAATGATCTCCGCAGTGGCTAAATTATCTGTAGAAAAGGTCACCGTTTGTCCCGACCAACTGCGGCCCCATGTGTGAGCTGCAGCTACGATAGGGTACAACTCAAAGAGGGAGGACGTCTCGGCGAAGCCAGGAATAGCCAGTATCTGGGGAGGCCAGGGAGCTGCGAGCCACAGATGGCCAAAAATAGCCGCAAAGCCTGTGGAGGCCGCTGCGTCGGTCACCACCTGGGGTGAAAGAGAAGACACAGAGGGAATGAACAGGGACACGCAATTCCAAGAGGATAGGAACTCCTCCCACATAGTAAGGTCTGCTATCACCGCGGGATCCAGGCTGAGGACTTGCTCCGGGTCCTGTGAGAGGGACAGTAAGACTAATAGGCGTGACACGAATGCGCGACCCTGAGGGATGATGCGCATGGCGAAATTCAGCATGCCGAGTAGGGACTGTAGCTGTCTTTTGGTGCAAGTTCTGGCACGGGTGAAGTCCCTCAGGACCGTCCTGATGCGGGCCAGTTTATCCAGGGGGAGGCTGGCCTGCATAGTGTTGGTGTCTAGGCTGACCCCGAGAAAGGTGATGGTCTGCGTCGGACCGTCCACCTTGTGCTCGGCAATGGGGACGTTGAGGTTACTGAAGACCGCCCTCAACTTATGCAGATCTCCTGGAGGTGAGCCGGTGGCTCGATCAGCAGGAAGTCATCCAGATAGTGTATGACTCCCCGACACTGGGCTACGTGCAGCAGGATCCACGTGAGAGTCTGAGCGAAAGTATCGAAGAGCCAGGGGCTGCTCTTGGACCCGAATGTAAGTTTGGTGGCAAAATAGTACCGCTCCTTCCACTTGATGCCATGCCAGCACCAGAGAGATGGGTGGATGGGAAGGAGCTTGAAGGCGTCCGAGATGTCGGCCTTGGAGAGCCAGGTTCCTGTGCCTGTTTTGAGAATGGCCTGGATGGCCGTGTCTACAGATGTATACTTGAGGGAGAACTCCTCTGAGGGGATAAGGGAATTAAGACTGGGGACAGAAGAGGAATGAGGCGCTGACAAATCGTACACCAATCTGAGTTTATTAGAGAACTTGCCCTTGACAAGCCCAATAGGGCTGACTCTCCAGGTGTTGAATGGGGGCTGTGTGAAAGGGCCTATGATGAAGTCTCGGTCTAACTCTGACTGTAGTAGTTGGTCAACGGCTCGTTCGTCCATAGCTGCTGACCGCAGGTTCTGGCATTCGTGCGTGAGGTGAGGGAGAGAAATAAGTCCAGTGTGAAAGCCTTGAGTGAAGCCCTGAACAAGGTAGACGGATAGTGAGGGGGTAGGATGATCGGTGAGGTAGATGCTGAGCCACGAGACATTGACCCAGCTTAGTCAAAATTTCTTAACCGGTTTGACCTCACACATGATCCTGGGATGAGCCCTATGACACTGTGTGCATACGTGGAGCAGCCTGCACTGACTGAAATTGCATGAGCCGCTATTAAAATTGTTGCAGATTGCTGCGCCCCCCATGGTCTTGATCGGGCGCCCAAATTTATCCGTCTGCGGCAGGCGTGCCGGCGCCTGTGAGCCCTGAGCGGTACCTGAGGTAGAAGGACGGGGCTGCCACTGAGCTAGCGCACCAAGTCGCGGTGTGAGTAGCCGATTGGCAAATCGCACAAAGAGGAGACCGTAGCCCCGCAAAGTGGCGGCAGAATAGTTCTGTATCCATGACGCTCCAATCAGTAGGCGTCTGGAACTGGACGAGCCTGGCGGCCGCTTTGGCGGGAAAGGAGCGGTGGTAGTCGTAAAATGAAAACCCGCCGTATTTATAACCTAGATCTACTACCACATGGAGGTAGCGATCCAGCTCCTCCCTCCTGCCAGGGGAGACTGAGCAGATGATGTCCCTCATCATGCCGAAGGCCAGTGTAAATTCGGTGACAGAAAGCTTCCTGTCCAGCCTGGGGTCTTTGGTCTTGAGGACCACCGACACGTCCCCCCATGTATAAGCCTTGTTTTCTGCCAGTTCATGAATGGAGATGAGAAGCGAAGCCAGATTGACGTCCTTGCCCTCTAAGATGTCCTTCCTGATGCTAGCTGATACCAGATGAGAGGGGTACACCACTGATGTACACTCGGTGGTACCTGCGAGAGGGTTAGTCACTGCCTGGGATGCTGGTACTGGAGGAGACACGGGCGGGCGGGTCTCGAGGAGGGCCACCCGATTCTGGACCTCTGACATTGAGGTCATCAGGGAAGACACCAAGGTATGGAGCTGCGAAATAGAAGAGGCGATAGAGCCCAGTGAGGCCTGCTGGGTACTAGCCTCAGCCGCCGCTGGGGGAGGAAAGAGGAGCCTGAAAAGCTCGGCCTTCCTGGCTGTTGCCGGAAAGGGTACGCCTCTGCGCCTAAGCTCAGCTGTCATCCTAGGAATGGTCCATGCTCTGAGGGACCGTTGGCTGCCATTCTCTGAGACTAGAGACGGAGACAATGGGGCAGTGAGGTCCTCGCTGCCAGCCCGAGACATGGTGGCGTAATCCAGGCCTGGCGAGCCTATTAGTCCTTGGGTTCGGGTTTTCTCCTACGCGGAACCTAAGGAGGCACCGTCCCACCAGGTGCAGGGTGGACCTACTGAAAACTCGACTGACCTGAGGAGATGAAGGTGAAGTTTGAGAGTTCTATACCTGAACAGAAATGCTAGCCAAAATAGTGATTTCATGGAGGTGAGATTTTTTATTTTTTTTTGGCAGGTATGAACCTTTGAAGCAATTTATAGTGAAATGAGGTCGGTGAGCCAGGCCCCCGGTAGGAATCCAAAGTTTGAAAAATCAACTGGATTTGAACCGGGAAGCGATATGACAGTGAAATGAGTGAATCCGCCATGACAGATGTCCGGATCGCCATGCCTCCATCTTGCGACCGAGCACGAAACGGATTCTGGAGCATGTACTGAAAATGAGGCCTGTCCTAGGGCACGCCGAGACGAATTTGGTGCACGGATGTGACTATTCGTACCGGAGCGTGATAGGTGAGATGAAATGATACCCATGACAAAGACAAGAATCAGAGGATGTGCCCATGAATGAAACAAACGAATCCTGTCTTTGGAGCATGTACTGAAATGAGGCGTGACAGCTGGGCACACCGGAACAAATCGGTGCATCAATAAATGCAACAGGATTCGAATCGGAGCGTGATAAGTGACAGAAAATGATATGCCATGACAGAGACAAGAATCAACGACTGGACAAATGGTTACAACAAAGAATCCTTCTCTGGAGCATGTACTGAAATGAGGCGTAACAGCTGGGCACACCGGAACAAATCGGTGCATTAATGCATGCGACGGGATTCGAATCGGAGCGTAATAAGAGACAGAAATGGTATGCCATGACAAAGACTAGAATCAGAGATTGTGCCTGAACCTGCGAGTGACTCAGTCTCTGGAGCATGTACAGAAATGAGGCCGAATCACTAGGGCACTCCGAAGCGAATCGGTGCATCGGGGATGCGACAGGATTCGCACCGGAGCGCGGTGAGTGACAGAAATGAAATGCATCGATCTGATATCAAAAAGATTGAAATGATGCGAAGTGACATGTAATGATCGAAATAATTTGAACGGAATGAAATGATCGAAATGACTCAAATATATGAAATGAATCGTATTTGGAACGGTCGGACCGGTTTACCGTTTGAAAGGACACGACATTCGAAATGATCCGGACTGCTAGAATTAACGTAACGAGCAGTCGGCTGCGGTATCGAAGTGATTCGACCGATTCGAATATTTAAGTAATGATTGGGGAGTCGTTCCGCTCGACCTGACGTGCCTACGAAATGAAGTGCCCGATGTGGCACGACCGACGCTTCTCGAAAGGAAATAACAACTTTCCTTCGCAAGAAAAAGGAGTAGTGACATGAGGTAACGAGTACGAGTGACACGGTTTAAAACGTTCGTGAAATGAAAGGTGAGAGGTTCGTGAGTTCAGGATATCGTGTTTAAGTGACATTGTAACACATGAAATGAGAAAAATGGGTGCCGAAGCCCTACCTGCGACAGCCGGCCCAGACGCGTTGTACGACAACGGCAATTTCTTTGAGTATTGCGACACTCGGACGGAAAACACACGAACGCCAACGATAAGACGACTGACAACACGGACACGATCAAGACAAACACGGGGACTCACGAACACAACTCGCTACGTTTGGTCTCAAACAGTCGGCCCTTGATTTCTGACGTATCAGATATCGCGCACCGGAACCGACGAGGAAGGCAGGCGAACGGGCTAGTTATATACCCCACCGGGCTCCTCCCATAATTCCAGGCCACCATACTGGCCTTTCTATATATATATATATATATATATATATATATATATATATATATATATATATATATATATATATACACACTACATGTCTTTGGTATAAAAAAATAAATCCCCTGGCTTGTCAGCAAAAAAGTGTGTATTTACTTATTTATATATATATTATATGTCTTTGGTATAAAAAAATAAATCCCAAGTGTATATTAACCACTTCCCATATGCCCACAGGCTGGGAGATCTATTGTTGCTGGGGGGTATTTTCTTGTGGGGTGATCTATTGTTGCTGGGGGGCATCTATTGTTGCTGGAGAGATCTATTGTTATTGGGAGGAATCTATTGTTTCTGGGGGGTGTTTATTGTTGCTGGGAGGGATCTATTGTTGCTGGTGAATCTATAGTTGCCGTGAGGGATCTATTGTTGCTGGTGAATCCAGGGCTCGAGTCCTGCGGGAACGCGTGGGAACTCTGTCCCTGCACTTTTTTCACAGCAGGAACTCCGTTCCCTTTGCAGGACTAGAGCCGCCCAAGGCTCTAGCACAGGCATCAACTAAATGGTGGACCGCGGGCCAATTCAGTCAATGATCTGTGCGGCCCCGGCACGGTCACGCCATTTAAGATTTACATTCTGCTGCTGCCTGCTAGCTGTGTTGTCTTCACAGAGCTGACATCAGAAGAGCAGAACAGCGATGCACGGAGGGCAGGGGCTGGCCCAGTTAACTGATTGGTTAATAGAACCGCTCTGCATTCTATCAACCAATCAGTTAACTGGGGCAGGTCCCGCCCTCTATCCATCCCTTTGCTGCACTTCCGATGTCAGCTCTGTGCCTCCGATGTCATCTGCTGTGTCCTTTGTAAGGTAAGACAGGGAAGAGGGCACTGTTATGAAGGATGAAGGGGAAAAGTATCAGAAACTGAAAGGAATGAGGAGGGGTGAAATAAGGGAGGCAGGGCAGGAATGTGAAGGGGGTTCTACAAAGGGGGTGAGGACAGGAATGTAAAGGGGGTGCCATAAAGGGGGTGAGGGAAGGAATGTGAAGGGGGGTTCTATAAAGGGGGTGAGGACAGGAATGTGAAGAAGGGTGCTATAAAGAGGCTGAGGACAGGTTTAAATTTTAAAACTGGCTACTTGGTCATCTTCTGTAGTATGTCGCATTCACAGTCTGGTCATCTCCTGTAGTCGCATTCGCAGTCTGGTCATCTCCTGTAGTCGCATTCGCAGTCTGGTCATCTCCTGTAGTCGCATTCGCAGTCTGGTCATCTTCTGTAGTATGTCGCATTCGCAGTCTGGTCATCTCCTGTAGTCGCATTTGCAGTCTGGTCATCTCCTGTAGTATGTCGCATTCACAGTCTGGTCATCTCCTGTAGTCGCATTTGCAGCCTGGTCATCTCCTGTAGTATGTCGCATTCGCAGTCTGGTCATCTCCTGAAGTCGCATTCGTAGTCTGGTCATCTCTTGTAGTATGTCGCATTTGCAGTCACTGTATTTTCTGTGAAATATATATATATGCATATGAGCTTATCATTTTTTTTTTTAGTGGGGGAGTGGATCTTGGGTGGGAGTTCCCACACTTTTTTCCCCAGGACTTGACCCCTGGGTGAATCTATAGTTGCTGTGAGGGATCTATTGTTGCTGGGGTGATGTCTTATTCTTAGGGATCTATTGTTGCTGAGGGAATCTATTGTTGCTGGGGGACATAACACATTTATTTAAAGCAGTAAATACAATTCAGGATATTAAAACATGACACTTATTAAAAAAAAATCCTACTTACCGTGCAGTTTTTAAAATTGCTTATTTGATTTAGAGAATTATTTAAAAGCTTTGTTTATGTGAAACGATTATTTAATCAATAAGTTAAAAAATCAATGTATGTTTACATTGATAAAGGTTTTTTTAAATTAAAAATGTTTTAATACATTTTTAAATGTTTGTTAACATTTATTTATAAGAGTGTGTGTGTGTGTGTGTATATATGTGTGTATGTGTATAGATATCTCTATATATATATATATATATATATATATATATATATATATATATATATATATATATATATATATATACATACACACACAGACGCACGTGTGTTTGAGCTTTGCTTTGAGGTGCACACCCTAATGCAATAGACTGCGCACGCCTATGGTTAAGGATTCAAAAGATTCCTCATAAGACCAGCAGTAACTATTCACTGTACACTCAGAGGTGGTGTGAAGAGACATGAAATTTAATATAAGGACAGGAAAAGGTTCCTGCACAGAGCTGTAGCCATTGTAAAATTATACATCGATAGATGGGTGGAGAGTGAGGAATAGGATTGAAAAGAGGAGAACACATTCCTGCAACCAACAAGGTACCATGGCAGGCTGTGTGGAGCGACAGGGGATAATGGTGGGGAATAGAGAGGTGCAAATTCCATCCACCTTCCCTGATCAGAGCCTGCCAGACTGCCAATTGTACAGTGGATGCAGTCTGTGGAGCTTATACAGGCCTATATAGTAGACATGTGTGGTTTGTTTTCGAAAATTCGTACATTCGAATTTCAGATTCAATTTCTGTTACAACGGAAACGTGACTGGTGTTTTGTTGACCAATCAGAGTTTTTCTTCTGCTATTGAGTGAGGGTTGGGAAAATTACCTTTTTTAATATGGGAGTGGGAGACTGGTACTGGTAGTCAATGGGAGATTCAGAATCAGACAAAATAAGAATGTTTGTTAATATCGTTTTATTATTGTCTGTAGGGGTACAGCCCCAGGAGGAAGTCAGCACAGCACAGGGATGGTGGGAGCCCCTCATAATGAGCACAGCAGGGGTACAGCCCTGGGGGGAAGTCAGCACAGCACAGGGATGGTGGGAGCCCATCATAATGAGCGTAATGAGTCGACGACTGCCATATTGAGAAAGGTATCTTTTTCTTTCTAAATTCATCATAACAAACGCTCGTAATTGTTACGAAAAGTTAACGAATCTAACGAAAATTCATATTTCGTACGAATCTAAATTGAATTTCGGACACGAATTACGAAATACGAATTAACGGCTAATACGAAACGGAACAAAAGGAAACAAAACCAAATTTATTGACGGCGCACATGTCTACTATATAGGCGAAGGTGTTCATGCTGATCACATCACCATGTGCTTGCATATTTAATGCAGAAAAATTCAAGTTTGTCTATTTCAGTGGGATTACATTTAAACAATAATTGTTACACAGTGTTGTGTTTATTGAATTTAAATATGTTGTCATTATAATTTTTATAGCTTCTTCTAATCTTCTACTGTGACCGCTGGGCCATGTTGCGTGCTCTTTGAAGGGACTGGTGCAGATGCAATAGAAATGAAGAATCATACTGTTTTCTTCTTTTTATTTATTTTTGTATTCAACTTTATTGAAATAACATCTGTATTCAGCTCAGCTGATTACAACGCAGTATACTACGTTGCAACCTGCTGCATTGAAAAAGAAAGTACTTTACTAAACTAAAGGAAAATCCACTTTGCACTGCAAGTGCACTTGGAAGTAATGTTGTTGTAGATCCGAGGGGGACATGCGAGGAAAATAAAAAAAAGCATTTTAGCTTACACATGATTGGATGATAAAATCAGCACTAATTTCAGATCTACCTCTTAGATTTAGAGCGACTGCACTTGCAGTGCAAAGTGGATTCGCCTTTCGAAAATAACCCTTAATGAGCTTTGTTCATTTTTGATGATTGCTGTTCACAAAGGAGAAGATTTACTAAAACTGGATAGTGCAAAATCTGGTGCTGCTCTGCACAGAAACCAATCAACTTCCAGGTTTTATTCCCAAAACTTAATTGAACAAGCAGAAGTTAGAAGCTGATTGGCTACCCAGCTGCACCAGATTCTGAGTGCTCCAGCTTTAGTAAATCCCCCCTCCCCCCCCCCCAAAGTTTTTAGTGAAGTGCCAACAATGCTTTCTGAATGTAACTAACTTTCCTATTGAGTTGGCAGTCCTCCACTATGCCTCTGCCCATTAGCACTACATAATGGTATGGCGCAGTGGTGCTTCCTCTGCAATCCATGGATTGTCATGCAGGAGGAAGCTTCAACAATGTCAAGTGCAGACCAGCCACTAAAGCTTATCGTCTTCATCTAGCCTTACTTTGGTTTTTGGGAGTGACATAGGTTTTTAAATTACTACTTGGGATGAGCTTTGAATTAAGTTTAAAATTGACAATCCGAGTATTTTGCAGTTCATCAATCTAATGATGTCATTCGCTGCTGTAGCAATCAATTGTCAATAACGCACTAGTCTTTGAAATGTGGTCAGTGATTGTATATGATAACCCTGTAAAATAGCCCATTCAGTTTAACATCGAAACAAAAGGCAAAACATTTGCGTATAGATATAAAATTTTTTTATAAATACCCTTTTTTTCCCCTTTTCAAAAATGATCACATTCCCTCTGCTCCCTGTGTTCTCAACTGAATAAAAGCTGTGGCAGAAGAAGCAACAGTACACTGAGCTTCTCAGAGAATGGCTACGCGCGGTGGGGGGGGGGGGGGCAAGGACAAGTCTTATCATTGGAGGAGAGGAGGCTGATTTCCCAGAACAGCTAGAGAACTGACTATGGTTTGTTCTCCTGCTTAGTGTGGTCAGTTTTTAATAGGAAAGCAGAGGGACTGGCAAGAACACCAGCGATTTCACACAAAGGATACAATACAAAGAGAACAGAATACTTTTTCATACATACATAACAGTAACATACTGTATCATGAATATGAAATCCTGGGGTAAGAAATGCTTTAAAAGGGCAATCAATTCTTATATGCCAGCTCCCTCATGATAAAAATCAGGGTTTTCAGCAGCCTTTTGTACATGTGTGTTGGAGACTTGGAGTAGACAGGGGTAGATCAAACGATAGCTAACCCCCACAACATCTTGTGCTACAAAAGATCATATGTCACGTTGGCACAACACTGCTGGCCATTCTTCTGCAGGGAAAGTACATACATATGCGCACATGTCCTGAACCTTGTGGTGCAGAGGTTGCTGGTTAGTTACCAGCAGCGGCTGGTGTTTTTTTTTTTTGGGGGGGGGGTGGCAAACACCACCCCACCTCTGGCTCTAATCAGGTGCTTAATAAAAAACCCACCCTGCATTGGAATCCATAGTCCAGTACCCTGATCAAGGGGCCAGACACATGGATAGGAAAGGTGGCACTTGTGTGCCCTCTATGAACCAGCTGCCACTATTAGCTACCCTGGCTTACAGAATGGCAGCCACTTTAAATGGTCATAACCAGCAGATGCTCATCTGGCTAAAATACAGCAGCGATGCAAGTTTCCTCCCATCCACCTGATATGCAACACATATTTGCACTTGAATTCAATATTGGCCATCAAACAGAAGAGGCAAGTTGAGCTGTCCATGCTCATCAACTAGAGGCAAAGTAAAAAGCAAATGCATAGCAGACATATCACAAAAGTCTTCTTTTATTGTATAAATTGCCCAAAATCATGGCAATAGCAGTCCCCATTCTAGGACCACCCTCTGACACATTTCACCCAATCAAGGCTTAATCAAAGAGAGGATCTCTATGATTATGCCATGATTGGGTTACACACATTAAAATGGCAGTCCTAGGGCCTTTTTTATCATCGGGATTCACTATTTTTTATATTTAATATACACTCTTTATTTTATGTAGATTATTTGATTTTTGTCAATTCACTTGTGTGTTCATACTCACATGGTATTAGTATTGGGGTATATTTGTCTCCTCACTGCAGAGTTGCCTTTTGGTAAACTCATTGGCCAAATTTCACTGGTTTGTGTTTCATCATGTATCCTTAGCTTGAAGCCTGCAGCTTCATCTTGTTTTTTATTTCTGTTTGGCATTGTATAACGCCTTGAGTTGCAGCTTGGTCCTCTAGAAAATAGCGCAGTTTCCTTTTTAACAACATCTTTTCATATAAGCATAATCGCATTGCATAGGTTCCTCATTTATAGGACAGTTTGCAGCAATATGCCCTAAAGCATGGCACCAAAAACACTGTATATGCTCTACCCCCAGTCCTCTTAACGGTCCCAAAGACCTTCCTTCTTTGGCCAGTCTCCAGGTCTAGGACCCACAGTTTCATCAGCTGTAGCAACAGTATTATCTAGCTTCCCCATGCTCTTGAACCCTGAAACAGTCTTACCAGAACGGCTGGGGGATCTTGTACCCCTAGACACACCAAAGTGGGGGGTAGACGGGTTCACCAAGTCCTCAGTAGCAATGTACCTCTCTACTAGGTGCACCAACTGGGTTGCAGTTTTGGGATCCCCCTGTCCGACCCACTTCCTCAGAGCATCAGGGAGCGCACACAGGTAGCGGTCCATTGCCACACGATCCACGATCTGAGGGGCTGTCAAGGTCTCTGGCTGCAACCACTTCCTGGTGAGGTGGACCAGATTGAACATTTGAGAACGGGCTGGTTGGTTGCTGGGGTAGGTCCACAGATGCACGCACTGGACCCAGACTGCCATAGTGACACCCAAGCGTGCGAGTATATCTGTCTTCAAATTCTCAAATTCCTGGGCCTTATCCGGTTCCAGATCAAAATAGGCCTTTTGAGGTTCTTCTGTCAGAAATGGGCCCAGTGTTCTTTTGGCTATCCTTCGCGGACAGCAACTCTCTCCAAAGTCGCAAGGTATGCCTCGACATCATCGGCAGGTGTCATTTTGTGTAGGTGGTAGGAGACACGTACCAACTTTGGTTCCACTGGCACTTTTTCAGTTTCACTAGAGCCTCTGCGAACTGCCATCTCCTGCTTGTACTGCAGAGACCGCCTGTTGTGCTGTAGCGGCCTCTGCGACTTGGCGGTTCATCTCCTGCTGAGCCGCCTGTTGTGCTGCAGCGACCGCCTGTTGTGCTGTAGCGGCCTCTGTGACTTGGCAGTTGGTTTCCCAATGAGCAGCATTGGCCTGTAGCAGGGCCTTTATCATTTCTTCCATCTTCAGAAATTGCCCACATTCTCCACCATGTGTGGGAGATTAGCTTGTGGGGATCGCCTTTTCTTGAAATCAAGGTCAGCGTACAGGCAGTTTCTTTAAAATCTGGAGGGTTGCCAGCTTTATTTACAGGCGGTTTGCAAAATCATAAAAATAAACAAAACAGTAAGGCTCCATTTACATAGGGGCAACTTTGGATCCGACTTCAAGTCGCCCCTAGTCACCTCAAGTCGCGCTACATGTAAAAATCAATGTAAGTAAATGAGAGCCATCTTAATGCACACTACTGAAGTCGCTCTGACTTCAGAAAAGGTTCCTGTACTACTTTAATCTGACTTCTAGGCGACTTGTAACCATTGATTTTAATGGAAGTCGCCTCCAAGTTGGATCTCCATCTATATTGAAGCGACAATGTCGCCTCTCTCACAGAATAATCAGCTCTGGAGGGGGGAGTCCACGCCAAATTTTAAATAAAAAACCTGTATGGTAGACATGTGCAAAAGGAAAAAATTTGTTTAGTTTCGTTTCGTTTTAATTCGTTAATTCATTAATTTCGTTTAGTTATATTCGTTAACTGCCTTAAATTCGTTTTCGGATTTCGTTTAGTTTTCTACCGAATTCGAAAAATCGGCCACATTCGAAAATATTTCAACAAAATTCGAAAATATTTCTACCGGATTCGAAATGATTTCAACATGATTCGACATTATTTCAACCACATTCGAAAATATTTTGTGACCCGACTTTAGGGCCATGTATCTCGGGGTCACTTGGTGCTAGAAACTCCAAATTTGGATATGTTGTAGTGCTAGTACTATTGTGTTTGCATACCACATTTGGGGTTTCTAGCTATAAGTGACCCCGAGATATGTGGCCCCAAAATCGGGTCGCAAAATGTCATTCTCTGCTCTAATAACTAATAACATTTTGCGATCCGATTTTGGGGCCACATATCTCGGGGTCACTTATAGCTAGAAACCCCAAATTTGGTATGCAAACACAATAATACTAGCTCTACAACATATCCAAATTTGAAGTGTCTAGCACCAAGTGACCCCGAGATACATGGCCCTAAATTCGGGTCACAAAATATTTTCGAATGCCGTTGAAATAATGTCGAATCATGTTGAAATAATTTTGAATGCGGTTGAAATAATTTCGAATCATGTCGAATTCATTTGAATTTATTCGTTATATTTCTTTCGTATTCGTTGTAATTTGTTATTTTTTTATTCGGACATTCGGATGCATCCAAATGTCCGAAAGATGCAAAATTCGGCCGAATTTCGATTCGTTACGAAACGAATTGCACAAGCCTACTGCATGGGTTCCCCCTCCGGGAGCATACCAGGCCCTTAGGTCTAGTATGGATTTTAAGGGGACCCCCCCTCCACCGAAAAAACGGTGTGGGGGTCCCCCCAAACCAGACCCTAATCCTGGCATTTTCCGGCATGAGTGCAACATCACACCCCACTGCTTGCAACTTGTCAAAGTCTATGATAGGTTTAAGTATGCTGTGGCTGGATGGGGATGGATATCTGCCTAGTTCTGTCAGTCCCAAGGTGTCTCAAATATAAAATTTAAAGGGAGAATGTTCAGGAAATGGCTTTAAACTGCAATCCAGATGGTATCGTACACCATCAGATGTACACAAATCCAACTGTTGGAGAAGCCTGAGACAGGGATCTTACTCCACATCTGGTGGAGCTGTCCATTCTTGCATCATTTCTAGACTTTGGTCCATCACATCGCCTCATCTGTCTGTAGCCGTGTCTTAGACTTTACCCCTGTGCATTACCTATTGCACCATACTAGCGATTGGAGAATGGTTCACTTGCCTTGGAACTGGAACTGATAAATATACAGTATCTCAAGACAGAATATTCTACATTACACCAGAGTAACAACTAATAGGCCATACAAGCTGGAGTTAAAATCTATAGAAAAGGTAACTATAAATTGCCTGAGTCATCCTTGCATTACAAAGTCTTTTTAAACCCTATCCGCATGTCCAGGTATAGTATTTCCTTCCCCTCCCCCTCTCCCAGCACTCTCCCCTCCCTCCTCTCCCTTCATCTGCCAGCATTCCCCCCTACAACAGACAAGGCTAGATTTCACTTAGCAACAATGCAGCTTTTTTACGCTTGTAATCTGTTCCAGAATGGCCTCTTATTAAAATTCCAAAATGTTGCATGTTAAGTATTCATATCTTCTAAGCTTTTTTGATTACTGTGGTAATCAGCCACGTAATTCCTCAATATTGCACAAGGAGTCTCTTATTTTACATACAGTAGCTATTAATGCTATAGTGATATTAGATATGAAAATAATCCATATGTATCCAGAATTTAAAACAAACCTTTGCACATTTACAGTAATACCCCCACCTTTCTTATGCTTGCCTTCTGCTCCATTCAGTTCCAGTAGCCAAAGGTAAGACCTGGTATTTCTTGGTTTGGAAAATCCTGTGATTCACAAGCCATTCAGCACTGCCACAAGGGAAGAGCATAGACTTGTATAAGCTATGAGTCCAGTAACTCGCCTTACAAAGGTCTAGCCTTTGTATCTGGGCCCTTGCAGCTAAATGGATCAGATGTGGCATAAAAAGGAGGTAAGTATATGCTGCGTTCTAGGAAAACAACTAAATACACAGATGAAATACATAAAAAAATGCTGTTTTACATGATGTAGCACCTTCCTAGTTAGGTGCTAGGACGCTAGGTAAATGTAGTGCTTTTGGGCTCCTCTGTAATCACTGAAGACATTGTTGATTGTTGTGGACTAATCAGGGCCCCATGGGCTGCAGGTTTGATTGCTTCTCCCTACTCTCTGGAAGTTTCCAGAGCATAGAAGTGGTGCAGGTCAAATTAACATTATTTATGGAGTCTCAGCCAATCCCTAAGGAGGTGTGCCCAATAAGAGGCTGCAGAGCACATAGTCTAGAATCTAGAGCAGCCTTGTCTTGTCCAAGGGGAGAAATTCCCAGCTTGAAGAGCTACTGCTCTTCTAGGCAGCCCGACTGAAGTTCTGGCTGTTCATCGAGGTTCCAGCTATGCTAAAGCTAGGGGAATGTTTGCTGCAAGTCTCAGGAACTAATCAAGGGATTTTACCAAGGAGAGTCCACTGGAGAAATATCTGTCTGATATTAGAAGAAGGCATCCAAGTATCCAGGGACATTCTGAGTACAGATCTGAGTGTAGGATCCTATTGACTGTGACTGCTGCTATCTATTTGTGCATCAGTGCTAATGTTTGTCTAGCCAGGTTCTACTAAAAGAACTAGTCTGAGAAGCAGGGACAAAGTGAAGAGTGTTCTCTAGTTATGGTCCAGAGTGCATGGAGTATCCCACAGTTCTCTATACCCTATCCAAGTTTATTTAGCAATTCATATAAAATAAAAGGAAAACCCCTAGACTGTTCTTTGAGCCAGAGAGAGCGAATGTTGCTGTGTGCTTGGCTGCCACTGAACTGATCTGGGAGAGGAACCTGTGGCAATCAGCGGGCCTTAAAGGGGTAAGGGTGACACTACTAAAATATATGAATACCTGTTCATCCAGTCATGAGATTTACGGAGCTCTTCCACACAGCACAGTTCTACTTGCCAAGAGTATGGTCCTGATTGAGCCAGAGAGAGCGAATGTTGCTGTGTGCTTGGCTACCACTGAACTGATCTGGCAGAGGAACCTGTGGCAATCAGCGGGCCTTAAAGGGGTAAGGGTGACACTACTAAAAAATGTGAATATCTGTTCATCCAGTCATGAGATTTACACAGCTCTTCCACACTGCACAGTTCTACCTGCCAAGAGTATGGTCCTGATTGAGCCAGAGAGAGCAAATGTTGCTGTGTGCTTGGCTGCCACTGAACTGATCTGGGAGAGGAACCTGTCGCAATCAGCGGGCCTTAAAGGGGTAAGGGTGATACTACTAAAAAATGTGAATATCTGTTCATCCAGTCATGAGATTTACACAGCTTTTCCACACAGCACAGTTCTACCTGCCAAGAGTATGGTCCTGATTATGCTCAGTTTTTTAGCTTCACTTTGGTTCTAGGTCACATTTCCAGATAGCAAGCATAACTTGCCACAAATTTGTGGCAGTGTTGAATTGTAAGTCTTGTTGTAACTTGTATCCTGTAACTTGCTGCACATTTTCATTGGCAAATTGTACGTTTGCTGAGCATTTGAAGCACACGTGCTAGGTGACACTTCCAATTTGTAGAAAATTTGAGTGGTAAGTCTCTAGAAAGAGCAAAGTTCCAGTGGTGAGTCTGCAGCAAGAGCTCTGCAAGTCACAGTAACCCATGTGGTGGGATGACTATTGCACAACAAAACTGAACCAGAACTTGCAGCACACTTGCAGAATGTTTGCAAAGAAAGTCATGCAATGCAGACTTGCTGCAATTGTGCAACAAACTTGTGAATCCTGGCAAGTCAAGCAATAGCTTAGCAAGTCATTTTCAAACGTGCAGCTCAATTGCTTGTTATCTGGGTCCTCACCCACACTATGTCACTGCACGGTAAAAGGAGAAGCAGCACATTGATAAGTTTATCTCTCTGTCAGTCTGCTCTCTCCTCTGATTAGTATTGTTCTTGAACTGAAACACACCTGATTGGTTCCTTTTGCTGCTTCACCCTCCCCTGTCTAAGTTCTGCTGTACAGAAGACAGCAAAAGGTTGATAACAGGTCAGTCCATGTACCTACATTGCTTGCATTTAAAAAATGCATTTAACGATCTAATAATAATTATATAGCTGCATTCATTTGTGCCTTTTATATCTGCCTGGAGTTCAACTTTAAAATGAATGAGTTATGTTGCCATGCATGCACTTTAATTTTAGTTTAGTTTGTATAAGAAAAACAAAACATATTAATTCAAACAATAGCTAAACTGGAAGTGAAATATGTATCATAATACATCCAGAAAACATTTAGAGGATAAATCTGAATTTTCTCATATAACAGCTCACTAGAGACTAATACTTCAAAGACGTATGATGTTTAATAGCTGCTTAGTATGCTTATATAATTTTAGTTTAAAACTGTTCACACCCTAAAGATTATGTTAATTATAAATCTGCTAAGTATGAAATTGGTTAATATCAACGATGAGGTATTAGAAGTCATCTACTGCAGGTATGTTTATCTGCATATGACCTGTTTTGACTATGTGGTATATTTTGTATAGTTACATTTGCACTGGTCGGTCAATTTTGGCTGCTTCATTGTATGAGCCAATCATTGTTAAATCCAGACAAACAATAATCCGACTGGAAAAGAATCATATGTCTATGGACATATGATCACATGTCTATGGGAACACAGCAATGATTGCAGACACTTCCTTGTCATATGATCTTGGGGAAAAAATAATTCACTTCCCTGCTATGCTTCTTCAATAAAAGTATAGCTCGTTCCTTTTGGGTTTTATGATATCTGCATCATAAAACCCATTCGGCGCAATCGATAACCAGTCAGACCTTAGTTCAGCTGCCATTTTACAGAACAGGCTTGATTCTGATTGGCTGTAATGAGTTGTCTGACATGCCTCTTCCACCAGTTTTGTAACTAATACCCTGGCTGTGTACATAAACCCCTAACATAACAAAGCTGCAGGGAGCATATAGAAACACTACCCTTTACTCTGCACACAGAAACCGTTGCAGACTTCTACCTGGCGCTCTGAAGCAAGTTTAGATGATGTTATTGAGCATTCAGCAGGAACAAGAGTGCTTCTGATTGCAGATCGGTAATTGTTGTGACTGTGACAAAAAGCATGTTAAACCAGCATACCCCAAAGTTTTTCTAGTCAGGGCACCCTTGAAAAGTATTTTCAGTCTTGAGATACCCCTGTTCAAGGCTTGGTTCACATTACCGCTTGTCGCAGAACATGCGCAAAATCTCGCTTGTTCCTGACATGCAGAAAAATGTTCTGCTCTTTAAGGGTTCCATTAATTCTTAATGATACTCAACACATTGGTAAGTGTGACAGACTCACCCGCAACAGAGGCTTTTGGAGGGGACTGAATGCTAGCCTCTTGCCTACCGATTATGGGCCCTGGCATTTGGGGGAACTGTGCTCTTTGTAAGTTGTATGCCTGGGGGCCCTTGAGGTGGTGTTACTTTAGATTCAGGTCCTTTTCCCCCAAGACACACAGACTCTGGGAACTCTGTATATGCCATAGTAGAAATAGTGACCGAGAAAATATATCTCGGATTACTTAAAATGGGACAGTAATATTTATCCACAATATCTCCCAGGATATATGTAAAGACTATTCTCGATTTTTTTTTTCTATTCTGAACTCAACATGTTAGTTGAGAGAGCTGATCACATTGGCCTCTAGAACTGGGTAGTAGCCGGACAGTCTACTCCTACTATAGTTTGTTGCCTACTAGGCTGAGGAGGGGGGGGAGATCACTGTTTGTATTGTTAATTACAATTAGCTCCTGCTATTGTGAGAAGGTGTCCTGGGTTTCTACTAATGTGTGAAGCTTGGTGACAACAAGTCTGACCTGTAGTGAAATCCTGATTAATCATAACAATGCTCAGGAGGGCAAGAAGTCACATTGGCTGCTTTAAGAGATTAGTTAATTTGCTCATGTTAATTAGGTTTCTGGTTACAGTTCTTATTGTAAACCTGCTGTATATATTTGTGTGTCATCTCAAATAAATCAGTCCATGATCAGCAATCAAACAAATATCGTCTTGTTTTTTGTTGATAGCAGTTGGAATCTCTGATATCTATATTCATACTGGGAGGAAGTGGTATATGATGAAAGCACTCAAGCGGCATGTGGGACATTCCGTTACAGTAAGCATGGGGTGTTTTTGGTGCAGCACAATTTTAAGGGTCAGTGGTTTCCTTCCCTGCATTTCTGTGGATAGGGCAGCCCATTGAAATGAATGGGCTGCCCGACATGCAGCACACATCCACATAAATGTGAACCAGGGGCTTCTTCACCGGTGAGGTTGGGGGTGGTAAAAACTCACAGTTGAGCTGTTTTTACTACACCCAACTGCTCCCACTTTAGCTGCAGAGGCAGCAGCTGGTGGTCTACACTAGAGTTGCCACCTCATTACTTTAAACCCAAACACATATTAATTACACATATTCTGAGGCTAATTTAATGCAAATAAGGCAGCAAGTGAGTTTAATTACCACCTAAATCGGCTGCATAACCTGTGTAATTAATATGTGTTTAGGTTTAAAGGAATTAGGTGGCAACTCTAGTGTACACATGAAATGGCCACAGTTGGAAGTATACCTACATATGTGTCATATCACACTAGTAATCTTAATATAGCACTGCATTTTATTTGTTTTTAAATGGGGCTGCACTGCAACCACCCCACAACTATGTCTATTGTAAGCCTGTGCTGTGGTGATGCTGCATTTATTGGGTTAAAACAGGTGGTGGAGAGGCAAAATGTTGCCTGTTTACTACCTGTCAAATGCCTCTGAAATGTGTTCTGATCATGGACTGCTTTTCAGAGGAGGAGCAGTCCTTGCTGCTATTGTGAACAAGCCCTTAAAAAGCAGTTCTGATAATACAGGCATAGGGGGTCAGGAATAAATTTAACATACACACACGTATATACACACACACATTAAAAAACACATAAATTATTATTATTATTATTATTATACAGGATTACAGCAGCACTTTACAACATGGAGGCAGACAGTACACTTATAATACAAATCAATACAGGAGGGATCAGGGGGCCCTACTCGTTAGAGCTTATCATCTATATAATACAAACCCATGTGTATACACACACATACAATCCCATGTGTACACACACACACACGCACAAACCCATGTGTACACACACAGAGACACATGTACACACAAAAAACATATACAGACACATGTACACACAAACACACACAGATACATGTACACACACACACATGTATAGAGATCTATAAAAAGTTACAGTGTAGTGCCTTCCCTCACACAGCCAAGTACTGCACTGTAGGCGGAGGCAGATAACACAGCACACACTCCTCCTCCCTTCGTTTTCACTTTGCTGAGTGTATTCAACAGTCTGACCAAGCTCCCTCACTGCCAAAGTACAGTTCAGCTGGAAATCGAGAACGCTGTCTTATCTGACAGCTTTTCTCTGCCAGGATGCTACGGCACCCAGAGAACCTCTGGCGGAAGACTGGTAAAGAAAGGCTATGTTAGACTACTGCAGATACACTGCTACTTTTACACAGAGAGTAGAGATGGGCCCAATGACTCCCTCTTTGGTTTGCACCAAAACTCTCGAACATCACGTAAATCCGGAGCCGAATAACGAACTCTATTAAAGTCTGGAGACCTGAACTGGAAAAATCAAAATTGCCAATTTTGAGGGCTTAGATGCAAGTTTTTGGGCATACAAAGGGTATGGGAGGGGGTCAGGTAATGCCCTGGGGGACATGTATTAATGAAAAAAAAACATAATTTGTAAATGAGCAGTTATTTACTGATGCTTAAAGTGAAAATAATTAAAATGAAAAATTGCTTTAACTATAGTGCCTGGGGGGCTCCCTTTAGTCTGTCTGTAAAGTGGCACATCTGTACCGTGTATAGAACCTGCTGCAGCAAATAAACAATATGTATACAGCCAATTAAATTAAAATTTTCCTGCAAGCTTTCTTTATTTTATAGACAACGACTAGGGGAGCCAATCTGTTTGATAAGCCCATAGTTTAGTGTACTCAGAACAAGATTAGATTTTTAGGATAAATCCTGGTGTCTGTTTTGCAGACTTTAGATAAAAGTAACGGGTGCAAAAAAATTGGGCTTTGGGTGTTGGTGGTGCTGTCACACTGTAACCCTATAGAGGTACTCTTGATGAAAGTAGGAATTGGCCTTGCTGTCAACAAATTAAATTATATTCTCTAGTCAAACAGGTGTGGAAAAGCAAGAGCTGGCCTTGCTGTCAAAAACTGAAATGATATGCCCAGGTCAAACAGGTGTGGAAAAATTGGCCTTTGGGTGTTGGTGGTGCCTTAACACCATAACCCCATAGAGGTACTCGTGAAGAAAGCAAGAATTGGCCTTGCTGTCAAAAATTGAAATGATCAACACCCACAAAGCTAGACAGCCTAAACAGTCTTACACAGATTCCCCATTCCAAAAACACGAAAATTGTCAACTTCGGCATCAGGGGCTTGATAGCTGCTGCTAGTCCAGGAATGATTCATTTTGATAAATGTCAGCCGATCAAAGGAGTCTGTGGACAGACATGCTCTTTTATCTGAACCTCCAATGCAATACTCCCAACACACACGTTCCTGCACAAACGGTTTATTTTAAATTGGGTGTTGAAATGACTAACGTCTGGAACTGACTGCAATTATGAGAAGGAAGTGTCACCAGCACACCATGAGCTCCAAAATTGGTGACACTTCCTTCTCACGCTCTTTTATCTGTCACAAAACCTCAGGCAGCACTGAATGTCCGTTTGGAAATCACGCTGGATGCAGGGCAGCCCAGCAACTCAGTTGCATACTGGCAAAGTTCTGGCCATTGGTCTATTCTCATGATCCAGTAACCCAGTGGATCTCCTACTGGAAAGCTCTCCATGTCTGTATTTGCCCCTAGATAATCTCCCACCATCTGATGCATACACTGCCGGTGGGATTTAGAAGATGACAGCCTTGGACACTGAGGACTAAAAAAAATGTGAAATGCATCACTGAGGCAGCCCCCTTCTCCACCGCTCCTCTCTTGATCAATTCAACGTCAGATCCCAGCGCTGACGTTTCTTATATTAGGAGGGCGGGGCCACCCGTCACCTGACCCCGCCCCCTTTGATGCTAGCGAGGGAAGCCATGGGTTCCCCAATGACGTATGGATGACCCCGCCTCCCTCTGATGTAACGGAAACCTGTGTTACATCAGAGGGGGGCAGGGTCACCCATACGTCATTGGGGAACCTCTGGCTTCCCTCGCTAGCGTCAGAGGGGGCGGGGTCAGGTGACGGGTGGCCCCGCCATCCTAATATAAGAAATGTCAGGCACTGGGCCAACCGCAGTGTCTCCTCAGTGGAGACAGAAGATGGATGCATGGATGGACTGCCCTGGACTGAAAACCACCCGTCGCTGGATCAGATCAGTCATCGCTAGACCCCGGAGAGATGATCATCCATCGCTGGATAGCAAGAGTGGATTACCACCGCTGGAATCTTTTTTTTTTTTTTTTAATAAAGGAAGTGTGTTTGTCTTATTTAACCATTTTTTACACTTTCTTTGTGAAATGGTAGGTGTACGTTTGTACCCCCTTACCAATTTCAAACAGGGGGGAGGCCGGGATCTGGGGGTCCCCTTGTTAAAGGGGGCTTCCATATTCTGATAAGCCCCCGCCCATAGACCCCCACAACCACCGGCCAGGGTTGTGAGGATGAGGCCCTTGTCCGCGTCAACATGGGGACATGGTGCTTTGAGGGGTCACAGACCCCCAAAGCATCCTCCCAATGTTGAGGGCATGTGGCCTGGTACGGTTCAGGAGGGGGGCGCTCTCTCGTCCCCCCCTCTTTTCCTGTGGCCTGACAGGTTGCGTGCTCGGATAAAGGGTCTGGTATGGATTTTTAGGGGGACCCCCACATCAATTTTTTTTTCATTTGACACGGGGTTCCCCTTAATATCCATACCAGACCTGAAGGGCCTGGTAATTGAATTTAGGGGAACCCCACGCTTTTTTTTTTTTTTTTTAACAGGTAAGTTTTTATTTATCACCATTAAATGAATTAAACACCCCACGCTTTTTTTAATATCAATGAATGAATTGTCGGCTCCCGTAATACAGAGAACACTCATTGAGTGTTCTCTGTATTACGCCGCAAGTGATTTTAAAAGACTTTTTTTCCTGCAGAAATGACACTTTGGGCAGGCACAGTTCTAAGCACAGGAAACATGCACCCCTTCACAGGCATACTATAGACACCCCCCAGGTACGAAATTTAAAGGAATATTACACTTTTATTGTTTCACTTTAATCATTATTAAAATCACTGCTCCTGAAAAAAAAACGTCAGTTTTTAAAACTTTTTTTTGCATTGATTCATGTTCCTTGGGGCAGGACCCAGGTCCCCAAACACTTTTTAGGACAGTAACTTGCATATTAGCCTTTAAAATTAGCACTTTAGATTTCTCCCATAGACTTGTACAGGGTGTTCCGGCTTTTAGAATTTGCCGCGAACAGCCCAAATTGTTCACTGTTCGCTGAACAGGCGAACAGGCAATGTTCGAGTCGAACATGAGTTCGACTCAAACTCGAAGCTCATCTCTAGTCATGAGATATAGTGTGGGGTAGACTTGAATAGTGAGGAGTGAGGAGGAGCAGAATTGCATCCCTTTCACGTGGCTTTATGGTGCTCTTGCCAATGGGCTGATTAGTGGGAGGCTAAATGCCTTGTCAAGCATGTAGTTGGTGTTTTTGCCACACTTGACCTGCTTTAGGACAAAGTTTGCAAATTGCAACAGTGCGATCGGCTGCACATGTGCTAAAAAGGCCCAGACCTCTGAGCTGTGGGAAGTGGGCTGGGAGATAAAAGCTCCACAATGTGATGGCTGCCTTTTTGGGCTTGTGCCTCAACCTCACTTTCCTTCTCTATCTGGCACCCAAGTCACATCAGTGACCTCATCATCATCACCCCCTCCATCCTCATCATCACTGTGGCCAACTTGACAATTTGCTGCGGCTGAGGGAACATGACTGCCAATTTGTTATTTCTAGTGTTCTATCCTCTCTGTAAGCTCATGTTCTTACCTTCCTCAACCTCAGAACCAACATTAGAATCAAGTACTGCCTGTGCAGTGTCAAGGAGGCAAGTGGCTGATGCTGTGACAAATAACTCAGCTGACTCCTCCATGCATAATGCTGGGGCCATGGCAGGAGTAGTTGTGGACAAGGAGGCAGAATCTCCACTCTGGCAGCTGCAGTGTCCTGTGCACTAGTCTAGCTTGGATGACAGAGGATGAGGAGGATGAAAATGATTTAGTAAGCCAGTCCACCACCTCCTCTGCATGCTGTGGCTGGATAGCAGGGGCAACATCCCTAAATGAAATGATGCCCTGCCTGAGGACAGACCACGTCCATCTTTGTCTGTGGACACAGATGCTGCTGGCCCCCACACAGTGCCATGGGCACATCTGCCTCTCCTTGTTGGAGCTCCAGACATAATGGGGGGGCTAAAAATGTAATAATCAATGGAAAGTGGTGTTTGGTGCACTTTAACTTGAGTACTCACTACACTGACATACTGCAGTAAAACTGCACTGACGCACTTCAATGTACTGCAGTAAAACTGCACTGACGCACTTCAATACGCTGCTGTAAAAGTGCACTAACGCACTTCAATATACTGCCATAAAAGTACACGAATGCACTTCACTATAGTGCAGTAAAAGTGCACTAAGGCACTTCAATATACTGCAGTAAAAATGCACTAAGGCAATTCAATTTACTGCACTAAAACTGCACTAACACTTCAATATACTGCCATAAAAGTACACTAATGCACTTCAATATACTGCCGTAAAAGTGCACTAATGCACTTCACTATACTGCAGTAAAAGTGCACTAAGGTCAATATACTGCAGTAAAGGTGAATCAACCCACGTTAATACACTGCAGTAAACGTACTAATGCACCTCAATATACTGCAGTAAACATGCACTAATGAACCTCTATATAGTGCTGTAAATGTAAACTAACGCAGTTTAATATACTGCAGTAAATGTGCACTAATGCACATCTATGGAGTTGTATGGGTTATGGGGGTACCTCATCCTTTGTAATATTTTAAAAGATAGGACTGATGTAACAGACTTTAAAGGTACCAGTGAAGGAAATTGAAACAAAAATAATACTAAATATTTTTATTACAAATCAGTTAAAAAATGTTTACAGGTAAAATCAATTCAAAATAATATGGCCAATCAATTTGACCACTAATCAATTTGATTGGCCATTATAATATAATAGATCTCTGTTAGTACAGTGTCAAGAGGTCACCGCGTTTCATATCTGTGCTTCCTCAGGACCTTACATTCTTGACTAAAAACAGAGATTCTGTTCAGAGAGAAAAAAAGAACATAAACATTATTTGCATTTTGATTATGTGGGAGTGCAGTATATTCATTGTAGCATACAATCCAATTGGGTAAAAAGACGTGCACCGAGGGCTACTCACATCTAGAAAAGGAGCTCTCAGGAAATGATGTGACAAGTGTCATGGGGGAGCAATTCAATAGCTAATGTCTTCAAACAGTAAATAAATGAGCATATATAGAGAAATTAAATGACCGTGTGGTTCTATTGTGAAAAATACCAATAAGCATGGAATTGGTAGGTAGTGTTATGGGATGCAAAGTTAGGTACTTAGCCAAGATAATATAGTAATTACTGGGGAGGGGATCCCGAAAAGTTAAAGGGGGAAGGGGACTGCCATCAGCACAGGTAAATGCCTGAAGACCTTGCAGTCATTTCATCGGCATTACCCCTTTATAATCCACACTGTACTAACAGAAATCTATTATATAATAATGACCAGGGCTCGAGTCCTGCAGGAACGCGTGGGAACGGCGTCCCTGCACTTTTTTCACAGCAGGAACGCAGTTTCCTTTGCAGGACCAGAGCCACCCCGAGGCTCTAGCACAGCCTGCTAGCTGTGTTGTCTTCACAGAGCTGACATCGGAAGTGCAGCACAGCGATGCACGGAGGGCAGGGGCTGGCCCAGTTAACTGATCGGTTAATAGAACCGCTCTGCAGTCTATCAACCAATCAGTTAACTGGGGCAGGTCCCGTCCTCTGTCCATCCCTTTACTGCACTTCCAATGTCAGCTCTGTGCCTCCGATGTCATCTGCTGTGTCCTGTGTAAGGTAAGACAGGGAAGAGGGCACTGTTATGAAGGAGGGAGGGGGAAAGTATCAGAAACTGAAAGGAATGAGGAGGGGTGATATAAAAGGGGGTGAGGACAGGAATGTAAAGGGGGTGAGAAAAGGAATGTGAAAGGGGGTTCTATAAAGGGGCTGAGGACAGGTTTAAATTTTAAAACTGGCTACTTGGTCATCTCCTGTAGTATGTCGCATTCGCAGTCTGGTCATCTCCTGTAGTATGTCGCATTCGCAGTCTGGTCATCTCCTGTACTATGTCACATTCGCAGTCTGGTCATCTCCTGTAGTCGCATTCGCAGTCTGGTCATCTCCTGTACTATGTCGCATTCGCAGTCTGGTCATCTCCTGTACTATGTCGCATTCGCAATCTGGTCATCCCCTGCAGTATGTCGCATTCGCAGTCTGGTCATCTCCTGTAGTCGCATTCGCAGTCTGGTCATCTCCTGTACTATGTTGCATTCGCAGTCTGGTCATCTCCTGTACTATGTCGCATTCGCAGTCTGGTCATCTCCTGTACTATGTCGCATTCGCAGTCTGGTCATCTCCTGAACTATGTCGCATTCGCAGTCTGGTCATCTCCTGTAGTCGCATTCGCAGTCTGGTCATCTCCTGTAGTCGCATTCGCAGTCTGGTCATCTCCTGTACTATGTCACATTCGCAGTCTGGTCATCTCCTGTACTATCTCACATTCGCAGTCTGGTCATCTCCTGAACTATGTCGCATTCGCAGTCTGGTCATCTCCTGTAGTCGCATTCGCAGTCTGGTCATCTCCTGTAGTCGCATTCGCAGTCTGGTCATCTCCTGTACTATGTCGCATTCGCAGTCTGGTCATCTCCTGTAGTATGTCGCATTCGCAGTCTGGTCATCTCCTGTAGTATGTCGCATTCGCAGTCTGGCCATCTCTTGTACTATGTCGCATTCGCAGTCTGGTCATCTCCTGTACTATGTCGCATTTGCAGTCTGGTCATCTCCTGTAGTATGTCGCATTTGCAGTCTGGTCATCTCCTGTAGTTGCATTCGCAGTCTGGTCATCTCTTGTAGCATGTCGCATTTGCAGTCACTATTTTATGTGAAATATATATATGCATATGAGCGTATCATTTTTTTTTGGTGGGGGAGTGGATCTTGGGTGGGAGTTCCCACACTTTTTTCCCCAGGACTTGACCCCTGATAATGACCAATCAAATTGATTAGAGGGCAAATTGATTGGAACCATATAATTTTGAATTGATTTTACCTGTAAAATATTTAAATAATTTGTAATAAAAATATTTAGTATTATTTTTGTTTCATTGTCTTTCACTGGTACCGTTAAAGTCCATTACATCAGTCCTATCTTTTAAAACACTAATGCACATTGATATACTGCAGTAAACGTGCCCTAAAACACTAAAAACTTACACTAAATGAATGGTCGCACTACACTCACACTCTACACTTACAATAGAATCACAAAAGCACACTATAGCACACTAACTTGCTAGTAGCAATGAACAGAGCCCTGTTCTATCTCTCTCCACTCCAATATCACACTGCAAATGGCTGCTCTGGGAAGTATCCTTTTATAGAGGAGGGTGAGTCTATGAGTAATGAACCATGATTGGGCGCAGTCATCATTAATCAATCATGGCTCTGACAGTGTTCTGTGCCCTGATTGGACAAATCCTTAATTGCTTCAGCAAGTCAGGGATTTCAAATGAATATTCCCTTTTTTTCTAAAACTGAACCGTCACTCAGCCAATCAGGAGGCATGGGTCTGCCACCTGATTGGCTGAAGGCACAAGAGCTCTGATTGAATGCCTAGCAGAAGGAAGAAGAGACAAATGGAGGACACAAGAGCCGCCGCCTGACCTGCTGCTCATTCCACCATCCCACAGCTCACCGCCATCATCCGCTGCCTGATCCGCCACCAAGATGGGGTAAGTGTCGGGCAGTCAGTGAGCAAAAGTGGTGGCACAGTAGCGGCATTTGTTGGGCACAGTGGCTGCATTTGACGGGCACAAGTGGCTGCATTTAAAGGGGCACAAGTGGCTGCATTTGATGGGCACAAATGGCTGCATATGATGGGCACAAGTGGCTGGATATGATGGGCACAAGTGGCTGCATATGATGGACACAGTGGCGACATTTGACGGGCACAGTGGCGACATTTGATGGGGCACAGTGGTGATGTTTGATGGGGCACAGTGGCTGCATTTGATGGGGCGTCGTGGCTCCATTTGATGGGGCACAGTGGCTGCAGTTGATGGGCGCAGTGGCTGCAATTGATGGCACAGTGGCTGCAATTGATGTTTTACTTCAGTATTTTTCAGAATTTTTTAGTTTGTTTGCACCCCCAAAAAAAATGTAAGCACCAGATGCCACTGCAGTACAGAAGGTGCACTTAGTACAATAAAATACATTAGTAAAATCCAGTAAATCAGAATACTCAAAGTGAATAAAACAAGAACCAAGCAGGTAAAAGGGCCACTAGTAATCTACCAAGGACAAATATCAGAAGACCCAAACAATTGTAATAAAACATATCTCTTATAGAGCAAGTAGAGGATGTTGCAAATGACATTGAGAATCAACAGCATTCTCATATATATCAGTTCAAGGTATTCACCCTGCAGCATAAAAGACTGCAAGCCATAGTAAGTACATACAGTATAATCCTTTTTGTGCTAAAGACAATATTTAATAATGGTATATAGTATACTATATGTTCTAGACTTTGTGTGATGGAGGTTGTTTGAATATGCTGGACAGTAAAAAGCATAAAAAGAGACATTCTGTTGAAAATTAATAATGCATAAGGGCAAAGTACTACGTAAGGGAGCCATAAAATGTAGGCAAATAAGTAAAGTGTTAGTGAAGAATGTCAGGGAGAAAAAAGTGTTACAATATTACTAAGTAGAACTAGGTAACATTACTGTAAGATGAACCAACTATAATAAGGAAGAGTACATATAGTATAATGAGAGGCATCCTGTTGGCAAGATGAGAGGACTATCTGGATAGCGTCAGTCTTACTGACAACCTGTATTCTCAGTAATCTTTGTTTTATTATTTTCACTGTCCAGCATACCCAAATAACTGCCAATAGTCAAGCCCTGATGTAGGGTAGATTTGTGAACCCCTGAAATGTGTTGATTGTATCCTTAGATCTGTAGTCAAGATAAACTTTTTCTGGACGTATCCTTTTATATACTATAAATCATAACTGTCAGAATAATGGGCATTCACTAAGAGTTCACATGGTATTACTATTGACTGTGTAATATGTTTGTCCGTGGGTGAGAATGTCTACATTGAAGGAAAGTATGCATGCAAGTTGGTTTACTCCAAAATTATTTTAATAGAGATATTAATAATATGATTTTTTAATACAGCTTGCCTGTACAATCCTTTTATTGGGAATACATCATGGGACACAGAACCTTTATTAGTTAGTGGGTTAGATAGTCACCTGTGGTGATTGGACACTGGTTGACCCTAATTAAGGAGAGTTTCTCCTCTATATAACCCCCCTTATGGGGAGCACCTCAGTCTGTAGCAAAGAAATAAGTCTCTGCGTAAAACCTGTAGAGGGACGGGAGCTCTGTGTCCCGTGATGTATTCCCAAGAAAAGGATTTTACAGGTAAGCTGTATTAAAAAATCCTATTTTCTTGTTCATACATCACGGGACATAGAGCCTCCATTACTTAGTGGGACATCCCAAAGCAATACCTAAATGAGGGGAGGGAGACACAGATCAGAAAACATAAACCGCAGATGGACTAAAGGAACTAAACTGCAGCCCGCAGTACACTACACCCGAAGGCGGCATCCTCTTGCCCTCTTACCTCCACCTGCTAAAATCTAGTGAATGTATCGACTGAAGACCAAGTCGCAGCCTTGCAGATCTGAGCCATGGAGACCTAATGATGCACCGCCCAAGAGGCACTAACAGCCCTGGTAGAGTGCGATTTAACTTGAAAAGGAGTCTTCCCCTTTAAACCATAACCCTGAAAAATTACTTGTCAAATCCATCTAGAAATAGTGAACTTTGACGCTGTCTGGCCCTTCTTGGGGCCCTCTGGCAGAATAAGTAAACAATCAGTTCTTCGTATCTGAGCGGTTGCCTGCAGATAGATGCTGACTGGTCTTACAACATCCAGAGTGTGTAATGATTCTTCTTCCGCTAACTGCGGATCTGGAAAAAAGGACGGTAGGACCACATCTTGATTCAAATGGAATCTTGAAACTACCTTGGGTAAAGAAGGTAGGGTGAGGATGCAGCACCACCCTGTCTATGTGAATAATCAAATATGGCTCTTAACAAGAAAGAGCTGATAACACCGACACCCTCCTAGCAGAGGATATGGCTACCAGAAAGACCAACTTCTTAGTTAAAAGAATTAAGCATGGTGCAATGGTTGAAAAGGTTGTTCCTGTAAAGCGGACAAAACCAAATTTAGATCCCATGGGCACACAGGAGGTTTGACTGGTGGATTTAAGTGCAGCGCCCCCTGTACAAAGGCCCTGACCAGGGAATGTGAGGCAAGTGGCTTCTGGAAAAATACTGACAAGGCCGAGATTTGGATCTTGATAATGCTTAAAGCCAACTTCATCTCTATGCCTAACTGAAGAAAGGCAAGAATCCTGCTAATGGCATACTTTCTAGGGTGGCACCCCCTGGATTCACACCAGGAAGCATACGCTTTCCAGATTCTGTAGTAAATGAGCCTGGAAGCCGGCTTTCTGTCATTAACCAAAGTTAACCAAAGTGGAAAGGCCTGAATCCGAGAGCCCATGGCCTTTTAGAATGTGGGTCTCAGCAGCGAAATCGTCAAATTCAGACTTTGTAAGGCAGGATGGAATATTGGTCCTTGTGAAAGTAGGTCTGGAGGTAGCGGAAGAACCCAAGGCTTCCCTACTGCCATCTTCACGCTCTCTGCATACCAGGGTCATCTGGGCCAAGTCAGAACCACTAGAATGACTGACTTTGCTCCCTTTTGACTCTCCAAAGGAACCGCGGAGGTAGCGGAATTGGAGGAAATCCATAGATCAGATCGTACTGATCCCATGTCGCTGTTAAGGCATCTGATCCATGAGCAAGTGGATCTTTTGTTCTTGACACAAAGCTGTCTAGCTTCCTGTTGAATCTGGATGCGAACAGGTCTACATCCGGGGTACCCCACTTTTGACATATGATCTGAAATATGTTGGGGTGTAGAGACCATTCTCCTGGACACAGTTGCTGGTGGCTTAGAAAGTCCGCCTGCCAATTTTCCATCCCTGGAATAAAGACCACAGATAAGCAAGGAATATGCCTTTCTGCCCAGACAAGAATGCGATTCACCTTTCTTTGGGCATCCAGGCGTCTGGTGCCTCCTTGGTGATTGATATAAGCCACTGCTGTGGCATTGTCAGATTGTATCTGGACAGGATGATCTTGCAGCCTGAAAGACCAGACTCTGAGGGCTAGATAAACTGCCTGGATCTTCAGAATGTTGATGGGCAAGAGCGTCTCGGCTGCAGACCATCTTCCCTGGGTGCATGCTTCTTCGAGAACCACTCCCCAGCCCATCAGGCTGGCATCTGTGGTTATGATATTTCACGTTAGTGGGGGAAAGGATCTTCCTTTTAGGAGATTTCCGGACCGTTGCCACCAAATGAGGCTTTGGCGTACCCCTGGGGATAGGCACATTGGTATGATATAAGGCTTGAACCCTTTTGTTCCAGACCGAGAGGATATCTCTTTGTAAGGGTCTTGAATGAAACTGAGCATAAGGAACGGCCTCGAAAGAGGCGACCATCTTTCCTAGTAGCCTCATACATAGCCGAATGGAGGGATTCCTTTTTGCTATGACTAGCTGGACCACATTTTTTATGGTTTTGGCCTTTGTTCTGGGTAACACCTTGCTTTGAGTGGTGTCTATGATCATGCCCAGGTACTCCAACCTTTTTAGAGGTTGCAATGAGGATTTTTCTAGGTTGAGGACCCAAACTACAGTACCTGACCACGAGATTGTGTTTCCAGTGCGATCTCATCGCGCTGGTTCTCAGCGACAGGGCACTGTGCATCTCACGCTGGCTGCAATAAGAAAATGTCACATTTTCCTATTGCAGCCAGCGCGAGAAAGAAGCAACAATGTCGCCTCTCTAATAGAGCCGGCATGGCTTCCCCTCCAGGGGCATACCAGGCCCTTAGGTCTGGTATGGATTTTAAGGGGAACCCCCTACGCTGAAAAAACGCAGTGGGGGTCCCCCCAAAATCCATACCAGACTCCTATCCGAGCATGCAGCCCGGCCGGTCAGGAAAGGGGGTGGGGATGAGCGAGCGACCCCCCTTCTGAGCTGTACCAGGCCGCATGCCCTCAACATGGGGGGTTGGTGCTCTGAGAAAGGGGGTGCCCTATGGCCCCCCCACCCCAAAGAACCTTGTCCCCATGTTGATGAGGGCCTCTTCCCGACAACCCTGGCCGTTGGTTGTCGGGGTCTGCGGGTGCTGGGCTTATCGGAATCCGGGAGCCCCTTTAATAAGGGGGCCCCCAGATCCCGACCCCCACCCTATGTGAATGAGTATGGGGTACATCGTATCCCTACCCATTCACCAGGGGAAAAAGGTGTCAATAAAAAAAACAAACGGGAAAACATGGGGACAAGGTGCTTTGGGGTGGGGGGCCCCTTTCCTCAAAGCACCCACCCCCATGTTGAGGGCATGCAGCCTGGTATGGATCAGGGGGGAGCGCTCGCTTGTCCCCACCCCCTTTCCTGACTGGCCAGGCTGCGTGCTCGGACAGGGGTCTGGTATGGATTTTGGGGGGACCCCCACACCGTTTTTTTGGCGTAGGGGGGTTCCCCTTAAAATCCATACCAGACCTAAGGGCCTGGTATGCTCTTGGAGGGGGAACCCATGTCGATTTTTTATTTAAAATTTGGCGTGGAGTTCTCCCTCATGATTCATACCAAACACAGTGCCTGGTATTGGCGGGAATCCAAGTCGGATCCCCGCACCAGTGTGAACCCGGCCTCAATGTCAGCAATGCTTGTCGCTCATTGGGAAAGGAAAGAAACATTTTTCCTTTCCCGATACGAGCTGGTTCCGCGCCGGCTCCCGCAACAGGGCTCGCAGGGTGTCAATCTCGACGATAAAAGCGGCGAGATTGACACAATATCGCGGGCACCTACTGTAGGTGTTCCAAGTATTCCACGGTGCTGAGCACATTGGGGTTCAGGTGCGCTACGGATTGCTCTATGAGTAGCAAATCGTTTAGATAAGCTGTCACCGTTATGCCCTGAGCCCTTAGGTTTTTCAAAGGAGGGGCTACCAACTTTGTGAACACTCAATCAACAGTAGCGAGACCAAAATGCAGGGCCACAAATTGAAAATGGTGCTGATCTACCGCAAACCTTAGATATCTTTGGTGAGCGGGAAAGATTGGCACATGCAAACATGGATTGACTGCATACAGAAAGGTCGGATGTGCAGAAATTGATTCAGGTCTTTTAGATCCAGAATGGGTCTGACATCCCCATTAGTTTTGGCACCATAAAGAGGTTTGAGTAGAACCCTGAGTTCTGCTCTTCCAGTCTTATTTCTATCATCACTCCTTGGCATAACAGATGATCTAAAGCCCGAAAAAGAGGCCTTTTTTTTACCAGATTTTTGAGGACCCTTGACTTTAGGAAGCAAGAAGGCAGAAGCTCTCAGAACTCCAGCTTGTAGCCCAGAGAAACCGTGGAGGTTACCCATCTGCAAACTGCAGCAGCCTTCCCCCCACTCGGCTGAGCATAAGGAGACTTTGGGGCACTGTTTACCAGATTTTTGACCCCAAGACTTCTTTTGCCCTTGGACACGGCCTTGGGCCTTTCCTCTAGTACTAGAGTGGGTAGGCCGTTGCCACTGCCTGGAGTTTGAGGCTTCAGGGGCAGGAGAAAGAGAACATTTAAAAGATGGACGTTTACTCTTTTTAACCGGTAAAAATGTGGACTTACCACTGGTTATTTTTTGGATGTATTTATCCAGCTATTTATCCAGCTCATCTCCAAATAGGCACTCCCCTTTAAACAGGAATCTGGTTAAATATCTCTTGCATTAGATTTCAGCTGTCCAATGCCTAAGCTAAAAGGACCTGCACATATGTACAAGCAGGAGGGACAGATGTGATGCCTGCTGAACAAAGTCCAAAATGGCATCAATTGTAAAACACAGAACCTTAGGAATTCTGTAATTCTCTGCTTCTTCACTGGGAAGGAGGCTAAGCATCTGCTTAACTTGTTCCTTGAGGAACTGGCACATGCCAACTGCTGTGACTGTAGGTTGGACTACAAGGCCAGTCACTGAAAAGGAGGCTTTCAATAAAGTTTCAAGGTTCTTATGAGTTGGATCTTTGAGTCCCTGAGCATTGTCCAGAGGACAGGTCAGGCTCTTATTCACACAAGAAACGGCCGCATCAACGGCTGGAACCCCCCATTTCTTGGTGAAACCTTCCTCCAGAGGATAAAGCATAGAAAACCTTTTAGGAGGGGAGAACCCCAGTCCTCATACAACATTTCATCCATCAAAGGCCTCAGCAGGGGGCAATCTGAATGTGGCACGCACCAATTCAGTATAGTACTTGTCACATACCTTTTAGTAGCGAGCCCGGATTGCGGAAAGAGGTCTCCCTTTACAACTCCCACTACCGGTTTCCTGGTAATGTAACAGGGAACACAGGAGTAAGGAGGGGTACAGGTGCCTGGCAGGATCAACAGATGAGAAGGATGGATAGGTGAAGTTCAGTGGAACAGTTAATCACAGCAGATGGATCAGCAGGTAATTGATAGCAAATGTCACAGTTCAGCAAAGCAGGAAACTTATAGCATGTAACACGGTTCAATGAAGCAGGTAACTTGCAGCAGATGAAAGCAGGGCAGAGAAGCAGGCAACTTGTAGCACATTAACAGTGCAATATAAGCAGGTACTTGCAGCAGGTGAACAGTTCAATATAAGCAGGTTACTTGCAGCAGATGACACAGTTCAATATAAGCAGGTTCACCTTAGCAGATGGATGGTCAAAGCAAGCCGGGTCAGATATCAGACTGGAAGCGAAGTACAAGGGAACAGGCAGGAGAATCGTCACAACAAGCCGGGGTCGGGTGCAGGCAGATAGCAGATGGGTCACAGGCAGGCCGGGTCAATCAGAAACGAATACTACGGATCAGGTCTCACAGGTATAACGCTGTAGAGCAGACAGCAGAGACCATTAGCAAGAGGCTAGTTTAAATAGGCCGTTTGTCTCCAACACGGACGCGCGCACGCGACCACACACGCGCACCCACGCACGCGCACCCACGCACGGACGCATGTGCACGCGCACGATTGCGCGCACCCGCGGTGGTGCCCACGATCGTAAACCAGAAGACCTGGGGGTCAGTCTCTTCATGCGATTTTCATGACAGTACTGAACCTGCTTCCTGAGGGCCTGAGAGGTAGAAGAGGACTTCTTCTCTTTCTCTAATTCACCCGACTGCTCTTGATCCCTAACCCCAGATAGGGATCTTTCCTCTTTGTCAGAAAAATCATCTCAGAGAAGCTAGTGCAGAGGGAGGGGATCTACCCCTTTTTCTGCTATCTTTTAAGAAAGGTGTGACAAAGCTAGTTATCCTTCCTTTCAAACCCTCTAAAGCAATCTTTAATGAGTATTCCATGACACATACAGGGGCTGCTATATTAGGAGAGGCTGCAAAACCTGACAGGGTCCCTGACTCATCCTGTGAGGCTGGCTCCAGTCTTGCAGGGGGGATGGTAACCTACAGGCATTTTTGGAACCCATAGACGTAGGCGGTGATGCCTTGGTGCCTTTATTACCTCCCTTTGAAGTCTTCTTACGACGAGACATAGTCCTATGCTGCAAGTAAAGGTACTAGTACATATGCAATCACTGTTGTGCTATAGTCTCACAATATAAAATATATGCCAATACCACACAACCTGATGCCGAGTAGGTGTCTTAGGTTTGCCTGGATCCAATCACTTGAGATACTTACAGCCCAAAGCTCTGTGTCCTCCACTTACAGGAGCTCTGATGCTCTGGGCTTTTCAAACTTGCCGCCTGATACCTGGGCAATTGCGCGCCATGCATCCACACGTGCATGGTGCTGCAACCACGCCTCCTTCCTTCCCGCCGAGCTAGCCGTAAAAGCACACCCCCTGCGTGCGCGCGTGTTGGACTGTCATGGCGGTGGAACCAGGCAGGGAGAAGAGGACCACTCAGTGGCACTGCCTGGCCTTTCTGGGACCATGAGACTACGAGGAACCCATTTTTGTATGCATATGTGGCAGAGCCTGTAGCGGAGGAGGTGAGTGGCTTGATAAACCTACTTCACTGAGCGTGTATCCTGGATGGCATGTAAGTATACACCAGGTTTGCCTCTTACTCCCTCTAGTTGCGGAAAACAGGTAAGACATACAACTACTCTTAGAAGAAATCCATAATATGTTATATATAGGATTATCTTCACTTACCTGTCCTCGTCGCAGGAACTGCTGAAAACTGATTCCAGCCTTCACCCACCACGGCAGGCAGTGTTGTGCAAACCTTCAGGGATTATGGGTTCTTATTACAGGATCCTCTTACCTGGACCTGTAAAAGACTCTGCCAGAAACTTTTGTGCCACTGTTGTATAGTACACCAAGTCTGGTTCTCCCAGAGCCCAGTCCTCCAAAGAGAGCCATTACAGGCAAAACCTTGTTTCTTTCAACCACAAGACCTGGGTACCGTACCATCTTGGGCGTAAAATAACAGCTCAAGATATGGATCTGGTTTGTATAGCTCCTAGAGAGAGATCATCAAGCAAAGCTCTTTTCTTTGCACATTTTACGTGACCAACCACCTTAGACACTGGCGAAAAAAGGAGGTGCTCCCCATATATAGAGGAGGAACTCTCCTTAATTAGGTTTAACCAGTCCAATCACCACAGGTGACTATCTAACCCACTAAGTAATTAAGGCTCTGTGTCCCGTGATATATGAACAAGAAAAAAGGTTTCAGCGCCACTGTCAGTCTGAAATTGTTGCTCATGTACTATGTATTGACTAAAGCATAGTCATCTGAATTGCTGCAACTCATCTTTGCATTGACATATTGTCAGGGCACTGTTTGCCACCAAACAGCCTTCATAAGGAGGCTAGATCTTTGGCTGTCCAGTGCATTTGTGTCTGTGTACCCCTGCATCTGTGAATACCTTTTACCAACACGGCTTGCCTCTGAACCTGTCTTCTGCCTGCTGCCTGAACCTGACCCCGACTTGTCTAATAGATCATCTCTATCTGCTTTCCTGTGTATGACCCCAGCTATCCTCCTGACTATGCTTGCTCTTATCAAACCCTGGTACCTGACCTTGGCTTCAAACTGACTACTCTCCTGCTCTCTGTTCTGCTTGAAACCTGCTGCTTCTCACGGGTGCTACCTGTCTGCAGACATCATTACATTGCATCAGCTGTTTACTTGGGCTTTTCTCTGACAATACTTCAGTCAAGAACATCTCTGCAAGCACTCCAGAAGGCGACCTGTGCTTCTTTCAGCCTGACTCCTCCTGTTCCACCTACAGGAGAGTCTGTAAATTAGCCACAAGGGAAGCCCTCTGTCTCCATTGCCCCCCCCCGCACCAGGTACGTTAACCCCAAAAATTCCACTCACCTGATCGCATGTTGTGAGATGATTTTGAGGGCTGGCGAGCTATGCCTGCCTGGGAAGCTGGGGGAGTGGGAGAGAACACCACCAGGACGTGGGGTTGTATGGGAGTCCTTCTTGTGGATCGGAAGAGAAAAGAGCAGGCGGCTGGATCATCAGAGCGTGGGGAACATCACTAGCGGCTTTCATTTAATTTGACGCGTGTTCCCCGCACTCACTGTCCCATACAGCCCCACCCCTTGGTCCCGGGACTTTGATAGACAGATCACCTGTCCAATCACGAGTCAAGTGTATCAAAGTTCCCCATCTAGGGGGCGGGGCTGTATGTGACGCCAAGCAGGTGGGAACACATGGCAATTGAAATGAAAGCTGTGATGTTCCTCGGCGCTCTCATCATCCAGCCGCTAATCCTCTTCCTCTCCTCTGTTCCCCTGCATGATGGACAAAGGCAGGCTGCATTGATGGACACGGGCAGGCTGCATAGGTGGGCACGGGAAGGTTGCATAGGTGGACATGTGCAGGCTGCATTGGTGAACACGGGCAGGCTGCATAGGTGGACATGGGCAGGCTGCATAGGTGGACATGGGCAGGCTGCATTGGTGGACACAGGCAGGCTGCATTGGTAGACACAGGTGGGATTGCATTGATGAGCAAAGGTGAGGCGGCATTGATGGTCACAGGTAGGCTGCACTGATGGGCATGGATAAAGAAGTTATTAATATTTATTTTTAGAACTTAATTCTGCATAAAACGTTTAAGTGTCATTTCATGAGATAATTTATGAGGGCATGTTTAGGGGGGAGGGGGGCAGGGTAGGGGTTGGGTGGGGCAACTGTTGGCGAGTAACCCTTTGTCAGAAACCATGAAATCAGACCGAGACAGAAGTATAGTTAAATCACACTTGTTTAACAATAAAAGTAAATAGAACAAACATAATCAAAACATAGCCAGAGTTCAGGAACCTAAATGGATAGTCAGACAAGCCAAATGTCAGGGAGCTGGAGATGAGTGTAGTAAAACAACAGACAGGATCTGGAGCCAGAAGGGATGTCAGCCAAGCGAGTCTTTTAACAGGAATGCAAGAGAGTGTCTCTGTGATGTTGAATAAGGCGAAGGCAGAGATCCTCTGGGCTGGATGGCTTAAGTAGGCAGGACAGACGAGCAGGATATCATCAACAGCTGAGTAACTGTGGAAATATAGGAGCTGGAAATTAGCCGACAGCTGAGCGGCCAACCCAGAGAAGGAAGGGCTGAGCCCAGCCCTGACACCCTTGAGGCCTGGCTAGTAGCTAAGGACTTAAAATTTTTAACCCTGAGGTACGTGATACATATGATATATAATTGTACGGTTTAGTAAACACCAGTTGGAGCATGTCAGCAGTTGGAACATAAAAAAGAATACGGGAGGGTATCGCTTTACCAACTTGGTAATAAGGCTAAAGACATCTGTCTTCATGATCGAGTACAAGTCAGGGCAAGGCACGATACAATCAGAAACTGACCTGAGGCTGAATCAAGTCCCTATGCAGAAGCTGACACAATGTGTATATCTTAACTGATTTCTACACACAGTCTAAAATCCAAATCCCAAAAGGAGGAATACCTACACTGAACATGAACATTCGGAAAATATGGGAACAAGGCAACAATTTTTTTCCCATGGCTTTAATGAAAGTATAGCATAGCTTACACTGAGAATACACACTGGTCTGGGTCTGGCCTTGAAAAGAGTTAAAACCTCCATAGCATGTCCATACCAGCAGAAACACTGGGTGGCGGGTGGGCTTGCTGTCAGATACCAGCCCACAGCAACCTCACACAAGAAGAATCGTTATTACAATTCATATAAATTAATATATATATTATTACAACAAAGTCACTGTAAAAACAAAATACGGTTTGGAAATAATAAACCTATTGATATTGTCTAAAGCTTGGTTAAAAGGTCAATCCCAGTAAAGAAGAGATACTATATTTCCTTTAGAATTGCTGAAGTGATTTAAATGTCCAACTAACAACTTGTCTTTATAGAAAGTGACCCAATCGATAAATTCTGTACTGAACAAAATCTCTGTTTCACGTCCAATTAATTCTTCAACACTCTTCTTTTTACACTGGAAAGTTCATTTAATCCTCCTCCTATCACCAATGGCATGACATCAAGTAGGCATTTATTTAAATTCTGGCACCATTGCCTGCACAGCTTCTAGCACTGACTGCCAATTGCAAGCTGATATTTTATACTGATTGTTTTGTGGGACAGGCTCTTTTTCTGTATGCCAAGATGCAACCGTTATGTTCTTCGAATGCCTCACATAGAAACTATATATATATATATATATATATATATATATATATATATATATATACATACATACATACATACACACACATACACACACACGCACACACAATCTAAGCAACAAATAGATATTTTAGAAGTTTTAGTAGTTTTCCTACATTAATTCATGAGTTCAAATTTCGCAGGTTATTTAGTCACATGGGTTAAAGCAATTTTCAATGTGCTATACAGTATACCTAGTTAGTTCTTTAACTAAATACATTAACCTCAGCTGTTCAATGTATAATGCAAAGATTTTAACAAACTTTGTTGCAGATTCCTACCTTTTGTTATTCTGAAGAAATCCCTATGTTTGTCTCAGTCCATGTGGTAAGTAAATCTAATGAGAGTGATTTCATAATTATCAACCAGCTGTTGCACCTGCAGGGCTGTAATGAGGAATGCTGCAGGGTCTGCATACCTTTAGACGTGATTTACTACTGGGAGTATCTCATCAAAATGACATTTTTGCTGTAGGGGATGCCTAAAACCTGATTGGTATCTTAGTGCAGACTTCTGGGTAAATCAGTGAGCCAATCACACAAGCAGAAAATGACTTATCTAGTGGGTGTTCTGTACACATTATGTGTACAGAACACCTTCAGGTTGCCATATTGCATTGTAATTTTTAATAACAGTCAAATACAATATGACTTGTGTCACAATTGTATATGCTATTATATATGTTATTTTCTTATTTTTTTCCCCACAGTGGTTCTGCACTCCTGTGACCCATATTCAGCCGACAGCAGGCTAAAAATAATATACTGACACTTAATCTTTACATGTGGTGACCCAGTTTTATTTTTTGGACTTTATTTTCACTTAGTGATCCAGCCAGTAACACACTTCCTGTCTTATGCCGCGTACACACGATCAAACAATCCGGTGGAAAAGTCAGGCGGACTCAAGTCCGCCGGACAATCCCCCCGTGTGTAGGCTCCGGCGGAGTCACATTTCGGCCGACAATCCGGCCGTGTGTGTGCCAGTCCGCCGTACTTTTGAAATGAACGGACTTTTCCCGCCCAGAGAAAAGTCCGCTCATTTTGAGCGCGTCTCCAGGTAGCCGGGGCCAGCGAAAGAGGCGTCGCTGGCCCCGTCACCTGGTATGGACTTAAAGGGGAACCCCTATGCTGAAAAATCGGCGTGGGGGTCCCCCCCAGGTCCACACCAGACCCTTATCCGAGCACGCTACCCGGCCGGCCAGGAAAGAGGGTAGGGACGAGCGAACCAGACTCCTCCGCTATCTTCTGCTAGCTCTTTTACTAGTGGAGGAGCCCGGCTTTCTTCTTCGCCGCCACCGCACTCTTCTTCCGACTTCGGGGGTCTTGTCCCCCTCTTCGGTTCTTCTTGCCGGGCCACCGCGCCTTCTTCTAGCTCTTTTACAGGCAGTGGCCTGGTCTTTTGTCGCCGCTGTCTCCATCTTCTGTTCTTCTCTTCTTCTCTTCAGATGTTGCCTCGTCGCTCTCTCCGCTCACAATGGCGGGGACGCGGCGCGCGGCGACTTATATAGGCACATCACCGGATGATGTACCCGCCCATTATGATGTCACAGTCCCAGAGGATGCTGGGACTGTGACATCATAATAGGCGGGGACATCATCCGGTGATGTCCCTATATAAGTCGCCGCGCGCCGCGTCCCCGCCATTGTGAGCGGAGGATGCGACGAGGCAACATCTGAAGAGAAGAAGAGAAGAACGGAGAAGACGGCGACAGCGGCGACAGCGGTGACAGAAGACCGGGCCACCGCCTGTAAAAGAGCTAGAAGAGGGCGCGGTGGCCCTGCAAGAAGAACCGAAGAGGGGGACAAGACCCCCGAAGTCGGAAGAAGAGGGCGGCGGCGGCGAAGAAGAAAGCCGGGCTCCTCTGCTAGTAAAAGAGCTAGCAGAAGATAGCGGAGGAGTCTGGCGAGAAGACCCCCGAAGACGGACAGAAGACCCCTGGAGCTGTGCAATAAACTATTTTAACCCTTGTGTGTTGTGTTTTTTTTTTCCTTTTTTTCACAGGTGAATGGGTAGGGGTACATTGTATCCCATACTCATTCACATAGGGTGGGAGGCCGGTACCCGGGGGCCCCCTTATTAAAGGGGGCTGCCGGATTCCGATAAGCCCCCCACCCTCAGACCCCGACAACCAATGGCCAGGGTTGTCGGGAAGAGGCCCTTGTCCTCATCAACATGGGGACAAGGTGCTTTGGGGTGGGGGGGCCGCGCACCCCCCCTTCCCCAAGGCACCCCCCCATGTTGAGGGCACGCAGCCTGGCATGGCTCAGGAGGGGGGGGGGGGGGGCGCTCGCTCGTCCCCACCCCCTTTCCTGGCCGGCCGGGTAGCGTGCTCGGATAAGGGTCTGATGTTGACCTGGGGGGGACCCCTACGCCGATTTTTTGGCGTAGGGATTCCCCTTTAAGTCCATACCAGGTGGCGGGGCCAGCGACGCCTCCTTCGCTGGCCCCGGCTACCTGGAGACGCACTCAAAATGAGCAGACTTTCCTCCGCGTGTGTGGGCGAGTCCGTTCATTTCAAAAGTACGCTGTATTAGTCCGCTCAAAGAGTGCCGTGTGTGGGCAAGTAGCTCGTTCGGAAAGTTCGGCGGACAGTCCGGCGGGAAGTCCGCCAGACTAAGTCCGCCGGATAATCTGCTACGTGTGTACGTGGCATTAGGTGGTGTTTGCTCTGTATAGAGTTGCAAAGAAGCCACCTTTGGACAGCAGCATTGTCAGTCTGGGGAGAAGGCAGTAGTTGTAGATGCGCTAACAGATTTAGATGGACTTAACCAAATTAAAGCTGAATCCCAGCTAAAACCTTTGGAACATGTTACAGGTTGAACCCATGTTTATGGTGTAATGTGTAACATGCTCCAGCACCCTTGTCAGTTTAAAATGGTTTGTCCTAACTTTTTAACTGCCACTTTTGACAGAAATACACTGTGACAAATTGGGAGGGGGGTGGTTAGCTTTGTATGAGGGCATGTTAGTATAAGCCTGACCACTGGCGTACAGGAAAGCTGTGCAAGTAGAATGCAAAGAAAACTGAGCACTCTGGGATGGATGTGCTTCAATGCCCTGGTGGAAATGGTCTAGTATGGTCTGATATCCCTCTGGGGGTGTACATAACGTTGGTATGGAGGGGGTACCAAAACAAATATCTATTTGGAACAGGGACATATATGACATGGAAAAGCTGGAAAATGTACCAAAGGCAATCCAGTCAACCTCCTGTAGAAATCTATATAGGATGGTACCTCTATTCTCAACTTGTGAGATGGGAGGAGGGTGCTTGTCTAAAGATGACTGTAGGTAGCAATTGAAATTTCCTCAATAATAGGAGTGGTATATCAGGTTTGTCCACCAGGTAAGCCAACAAGAAGTGAAGAACCTAACTTGAGAAAGGGGGTGGAATGTAAACCATAGCTAGGACAAAATGGACAATAAATATCTGACAGTGTAGAAAGACAAATCTGCCCTCTGTATCTATAAGCGAATCAAATTCACAAAAAAATAGTAGACCGATGGATCAATACACTCACCCCCTAGTATAGAAGGTGTGAGTGGAGTGGTAAGACCATCCCATCCAGGCATGATGCCTAGTAAGGTGAGTCTAGTAAGGTGAGTCTCCTGGAATCCATAGATACCTGGTTGATACTTGCGGTGACCTTAGTTCTCTTCAGGGGAACGTAGCTCAACACACATTCCAAGGGACGATGGGTACAAATAGTGCTTTAATTACCAATCAAATTATCACCCTTTCTTCTTTATTATAGCCCTGTACCAATGTATGAGGGTTCTGAAAAAATGTCCACACTAGATTTTTATTAGAAAAATGGGCGGGAGGAATGGTAATTGGTCATGTCTGATAGTGTCATGTGACTAGTCTGTCAGGCAAGCTGGCTGACTTTGCAGTTTAGGGGCAGGGGGCCTTTTGTAATCTGAAATGCTGGGTTGATGACATCACAAGGGGCGGGGCCCCACTCCTTAGTCTATTTAAGAACTGTCAGACAGCAGAGCTGGCAGATGGCAGGAACCGGAGGCTTTTTTTTTCAGGTTGGCAGTGGTGGCGGGTGGCATGATTGATGATGGACCTGCACCAGGGGACATTTTTTTTTTTTTTTACTTTTTCAATTTTTTGGTGAAAGAGTAAGGGTCCCATACACATGGGGGGGGGAGGAGATCTTCCAGATTCTGATAAGCCGAATGGCCAAATGTCCACAGACCTCCACATTCACTGGCCAGGGTTGTAGGGAAGAGGCCCTTGCTCCCATCAAGACGGGGACAAGGTGCCTTGGGGGGGCAGAACCACCCTGTTTCTCTTATCCCCCTCTTTTCCTGGCCTGCCAGTCTGCATGTTTGGATAAGGGTCTGGTATGGATTGGAGTGGGGGGCTCCGGGGGGGCCCCACCTGGTTTTTCTGCATTTTTTTCTGCATTTTTCATTCCCGGTATTCCTTTGTTTACATTTTAGCTGCCAGTGGGGAAGCCCACTGACACCTGATGAGTCATCGGTTGTTAAGGACGCGGTGGCTGGCTTCCCTGCCCTCTCCTTAACAACCAGCTATTCTTAACACAGAATTCAAATCGGTCAATCATTTTTCGACCGATCCAAATTCAAATCGTTACGAAATTTTGGAATTCATTTGAAAAATAATAAATGAGACTAAATGAAATGAAACAAAACTAAACAAAGTCCAAAAATGTAAACAAAATTTCAACAAAACGAAATTTGTAACATAACAAATCTTTTTGAAATGAAACAAATTTTTCAGTTGAACACATGTCTAATTAGCAATGTGTATTGTACAGTCTGTAGGGCTCAAGAGTGCATATCACACTGGGTGCAGGGCTTAAGGGTGCATGTTGCATAGGAGACAGCTTAAGCGTGCATAAGCCACAGGGTGCAGGGCTTAAGAGTGCATATTGCACAGGACGCAGGGCTCAGGGGTGTGTCTAGCACAGGGTGCAGAACTCAGGAGTGGGTGTGCAACCAAAAATGCTCTTTCCTCCATTCCCCTGATTGAGTAAAGAGTTTTCCCTTCAACTCCTCCCTCCTAGTACAGAGACTTTTATCCCACCCGCAAATTCTGTCACCTTCTCAGTACAAAGTTGCACACTGTGGAAGAGCAACTAGTACTCACCTGACAATCCTCAGTGCTGACTGGGGGTGAGGGCTGCAGGGAGATCTGCTTCCATGAGGATAGTATGGCTGACATCTTCTTCTGTGTCATATGGAAGACTACTAGAAGGTTTTAAGCCTTAGATGCTCAAAGAGGTTTGCTATCATTTGTAATCATAGAAGTTGGCAGATAAAGTAAGTAGTGCAGAAAACTTCCTCTACTGGCTTTTGTGTTTACAAGTGACAAGTTGGTGAGTACAGCAAAAGTGCAGAGGTGGCAGTACAGAGTACCACTGCATTGCAGCTGAAAAAGAGCCC
This sequence comes from Lithobates pipiens, assembly GCF_037356315.1. Lineage (NCBI taxonomy): Eukaryota > Metazoa > Chordata > Amphibia > Anura > Ranidae > Lithobates > Lithobates pipiens. The sequence goes on from NW_027507764.1 coordinate 185,866,726, forward strand.
CGACCCTAATCTTGATCCAGACACTAACCCAAAGCAAGCTCTGATCTAGCTAATTTGTCTTTATTTATTATTAAATGAGAAGTATGGCTTATTTGGCCATACTTCTCCAATGTATTACAGGAGTGCAGTTCGTTCTGCACTTCTGTGATTCGTTTTCAGCTGACAGCAGGTTAAAACCTGCTGTCAGCTGATGTCACAGAGCCAGTCCAGGCTCTGAAAAGATGCCAACCATATGGTCAGTCTCCACCCAGAAGCCTGGATCATCACCTGGCTCAGGCTCTTAGCAATCTGCTGAGAGCCTGAGCCAGCCCGTACGACCCCCTTCACAGCCCAACACTCCAGTGAGCGCTGGAGGACAGAGAAAAGAGAGCGGTTCTCTGCAGAGGAGGGGAAATCATTCATCAGCAGCATTTGATCGCTCAGCTATCACTACAGAAGCAGCTAGGGGGGGGGGGGGAGGGGACAGATATCAGTATAAATGTTTGTTTTGTTAAAACCCTGAACTTCTCTTTTAATATTATAAAAAAAATGTAAACACAGATTTATTTTTATTAACATTCTTTTCCTCTGACTAGCAGAAAAAGATACAATGTATAGTACGGGGTTTGGTTTTACTGACTGATCACTGTGATAGTCACTCACAGGTTATCACAGTGATCATGTGATCAGAAGCTGGTCCTCTTGGCTTCCAATCATTGGTACAACACTCAGAGCTGTTGATGTCTTTGTGCTTGGAGAGTGTTGTGGAGTGCACTTCCAGCACAACCGCAGGTGCGAATATATGTGGTGCCTCAGAAGAAGGCCCACATGGTTGAGAAATGCGCAGGGCTGGAGGGAGGGGCCTGATGTGGGACTCGGACAGGTGCAGTTGCTGATCCTGCAACGCCCGCGAGACCCTCCCTGGCATGTGGATCTGAGGATATGATTCCTCCCCCTGTATCCTTCCCCTCATGTAACGTCTGGGGAGATGGTAGGAGCTCATAGGAGACCTTGCAGTGGCTCCAGGGCAGATGTGTTGACAGGCTCCCCTTCGCGGAGCCCACAAATACTGTAGCAATCGGCTGGGAAGGGAACGGGTAGATGTAAAGAGCGTCGTAGAAGGAGGGGGAGTCTCAGGAACCCAGAAAAACGTCAGCAACAAGGCAGTAGCAGGGCGGAGAGCAGACCACACACAGCACCTGTCTCAGCTTGTGAAGGGAGATGCGATGCAAGGAAGGCAGGGACTGCAAAGATCAGAATTTTTTTTTTACACATGGAGATCAGACCGCCCCCCCCCCCCCCACCTCCCTGACCCCCTGGCCTAGCTTACCAATTACAGCACATACGTGGAGAAAGGAGCTCACAGAGGAAAGCAAAATAATTAGCCACTATTATCAGCTGACAGGGCCCAGAGCAGACTGGAAGCATCAAGGGGGTGAGTCACTTTTCCTTGTATATTACTTTTGAACTGACTGATGGACTGAGACACGAGGATATACCCCCTTCTCTTTTGTGCACATCTTAATGTTGCACTCGACTGCTAAATAACTAATCGCTAAAACACATACATATTATATATATATATATATATATATATATATATATATACATATATAGGGCAGGATCAGAGAACTATTATAGAAACTGCACAAGTCACATAAATTGCAATACCATTGGTACAACTGGTAAAGTTTCCCCATCTCAGGAATGGAACTTGTAATTTGATATTTGATATTTACATTTTGATCGCAGGTCTATTATACTTCTTGCGGGCCTGGAGGAAAGAACAGGCCGAGTGGTTGGACTGTGGTTGCTTCATGTTCCCCCCTCCTGGTCATCCATGGTATTGCTTAATTGTGCTTGTGAAAATCATCAGTAATAAGGTGGGTGACACGAGAGTGGTACACATTTATGCTACAGTAAACCACCCTCCCCTTGTGACCCCGCAGTCAATGGTGTCCAGTATTACAAACAGAATAAAGAGAACCATCCATATCTCCTAGTATCTGTATATTGGACCTATGTTTAACATCTAAAAAAGAATGAGGGGGAAACCAGAAAAAAAAAGGGGCAGAAGCAAATCCCCACAAAATAAGAGTGAGCCCTGGTTCCATCAAAAAATATATGACACAAGATAGGGAAAAGAGAGCCCAGAGAAACAGACAGAAGCCAAGAGTAAACTACCCGAGGGCTCGCAAAATAATGGGCAGATAAAACAATTAAAAGAACATGAACACCATAGATACATCAACGTGTATAAATTATGAAATAGAAGAAGAATCCACAGTCGAACCCAGACAAAAAAAAAACAATTGCCAAATAAAGGAGAAATGGCGGAGATGTTTGCTAGATTGGAATTATAAAAGGAGAAATGGCCACACTGCATGATGACCTGAACCAGATCTTAAAAAGGGTGGAGGGAACAGAAGAGCAATTGGATTAACAAGCCGTGGCAATAAAAGAGTTAAAAGCAGATGGATCAGATGGAAGGATTACAGAGAGAACATAGGTACACAATGTACAGACTGGAGGATCAGGAAAACTGCAGCCGAAGAAAAAATCTTAGAATAAGGGGTTTACTGGATCGGCAGGGGGAAGATTTACAAGAAAAAGTAGATAAAGTATTTGGGCATATGTTGGGCCTGTCAGAGACAGATAAAATAAAGTTTTAAAGAGTTCATAGGGTCAGAAAGCCAGCAGAATTAGCAGGAGAAATACAGAGAGATGTAATAGCGAGATTTCATAACTTCCAAGACAAAGAACAGATTTGTCTGTTCTAAAAGTCTAAAATTCAAACAGCTGGTCAAGTTTGAAGAGACCACCCTGCAGATATTCTCAGACTTAGCAGCCAACACCCTGATAAGGAGAAAAACATTAAAAACCCTACTTGAACATCTGAAGCAGAATATAATTCAATATTCATGGGGTTTTCCAGCCTGCCTAATTGGTTGAAAGGAAGGTTGGTCAGCAACTCTCAGATTCCCAGAAGATATGGCAAATATCTATTGCTCAAATAATAACCCAATAAAATATTTAATAGCCATTCTAACAAAGTTTATGGAGTTCAAGAAAGGAGGGGCTATTATGGGGGCGATTTTAATTTCTGTATGGAACCAAGGTATGACAGTACGTCCCGAGCACAGAGGACCGGAAATGATCAGAGGAAGATGTCAATAAAGAAACTTTATCAAAACCAATTAATGGACAATTGGACATATGAAGAACACAGCATGCCAAGGTTCGCAACTATACATTTAACACCTCTGTTCATGGGACGTACTCAAGAACACTTTTTTTTTTTATAGAACATAGGTTGCTGGAGACAGCACTTAATTCAAATATTGAAATTACTACCCTTTTTTATCACGCTCCAGTAACAATGAAAATTAAGATAGAAGGGTTCCAAAGTAGGTCAATTTCTTGGAGATTAAATGAAGAATTCCTACAGGTTAAAGCGGCAGTAGAAAGGATTAAGACTGAGCTAGAGCAATACTTTAAATTTAATGATACAGCTGATATAACGGCAGCTACAGTATGGGAAGCCCACAAGACTTACGTTAGAGGTATCCTGATTGAGATGGGTGTGGAAAAAAGGAACGCTTTATCAAAATAAATCTTTGACTTAGAGCAGCAACATAAAAAAAACGGGGTATAACAAAATAAGAACGGCAGTTATCAGTAAAAGGGAAGAGTTGAAAGATTTGATTGATCAGAATACTTGATGGTCCTCTATAACAGAATCAAGAGGGAAAGGTATCTATGCGGAAACAAGATAGGTAAGTCCCTGGCTAAGATGTTAAAAAAGAAAACAACACTAAACTACATAGAGAAAATACAAACCGGTACTGGGGCAATGGCATATAACACATCAGAAATAGCCAGGACATTCCAGGAATACTATGGTAAATTGTATTCAATCAATCAAAAGGAATCACCAGAAAAGACCAAAGAGGAAGGTAAATACTACGACATTCTTAAATGAAAATAGCCTAAATAAAATCCCTGAAGACAAGATTAGATCCTTAGAGGACCCCGTAACAGAAGAAGAGATAACAAAAATTCTAAATGACATGCCTATAGGGAAAAGCCTAGGCCCAGACGGGCTGACGTTACTGTATTATAGAAAGTTTAAAGACATCTTAATCCCCAAATTGTGCTCGTTCATGAATGGGATGGGAACTAAATGGGAAATGTGGCAGGAGGCCCTAGAAGCAGCAAATACTATAATACCAAAGGAAGGGAAAGATGCTTCACTGTGTTCTAGCTATATACCTATATCACTTTTAAATGGCGATACAAAGTTATTTGCGAAGGTACTGGCAGGTAGGATGAAAACAGTAATGAACGATCTGGTACATGCGGACCAGGGGGGTTCATATCAGGAAGAGAAAGTAAGGATAATGGAATTAGAACGCTTCTGGTGGTACAGAAAATAAAAGAAAGTATGTCCCCCTGTCAGGTACTCACCAAAGCCGAAGTGCAGAGAGCGGCTTCCCTTGCAGCTGGGTGCACAGTACCCCTGAGGGTGGAACAGTGGGTACAGGGCACGGAGAGGCACGGGTTGCCAGCAGGTGATGAGTATGCAGAAGATCTTCTGAAGGAAGAGATGCCCGTGCAGATGATCTTGGAACTGGTAGAAGTAAATGCCTGCCAGGGGTTCTAACACCTGGAGTGAAGGCCGAGGGTTAAACACAGGTATCAGTCCGTGAGACAGAGGATATTCCAGAGACAGGCCGATGGTCAAACACAGGTATCAGTCCGTGAGATTAAGGATATTCCAGAGGCAGGCCGAGGGTCAAACACAGGTAACAGTCCGTGAGCCAGCAAGGCTAAGTACAGAAAACAGGGGATATTCCAGAGGCAGGCCGATGGTCAAACACAGGTATCGAGCAGGAAGTCCGTTTAACAAGCCAGGGGTCAGATCAGGAGAGAATCAGAGTAGTCTTTAAGCAATCCGGGTCACAACAGGAAGTGGTCAACAGGAACAGGAAACAGGAACACAGGTGAGCTGAGGAGACAAACCAGCAAAGACACAGAGCACATTGATGCCTTTTATAGGCCTGTCAGGCCAATCAGGTAAGGCCCATAGCCGTGTGCATAGGTGTGCACATGCGCGTACGACATTGTATCGTATCACGCATATGTGTGCGTTGTTGTGCAGCTCTTCCCCGCAGACGCACGGGGAAGTGCCGACGTTGAAGTCTGGTGATTCTCTGACAGTGTCCCCCACCCAAGGGGCAGCCTCTGGATGCCCAATCTGGCTGGTAGCTTGGGGTGTCTCCGGTAAAAATCCCGTATCAGGCGGGGAGCGTGGATGTTACTGGAGGGTTCCCAAGAACTGTCTTCAGGGGGATACCCTTTCCATTTTACCAGGTATTGGGTCTGTCTTCCCCTTCTTCGACAGTCCGTTATGGCTTCCACCTCGAATTCTTCCTCACCTTCGACTTTGACGGGTGGAGGTGGTGCCACTTGTCTTCCGGTGAAAGAACTTGGAATTACTGGTTTTAATAGGGAAGCATGGAACACCGGGTGAATTTTGTACGAACTAGGTAGCACCAGTTCAAAAGCTACTGGGTTTACCACTCTTTTGATCTCAAAGGGGCCAATGAACTTGGGGCCGAGCTTCCGTGACGGGTATGGCAATCTCAGGTTGGCAGAAGATAACCAAACCTTATCCCCGATCTTGAAACTTGGGCAACTCCTTCTTCCTCTATTGTAGTACACCTCATAGTCTCTTTGAGCCTTCTTCATGGCCTCCTGAATCTGTAGGAAATTGTCCTGAATTGACTTTACCCGTTCTTGGACTGCAGGAGCGGAGACTTCAGGGACGGAATCTGGCAAGAAAGAAGGGTGGTAGCCATAGTTCGCCCAAAATGGAGTTTGGTTGGTAGCAGAATGTACAGAGTTATTATAGGCAAATTCCGCGCAGGGCAGGAGAGAAGACCAATCGTCTTGGGAGCAGGAGCAAAAGCAACGGAGGTATTGCTCTAACGTTTGATTCGTCCTTTCTGTTTGCCCGTTGCTTTGCGGATGGTATGTGGAAGATAGAGAGGACTTGATCTCCAGTGCCTTGCAGAGATTCTTCCAAAATTTGGAGGTAAACTGAATTCCCCTATCAGACACGATATTGGAGGGGACACCATGTAGCCTCACGACTTCCTTGATGAAAGTACTTGCTGTAGCCGCAGCAGAGGGAGTGCCACACATGGGTAGGAAGTGTGCCATCTTCGAGAGGCGATCTACTACTACTAGGATTGTGGTAAACTTGTCTGAAGGTGGCAGATCCACAATAAAATCCATAGAGATCTCTCTCCAGGGACGTTCGGGAACAGGTAAGGATCTCAAAAGTCCCCATGCTTTGGTGTTAGCCCCCTTATTTCGTTGGCAGATAATACAAGACTGGACATAGTTCCTGCAATCCTTCCTCCAACCCGGCCACCAGAAGGAACGATAGATCAAATCAGCAGTCTTCTGGACCCCAAAATGTCCTGCCATTTTGTGATCGTGAAAGGTCTGCAAAATCCGGAGCCTTACAGAGGGAGGAATGAATATCTTGCTGTGTGCCCATAGTAGACCATGTTTCTTTTCTAGAGAGGATGCTGTAGTTTCGGAAATTTGATCAGTGGCTTGTTTAATGGCTGTTTCTAGGTCTGGCTGAATGATTTGGAGGAAGTTGTGTGGAGACAGAATAGTTGCAGGTTCAGATGATTCTTCTGCTTCTGGAAACATTCGGGAGAGTGCGTCCGCTTTTCCATTTTTGGAACCGGGGCGGTAGGTGATGTGGAAATTAAACCTGGAGAAAAAGAGGGCCCAGCGTGCTTGTCGGGGTCTGAGGCGTTTGGCAGCTCTGAGGTACTCCAGGTTCCTGTGGTCTGTGAAGATCATGATGGGTTGAGACGCACCCTCCAATAGATACCTCCACTCTTCCAGGGCGAATTTTATAGCGAGAAGTTCTCGGTCCCCGACATTGTAATTCCTCTCTGGAGGACTGAGTTTCTGGGAGGCAAAGGCGACTGGGTGAAGGAGAGCCTTCGGGCCACTCCTTTGGGAAAGAATCGCCCCTGCTGCGGATTCGGAGGCGTCTACCTCTAATACATAAGAAAGACTTGGGTCGGGATGCCGGAGGATAGGTGCTGATGTGAAAAGTCTCTTTAGTTCATCAAAAGCTTCCTGGGCTTGCTGAGACCACTGGAATTTAACTTGCTGATGGGTTAGTTGAGTAATAGGGGAAATGATCGTGGAGAATCCCTGAATAAACCTGCGATAAAAGTTGGCAAAGCCAACAAATCGCTGAACAGATCTCTTGTCTGTGGGTGCTGGCCATTCTTGGATAGCTTTGACCTTTTGTGGGTCCATTGAGATTCCCCCTGTGGTGATGATGAACCCGAGGAATTGGATAGTGTCTCTTTCAAATTCACATTTCTCTCCTTTTAGGTAGAGCCCGTGTTCTCTGAGGATGAGGAGGACCTTCCTGACGTGTGTTCGGTGTGTTTCTAGTGAGTTGGAGAAAATCAAAATATCATCAAGATACACAATTACAAAGTTGTCTACATACTCACGGAATATATCGTTGACGAGGTGTTGGAATGTGGCCGGGGCATTGCAGAGCCCGAAGGGCATCACTAGGTATTCAAAGTGTCCGAATCTAGACCTGAAAGCCGTTTTCCACTCATCTCCATCGCGGATTCGGACTAAATTATATGCTCCCCGCAGGTCTAGTTTAGTGAATACCTTAGCAGTTCTTAGGCATTGGAAGAGTTCAGAGATGAGGGGAAGCGGATACCGGTTCTTAATAGTAATTTTATTAAGTTCCCTGTAGTCCACACAGGGCCTGAGTGAACCATCCTTTTTCTCAACGAAAAAGATGCCTGCGCCAGTTGGAGAAGAGGATGGTTGGATAAATCCTTTTTCTAGGTTTTCATCAATGTAAGAGCGCAGAGCTTCCAATTTGGTTTCCGATAATGGGAAGATCCGCCCGAATCGTATTTCGGAACCGGGTAGCAGATCAATCGGGCAGTCATAGGGCCGATGGGGCGGCAGAGTATCAGCTTTCTTCTTGTCAAAAATGTCCAAAAAGTCATAATAAGCTGAAGGGACATGCGGGAGATCGTCAGGACTAGTCTGTATTGTCAAGCAAGAGGTGGACTTGTGGGAGGTTGGCAGGAGACAGTGCTGTGAACAGTAGGGAGAAGAAAAGCGTACTTCCTTCTTGTTCCATTTAATCAGTGGGTCGTGGGCTTGTAACCAAGGAAACCCGAGGATGATCGGAAACATCGGAGAATGGATAATGTCGAAGCGAAGAAATTCGCGATTGCCAGAATCAGTGGATGTCAAGATTGGTTCTGTTTCTTGGGTCACGGGACCAGAGCAGGGTGGGGAGCCGTCAGCCAGGTGGATTTGAAGATGTTGTTTCTTAGTGCAGAGAGGGATGTGCAGTTTCCGAGCTAAAGTTAAGTCCATAAAACCATAGCAGGCTCCTGAGTCAATGATGGCTCCCAGCCAAACCTCCTCTTCCGCCACCTGTAATGAAATCGGAAGGACAAGGTGAGATTGAGTGAAACCCGAAATTTGAGAATTCACTGCAGCATGAGGTCGGCACTTACTGGGCCTTACAGGACAGCTGTGCAGGAAATGACCTGATTCACCACAGTACAGACAAAGATTGGCTTGACGCCGACGGAGTCTCTCATCAGGGGTGAGCGGAGCCCGGACTAGGCCCAGCTGCATGGGTTCACTGTCAGCAGAAGAGGAAGGGACTGGAGCAGGTATAGGCAAGGGGGGTACCCGGGGTAGCATCCACGTGGGTTTAGATGACTGAAAGCGCTCAGAGCGAAGCTCCCGTAGACGTCGGTCAAGCTTGGTAGCCAACTGGACCAGGTCTTCTAAAGATGCAGGGGTATCTACCCGGGCCAGTTCATCTTTTAGGGTCTCAGAGAGGCCCAGACGAAATTGATATTTAAGGGCAGCCTCGTTCCAGTCAGTGTCCCCAGACCACTTGCGAAACTCTACAATATAGTCCTCTACTGGTCTTTTTCCCTGGGTTAGGGAGTGCAAGATGGCTTTGGCCGTAGTGGTGCGTTGGGGGTCATCATACAGTTGTGACATGGCTACAAAAAAGGTCTCTACGGAATCGAGAAGGGAGCTCTTTTGTTCCAGGAGGTTATGGGCCCAGGACTGCGGTTCATCGGAAAGCAGGGAGATGATGAACCCCACCTTCACTGATTCAGAGTGGAAAGTCCGGGGCTGCAGGGCCAGGTACAGGAGGCATGCGTTTTTGAATGCTCTAAACTTCTTTCGGTTGCCCGAAAAATGCTCAGGAGTAGGGACCCTGGGCTCCAGGAGGGGCATGACTACTGCAGGTGTAGCACCGCCTTGAATCTGCGAAGCGGAAGAGCTGCTGGCTGTAGAAGGTGAAGGATCCGGTGGATTGGGAGAGATCGCCAGGTGCTGTAGACGGCCTTCAATCTGAAAGTAGCCATCCTGGAGTCGCTGCACTGTGTGAGGGTGAGGGCTGCAACCTGCTGGCAGAGGGCCTCAAGAGGTGAGCCAGCTCTGTCGGCTTCTGACATGGCTGGTTTGTACTGTCAGGTACTCACCAAAGCCGAAGTGCAGAGAGCGGCTTCCCTTGCAGCTGGGTGCACAGTACCCCTGAGGGTGGAACAGTGGGTACAGGGCACGGAGAGGCACGGGTTGCCAGCAGGTGATGAGTATGCAGAAGATCTTCTGAAGGAAGAGATGCCCGTGCAGATGATCTTGGAACTGGTAAAAGTAAATGCCTGCCAGGGGTTCTAACACCTGGAGTGAAGGCCGAGGGTCAAACACAGGTATCAGTCCGTGAGACAGAGGATATTCCAGAGACAGGCCGATGGTCAAACACAGGTATCAGTCCGTGAGATTAAGGATATTCCAGAGGCAGGCCGAGGGTCAAACACAGGTAACAGTCTGTGAGCCAGCAAGGCTAAGTACAGAAAACAGGGGATATTCCAGAGGCAGGCCGATGGTCAAACACAGGTATCGAGCAGGAAGTCAGTTTAACAAGCCAGGGGTCAGATCAGGAGAGAATCAGAGTAGTCTTTAAGCAATCCGGGTCACAACAGGAAGTGGTCAACAGGAACAGGAAACAGGAACACAGGTGAGCTGAGGAGACAAACCAGCAAAGACGCAGAGCAAATTGATGCCTTTTATATGCCTGTCAGGCCAATCAGGTAAGGCCCATAGCCATGTGCATAGGTGTGCACATGCGCGTACGACATTGTATCGTATCACGCAAATGCGTGCGTCGTTGTGCAGCTCTTCCCCGCAGACGCACGGGGAAGTGTCGACGTTGAAGTCTGGTGATTCTCTGACACCCCCGGTCTGCTGTTTTCAATTGATGCCAAAAAAGCATTTGATAGGGTAGATTGGGGTTTTATGCAAGAAACCTTAGAGGTGATGGGGGTAGGCCTCAGAATTATACACTTGATTAAAGCATTATATAACCAGCCCACAGTTTGAGATGCATAATGGCACTAGACAGGGCTGCCCCCCCCTGTTGTTTGTGCTGTCATTAAAACTGCTATTGGCGGGGATATTTTGTTTTTCATAACTAACCCCAGAATTACCTTGTCCAACTTAATGAAATTTCTAAAAGTATATGGAGAAATATCTAATTTTAAAATGAACCAAATCCGAGATCCTAAACATTAATGTGCAAAAACAGGAGGAGCAGATGTGGAAGTCCCATTTATCTGGAAAGAGAGTTGAAATATTTGGGAGTAAAGATAACAACATCCTCGGAGACGCTGTACCATTCTAATTTTATACTATTACTGAATGAGATTAAACTAGAACTAAACAAAATCGCATCAAGACACGTGTCGGGGTTAGGAAGAATTAACATCTTTAAAATGAGTATTCTACTAAATATTATGTACAAGATGCAAATGTTACCAATCCCTCTCCCACGGGTATATTTTAAAACACTTAAAACCCTACTCCTAAGGTTTATCTGGCAGAAGCAGAAGGTGTGGGATAGTTTGTCAGTCCTGGACAAGGGACAGGGGGGCCTGGGAGTACCAGACCTCAGGAATTATTATAACGATGTACTCCTCTCATGGGTGATAGATTGGGCTTAAAACAACAAAGAAAATAGATGGGTGGAATAGAAAGTATAATCAGTAAAGTTCTGCTTGGGAAAATAATATGGCTACCTGCACATTTGAAGAAAATTGATGAGAACACACATAAGATAACACGGAAAGCACTGGAGATATGGGATTGGACACATAAAAAGGAAAAATGGGATATAATTCACCACTTATACCACTAAAATATACTGACTATTTTCCACCTGTGATAGGGAGTCTGTTTGGAAACTGGATTAAGATAGATAATGTACAATTAGAAGATGTAATGGTGAAAGGTAGAATATGCATGTTTCAGGAGTTAAAATGTAAAAAAGACTTGTTGGTGATAGACATGGCGGTATTCCCAGCTGAAACACTTCATTGAGACATTGCCCCAACCAATATGGTCTGCAGAGAACCCGCTTTCATTTGAGCAGTTATGCTCTGCCACTGTAAGAAAGAAGGGGATCTCAGGAATATACAAAATTCTGATGGGTATGAACAGGCTGGAAAAGCCGCCATATATTGGAAAGTGGGAAGAAAAATTGGGAACACCAGTGAATGATCTAGAGGTCAGGAAAATATTAAGAATGGCACACATCACGTCAATAGACAGCAACACGATAGAAATTAGTTATTAAAGCTTAACACGTTGGTACCTAACCTCAGTTAAGGCACACAAATGCCCAAAAATTAAAATATATTGGAGAGAAGTACTGCAGATAATAAAGGCTATAACCAATGTGGCAATAGCATGGGGGTGCCTGTTTCATCGGACTAGAATCCCAAGCAAACACTATATGAGATCATTGGTTCCTCCTTTATTAAATGCAGCTAAAAGCTTAATCCCTATACATTGGCAAGACCCAGAAAGCCCTACAATGTGAAGTTGGTGTAACAAAGTAAATGAAATCTATAACTTGGAATACCTAAGATTTCGTGAAGAGGAGGGATGGGGAGGGTTCAAACTGAAGTGGAGCGATTGGGTTAAGTATAAACACACAATACGTTTCGCTGAAAAGATGGGAGTATAATGAAGGGGCGAGGAATAGAGATAAGGAAAAGTTGGCAGCGTGAAAGGGATGAACTAAGCCAGAGAGGAAGGGGGGCGGGGGGGGGGGGTGTGGTGGGATGGGGAAAACTTATTTTTGTAATACACAACGTAATGTCTAGAACCGTGTCTTGACTTTTTTGAATTTATACTATATACATAAAATTAATAAAGAGATTGAAAAAAAAAGAAGGCCTACATCCATGACACTGCATATATGCATGTGCACTGTGTGTACATTGTTAAAACTTCCACTGAAAAACACACTTATTTACAGGAAGTTTTTATTGTGACTAATTTTGATTTTATTCTTTAAAAAAAAGTTATATTTTCATCTTCATTGGAATGTGTTATTCCCGTAAAAGTATTAACTATCACATAAATGATTTTGTATTTGTAAGAATACATTTTAGGATAGTATTTTTTTTTAATTGGATCGTCATGTTCTTGTCTTTAGGCATGAAAATGCTTTAGGGGAAGGGAGTTTTGGTTGTTCCGTTGAGGAAAATCAGATGCTCAAAAATAATTTTCTAACCTTTACGCTCTGAATAGTGCATGTTGGATGAACCATCCATAAAAGAATACACACTGCACCAGCTTATTGCTGCTTAATCAGCAGAGCACAACATGAATCTCTTGACATTTTCCAACCCAGAGAATTGTCAGTTCCATGGTTAGCAATAGTCTGTTGCAATTGTTCTTTGTTCTTACATGGATATACAGAAATTCTTGAACAATTGTGTTGGAAATGTTTAACTGGCTTTTTTTTAATCTATTTTTTTGTATTAATGATTTCCCCTTTTCTCTCTTTCTCTCAACAATGTACGGTATCTTAGAGACTTTTTAAGTAATTTACGTGTACTGTATACCAGGAACAATTTGGAAATCACAATTTTTGAAACTGGGGAGGGAGGTACATTGTAGGGGGCAGACTCAGAGGTGCACATTAAAATGAAAAAAAAAAAGTTAATTAAAAAAAAATATATAAAAAGTAAATTACTGTTTTATAGGATACAACAGACCACTTCTAATAAGGATAAAATATATGAACCAAAAATAAACAGTAGAAAAAATCTATAAAGTAAACTATGTCCCTATCTGTATTGCTGATAATTATGAATATCAATTACATATATATATATTTTTTTCAATTACATAGTTAGTAAGGTTGAATAAAGATACCAGTCCATTCAGTTTAACCTGAGTGAGTGCCTACAATTGTCCCTATCCCTGTACATTGCACACTCACATCAGTCCCTACCCTCAAGGAGCCCACAATCCAAGGTCCCCATTCATATACTAGGGCCAATTTTGGACAGAAGCCAATTAACCTACCTGCATGTCTTTGGAATGTGGGAGGAAACCAGAGTACCTGAAGGAAACCCACACAGGCACAGGGAGAACCACGCAGGCACAGGGAGAAAAATATCTGTTGGAAGCATCAGAGCAGCAGGTTTCTGTCTCTTCCAACCACTTGCTTCTTATTACAAAAACACAGTACAGGTTAAGTCACACATTCAGCCATTTCAACAGTGAGTCCCCTCCATTCATTTGATCCTACATAAATTGTTAAGCTGGCCTGCTTGTGCTCCTCCTATGTTGTGCTGTCTGTAGTGGTGCTTGCTTTGCTCTCCCTGCCACTGTGCCCACTAGGTCCACTGTCGGGTGCTACCACCACCTGTTTCCTTCAGTCTCAAAGTCAGATCCCCAACTCCTGGGCCCCACAGCAGCCATTAACCAATGCCACCCACCTATTAGCCACAGGCAATTTGCTCAGCTATTCAACAAAAAAAATCTCTGTGCCACTAAGTTAGTCTCAGAATACACTCACAAACATCTCATCATCATTTACAGTTTTGCCACCAAGTCTGTCAAGGTGAGTAACACGAGGCACTCAGTAAAATGATCTGCACTGTATTTAGTCCAAGAAGGCTCAAGCACTCTGTCCTCTCTCAGCTCTAAGGTCATTGTACCCCACCCTCTCCTATCCTGCTCTTAAATCTTCACCCACTTGTTACTAGACATGTGCATAGTAAAATATTTCGTTTCGGAATTTCGTTTTCGTCTGAAAACTTAATTTATTTAGTTACTCCCGAAATTCGTTTTTATTTATTTCGTTTTTCGTTCAAAAATTGCATTCGTCCGAAAATCCACATGAATCACGGTCGAATCTGTCTTTGAAGGCTTATGGTGTCTGTCGAATGTATAAAGAAGATTCGACGGAGCTAGTATATAGCATACTTTAGAACCCTATTAAAGTCTATGGGACTCCAACGTTCAAAATCTAAAGTGCTCATTTTAAAGGCTAATTTGCAAGTTACTGTCCTAAAAAGTGTTTGGGGACCTGGGTCCTGCCCCAGGGGACATGGATCAATGCAAAAAAAAGTTTTAAAAACGGCCGTTTTTTCGGGAGCAGTGATTTTAATAATGATTAAAGTGAAACAATAAAAGTGTAATATTCCTTTAAATTTCGTAGGGGGGGGGTTGTCTATAGTATGCCTGTGAAGGGGCGCATGTTTCCCGTGCTTAGAATTGTCCCTGCACAAAGTGTCATTTATGCAGGAAAAAAAGTCCTTTAAAATCACTCGCAGCTATAATGAATTGTCGGCTCCGTAATACAGAGAACACTCATTGAAAGTCATTGATAAAAAAAAAAAAAAATAAATAAAATAAAAAAGCGTGGGGGTCCCCCAAATTCAATTACCAGGCCCTTCAGGTCTGGTATGGATATTAAGGGGAACCCTGCCTCAAATTTAAGAAAAAATTTGACGTGGGGTTCCCCCTAAATATCCATAACCAGACCCTTCAGGTCTGGTATGGATATTAAGGGGAACCCCGCGTCAAATTTAAAAAAAAATTGACGTGGGGTTCCCCCTAAAAATCCATACCAGACCCTTTATCCGAGCACGCAACCTGGCAGGCCGCAGGAAAAGAGGGGGGGACGAGAGAGCGGCCCCCCCTCCCTCCTGAACCGTACCAGGCCACATGCCCTCAACATTGGGAGGATGCTTTGGGGGTCTGTGACCCCTCAAAGCACCTTGTCCCCATGTTGATGAAGACAAGGGCCTCATCCCCACAACCCTGGCCGGTGGTTGTGGAGGTCTGCGGGCGGGGGGCTTATCAGAATCTGGAAGCCTCCTTTAACAAGGGGACCCCCAGATCCCGGCCCCCCCCCTGTTTGAAATGGTAAGGGGGTACAAAAGTACCCCTACCATTTCACAAAGAAAGTGTAAAAAATGGTTAAATAAAACAAACACACTTTTGAAAAATTCCTTTATTAAAAATAAAAAAATAAAAAAAAGATTCCAGCGGCGGTAATCCACTCTTGCTATCCAGCGACGGACGATCATCTCTCCAGCGATGTCTCATCTCATCCAGCGCAGCGATCCATCCTTCTGTCTCCGTGGAGGAGACACTGCAAGGATTCCGGCGGATGACGTTTCTTATATACGGAGGGCGGGGCCACCCGTCACCTGACCCCGCCCCCCTCTGACGCAAGGGGAAACCCGGGGTTCCCCGTGACGTATGGGTGACCCCGCCCCCCTCTGATGTAACGGAAACCTGCCTGTGTTACATCAGAGGGGTGCGGGTCACCCCTACGTCACAGGGAACCCCGGGTTTCCCCTTGCGTCAGAGGGGGGCGGGGTCAGGTGACGGGTGGCCCCGCCCTCCGTATATTAGAAACGTCAGCCGCCGGAATCCTTGCAGTGTCTCCTCCACGGAGACAGAAGAAGGACGGAGGATTCGCTGCGCTGGATGAGATGAGACATCGCTGGAGAGATGACCGTCCGTCGCTGGATAGCAAGAGTGGATTACCGCCGCTGGAATCTTTTTTTTATTTTTTTATTTTTAATAAAGGAATTTTTCAAAAGTGTGTTTGTTTTATTTAACCATTTTTTACACTTTCTTTGTGAAATGGTAGGGGTACTTTTGTACCCCCTTACCATTTCAAACAGGGGGGGCCGGGATCTGGGGGTCCCCTTGTTAAAGGGGGCTTCCAGATTCTGATAAGCCCCCCGCCCGCAGACCTCCACAACCACCGGCCAGGGTTGTGAGGATGAGGCCCTTGTCTTCATCAACATGGGGACAAGGTGCTTTGAGGGGTCACAGACCCCCAAAGCATCCTCCCAATGTTGAGGGCATGTGGCCTGGTACGGTTCAGGAGGGAGGGGGGGCTGCTCTCTCGTCCCCCCCTCTTTTCCTGCGGCCTGCCAGGTTGCGTGCTCGGATAAAGGGTCTGGTATGGATTTTTAGGGGGAACCCCACGTCAATTTTTTTTTAAATTTGACGCGGGGTTCCCCTTAATATCCATACCAGACCTGAAGGGTCTGGTTATGGATATTTAGGGGGAACCCCACGTCAAATTTTTTCTTAAATTTGAGGCAGGGTTCCCCTTAATATCCATACCACACCTGAAGGGCCTGGTAATTGAATTTGGGGGACCCCCACGCTTTTTTTTTAATTTATTTATTTATTTTTTTATCAATGACTTTCAATGAGTGTTCTCTGTATTACGGGAGCCGACAATTCATTATAGCTGCGAGTGATTTTAAAGGACTTTTTTTCCTGCATAAATGACACTTTGTGCAGGGACAATTCTAAGCACGGGAAACATGCGCCCCTTCACAGGCATACTATAGACAACCCCCCCCCCCCCTACGAAATTTAAAGGAATATTACACTTTTATTGTTTCACTTTAATCATTATTAAAATCACTGCTCCCGAAAAAACGGCCGTTTTTAAAACTTTTTTTTGCATTGATCCATGTCCCCTGGGGCAGGACCCGGGTCCCCAAACACTTTTTAGGACAGTATCTTGCAGAATCTTTTCTCTCTGTCAAATCTTTTTTCTCTGTCGAATATTTTCTCTATATAATCTTGGACTAATAGAGGTAAGGTTAGGCACATTCGAACACAGGTTCTATAGACACAGATTGTTGTCAGAGTCATGTCGAATCTCCTATTCTATATCGAACTGTTGTAACAATGAAAACGAAAATAAAGCATTTATTTATGTCGGATCTTTCGTTTTTCGGATTTTGTGCTTTCGTTATCGTTTGTCAAAACGAAAACGAAAATAGCTGAAATTCGGACGAAAATGCATTCGGACGAAAACGAATGCACATGTCTACTTGTTACCTGTGCATCTTTGACCACTCCTTGACCCCAGAGTGCGTCAACTCGTGGGATGATGTGTGCAAACATTCTGGTTATGACACAGCTACCGTAGCAATAGTCTGGCAACTTGGCAAGTTCCCAGGTTTGTTTGTGTGCTATTAAATTGTATATACAGTGTATACCCAAAATTTAAAATTTCATACATTGCAGCTTACTAGCCCTTAGATGTAGTGGTTGGATTAATTTTCTTTTTTTTTTTTAAACCTTTTTTCCCTTTTATTTCCCTGGGTAATCCTGGAAATAACACACTTTTAATCCCTTCATGTCTTCACTCATTTCCCTATTGTACTTATGGCACAGATGTCACACAGGCTGGACTGCAAACACGTCTGCAATCGTTTATGTCCTTTGCATGGTAGATCGATGGGACTAGTAGTTTACACAATAAAGATAAGTTACTTTGTGCTTTCCATTAAGCTTTTGCAAAGTGACAAGGACATTGCATTTCTGGTAAGCTCAACAGGCATTTTACGCACTTATTAAAAAATGTATTTAGCCTGGAAAAGTCAAAAGAAATGCATCTAAGGACCAGAAAGCTGTAATGTAATACATTTTTTGTTTTAGAGTTAGATACACTTTTTTTTTTTTAAAAAGAAGAATGTTTTTCTTTCATCTTTTTACTCGTGTAATTATAAAAATCAGTTATTGATTTGCTGGTAAAATATATAGCATAAAATATGCATTTGTGTAAATGATCAAATCACAACAGTATTACAATCTGTTACAGTCCATTTAAAGCCTGAACCTCGTCTTTGAAGCAACATGCAAAGGTGATATATATATATATATATATATATATATATATATATATATATATATATATATATACATATATGCACCTTATGAAATAGTGGCATCTTGCAAAAAAGGAGGCTTTATATCAGGGATATGCAATTAGCGGACCTCCAGCTGTTGCAGAACTACAACTCCCATGAGGCATAGCAAAACTCTGACAGCCACAAGCATGACACCCAGAGGCAGAGGCATGATGCGACTTGTAGTTTTGCAACAGCTGGAGGTCCACTAATTGCATATCCCTGCTTTATATATTCCCCCGGTGTCTAATAGTACAAATCAAAAGATGTAGTATGTTTAGTTGCTGTGTCAGCTCAAGTCTTGGTTTTAGAATGCATTGTTATTGTGTTTGTAGCACTGATCCCCGAAGGGAGCTGCTGTATTTGTTTGGGCCTGCACTCTGCTAGTGAACCCCCACTGACTTGGCTCAGTTCCCTTGACACAGCTGTGGTGCAAAGTTGGTGTGGAGCTAATGGTGAAGGATAACCCCGCAATATAAAATATAATAACAGTATACCTTTATTATTACCTGGGCATCCAATGGCTCCACCTACTGGAAGAGGAACAACACTCCACACCAAAGTACTTAACCAATGTATCTTTACTATGGTTATGTTTAAAGTAATAATTACAGCAGTTGCTCTGTCACATCAACATAACATGACAGTACAGAAGGTTTAGACAATAGATAAATATGGCACAACACAACTACAAGGGAGCTCCCCCTACTTTAATAAAGGTGCAAGGCCTCAACATGATAGAACACCTTTGAGATGAATTAGTGCAGAGACTACAAGCCAGGCCTTCTTGTCCACATCAGTGCCTGACCTCACAAATGTGCTTCTGGAAGAATGGTCAAACATTCCCATAGACACACTCCTAAACCTTGTGGACAGCCTTCTCAGAAGAGTTGAAGTTTTTAAAGCTGCAAAAGGTGGGCCAACTCAATATATATTGTAATATACACACAAGGTATATTTAAAAAAACAGCCTATAATACACCACTCAGCGCCAAATGTAGACTATACCACAGATCTAAAAATTATATAAAAAATATATATACATATATATGCCCGCATATATGATAAATATAGAACCAAAAAATATAGTCTGCCAGGTCTTTATGAACTACCAGGCAGATCAATACGGTAGTAGCCGTTTAAAAAGTATAGTAATTATATAACCAGTAATACCAAAAATAATCAATATGAGTCTGAGAATATCAGTATTAAAACAGCGCTCTATATAGAGTCCAAGATATTTTCATAAATAGTTATATCTTAAACATTTAAAAGAAAGTCCTTAATGTGCAGAAAGAATGATCATAGTGATTTAATCAACGTTGCGAGGTGTTCATGGTGGTTATATCAAAGTGCTGTTGACATCGCTTCTACCAAATAATGGGAGGACTTCACCACATGCGATACATCCCCCTTAGGGGGTTAAACTCACCAGACAAAGTTGATAAAAACAGCCTTAAGGAGTATTCACTCTTTAGGTATACCAATATTCATACGTCATCACTCAGGGGTCCCGCTTTCAGCAATGCTCCAAATTTATCATAAAACAAAGCAGAGTGTGCACATAGCATAATACCGTTTTATTCAAAAAAAGATTGCACAAGCTAATAAATTAACCCATTTAAATATCTGCGTACATTGTGGATATAAATCACGAGCATTAAAAATAAGTGTGTTTCACCGGGTTTCCAGACACCAGAAACATCCACCTGTGTTCTGTTGTGTACACTGTGGGTGACTTCCTTGTCTTTGGTTAGCGGTGGAGCGCACACATCACTTCCAGGTGCATCGCGGAGGCCAAGGACTGACGCGTTTCGTCACTTCCGACTTCAACAGAGGGCGTGGCTACACGACGCCAGCGGCCAGCTTATATTGCCCAGACTCTGCCCGTGACGGCTAATCGCTCAATGTCCAGCCCACATGGCGCTGCACATCGCCATGGTGACCAGATGCCATCAGCCCTATCCACGGTTAAGGGGAAACATAAACAAGTAAACACACTCGATTGCCGACCAGGTAGCCAAATATCAGCCACTCCGGCACAGCGATTGTTGCACAAGGAGCAACACATTAAAACAGGCAAATATAGTATAAATTTAAAAACGAAATTAAAAAATAAATAATACATAAGAACATGGCTAGAGTAAGACCCTATATCAACACTTAATTAATATGTATATAAAACATATTGCGAATTGGACCTAATATACATGTAGGGTGCATGTGCTCCCCTTCATATATGCAATACTTATTCAGACAAAGTATATACATATTTTTTATATATACAAAAACGCATTATTAAGACCCTTTATAAGAATACATCCCATGCGGCACTAATATTGACACCAGTATAGAGAGGTCAAATAAAAACATTATATATAAAATATAAAATTGAGGTACCCCTGTATTTCTAAATATGTTTTGGGACCCTCTCTCAGATTTTCTTTTTTTTTTTTAAGTGTCAGGCTATTCAGCACTGAAAATGTTATAAAACCAAATCTGTTTGGAAGACAAATGATATTTATAAAATAATAAAGTGTCAAAATTAGGTGATGTATATTATAGCAGACTTAAAATAATTATAGCCATAGACTTCAGAGAAGAGGTAGCAGGCGTCTATGTGTATAAGGCCATATTAGATAGATGTTAATGTAAGTATATACCAAACGACACAGGAATTTTGTGCTGCTCTAAACCCAACACCTACATCATGTATCCCATACAGTGCGTTATACAATCATTAATCTATTGCTAATATACTATATCACAGCATCAGACTACAGATTGCATACAATTTTATAAACAGGTCCAGCTTGCTGGAAAATTAGTAATCACTGATGAAGCAATTTATATCTAAGTCCACGTTTAACCCTTTTGGTGCCAAAGTGTCTACTAAATATATCCACTCGGTTTCATATTTAGATAATTCCCGTACTAAATTAGACCCTCTCCAGGAGGGTTTCATGTGATCTATGCCCCAAAACTTCAGCCCAGATGGGTCCTGATTGTGGTAAATCTTAAAATGTAGGGACACATTATGATCCTTAAAACCTAATTTAATATTTGCAACATGTTCTGCTATTCTGATCCTTAAAAGCCTTTTAGTATGGCCTATATATATATCAACACACATGGGCATTGCATAGCGTACGCCACATACGAGGTATTACAAGTAATGAATCCTTTAATTGTGAATTCCTTATTATTCGCAGTTGCCAAAAATCTGTCCATGGTTCTCATTGGTGTATTCACTTCTTTGCAAACCCTGCATCTTCTGCAAGCAAAAAACCCATCTTTCTCCCAAAAAGTGGGAGTATGGGTAGGAGGATCCAACACTTTTTTGACTATTTTATCAGCATAATTGGGAGCTCTTCTATATATAAAACCGGGTTTTGCGGGTAATACTGATTGAAGTGTTTTATCCATCAAGAGGATATGCCAATGTGCTGAAAATATGTCCTCCACTTCCCTGTATTGTGCATGGAATCCCGATATAAAGTTCCATTCATGGCTATTGGAAGTCTGATTGGCAGTATTGTCATTCAAAAATTATCTCTTGGTACAGATGCTATTCCTTCTATAACCCTTTCTAATTGTTTATCACAGTAGCCTTTTTTCCAGAAATTTTTCCTTAATAATCTTCACCTGGGAGTAAAAATCATCATCATTAGAACAATTCCTTCTAATTCTGGTCACTTGCCCTTTAGGGATGTTCTTTAACCATACAGGGTGATGACCACTCTGTATGGGTAAATAACTATTTGAATCTGTGGGCTTAAAATAAGCCTTAGTGCCCAGTCTTTCACAATGTCTATAGATATTGACATCCAGAAAGTTGATGTTTTCCCTACTTATTTCACTCGTCAATTTGATGTGGCTAGTGTTGTTATTCAATTCAGTAAGAAAGTCCATAAGGGATGATCTTGATCCTGACCAAATAAAAATCAGGTCATCTATATACCGTCTGTATAATAATAGTTGTTGTCTCTTAACAGAAAAAATCTTCTTGTCCTCCCATTCTCCCATAAAAAGATTCACTATACTTGGTGCGAACTTGGCACCCATTGCTACGCCGCGTTTTTGAGAGTAGAATTTTCCACCATATCAGAAATAATTATGACTTAAGCAGAAGTCAAGGGCGTTTCTTAAAAAGACTTTTTGATTATGCATCAAGTCATCTCTCTGGCTAAGTGCCCAATTAAGAGCCAGAATAGCATCATCATGTTGAATGATGGTATATAAAGATGCAACATCAGCTGTGACTAAATATACCTCATCTTTACCCGATAGATCAACTTCTTCCAATAGTTGTAGAAGATTCTTAGTATCCTGGAGATATGCTTTTGTCTGTACTACACTTTTCTGCAAAAATAGATCCAAATACTGGCCCATTCTTGATGTAATGGAACCTATACCATTTACAATTGGTCTCCCAGGTGGGCATTGTATGTCCTTATGGATTTTCGGCAAAGTGTAGATAGTAGGAATCCTGCTACTGCTAGGGGTTAGATACTTCATCTCTCTACTAGTTAAGACCCCAAAATGAGACGCCGAAATTCACTAACGACTTCAGCTCATTCTCATATTGTTTAGTGGGGTCCTTTTCAAGTTTTTTATAAGTATCCTCTTCCATCAGCATTTCTGTTAGTTGGTTGTAAAATTATTTTGTAAGTATGACAACCCCTCCCCCTTTATCAGCAGGTCTTATGATCAAATCCTTTCTTTCTGTTTGAAGTCGGAAGTGACGAAACGCATCAGTCCTTGGCCTCCGCGACGCACCCGGAAGTGATGTGTGCGCTCCACCGCTAACCAAAGACAAGGAAGTCACCCACAGTGTACACAACAGAACACAGGTGGATGTTTCTGGTGTCTGGAAACCCGGTGAAACACACTTATTTTTAATGCTCGTGATTTATATCCACAATGTACGCAGATATTTAAATGGGTTAATTTATTAGCTTGTGCAATCTTTTTTTGAATAAAACGGTATTATGCTATGTGCACACTCTGCTTTGTTTTATGATAAATTTGGAGCATTGCTGAAAGAGGGACCCCTGAGTGATGACGTATGAATATTGGTATACCTAAAGAATGAATACACCTTAAGGCTGTTTTTATCAACATTGTCTGGTGAGTTTAACCCCCTAAGGGGGATGTATCGCATGTGGTGAAGTCCTCCCATTATTTGGTGGAAGCGATGTCAACAGCACTTTGATATAACCACCGTGAACACCTCGCAACGTTGATTAAATCACTACGATCACTCTTTCTGCACATTAAGGACTTTAAATGTTTAAGATATAACTATTTATGAAAATATCTTGGACTCTATATAGAGCGCTGTTTTAATACTGATATTCTCAGACTCATATTGATTATTTTTGGTATTACTGGTTATATATATTGTAATATGGGGGATAGAGATGGCCTTGCTGTTCGCCCTGCGGTCGGTTTGCAGCAAATTTTGCTAGTTCATGATTCGCCAAACCGGCGGACTTCTGGCGCTATTCGCGGCGGCCATATTTGTTTACATTGTGAAGAACTTTTTTTTTCAAAGTAATTTTTATTGAATTTTCACAGTGTACAAGTTATACAGTGACAGAGAAATAGATTTATAGATAGCAAGTACGTAAAAGAATGACATGAGTCACAATTAACCAAAACAGTACGTACAGGGAATGAAAGTGTAGTTAAAATAACAACTAATAATGTAAATCGTAAAAAAACAGCTTCAAAGGAAGCAACAGTTCGAAGGAGTGTCGTTGGTGGACAACGGTGGATAAAGAAAGACAAGGGGGTAACTCGGGGAGGGGGGGGGTAAAAAAAAAAAAAAAGAGGAGATGGGGGGGGGGGGGGGGGAAGAGTAGCAAGATCATCAGGAAATAGACAGTTGAATCATCAACATTTACAGTTTGCATTGTACCAGGAGGACCATGGGAACCAAAGGTGTGTAACAGAGGAGTGTTTGGTCGTAGACTTGGCGAGAGTGGTTTCATATATAAAGTGAGTTTGGACTAGATTGATAACTTCGGCTCTGAGTGGGGTGTTATTCGTTTTCCAGTTCCTAGTCAGAAGGAGTTTTGTGGCTAAGAGGACGTGAGTGAGCACATGTCGATGGGCTGGAATCAGGTCTTCAATCGTTAGGTTAAGAATGGCTAGTTGGGGAGATAAAACAATAGAAAAGTGTAAAAGTTCTCTGAGCAAGGCTTGAATGTCTTGCCAGAGCATGCGAATTAGGGGACAGGACCAAAGAAAGTGTAGTAGGGTGCCTGAGTCACCGCAGTTTCTCCAACAATTTGGGGAGGTGGGTTGGTGGAATTTGGCAATTCTATGGGGGGTCAGGTACCATCTCATAAGTGTTTTTTGGGAGAGTTCCCAGAGTGCGGTGCATGAAGTGGCCTTGTATACAGAATTTATTGCAGCAATCCATTGTTGGTCTGAGAATTGGAGTTGTAAGTCAGATTCCCAGTCAAGGAGGGGTTTGAATTTGTGAAAGGTGCATTTTTCCTGCAGTGTGGAGTAGATGAGGGTGACTCCTTTGGTAGAGGAATTAGGAGAAAAAAAATATTTCCATATATTCACAGGAATAGCTTGTTCTAGTGAGGGATGTGTTAAAAGGCATGTTCGTAGCCTATGATATGTCAGGAAATCCTTGGTGGGGGCACCGAGAGCTGAGCTAATTTGATGGAAGGATTTGTTATGTAGTACGGAGCGAAGCTCCAGGGTAGAGGACATTTTAGATGTAACCTCTATTGGAATTATTAAGTCTGGCGTGAGGTGTTTTAGAGTGTTGAGAGGGATGTGAATTTGTTTGGTCGGGAGTTGGGACCATGTGGTGAGATGTAGTAACTTCCAAGCTTTGATGGAAGCTTGAATAGGAGGGGAATAGTGTCGTGAGAAGGTAGTAGTGGAGGTTGTGCTAAATAGCCAATCTCGGAGGTTCGGGCCTGGTGTGTCTGCATTCTCAATGGATCCCCAAAGCGTAGTGGGGGAGGGCAGCAGCCAATCTTTCATCTGAGATAAAATTGTGGCCAAGTAGTAATCTTTTATATCTGTGAATCCCATCCCACCTTTAGATCTGTGTTTAATAAGTTTAGCTAGGTTGCATCTTGAGTTCTTTCCTTGCCATACAAAATGGTTCAAGATAGATTGCAGGGATGTAAGGTATGAGGCTGAGAGTGGGATGGGGAGTACCCTAAAGATGTAGAGGAGTCTTGGCAGGACCATCATTTTAAATGCTGCCAGGCGGCCAGCCCAGGAGAATTCATATTTAGTAAGTTTGTTGGATTCAGAGAGGAGCATTTGCTTTGCTTCTGTATAGTTAGACAAGAAGAGAGATCTAGTGGATTTGGGTAGTGTAATCCCTAAGTACAGGATACCGTTATCAGCCCAAGGATAAGGGTACATGTTGCGTAGGATATTGCTAGTGATAGCATCTATGCCCAGGTCCAGTATGTAGGATTTGTGTTCATTGACCTTATAATAAGATACATTACTAAATCTGTGCAAAAGGGGTTGAATCGAAGCCAGGGAGGATTGGGGGTTTGTGATCATCAATATTACGTCGTCTGCAAACAAATTTATCTTATGCTCGATTTCTCCAATTTTAAAACCGGAGATGGAGTGAGCTTGACGGACATGCTCCGCCAAGGGTTCCATAGCTAGATTGAAGATGAAGGGGGATAGTGGGCAGCCTTGGCGTGTGCCATTTGAAATGGAAAAGGGTGTGGATAGCATTTCAGAGGTATATACCCGTGCAGAGGGGGTGGAGTACAGGGCCATAATGGCTGAGAGGATCGGACCTTGAAATCCGAATTTAGATAGAGTGGCTCGGAGATATAGCCAGTGGACCCTATCGAACGCCTTCTCTGCATCCAAGGAAAGGAGCAGAGAAGGCGCTCGACTAGTCTCGGCTTTGTGAATAATATTGATAATTCTCCTTGTGGCGTCAGATGCCTGCCCGCCCTTGGTGAAACCAGACTGGTCCTGGTGGATCAGGAGGGGCATAACTTCTAACAATCGGTTGGCAATCAACTTGGCGTAAATTTTTGTATCTATGTTCAAAAGGGATATTGGTCTGAAGTTTTGTGCTTGGGTTGGTTCCTTGCCTGGCTTCGGTATAGTGACAATTAAGGCTTGTAACATTTCTGGTGGGAGGGAGGAGGAAGAGGCAGCGCCATTACATACTAAAGTTAAGAAGGGAGATAAAGTGGAGCTAAATTGTTTATAATAATTGCTAGTGAGACCATCTGGGCCAGGTGATTTGTTGGACGAGAGAGCTTTGATCACGGATTCGACTTCCAAGGCTGTGAAAGGGGTATTTAAGGAAGCCAGTTGGTCTGGTGATAATTTTGGTAGGTTAATTTCCTGAAGAAAGGATTGGATGTCTGGCAGCGAGGGTTGGACAACAGAGGCGTCGTCTTTTAAGTTATAGAGGGTATTGTAATAGTGACTGAATGCATCTGCAATAGATTAGGGGTCAAGTAGTTTTTGCTTGGAAGTGGGGTGGAATAGATGGGTAATTTTGGATTTAGCATGGTGTCCTTTAATTCTATCTGCCATAAGTTTGCCCGCTTTATTTCCCGTAGAATAGTGGGTTGCTTTAAAATAATTGTGGGCTTTCTCATACGCCTGTAGGAGGTGGGATCTGAGCTCCAATCTGAGGGCATCTAATTTAGCTTTAGTTGTTGGGGAGGGAGCGGATTGGTTTAGGTGTTCAAGCTTGCTAATTTCTGAAGTGAGTAGGCTTAGACGCTGTGATCTCTTCCTCCTCTCTCTAGCACCTATTTGTATGAGTATACCCCGAATAAATGCCTTATGGGCATTCCAAAGGACAGTATTATCAGTAACAGTACCAACATTATTATTGAAGAATTCGACTAGACAGTCTCTGATGTAAGAGGAGTGGGTTGGAGAAGCGATGATCGCCGCGTCAGCTCTCCAAAGTCTGGTTCGAGAGCGTGAAGATGAGTCTTCTAGGGAAATGGTAACTGGTGCGTGATCTGACCACGTAATGGTGTCTATTGTAGATGAGGAAATTTTAGGTAAGGTCCATTTGTCCACTAGGAAATAATCAATCCTGGTGTAGGAGTTGTGACGGGGGGAGAAATAAGAGTAGTCTCTTTCAGTGGAGTGATGGCATCGCCAGACGTCAAAAAGATCATGGGAGCGAATAAAAGAACCCATAGGGGAGGTCAACCTGTTGGATTGGGAAGAGGAGTCTATGGAGGAGTCAGGTACCAGATTGAAGTCTCCACAGATTATCAACTGGCCTTGCTTGAATCTGTTGATTTTCTTCATTAATTTAGAGAGGAAGCGGATTTGTCGTTTGGAGCATACAGAGTAACAATAGTGCATCTGGTGTTGTTTAAGTCACAAGCTATTGCTAGGTATCTGCCGTCTGGATCCTGTATGGTGTCATGAAGGGTAAATGAGCAAGTGTTATTGATGGCAATCAACACCCCTTTTCTTTTTTCAGGACCAGAGGCCTTGAAGATGTGGGGAAATGATCTGTGGGAGCAAGTAGGTTCTGCAGAGTTTTTGAAATGTGTTTCTTGAACACAAAGCACATCACAGTGAGAGTCTCGAGCCGTACGCCAGAGGGACTTTCTTTTGGCCGGATGGTTGAGGCCTTTAGCATTAAGGGACAAAAATTTGGGCATAGTGTGGAGGGAGAGTGGTGGTATATGCAAATAAAGCAGTACTTACAGTTACTAGTAAAAATGGTCCTGGATCTCACGGATTGCGTATAGAGGATGAGGACGTAGTCCTTCGTAGAGGTTCAAGGTAGATGGTCTTGCTAATACAACAGAACGGGTAGGAGGGGGTGGAAGACAAAAAGAAAAACAAAAAGGAGATGGTTAAGGGCAAAGAATGAGCTGATGGAGAGATAACCGGTGGTGAAACCTGAGGGGAGGTAAGGAGGGATCAGCAGTGTGACTAGGACTGCCGATCAAACCGGGGGAAAAGTCCGTGAACTAAGTACAACGAGCAGGCACCGAGCGGATTGCAAATAACCAGTAGAGGTGGTGCAGCACCGATCTTGCAGTCATTGGATCATGTTGGATCGTTGATGGTCGTTGTAGTTCTGAGGGAACAGTGCAGATGGCTGTGAGCCAGTAGGTGCGATCTCTGGGAGTATGCCCCAGGTGCGGAGCAGTTTGATGCCCTCTTCCACTGTGTGGATGTTGTGGCGGGTACCATTTTTGGTAACCACCAACTTTATAGGGAAACCCCACTGATAGGGAATCCTGTGATTGTTGAGTGGTTTGGTTATGGTTTGAAGTTGTCGTCTCTGCTGCTGAGTATATTGGGAGATATCAGCAAAGAGTTGGAGCTTCGCATAGGGGGGTGGGAGTTGACCCATGCGTCTGGATTGAGCAAGTAGCATGTCTTTAGTATAATAAAAATGGATTCTCATCAAGGTGTCGCGAGGTACCTCAGGCGGTAGGTGTGGCGGTTTTGGTAAGCAGTGGATGCGATCGACTATAGTTTCAATCTGTGGTAGATCAGGCAAAATTGTGGAAATGAGCTGCCGGGCATATGAATTCAGGTCAGTAGGAAGTATGGATTCAGGTATGCCTCTGATTTTTACATTGTTGCGCCTCGAGCGGTCCTCGAGGTCCGCCATTTTGGCCCGCAGCCATTTTTGCTCATCTTTCGTGTGATTGTAGGCATCAACTAGGTCATTCACCGTTTCAGTCATAGCTCCCATTTGGGTTTCAACTCTGTCTAACTTGCGGCCTGTGTGAAGCAGTTCGGTTTGAAAGGCAGTGAACATAGAGGAGATGTCATGATGAAGGGAGCTGTGCAGGGAGATCAGCATCTCTTTCAGCATAGTATCTATGACTGGTTGATTAGAAGTGGGGAAAGAAGCTATGGGGGAAGCAGGGGAGGGTAAAGGCAGTGGTTGGTCCTGGGAAGGCCTTACCTCCAGGTCCGGATCCGAAGGTTCTAAACGGATCCGCGATTTAGCAGGGCTGTTTGAGGTAGAAGATGTCCCCGAAGAAGGCAGGGAACTGGCAGATTCTCGTGGAGGAGCCGTGAGATCGTCCGTTGCGTCCGGGAGGTCTGTGTAAGAAGCCGCCGAACGTTGTGAGCCTGGGTGCTGTGAGGCGCCGCGGGCGCCATCTTGGATCTTTTCTCCATGAGGGAGCGCAAAGAATTCGGTCAGTTTCTTCGGTGGTTTGAGGTCCTTTCGTTTCCGAGAGCCTCCGGTCGGGTTCCCCCGGGTGTGAGGATCCGCTGAGATCATTTCGGTATCTCGATCGGTGCTGTATCAGTCCGTTTATTCCGTTCGGTGCAGGAGCTGAGGAATCAAGCTGCCATACCGCTCGGTGGTTAGCCACGCCCCCTCCATTGTGAAGAACTTTGACCCATGACACATCCATCATGCGGTACAGGAGAGCCAATTGAGACATTTCAGCACATGGACAATTGGACATTCCCCCTACCTTATAAATAGACCTCATCTTATTTTACATTCTGTCTTTTGTCAGTGTAGGGAAAGGATACTGTGTGGAGCAGGGACAGTCAGTTTATCACTAGCTATTACTATTAGGTCTAGTGATGGCCGAACAGTTCGCCCGGCGGTTGTATCGCGGCGAATTTCGGCTGTTTGCGGTCCACCCGATCGGCGGACTATTGCTGCCGTTCGCCCGGCGGACTTCCGTGTTTACTGTGTAAAAGAACTTTGACCTATGATGACACATCCATCATGGGGTACAGGACAGCCAATTGAGACATTACAGCACATGAACACTTGGATATTCCCCCTAACTTATAAATAGACCCGATCCATTTTACATTCTTTCTTCTGTCACTATAGGGAGAGGTTGCTGTGTGGAGCAGGGAGAGATTGAAGTGACCCAAATCGCTAGCTATTTGGTACACAAAAGTTCCTTTCAGGACTGGTATAGGTGTTAGGTGTAGTTCAGGATATAGGTTTGAGGCACTGCTGTGCTACTGATTGTTGCAGCAGCCCGAGTGTCTTTTGTCAGTTTAGAGAAAGGGACAGGACGGTGTGTGCTGCAGGGACAGTCAGTTTAGTCATTAGCTGTTACTATCAGGTCCACAAAAGTGCTATTCAAGTTATTGTTCCAGCAGCCTCTGTTTTGTCAGTTTATATAGGGACAGGCAGGAAGCTGTGTGTGAGGCAGTGAGGGTCAGTTTAATCAGTAGCTGTTACTATATTAGGTCCACAAAGGTTCTTTTCAGGACTGGTATCAGTGGTATGGTAATAGGCTTGTACACGTATAATATTCTTTCTTCCAAATATAGAAAGAATATTATACTTGACTGCTGCCCTTCTGCTGCAGTCTGCTAATCATTCACAACCTACTTGTTCTACAAAGGTCTTTATAACGACTGGTAAGGTCTAGAGTGCTACAGTACATAGGGTTGAGTGAGGTACAGTCTGCTATTCTATAAGGACTGGTATAGGTCCACAATACATAGGGTTGAGGTGCACTACTGCTGACCGCTGCCCTATACTGCAGCAGTCCTTCATCAGTATAGGGACTGACGTACAGTCTGCTAATCAGTCACACACAACCTACTTGTTCCACAAAGGTCCTTATAAGGACTGGTAACTTGGTCTAGGGTGCTACAGTACATAGGGCTGAGTGAGGTACAGTCTGCTATTCTATAAGGACTGGTATAGGTCCACAATACATAGGGTTGAGGTGCCCTACTGCTGACTGCTGCCCTATACTGCAGCAGTCCTTCATCAGTATAGGGACTGAGAGTTTTGTCACAGGGTCATTTAAAAAATGACAGGCAGAGGAAGAGGCAGGCCCTTCCGCAGGGGTGGTAGGAGTAGGGCAGGAGCAACAGGCTTGAGCCAAAGTGGACGCACCAGACTTGGTTGAGTGACTCACTCAGCCTTACTCTTATGCACCCTCCTCATCCTCTCGATCTGCACCCTCTTCTTCACTCTCTGCTATGTGCACCCCCAAAGACACTACCACCAACAACACCACCACCACCACATACCTTCCGCTTGAGTCACAGGAATTATTTTCCGATCCATATCAAGACATTTCTGATGCGCAGCCACTCTTGGTATTGGATCAGGAAGAGGAGGTAGCAACAACCGCTACTCAGCAGTCTGACGACAGTACCCAGATCAGCCCAAGGAGGAGGTTGGTCCCCGGTGTTGCTGCCTACTCCGAGATCTCTACTTATAGCGGTGGGGAAGGTGACGTAGATGATGACGTGTCTAGTGATGTCACGTGGGTGCCCACAAGAGAGGAAGAGGAGGGGAGTTCAGAGGGAGATATGGACCAGCAGATAGGGAGGAGAAGCAGGAATAACTTACATTGCACAGGAGGGACAAAGCAGACTGCAAATGTATCAGGAGCGAGTCATCGACCATGTACAGTCACATCTGGCGCTCCCAGGACACCGGAACATGGCTCCGCAGTGTGGGCTTTTTTTAACGTGTCCACTGCTGACAATAGCGTTGCCATCTGCAATCTTTGCATCAACGCATTAGTCGCGGTAAGCCCAACACTCACCTAGGGACAACCGCCTTAAGAAGGCACATGAGCAGCCATCACCGAGCCCAGTGGGAGCAATGGAACACACAAAGCCACACTCCAGGCTCTCACCGTCCAGCCTCGTCTTCTACTTCTCCTTCTCCTCTCTCCTCACAATTGTCCTCCACTCCACCTTCCATCACGCCAAGCTCACGTTTTTCTGCAAAAAGGCAGGCTTCCATGGCCAAATGGTCGAGCGTAAAAAAATGATGACGCCGGATAACCCTCTTGCCCAACGGTTGACGGCTGGCTTGTCAGAACTCATAGCCCACCAACTACTGCCATATAAATTGGTGGACTCGGAGGCCTTTCGCAAATTTGGGGCCATTGGAACACCACAATGGAAGGTCACAGGAAGGAAGTATTTCTCACAGAAGGGCCTCCCAGAGCTATATGGCCATGTTCAGCGGCAAAAGTGAATGTATCTCTGGCACACAGTGTCGGTGCCAAGATACATCTGACCACAGACACGTGGTCTAGCAAACACGGGCAGGGAAGGTATATCACTTTTACTGCCCACTGGGTGAACCTTCTGACGGCCGTCAAGCATGTAACCCGTGGCACCCGTGTAGATTTGGTTTTACCACCACGGATTGCATGCAGGCCTGGCTCTTCTTCTCCTGCACCTCCTACTCCATCCTCCTCCCTCTCCTCCTCGGCTGACTCCTCCTTTTCCGCTGCTAGCGTCTCTTCCACTGCGCCGCCCAAGCTCTCCCCAGAACCTATTCGACATGCCAGGTGAGACGTTGCCATGCCGTGCTGCATCTGTTGTGCCTGGAAGCCAAGAGCCATACTGGCCCGGCACTCCTTTCAGCTTTGCATTCACAGGCAGATCAGTGGCTAACACCTCTCAATTTGACAGTTGGTAAAGTGGTGTGTGACAATGGTGCCAATCTGCTTAGCGCATTGAAACAGGGCAAAATCACGCACGTGCCATGCATGGCACACGTCTTAAACTTGGTCGTGCAGCGGTTCGTTGTCAAATACCCTGGGGTCCAGGACATCTTGCGGCAGGCAAGGAAAATCTCGGCCCAATTCAGAAGATCTTACACGGCCATGGCTCACCTTGCTGACATTCAGCGGCGACACAATCTGCCGGTCAGACGTCTTATTTGCGATTGCCCGACGCGATGGAACTCAACCTTCTATATGCTTGATAGGCTGCTCCAGCAGAAACGTGCAGTTAACGTCTACCTGTATGAACTCTGCAGCAGAACAGGTTCTGGGGAGCTGTTTTTTTTTTCACCGCTCCAGTGGCTGCTCATGCGCGACGCATGCAGACTTCTGCGGCCATTTGAGGAGATCACCAAACTGGTAAATCGCAGCCATGGCGTCATCAGTGACATGGTACCTTATGCCTTCTTTATGGAGCGTGCATTGCGTCGTGTCATTGATCAAGCTGTGGAGGAGCAGGAGCAGGAAGATGAGGAAGTCGCAATGCTGGATGAATTCCCAGGGGGGGCTACTCTATCTGAGACAAGTCAACAACAGGAGTCTGAAGAGGAGTCGGAGGAGGATGGTGCCGGGGCGGATAAGGAGGAGCAAGAAGAGCATGCTTTAAACCTTTCTGGGACCCCTGTTGTTGTGCGTGGATGGGGAGGGATGGGGAGAGGAGAATGAAGAGGTCGACATTATCCTGGATGATGAGCAGGAGCCAGGCCACCACACCGCTTCCAGCTTAGTGCAAATGGGGGCCTTCATGCTCCAGTGTTTTAATAGGGACCCCCGTATAAAAAGCATAAGAGTCAAGGACCAGTACTGGGTGGCAACGTACTTAGACCCCTGGTACAAACACAAAATAGCGGAGATGCTACCGCCGTCACAGAGGGCTTTCAGAATGCAGCACTTCCAGGCCTTGCTTCGAGAAATGCTGCATTCTGCTTTTGCGTGCGCTGGCAGAGGAGCAATTCCCACTCCCAGAGAAGGAGTTGCGGGTACCAATCCAACAGCGCCTGCAAGAAGAGGCTGGTTTGAAGATGTGTTGGTGACTTCAGATATGAGGTCATTCTTTCAGCCGACCCATCGACAGGTGTCATCCGGATCCAGCATCAGGGAATGCCTAGACCGTCAGGTGTCCGACTACATCGGGTTAACGGCCGATGTGGACGCTCTGAGGAGTGATGAACCCCTGGACTATTGGGGTGGGCAGGCTTGACCTCTGGCCAGAGCTTGCCCAATTTGCAATCGAACTGTTGGCTTGCCCCTCGTCCTGTGTCTTGTCCGAAAGGACGTTCAGCACAGCAGGGGGGATCGTGACCAATAAGCGTACTCGCCTAGCTCACGACAGTGTTAACTACCTCATATTTCTAAAAATGAATGAGGCATGGATCTCGGAGGAATTCAACACCTGACCAGTAGACCATGTATATGTCTATAAACAATTTTTTAAATCGAGCACACAGACCTTCTTTCTTCATTTGGCTCACTTCCTTGTCCAAAAAAAGCACACCGTACTATATGCCCGTACCCTCCTCTTTGAAGAGGTTGAGCGGTGTCATATTTCTACTGGGGCTGCTTATTATGAGGGGCTCCCACCATCCCTGTGCTGTGCTGACTTCCTTCTGGGGCTGCTTATTATGAGGGGCTCCCACCATCCCTGTGCTATGCTGACATCCTCCTATGGCTGCTTATTATGAGGGGCTCCCACCATCCCTGTGCTGTGCCGACGTCCTCCTGGGGCTGTACCTCTGCTGTGCATATTATGAGGGGCTCCCACCATCCCTGTGCTATGCTTATTATGAGGGGCTCCCACCATCCCTGTGCTGTGCTGACTTCCTCCTGGGGCTGTACCTCTGCTGTGCATATTATGAGGGGCTCCCACCATACCTGTGCTATGCTTATTATGAGGGGCTCCCACCATCCCTGTGCTGTGCTGACTTCCTCCTGGGGCTGCTTATAATGAGGGGCTCCCGCCATCCCTGTGCTATGCTGACATCCTCCTGGGGCTGCTTATTATGAGGGGCTCCCACCATCCCTGTGCTGACTTCCTCCTGGGGTTGTACCTCTGCTGTGCATATTATGAGGGGCTCCCACCATCCCTTTGCTATGCTCATTATGAGGGGCTCCCACCATCCCTGTGCTATGCTCATTATGAGGGGCTCCCACCATCCCTGTGCTATGCTGACTTCCTCCTGGGGCTGCTTACGGTGCAGGTGTCATTGCTGTATGTCACGCTGCTGATGTCAGTGCTCTCTGTCACGGTGCTGCTGTCAGTGCTGTATATCACGGTGCTGGTGTGAGTGCTTTATGTCACGCTGCTGATGTCAGTGCTCTCTATCACGGTGCTGCTGTCAGTGCTGTATATCACGGTGCTGGTGTTAGTGCTTTATGTCACGCTGCTGATGTCAGAGCTCTCTATCACGGTGCTGCTGTCAGTGCTGTATATCACGGTGCTGGTGTTAGTGCTTTATGTCACGCTGCTGATGTCAGTGCTCTCTATCACGGTGTTGTTGTCAGTGCACTCTATCACGGTGCAGGTGTCATTGCTGTATGGCACGCTGCTGATGTCAGTGCTCTCTATCACGGTGCTGGTGTTAGTGCTTTATGTCATGCTGCTGATGTCAGTGCTCTCTATCACGGTGCAGTTGTCAGTGCTCTCTATCACGGTGCAGGTGTCATTGCTGTATGACACGCTGCTGATGTCAGTGCTCTCTATCATGGTGCTGGTGTCAGATGACTCTATCACGGTGCAGGTGTCATTGCTGTATGTCACGCTGCTGGTGATCATCTCCTGCACCCTTTTCTTTGCCTACCCTGACCTTTCCTCTCCTCCATTGCCTTCATGCGCTCCACAGTCCTGAATTGTCACAACAATTTCCCATATAAAAAAAGAATGCTTGTAGTTGTCGATCCCAGATTCACCTCATACATGTGTTATGTCATTGGCCATGTGGTGGGACTATGTTTGCACAGCTATTAATTATTTTGTGGCTGCAAATTTGACCTGTAGGTTTGCAAAGTTCGCCTCCCATTGAAGTCAATGGGGCCCGCCGCGAACGTTACTGTTCGCGAACTATCGGCCGTGTTCGTGGTCCGAGTTCGCGAAACGTCCCGTCGGAAGTTCGTCCATCACTAATTAGGTCCACAAAAGTAATTTTAAGGACTGGTATAGGTGTACAGTATATAGGGTTGTAATACACCTGTAATATACTTTCTTTCAAGTATATTATGGTGCACTGCTGATTGCTGTGCTGCTGAGTGCTTGCTGACCGATTCTGCAGCTGTCTTTTATCAGTGAAGGGAGGGACAGTTTGGTGTTTGGAGCAGGGACAGTCTGCAAATCACTAGCTACTAGGTCCACAAAGGTCCTTTTAAGGACTGGTATAGGTGTACAGTATATAGGGTTGTACACGTATATTTTCTTTCAAATATAGACAGCATATTATACTTGACTGCTGTGCTGCTGAGCTGATTGCTGACCGATTCTGCAGCTGTCTTTTATCAGTGTAGAGACTGAGGGACAGTCTGCAAATCACTAACTACTAGGTCCACAAAGGTCCTTTTAAGGACTGGTATAGGTGTACAGTATATAGGGTTGTACACGTATAATATACTTTCTTTCAAATATACAAAGCATATTATGGTGCACAGCTGACTGCTGTGCTGCTGGGTGCTGACCGATTCTGCAACTGTCTTTTATCAGTGTAGGGACTGAGGGACAGTTTGGTGTTTTGGAGCAGGGACAATCTGCAAATCACTAGCTACTGGGTCCACAAAGGTCCTTTTATAGGTGTACAGTATATAGGGTTGTACACGTATAATATACTTTCTTTCTAATATAGAAAGCATAATATACTTGACTGCTGTGCTGCTGAGTTGAGTGCTGACCGATTCTGCAGCTGTCTTTTATCAGTGTAGGGACTGAGGGACAGTTTGGTGTTTGGAGCAGGGACAATCTGCAAATCACTAGCTACTAGGTCCACAAAGGTCCTTTTATAGGTGTACAGTATATAGGGTTGTACATGTATAATATTCTTTCTTTCAAAAATAGAAAGCATATTATAGTGCACTGCATGCAGTGCTGCTGACCGATTCTGCAGCTGTTGTTTCTCAGTGTAGGGAGGGACAGTCTTGCAATTCACTAGCTACTAGCTAGCTACTATTAGGTCCACAAAGGTCCTTTTAAGGACTGGTATAGGTCTACTATTTGGTGTGCAGTATATAGGGGTGTAATACACATATAAAATACTTGCACATATAGAAAGCATAGTATAGTGCATTTCCACTGTGCAGCATTGTGACTGCTGAGCGGTTCTGCAGCAATACTACAAAGAGTGACAAACGCAATTAAAAATAAGTATTATAACTGGTGCGTTAGACCAGTGGCCCCCCCAAAATGACAGATTGAAGCGGGGTGTTATATATACTGCACTTCTCTAGAAACTTTTGTCACAGGGTCATTTAAAAAATGACAGGCAGAGGAAGAGGCAGGCCCTTCTGTAGGGGTGGTAGGGGTAGGGCAGGAGCAACAGGCTTGAGCCAAAGTGGCAAATTTCAGAAGGTGCGTGCGATTACGTCAAAGGACACACCAGACTTGGTTGAGTGGCTCACTCAGCCTTACTCTTCTGCACCCTCCTCATCCTCTCGATCTGCACCCTCTTCTTCACTCTCTGCTGTGTGCACCCCCAAAGACACTACCACCAACACCACCACCACCACCATATACCCTCCGCTTGAGTCACAGGAATTATTTTCCGATCCATCACAAGACATTGCCGATGCGCAGCCACTCTTGGCATTGGATCAGGAAGAGGAGGTAGCAACAACCGCCACTCAGCAGTCTGACGACAGTACCCAGATCAGCCTAAGGAGGAGGTTGGTCCCCGGTGTTGCTGCCTACTGCGAGATCTCTAATTATAGCGGTGCGGAAGGTGACGTCGATGATGACGTGTCTAGTGATGTCACGTGGGTGCCAACAAGAGAGGAAGAGGAGGGGAGTTCAGAGGGATATATGG
Source organism: Lithobates pipiens (assembly GCF_037356315.1). Classification (NCBI taxonomy): domain Eukaryota; kingdom Metazoa; phylum Chordata; class Amphibia; order Anura; family Ranidae; genus Lithobates; species Lithobates pipiens. The sequence continues at coordinate 185,904,346 of NW_027507764.1, forward strand.
ACCAGCAGATAGGGAGAAGAAGCAGATTGCACAGGAGGGACAAAGCAGACTGCTAATGTATGAGGAGCGAGACATCAACCATGTACGGTCACATCTGGCGCTCCCAGGACGCTGGCACATGGCTCCGCAGTGTGGGCTTTTTTAACATGTCTGCTGCTGACAATAGTGTTGCCATCTGCAGCCTTTGCAGTCAACGCATAAGTCGCGGTAAGCCCAACACTCACCTAGAGACGACCGCCTTAAGAAGGCACATGAGCTGCCATCACCAAGTCCAGTGGGAGCAACGGAACCCACAAAGCCACACTCCAGGCTCTCACCATCCAGCCTCGTCTTCTACTTCTCCTCTCTCCTCACAATTGTCCTCCACTACACCTTCCATCATGCCGTCCTCACGTTTTTCTGTAAAAAGGCATGCTTCCGTGGGCCAAATGTTCGAGCGTAAAAAAATGATGACGCTGGATAACTCTCTTGCCCAACGGTTGACAGCTGGCTTGTCAGAACTGATAGCCCGCCAACTACTGCCATATAAATTGGTGGACTCGGAGGCCTTTCGAAAATTTGTGGCCATTGGAACACCACAATGGAAGGTCCCAGGAAGGAAGTATTTCTCACAGAAGGGCGTCCCAGTGCTATATGGCCATGTTCAGCGGCAAGTGAATGTATCTCTGGCACACAGTGTCGGTGCCAAATTACATCTGACCACAGACACGTGGTCTAGCAAACACGGGCAGGGAAGGTATAGAACTTTTACTGCCCACTGGATGAACCTTCTGATGGCCGTCAAGCATGTAACCCGTGGCACCCATGTAGATTTGGTTTTACCGCCATGAATTGCATGCAGGCCTGGCTCTTCTTCTCCTCCTCCTACTCCATCCTCCTCCCTCTTCTCCTCGGCTGACTCCTCCTTTTCCGCTGCTAGCGTCTCTTCTGCTGCGCCACCCAAGATCCCCAGAACCTATTCGACATGCCATACTCTGCTGCGTCTGTTGTGCCTGGAAGCCAAGAGCCACACTGGCCCGGCACTCCTTTCAGATTTGCGTTCACAGGCAGATCAGTGGCTAACACCGCTCAATTTGACAGTTGGTAAAGTGGTGTGTGACAACGGTGCCAATCTGCTTAGTGCATTGAAACAGGGCAAAATTACACACATGCCTTGCATGGCACACGTCTTAAACTTGATCATGCAGAGATTCTTTGTCAAATACCCTGGGGTCCAGGACATCTTGCGGTAGGCAAGGAAAATCTCGGCCCATTTAAGAAGATCTTACACGGCCATGGCTCGCCTTGCTGACATTCAGCGGCGACACAATCTGACGGTCGGATGTCTTATTTGCGATTGCCCGACGTGATGGAACTCAACCTTCTATATGTTTGATAGGCTGCTCCAGCATAAATGTGCAGTTAACGACTACCTGTACGAACTCTGCGACAGAACAGGTTTTTGAGAGCTTGGTTTTTTTTCACAGTGGCTGCTCATGTGCGATGCATGCAGACTTCTGCAGCCATTTGAGGAGATCACCAAACTGGTAAGTTGCAGCCATGGTGCCATCAGTGACATGGTACCTTATGCCTTCTTTATGGAGTGTGCATTGCGTTGTGTCATTGATCAAGCCGTGAAGGAGCAGGAAGATGAGGAAGTCACAATGCTGGATGAATTCCCAGGGGGGGCTACTCTATCTGAGACAAGTCAACAACAGGAGTCTGAAGAGGAGTCAGAGGAGGATGGTGCCAGAGCGGATGAGGAGGAGCAAGAAGAGCATGCTTTAAACCTTTCTAGGATCCCTGTTGTTGTGCGTGGATGGGGAGAGGAGAACGAGGAGGACAACATTATCCTGGATGATGAGCAGGAGCCAGGCCACCACACCGCTTCCAGTTAAGTGCAAATGGGGGCCTTCATGCTCCAGTGTTTTAACAGTGACCCCGTATAAAAAGCTAAAGGTCAAGGACCAGTACTGGGTGGCAACGTACTTAGACCCCCGGTACAAACACAAAATGGTGGAAATGTTACCACCATCACAGAGGGCTGTCAGAATGGAGCACCTACAGACCTTGCTTCGAGAAATGCTGCATTCTGCTTTTGCGTGCACCGGCAGAGGAGGAATTCCCACTCCCAGAGAAAGAGTTGCGGGTACCAATCCAACAGCGCCTGCAAGAAGAGGGCGGTTTGAAGATGTGCTGGTGACTTCTGATATGAGATCATTCTTTCAGCTGACCCATCGACAGGTGTCCTCTGGATCCAGCATCAGGGAACGCCTAGACTGACAGGTGTCCGACTACATCGGGTTAACAGCCAATGTGGACGCTCTGAGAAGTGATGAACCCCTGGACTACTGGGTGGGCAGGCTTGACCTCTGGCCAGAGCTTGCACAATTTGCAATGGAACTGTTGGCTTGCCCCTCGTCCAGTGTCCTGTCTGAAAGGACATTCAGCGCAGTAGGGGGGATCATGACCGATAAGCGTACTCGCCTAGCTCACGACAGTGTTGACTACCTCACATTTATAAAAATGAATGAAGCATGGATCTTGGAAAAATTCAACACATGTGACCAGTAGACCATGTATATGCATAACTCTATAAATTATTTATTTAATCGAGCACACAGACCTTTTTTCTACCTTTGGCTCACTTACTTGTACAAAAAAAGCACTCCGTACTATATGCCCTTACCCTCCTGTTTGAAGAGGTTGAGCGGTGTCATATTTTTGGTTCCTGCAGCGAGTTGCTGGTATCAGTGCTGGTGTCAGTGCTCTCTATCTTGGTGCTGGTGTCAGTGCTCTCTCTCTATCTCAGTGCTGGTGTCAATGCTCTCTATCACAGTGCTGGTGTCAGTGCTCTCTCTCTATCTCAGTGCCAGTGTCAGTGCTCTCGCTCTATCTCGGTGCTGGTGTCAGTGCTCTCTCTCTTTCTCGGTGCTGGTGTGGTGTCAGTGCTCTCTATCTCGGTACTGGTGTGGTCTCAGTGCTCTCTATCACGGTGCTGGTGTCAGTGCTCTCTCTCTATCTCGGTACTGGTGTTAGTGCTCTCTATCTTGGTGCTGGTATCAGTGCTCTCTATCAGGGTGCTGGTGTCAGTGCTCTCTATCGCGGTGCTGGTGTCAGTGTTCTCTATCACGGTGCTGGTGTGGTGTCAGTGCTCTCTATCTCGGTGCTGGTGTCAGTGCTCTCTCTCTCGGTGCTGGTGTGGTCTCAGTGCTCTCTATCACGGTGCCGGTGTCAGTGCTCTCTCTCTCTATCTCGGTGCTGGTGTCAGTGCTCTATATCTCGGTGCTGGTGTCAGTGCTCTCTATCACAGTGCTGGTGTCAGTGTTCTCTATCACGGTGCTGGTGTGGTGTCAGTGCTCTCTATCTCGATGCTGGTGTCAGTGCTCTCTATCTCGATGCTGGTGTCAGTGCTCTCTGTCACGGTGCTGGTGTCAGTGCTCTCTCTTTATCTCGATGCTGGTGTCAGTGCTCTCTATCACTGTGCTGGTGTCAGTGCTCTCTATCACTGTGCTGGTGTCAGTGCTCTCTATCACGGTGCTGGGGTCAGTGCTCTCTATCACGGTGCTGGTGTCAGTGCTCTCTATCTCGGTGCTGGTGTCAATACTCTCTATCACAGTGCTGGTGTCAGTGCTCTCTATCACGGTGCTGGTGTCAGTGCTCTCTATCACAGTGCTGGTGTGGTGTCAGTGCACTGACACCAGCTCTCTATCACGGTGCTGGTGTCAGTGCTCTCTATCATGGTGCTGGTGTCAGTGCTCTCTATCATGGTGCTGGTGTGGTGTCAGTGCTCTCTATCACGGTGCTGGTGTCAGTGCTCTCTATCATGGTGCTGGGGTCAGTGCTCTCTATCACGGTGCTTGTGTCAGTGCTCTCTATCTCGGTGCTGGTGTCAGTGCTCTCTATCACAGTGCTGGTGTCAGTGCTCTCTATCACGGTGCTGGTGTCAGTGATCTCTATCACGGTGCTGGTGTGGTGTCAGTGCTCTCTATCACGGTGCTGGTGTCAGTGCTCTCTATCTCGGTGCTGGTGTCAGTGCTCTCTATCACGGTGCTGGTGTCAGTGCTCCGTATCACGGTGCTGGTGTGGTGTCAGTTCTCTCTATCACGGTGCTGGTGTCAGTGCTTTCTATCTCGGTGCTGGTGTCAGTGCTCAGTCTCTATCACGGTGCTGGTGTCAGTGCTCAGTCTCTATCACGGTGCTGGTTTCAGTGAGGGAGATAGCAGCGGGGAAGCCAATCAGCAGGCAGTGCCAGCACCAGGGCTGAGGATCAGCACTGGACTGGCACCTCCGGACCACCGCAGTGGAGCCCTGCATAGGTGGGGTAAGGGCTGGGCAGAGGGAGGGGCTCAAGCACAGGTTAGCACACTGGGACACTGGCACAGGACTGCGCTGCCCTGACTGTGGCACTGATCATCTCCTGCACCCCCTTCATAGCCTGCCCTGACCTTGCTTCTCCTCCATGGCCTTCATGCGCTCCTGAATTGTCAAAATTTCACAGATAAAAAAAGAATGCTTGTTGTCGATTCCCAGATTCACTTAATACTTTTGTTATGTCAGTGTCCATGTTGTGGGACTATGTGTGCACAGCTAGTAAGTATTTTGTGGCTGAAAATATGACCTGGAGGTTTTTAAGGTTCGCCTGCCATTAAAGTCAATGGGGTCTGCTGCGAACTTTGCAGTTCTCAAACTTTTTGCCGCGTTCACGGTTCGCGTTCGCAAAACGTCCCATCGAAAGTTCGTCCATCACTAATGAGGGATATCTAGCTCAATGGTAGATGCATTTTTCAGTGAGCCCATGGCAGTCAGCTATTAGGTTTAAGGGCATGGCAGCCCATTTTTTTTTAAAAAGGAACAAAGATAAACATTCATACACAGAATTGCTCACATTGCCATGACTTACAGTCCCTTGCTGCACAGGCCTACTCCTTAACCAGATTCTCCAGACCCCTGGGTTTGCTCACTCTCCCTGAGACTTCAGGACTTCCTCCAGCCTCCTTGAACTTGCTAGTCACCTCGGCTTTCTCAACCTCCCAGACCCTGTCTCAGACATCCCAACCTGCAAAAACTCATTTCAGGGAGGTGGAAAACTCATTTCAGGGAGGTTTTGCGCCACCACTGGAACCCCCCCAATTAAATGCAGCCTCACCGTGCCCATCATTGCATCCTTACAGTGCCCATAATCACAGCCTCACCATGCCCAAAATTGCATCCTCCCTGTGCCAATAATTGCAGCATTACTGAGCCCATAATTGCAGCCTTACCATGCCCATAATTGCAGCCATACAGTGTCCATAATCGCAGCCTTACCGTGCCCATAATCGCAGCCTTACTACGGTCAGTGCCTGGATTACAGGCATTCCACCACTGTGTCTCAGAATTCAGTGTGAAAACTTTGGCCGCGCTGTGAGAAAAGTCCCACCCTCCTCCTAGACCACACGAGCTGGTCTAGGAGGAGGGTGGGACTTTTGCCACAGCGCGGCCAAAATTTTTTACACTGAGCTCTGACTACTGTGTGTGACTGATGTAGTGGAGGAGGAGGGAGGGGAGCGGCTCCTGTCACTCAGCCATTGACAGAGCAGCCAGAGTGGCCATACTCTATTCGGCTACTTGGGCTACTCTGTCTGTGGCTGAGTGACAGGCGCATCCGGGAGATCGCCCGGCGCTCTCGGGGGACCGGGAGCCTGCACCCAAATGGGAGACTCCCGCGACTCATGGGAGAATTGAGATGTCTGCTGTCTTTGTCTCCCAGGCCTGTGTAGCCATCACGACCTACTCGCTCCTTCTGGCACTGCTGTAATGAATTGTTGGGCGGGTCTCGGCAATATAGATAATACTCATTGAAAAAAAGAGCATGGGATCCACCCAGTCCATTACCAGGCCCTTCAGGTCTGATATGAATATTAAGGAGAACCCTGTGCCAATTTTTTTTCTAAAATGGCATAGGGGTCCCCCCCAAAATCTATACCAGACCCTTATCTGAGCACGCAGCCCTGTAAATGTAAACAGATGGCCCGCCCTCCTCTGACACCAAGGGAAGTCATGGGGGAGTCCCCATGCGTCGGGGGGCAGGGTCACCCAGGTACGTCACCGTGTGGCCCTGTCCTCAGTTATATAAGAATCTTATATATCTTATTATATAAGAACTGTCAATGGCACTGAAGCGTCATATGGCAGGAGCCTCCCATGAAGCGATAGAAGAAGATGAATGGACTTCATGGGACATTTTTATTTTTCTATTTTTTAATAAAGAACTTGTCCCAAGCTTCATCTTGTTTTTTTTTTTACATTTTGACACTTTTTTTGTGAAATTCTACCGGTACAATGTACCCGTTATGTTGAGGGAATGTGGCCTGGTATGGTTCAGGAAGGGGGGCGCGCTCTCGTCCCCCTCTTTTCCTGCGGCCTGCCAGGTTGCGTGCTCGGATAAGGGTTTGGATTTTGGGGGGACCCCCTACGCCATTTAAAAAAATAATTGTGCAGGGTTCCCCTTAATTTCCATATCAGACCCGAAGGACCTGGTATGGATTTTAGGCGGACCAACACACAATTTTTAAAAAAAAAATCGGTTTGGGGTTCCCCTTAATATTTATACCAGACCCAAAGGGCCTGGTAATGGACTGGGGGGGATCCCATACTCTTTTTTTCAATGAGTTTTATCTATATTCCCAAGACCCGCCCGACAATTCATTACAGGCGCGAGCAGTTTTAAATTACAATTTTTCCTTTCGAAATGTAATTTTGCTGTGGTAATGTTCTGAACACAGGAAAAATGCGCTACTTTATAGGCATGCTATAGACACCCCCCAGGTATGATATTTAAAGGAATATTTAATTTTTATTGTTTCACTTTAAGCATTAAAAAAATCCCTGCTCCCGGAAAAACTTCCGTTTTTAAAAACGATTTTTGCATTGATACATGTCCCCTGGGGCAGGACCCATGTCCCCAAACACTCTTTATGACAATAACTTGCATATAAGTCTTTAAAACTAGCACTTTTGATTTTTCATGTTAGTGTCCCATAGACTTTAACGGTGTTACGAATTTTCCCCGAACACCGCATATTGTGTGGTGTGTGCAGAACATCCGAACGACCAAAGTTCGGCCCGAATTTATGCTCTGGCCGAACCGTTCGCCCATCCCTATTACTCATTACAGTTATGTCATTTAGACATCACATTGAGTGAAAAATATCCTTTTAAGGGTGGAGATTATAGAAGCAAACCTATCAGCCAGGACTTTCAGATCATTATTTATAATGAATATAGGCCTATAATTTTGTGGTAACAGAGGCCCTTTTTGGTTTTGGAATTAAGAACATATTGCTGGCTAGAAGCATCTAATGAAGGAAGTGATGACCTTGAAAGATCAAGTTAGATCATTTATTTAATTTAGGGGTCAAAAGATAAGCATAATGCTTTTAATATGCTGTGGTAAAACCGTCTGGTCCTGGAGACAGAATTGCTTTTCTCCCCATGCTAGTCTATGACCAGTTCAACTGCATTTCAACTGCACCTGTAGTACATTTTGAATGACCTCAGAAGCCTCTCAAACGAATGTCAAAAGCATGCTGCTTTTGCCCATTGAAGCCTGCCAACACAGGCCCTAACTTTATGTAACCAGTTAGTTACTACGTAGCGATATCTTCCAATCATAACTGATGTAAAAGATAAAAGTAGCCATGTTGTGGTGAATCATTAGAGGCCTTTTAAGACTAAATTAAATCTTTGTGGATTTGGGTCATTTTATTTATGGTTTCTAATTAGCCATACTTTTTGGTGGAGTATTACTTCTAAAGCAGCAAACAGCTTAAAACCTTCTGAAATGCTTTTTTGGCAAATAGGAGGAAGAGCAGTGACACATGTACTCTCAGTTCACAGTAAAGCCCCGTACACACGAGAGGACTTATGTCCGACAGACTTCCGAAGGAGTTCCGTCGGAGTTCTGCTGGAATTCCGACGGAGTTCTGACAGACTTTTCGGCTGAGCGGACTTGGCCACACACGATCACACTAAACTCCGACGGATTCGAACGTGATGACGTACGACTGGATTCGAATAAGGAAGTTCATAGCCAGTAGACAATAGCTGCCCTAGCGTCGGTTTTAGTCCGTCGGAGTAGCATACACACGAGCGAATTTTTCGAAGGGACCGGGTCCGGCGGAGTTCCTTCGGAAAAATTTGAAGCATGTTCCATATTCTAAAGTCCTTCGGACTTTGGCGAGTCAAAAGTCCGTTGCAGCCCACACACGATCGAATAGTCTGACGGACTCAGTCCGTCGGACTTTGGATGTTGAAAAGTCCGCTCGTGTGTACGCGGCATAAGACTATACTTTACTTTATTTTTCATTTTATTAAAATGGTCTATTGTTTGAACAGGTCAAATAAATCTGCCAGTACAACCACTTTGATATTTTGCTTACATTAGGAAATATGTAACAGGAAGTCAGAATTTATTAAATTTTTCAGTTTAAGTTAGCATCTGAACTTAAAATAATTGGGAGATGCGTGCATAAAAACGTTTGCTGCAGGTCTGGGTTCTTGCCATAGCCTGAGTAGAAAGATTTCAGAAGAATGTCCATCACTTAAAGAGACACTAATCTCATAGTGCACTTGTATTTACATGTAGACAAAAGCAAAGAGAGTGGTGCCTTCTAAGTATAAACTGTATAAACTTTATAGTACAGAAATTAAAAAAACTCAAATTGAGGTTTCAGAAAATTAGCATGGGGATAAATGCCCTGCAGCAGTGCGTGTGTATGGTGGTAAAGCAGAGAGGAGGGCTGAGTTGCTCGTGGACCGCAGTGTCGTATGACATCACCCGAAGTAGCAGTGTCGTTTCTGAACCTGCACACTGTCGATGGGAAGGACAGGAGTGCTCCTTTCTCAAGCTCAAGCACTTCTATTTACATATTTCTATCTATCAGTAATAGAGCTTTAAAACAAGCCATCCCTGATCTCTGTAGCTACATGTACTGTGAAGCATTTACTCCTCAAAAAATCACAGACTCTGAAGTCAGGTTTTAGTCCATGGCTAAAAGTATACAGCACCTGTTGTTTGTTTGTTTACACATGGATAAGGTGAACAGCAGTAGCTGCTGGTGGTCATTTTTTTGTGGGTGTAGCAAACAACCACCCCTCCAGTCAGCGGTGGCACCCCTGGGGGTCTTGCGGTCGGTCATCCAGCCCCACACTTACTCCATCTAGGTTCCGGGCAGGCATCCCTCCTACAGGCAATGGGTGATGAGTGGCAGGCGGGCGTTTCCCCCTCCTCTGCATCACGGCGGCTTCCACCATGCATCTTCTCCTAGGCGTCCAATAGGATCTCCTGTCCTTTCAGCCAATTGGGTGATGGGTCTCAGGACCCACTTCCTGATTGGCCGGGAGGATGATAAGCGTGTGAGAATAGTGAATATTCATAAGCTATTGTCACACAACTTTGTGGGCTCGGAGCGCAGTGCTCTGCACCCCAAGCCCGCCCATTTTTGAAGCCTATTAGAGCCTCTGGCTCTAATCACATGCTTAGAAAAAAGACCCCCCATTGGAATCCATGCGTCCGCTGCCTTGCAGGTAGATTAGGGGGGGCGGACGTATGGATGGGGGGGTGGTGCCTATGCTTCCCTAATGGGAAGGCTGCCACTGGTGAACAGGCTGCTAAGTTTCTGCTGCTATTGAAAATAATAGGAAAAACACAATTTCATTGCCTCTGTTCTGAAATATAAAGATGAATTTCCCAACAATACCTATAAAGAGGTGTTCGGATAAATTAACTGCTGGTAAATACTTTCATGTGTGTGGTCTGGGTATAGGTTCAACTTTGACACAATTTTTATATCTCTGCTCTATGACTTTAAAATAACATGTAATACAATGTAATACTTGTGTGTGGAGTGTATGTTTTTTTTGTTTTTTATTTGAGTGAGCCGTGTTTTGTATTTGCCCAGCTGTGCCACTTTCTGGCTTTAAATCTTGTCCCCCCCAGTATTGAACTGGAGTGTGAAGAATCTTCTAGTAAATCTAATTATGAGGAATCATCACAGCATCCAATACAATATATGCTATGGAAGACAACACAATAAATACACAACAATAAAAACAACGCATTTCAATTATAATTTTGAGGCATGTAAATGACTTTTATGACACATTCCAAAATGGGCCCACCAGAAGATCATGGGTTGTAATGATCATTCCGATAATGCTATTGGCTACTGAATTGCCATAACAAAGCTAAAGTGATGTAACACTTTACCTCTTGTGAATGCAGGCTTTACTGTCAGTTACATAAAACTTTGAGTGTACAGTCTAGCCAAAATTATTTTTTTCTTAATTTTGCATGGAGTAGGGACATTTTAGAACTGTCAGAACTTTACTGCTATCAGGAAGTTCATATTGCAACACATTTCAGTTTATTAGCCCTAGTCCCTGTCACCCCTGCCCACTTCCCACACTTAAGAAGCCAACTTCCATGTGGTCATACCCCGGACACTTTTTTGTACAGTTTTACCCCTAAATATGCTGGCAATGTCCACTCACTGCTGCTATTTCCTCAATTAATACCCTTTTTTGAGTTATTACATAGCTCAGTAACTTAAATATGGACGATGCTGTCATCTTGGGATGCAGCATCAATGGGGCAGAGGTCCAAGGTATGGGACTGTCCTGGCAAATCATGGATAGTTTGTATCAACAGAAGTAGTGAAAATCTCCAACTGCAACACAGACAAAACATTTACTTATTAGAGTAGAGTAAAGCTAGAAACTATCTGAATGTTATTTCTGTCTATGTCTTTGTTGCAAATTTTCCCATACTTCATGTCTGTTGAAACCAATGTCAGCAGGGAAGGAAGTTAATGTAAATCTCTCCCCAGAAAGCAGTTAAAACTCAACAGGAGCTTTAATCCTTCCCCACTCAATTCAAAACTAGAAAAAGTGTTTGGCTTGACATACACTTTAAATATTAATTTAGCTTAGAGAAATCTGCTTGAAAAAAAAACACTTGACATTTAGAAAGCCTTTCAGTGCTCTCCAACATCACTACAATGTAATTACAATAATAGCTTATTGATAGCATTATACATAAAATAAAAAGATACCAAAAATGATTCCACATCATCAAGGAATACAAAAAATAATAACTTTCCATTGTAAATTTAGTTTTTGCAGCTTTAACTTTAGTTTTTTCAATTTTTTAAAACTTGCAACCATTTTCTGTTAAAACTACCACCTCATGGGAAGGAATGAACCTTATCTAGAATCTGAAAACAGCTATTAGTAGTGCCATTGTGACATAAACTGAAATTACTTTCTATTACTTTTGCCATCTGAGCGATTTTTCTTTTTTGGTATCATCAGTACTGGCTTACATTTTACTGAAAACCAAGCTGACATAAATCCCTTTATAATCATAAATATGGAATGTTTCCTAATGTTGGTGTGGGCAAGAATTTATGTGTGTTTAAAATGCATACCTTGTTTTAGAAACTCTAAATTGGCCCCGACTGCATACAGAAAACCTCAGACTCAAGGTCAAGAGTAGATGTGTTCAATAATATTCACTTTTTTAAAGGAAAAAAACAGTATCCAGTAAATTGTAAGTTCTTATTTATGTAGCTTGTTAAAATGCTTAACTCCTTAATTACTTTCTGAGTATACATTTTGTTGAGATGGTCTTGATAGCTAATTTCTTATGGGGTAAGGTAGATTCCCTGTGTCATTATTGGTAGCTGTGGCTCCCCGAAGGCAAGGAATCTTAGGACTATCTGTGCTACAGTAGGGACCCTTTCAAGCATTGTGGCTTGTGATTCTCAGAGAAAATGTATCTCAGATTTAGCCCTCTGAACTCAGATGACAAACTGACATCAATTGAGACAATATGCCCAACTGACAAGCAAAAGTGTGCTTCATAACCTGCCAGGTACGCACAGGTGGCATTTAGGTATATTTGAATAACAGACATGAATTAAGTGAGCTTCTGTTAGTCAGAATAATATTGAGTATAAAGATGATGCAAGCAGCAGACAAAGGTACAATAAGAATAAGAATAAAGGCTATGGCCCTAACTGGAACAAAGGTACCATATCTTATAATTGTGTGCACTGCAATACCCTGTTTAGGAAAAGATAGACACAGACAAGAGAGTAAGCCATGTGGATTGAAGAGTGGCAGCTGCTGGGACAAGGGGTGGGGCGGAGGGACGGCTGCCCTGTGCAGTGTGGTATTATGTGAGGTGGAGGGGGGGGGGGCAACACAAGGAGATTGGGGGAGGGGATTTGTGTTGAGAAGGGGAATTTGGGGTAGGTAGGGAGTAAGAATTGTTCTAGGAGGGCAAATTTGGTGCTAGGAGTGGTGATGGAAGGAAAAGATGAGGGAAGAGAATTTGTTCTAGGAGGGAGGGATGGTAGAAGGGAATTTTTTTTTGGGGGGGGGGGGATTTGTGCTATTAGGGATAAAAGTGAGGTATTTCTGCTAGTAGCGGAAATGTGTGGGGGAAGTTTGTGCTAGGATGGGGGATTGAGGGGATGGAATGTGTGCTTGGGGGGGGGGGATTTGAGGTCTAGAGGATTTGTGCTAGGCCAATGATTTTTTATGGGGGGGGCATATGGGGAGAGAGAGGATTTGGGCTGTGGGGGGGGCACAGATTTGTGCTGGGGGGATTTCAACAGGGGGCGGATATTTAAGAAGGAGAATTTATGCGTAGGGGTGAGTATGTAAATTCTTTTTTTTTGTGGGGGGGATTTTCACTGACACATAATGCTCATACATCTTGGGAGGGGGGTGGGGTTGGTGCAATTTGGCATGTTCATCTGGGCTCTAGGTAACCTTGTCCGGGAACAGCACATGGATGGGAATGATTTGGAGCAGCTCATTTTTTAGTGCAGTATTGAAATCTATTATTCTTTGCACTGTTACAGCAGTGAAAATTGTTAAGTCTGAGAAAGTTCAGTTCAGAAACACATGGTATGCTAGGATGTTTTAGTGTTAATCTGAGAGAAAACTGATTAAGTCTATCTGAAGATCTCAAACATAGGCTGGTATGTTTAAGGGCCTCAGATACATGCTTATAGATGAAACAGAAAGAATGGCGAGGTGACCCGATGACTGCATCTGTGTATAATGGTGATGGTGATGTTGGTGATGGGTTGAACTGCCCTGGGTTTGGGGAAGAAGTGTAGATCTGAACCCAGAATGCCATTGAAATCAATGGGAGATGACTCTGTTAATTAAAAGATGGCAATTTTCTGGCTAATAGCCATGCTAAATAATGTTTTTTTTTTATTTTATTTTTTTTAATTCAGCTGGGAGCAGTGATTTTTTTTAAAAAACAAGTTTTTTAACACAAGTTTTAAATTGCCAGCAAAAGATATCTCCACCTTGGCTTCTTTTCTTTTTTTTAAAGTAAAAATGGCACACAGATCCCACGGGACCCCTAAAATACACAGAGGACCCCTAAGGGTCTGGTTTGTATTATGGGTGATCTTTGGAGGGGACGGGGGGCTTTTTTTTCATCTTCATTTTTAAGTCATCAATGAAGTTTTATTTGCCGATAAATTAAACTGTGTTTTTCCCTCTGTAAAGGTTACTTTTGCTGTAGCACATCCTACAGCATGACTGCACAAACAAAATTGCATGGGGTCTCCCCTAAAATGCATACCAAAGCTTTTGAGTCTAGTATGGTTTTAAAGGGGGTACCTCATGCAAAAAAAGCGTAAAGTCACCCTAAAAATCCATACCATATCCCTAATCTAAGCCTCCCAGATACCGCTCACCCACACGAATATGTATAGGTTACACAATGCCCCTACGCATTCACACAAAAAGATGTCACCTAGAAATAAAGACACCCAAATGTGTGACAAGTCTCAACAGATGATGAGACAACTTCCTATCTTGGACCCTGCATTGTTTATAATTCAGCTAAGTGACTGGAGGTGGTGGTCTTGTCAATAAATACTTTCATCCTCAACAAAATACGAGGATTGTTCCCTTTTGTGTAGAAGTTTTTTTTTTTTAAATATGAACATCTGCATGCGATTTTGAGTGCTTCAAATGGAAACAAAAAATAGGGAAGCCTTACACAACAAGGGTCTTCTGTTGCTGTATGTACTATACTATATATGTATTATAAAAAAAATTAAAAATAAAGTGGTAATATTTTTTACTCCCACTAGCCCTATTAATATGATTTGCTGTCTTCAAGGTCTATTTCAACCTACTCTGGGAAACACATAAAAAAAAACATACACATACTGTACATGTTTGCTGTCAAAGCTGAGTAATGATGAGTCGCTAAAGTCCTTTCAGGATTCTCTCAACACAGCCTTTTAACTGTGTTTGTAGGATTTTTAACTAATAAACACGTAATGTACACTAATACAGCCCTGCATTGCTTATCAGTTCCTATATACATTGAATAAAAGTTTAAATTCCGTACTGTGTGAAAACAAAATCTCTATTATCTGTTTCTCTGTCTGTTTCTGACAGACTTTGTATTTTTGTAAGGTTGCCCCCAGGGCATAGCAGAGAAGAGTATCAGGTTCAAAGCAACAAAGCAAAACTTTCTGTGATGAAGTTACTACAGTTAACAGGAGGGATAATAAGAAATGTTTAAAAAACGAATGCTGTGCACATAAATTCCATTGCTGTTTTGAATAGTATTCCAATATTAATAAATTCATTATCTTGTTTTGTGTATTTAATATTCCGTGGGCAAGCCAAAAGACTACATCCTAAACTATATACTATCTATCACATTACATACATTTAATAAATATCTTGAAAAAACAGCTTTGGGAAGTAAAACATAGATTCTGAATTAATTATGATGAACATGCTTTATATAAAGCTTATTGTTTGATGAGGTGAAGCAATAATTTTTCTACAACTGATAAGTAGATGTTTTATGTAGTAGAGCAACAAGGAACACTGTGCTCGGGACAACACCAATTTTCATCCAAGAAAAGAATGTTCTGGCACAAGTAGCATTCAAGATTTCCAATCTCCATTTCCTGGCGAATTGGTTTGACCAGCCCTTCAATGCTGCAGCTTATGGTGACTTAGTTGTGGAAACTGTGGTGTAATTATAGATCAAGCATCACCTTTTATAAAGAATAAAAATGATGATGTGCTTTGCTAATGGTTAAATGGCAATATAAAAAAGCGTATATGCAAATATCAGTATTCTTTATATAACTAGTACTCTTGTAGAATTTATTTTAGTTTGCAGCCCTACCATTTGTTTTTTTCAACATGTCCTTGGAAGTATTTGTTGTAAAGCCTTTGACAGACAATTGGTCTCCTGAAATTGTACATCGAGTCATTTTAACCTATGGGTAGTACTAGTGATTAAACTAGTAAATTGTTCCAGATAAACAAAAATGAATGTTTCTTGTAGTTCTGCAAATTATTAATGAGTTAATGTTTTGTTGCAGCTGCCTTAAAAAACATGCATTTAGAGATCATCTGCCACTCAGATGTAGCTCTTTAGTAAGAGTGTTGTTTCTTCCAATGCTCTCCAACATGCCACAGAAGGACAGCACTTTGCTTCAACATAAAGCATTTATAAAGGCATTTTTTAAAGTTAAATTAGTAAATACTTTTCTGTTTTGTGCAATCCTCCTCGCTCCCTCATTACAGCATTTGTTTGACATCTGTCCCTATGAGTAGAGAGAGAGAAGAGAGAGAAAATGCATCTGGGCATAGTGCTGGATTGTTTGAGGACTCAGGTAAAGACTCAGGAGGTCACCAAGGCCATGCCCATAGCTGTACAAGCGGTGCAAACTGACATTAAAGGGAGATATGTTATACTGGTTCTACAGGTGATGAATAGGCTACTAACATTTGTGAATTTATATGTTCCTCCTCCCTTTTCACTAGCTCATTTGAATGACATGATAAAGGACACATATGAGATAGCGGAATGGAAGGTATTCATTTTGGGTAATTACAACTCCATGTCTGATCCAGTTTTGGATAGACTGGGGGCGACATTTGGCACTCCATCATCCTGATACTAGGGAGTACTCCTGTTATTCGGAAACGCACAAGACGCTCTCCAGAATAGACACTATCCTCACTGAGGGGGAGGGGATGACATTGGTTAAGAAAGTTTCTTACTTGCCCTTTCTGACCACTCCCCCATACTGTTGGAACTTAATCTGGGACTGAAACCTGGTTTGCGCCTGTGGCGGATGGAGGCTAGTTAGCTTCAAGAGGAGTATGTAAAGATTAAGTGTACAGAGGCTATCAAACATTACTGGACTGAAAATGGTAATTCTAGGCCCTCTCTTCTTCAGTAGGAGTCCTTTAAGGCCACACTGAGGGGGGTATTTATAGGGGAAGTGAATGGGTTTAAGAAACATTTAGCTTCCACAATACAGCATAAGGAAACAGAGGTAACCCTGGCGGAGGCAGACTATATCAGGGACCTTATTAGTGAGCGGTTGCAGACTTTGCAGATGAGAATCAGGGAGTACAAGACAGCACTAACTGAACGTACCACAAAACTTAGCCTAGCCCAATGCAGGTGTATATTTGAATTTGGCAACAAGAATGGCAGATTACTGGCATACTTGGCGTGGCTGGAATATGTTCCGGTATGTATTAATTTGGTTTATGATGACTGCAAGCTGGAAGTCTGCGACTCGGCTGATGTTCTAAAAACTTTTACTCAATTCTATAAAGAACTATATAAGTCTTGTGCTCCTCTGGGGACGGAGGCAATGGGAACCTACATAGCTGACATTGATCTATCTAAATTGATGGAAGATGACAGCGCTGCTCTGGAATCCAGCATTACGGTAGAGGAGGAGGAGACGATTGCCTCTTTTCCCCCTAGAAAGTCCCCTGAATTAGATGGCCTCTCCTCAGAGTGGTACTGCACTTTTCGGTATGGGCTGGCTCCTCGGTTGCTTAAAGTGTTCAATGCGGCTAGATCGGATGGTAGGTTACCTCCCTCTATGAGGGAAGCCTTGGTTGTTCTGATCCCTAAAGGGGGGACGGACCCCAGAGATTGTGACTCCTATCATCCAATCTTCTTGATGAACGTTGATACAAAAATATTGGCCAAAATACTTGCAAGTAGGTTACAGTCAGTCATCCCCGCATTGGTAGATGGGGATCAAATCCTGCCTGATTGTCCCATTCCTTTATCCACCTCCTTCAGGTACTTGGGGATTGAGATTCAGCTTCTCATCTCTAGGTTCCTGGAGACCAATTTGTCACTGATTGTGGGAAATTTTCGAGAGAGGGTTCAGAGATGGCAGAATTTACCGATCACCTTAATGGGATGGATAAATCTGTTTAAGATGGTCTTTCTCCTTAAGTTTCTTTATATCCTCTCGAAGACCCCAGTTTTTGTGACAATGAAGGTCTTCAGGCACATTGACGCCATTATTGTAGGTTTTTTTGGGGCGCCAAAGCTCACAGAGTGTCTTTAGCGATATTGAAGCTCCCAGTTACAATGGGAGGGATGGCCCTTCCTGATTTGGCCTCACGGCTATTTTTTCTTCACTGGCGGCTTTCCCCGCAGATGCCCAATTCCAATACTTTCTTGGAGGAAACAGTTGCCACTTCCCAAGAAACCCTCCAGAACATGCTATACAGGAAAGGAATCCCAGGGAGAAAGGTGGGTTCAGTTATGGCATTACCTGGGAAAGTATTTCACCTCTGCTCTCAATGGCAGAGGGACAAACCCTTGTGGCTATCTCAAAATAGTCCTCTATGGTGCAACCAATCCTTGGGGGAGTTTCTAAAATTACCTGATGGGCAAAAGACCTGGGCAAAATATGGCATTAAATATCTTCATCACATTTGTCACGGTGACCGTCTTTACACTTTTGCCCAGTTGAGGGAGCAGTTTGGAATACCCAAGACTTGGTTCTTCCGATATGGATATGGATATAATTGCGACATGCAGTGATTGCCCAGTTTGGGGGGGGGGGGCTGAGATACGGGTACAGAATACAGATTTAGAAAAGGTTCTGATTGACCCGGATACGTCTAAGTGGATTTCTAGATACTATGGGGCAGTGGGCCCGGGAGTAATGACCTTAACTTTTAAGGCCAGGGCGCGGTGGGAGATGATTGCCCTGGAGTTGTCAGAGGAACTGTGGCAAGGGGCACTGGACACATACTTGGTGTCCGTTATTTCCTCTACGGATAAAATGATCCAGTATCGTTATCTTCACCAGCAGTATTATACACCAGCTAGACTTTATCAAATGCATAGGAGGGAGTCTGCTATATGCCATAAACGCGGGAAAGAGGAAGGCACTTTTCAACATATGGTGTGGGAATCCACAAAGGTGAGACCATTGTGGTCGCGGGTGCCTGAATTTATTTCGGATAAGTTTGCTTTACCTAACATTTGCTCTCCCCTACGTTGTCTACTCTGGGTCTTTGATCAAGAAGAGATAAATGCATACACTAAACTATTCTTTAGGATCCTATACTTTGGAGTGAGGAAACTCATTGCTAGACGTTGGATACATGATGAGCAACTGACTCTGGGGATGTGGATAAAAATAGTAAATGCAGATGTGATGATGTATAAAATTACTTATGAAGCTAGAGGAGCTCCCAAGAAGTTTAGGAAGGTATGGTTCCAGTGGGTGGACTCTGAGAACACACTAGAGGAGGAGGGGTCCTAGACCATTAGATAGGTAAGGCTATTAGGCTACTACCTAATTCATGGCAAAAGGAGGATGGTTGGCTTGCTCTCTTCACTGCAGACAGACTAGGCCTTCTTGTATTTTAGTAAACATAACAATGAATATTGACATCCCAGGAGGGAGGGGCGGGTTCTTTTTTTGCATATTTATAATTTTTTGACTGGTTTGAAAAAAAAATGAAAAAAGCACATATATACTGAAATATAGGGTAGGCTCAGTGACCCGAATGGCACACTTAGGGTACAGAGATATTTGCAATACTTATGCTGTGTATACGAAGATATAAATGTTGATGTAACCTCTATCTGATGTACTGTATGATTACTCTTTATGTTCACAATAAAGAAATTCTATAAAAAAAAGTATTTAGGAGGTGGGGGAGCATAACACAGAATGCCTTCAAATGATTGTAGAAGATTTTATTTCTTTATTAACAAGCATGTTATACGTACAACGGTTTTGCACAGAGCAGCCCCAATCCTCCTCTTTTCGGGTCCTCCTCCAGTGCTTCTTGCTCCCCCTGCCTTCCGAGTACCCCAGCAAGCAACTTTCTAGGGGTGGTATTCATGTGGGCTTGATCCTGAGCCACAACGTGTGCATCTATTGACACACACAGTGCATCTCGAACCAGCCCCCTGCTCCCTCATCATTGGATTTGATTGACAGCAGCAGTAAAGCATGCTTCTTATACTCACTGTGGAACCTAAGGGGTTATTCCTGTACATTTTAGGCATGTGCATTCGTTTTCGTCCGAATGCATTTTCGTCCGAATTTTGGGTATTTTCGTTATGATTTTAACAAACAATAACGAACAGGCAGAATCCGAAAACTGAAAGATCCGACATAAACAAATGCTTTATTTTCATTTTCGTTGTGACAACAGTTCGATATAGATAGGAGATTCAACATGACACTTACACTAGCGATCTGTGTCCATCGAACCTGTGGTCGAATGTGCCTAACCTTAGCTCTATTAGTCCAAGATTATTCTACATAGAGAGAAAAGATTCGACATAGAGAGAAAAGATTCAACGTATAGAGAAAAGATTCGACATTATAGAGACAATAGCAAAAAAGGTTGAATGTTCCTAACCTAACTCTAGATTATTCGACAAAGAGAGAAAAAATTCGACATGAAGATTCGACGAAGCAGTCACTGCGAGTGGACATTTATGGTCAAATGCTACGCCCATAGGTTATAGAAGAATTCTAATGTTGGTTGACTGATTAATAAATATAATTATTACTAGTGTCATACAACATAAAAATTCTACTATAGCTTGTAGGCAGAACATTTGACCGGAAATGTACAATTGCACCATTGTACAGTTTAGCTGCTCCGTCGAATCTTCCTCCTACAAGCTATTCCGTCAAACATTCTTAGAACATTTAGACACCATAAGCCTTCAATGACAGATTCGACCTTAATTATTTTGGCATTTCGGACGAATGCATTTTTTAACGAAAGAAAATAAATACAAACTAATTTCAGTTTAAAAATAATAGTGAGTACCAGGCTTTAGACCATCCACATCCACAGAAGATGCCTTGGAGGTATATATTATAACAGCATTTTGCGTGTTCGCGATCCGCCAAACCGGTGGATTTCTGGCGCTGTTCGTGCAGTGGACATATGCGTTTACATTGTGAAAGAACTTTGACCCATGATGACACATCATGGGGTACAGGACAGCCAATTGAGACATTTCACCACATGGACAATTGGACATTCCCCCTACCTTATAAATAGACCTGATCTGGCGGCCATTTTACTTTCTGTCTTTTGTCAATGTAGGGAGAGGTTGCTGTGTGGAGCAGGGACAGACTGTAGTGACACAAATCACTAGCTATTAGGTCCACAAAAGTCCTTTTAAGGACTGGTATAGGTGTACAGTATATAGGGTTCTGGTGCACTGCTGCTGACTGCTGTGCTGGTGATTGCTGAGTGCACTGCTGACCGATTCTGCAGCTGTCTTTTGTCAGTGTAGGGACAGGATGCTGTGTGGAGCAGGGACAGTCAGTTTAATCACCAGCTATTGCTATTAGGTCCACAAAGGTCCTTTTAAGGACTGGTATAGGTGTACAGTATATAGGGTTGTACACGTATAATATACTTTCTTTCAAATATAGAAAGCCTATTATACTTGACTGCTGACCGATTCTGCAGCTGGCTTTTATCAGTGTAGGGACTGAGGGACAGTCTACAAATCACTAGCTACTAGGTCCACAAAGGTCCTTTGAAGGACTGGTATAGGTGTACAGTATATAGGGTTCTATACGTATAATATACTTTCTTTCAAAAATAGAAAGCCTATTATTTGACTGCTGACCAATTCTGCAGCTGTCATTTATCAGTGTAGGGACTGAGGGACAGTCTGCAAATCACTAGCTACTAGGTCCACAAAGGTCCTTTTAAGGACTGGTATAGGTGTACTATTTGGTGTGCAGTATATATGGGTGAAATACACGTATAAAATACTTGCATATATAGAAAGCATAGTATAGTGCATTTCCACTGTGCAGCATTGTGACTGCTGAGCGGCTCTGCAGCGATACTACAAAGAGTGACAAATGCAATTAAAAAAAAGTATTATAACTGGTGTGATAGACCAGTAGCCCCCAAAAACGACAGATTGAAGCGGGGTGTTATATACCTTCTTCCACATACATACTGAACTTCTCTAGAGACTTTTGTCACAGGGTCATTTAAAAAATGACAGGCAGAGGAAGAGGCAGGCCCTTCTGCAGGGGTGGTAGGGGTAGGGCAGGAGCAACAGACTTGAGCCAAAGTGGCAAATTGCAGAAGGTGCGTGCAACTACGTCAAAGGATGCACCAGACTTGGTTGAGTGGCTCACTCAGCCTTACTCTTCTGCACCCTCCTCATCCTCTCGATCTGCACCCTCTTCACTCTCTGCTGTGTGCACCCCCAAAGACACTACCACCAACAGTGCTCGCTATCACGGTGCAGGTGTTAGTGCTCTCTATCACGGTGCTGGTGTGGTGTCAGTGCTCTCTATCAAGGTGCTGGCTTCAGTGCTCTCTATCTCGGTGCTGGTGTCAGTGTTCTCTATCACGGTGCTGGTGTCAGTGCTCTCTATCATGGTGCTGGTGTCAGTGCTCTCTATCTCGGTGCTGGTGTCAGTGCTCTCTATCTCAGTGCTGGTGTGGTGTCAGTGCTCTCTATCTCGGTGCTGGTGTCAGTGCTCTCTATCACGGTGCTGGTGTCAGTGCTCTCTATCACGGTACTGGTGTGGTGTCAGTGCTCTCTATCTCGGTGCTGGTGTGGTGTCAGTGCTCTCTATCTCAGTGCTGGTGTCAGTGCTCTCTATCTCGGTGCTGGTGTCAGTGCTCTCTATCACGGTGCTGGTGTTAGTGCTCTCTATCACGGTGCTGGTGTGGTGTCAGTGCTCTCTATCACGGTGCTGGTGTGGTGTCAGTGCTCTCTATCTCGGTTCTCAAAAATGCCATGGGTATATGTGAAATTACAACCCAAAATACATTGTGCTGCTTCTCCTGAGTACGGGGATACCACATGTGTGGGACTTTTGGTAGTCTAGCCACTTACAGGACCCCAAAAACCAAGCACCACCTTCAGGCTTTCTAATAGAGTAAATTTTTGATTTCACTCCTCACTACCTATCACAGTTTCGGATGCTATGAAATGCCCAGATAGCACACCCCCCCTTAAATTACCCCATTTTGGAAAGTAGAGAACCCAAGCTATTTGCTGAGAGGCATGTTGAGTTCACAGAGTATTTAAAATTTTGTCACAAAGTTTCACAATATTATATATTGCTCAAAAATGCCATAGGTATATGTGAAATTACACCCCAAAATACATTCTACTGCATCTCATGAGTATGGGGATATCACATGTGTGGGACTTTTTGGCAGTTTAGTCATGTACAAGCACCGCCTTCAGGCTTTCTAAGGGTGTACATTTTTGATTTCACTCCTCACTACCTATCACAGTTTCGGAGGCCATGAAATGCCCAGATAGCACAACCTCCCCCCCCCAAATGACCCCATTTTGGAAAGTAGATGCCCCAAGCTATTTGCTGAGAGGCATGTTGGGAATTTTTCAGATCTCATTTTTTTCACAAGTTTTGAAAATTGAAAAAAGAAAAAAGAACGTTTTCCTTTTCTTTTTTAATTTTCCAAAACAAATGAGACCTGCAAAATACTCACCATGCCTATGAGGGAAATATCTTGGGGTGTCTACTTTCCAAAATGGGGTAATTTGGGGGGATTTTGTGATATCTTGACATTTCAGGGCCTCCAAAACTGTGATAGGTAGTGAAGAAGTGAAATCACCATTTTACGCCCTTATGCCCTGTACACACGACCAGTTTTCCCGTCGGAATAAAGGTTCCGACAGAGCTCCGCTGAAACTGTCGTGCGTACACATGATTACACAAAAGTCCGATCGTTAAGAATGCAGTGACATACAGCAGTACGCCACCCTTTGGGCTCCTTCTGCTGATCTTGTGTTAGTAGAAGTTTGTTTAGAGACGATTCGCGCTTTTCAGACTCCAGCTTATTCCGATAATTTTACTGCAATTCAGTTTGTGCTTGTGGGTTTGTATCTGGTTTTCAGTGCGTGTAGTCAGTTTGTATCTGTTTTTCGGTGCGTTCTGGTCTGCTCGTTATTGATCTTAAGCTCGCTCTTCACAGGCCTTGCTGTTCTTCAGTGCGTTCTGTTAAGTTCGTTCTGACAAGCCGACCGATTTGAAACCATGGTGTGGGTACGTACTCATTGTAGATTTCGTGCTGTGTGGGGGCTTCATGTTGGGGTTCATACTTTGACCCGAGCCCAGTCCATGAACATTTGAATGATAGGAATTATCTCAGGATGACGGACCCTGTTTTTCACCATCTGTTTGCTTTGCTCACCCCCTTATATCAGCAGGCAGGATACCTGCATGCGGCAAGCCATTACTCCGGAGCAGAGGCTAGTGGACACCTTGCGGTACTTGGCGACTGAGAGAAACCTGCAGGACCTCAAGTTCTCAACAGGCATTTCCCCCCAGACTCTGGGGATCATTATTCCACAGGCCTGTTCTGCCATCATTCAGGTCCTGCAGAAGGACTATATTAGGGTAAGTTTTATCCCTTAACATAACATTATATGTATTTAATGTTTGCTAATGTATTGTATTTATTTCATCGTTCCCTAATTACTATGATTGGAATATGCTGTGAATGTCCCCTTTATCCTCATGCATGCTGGAAGCTTTTTTTTAAAACTCCTTTTTTAATACTTTTTTGGCCTACATGCATATTTGCCTTCACTAACCTCCCCAGCATGCTATCCTGGGCCCATATACACCTATAGCCTAGTCCCTTCAACAATGTATATTTTCAGCTCCATTCTACTGCTTTCCCCGAAACACCCCCTAAAATGTGTCCAAATGTTGTGTGTGTCCTAAAATTCATTTATAACCCTCCCTCACCCCCTAAAATGTGTCCAAATGTTATGTGTGTCCTTAAATTTAGTCAGAATGCTGGAGCCTTTTTTTCTTGTCTCCCAAAGTCACCTCAAACCCTCCCCCACCCCCCTACCCCCCATACAATTTTCAATGGCCCATCAGAGGGGATGAGGAATCTGATAAGTGGGCCTTATATTTTAGTCTTTTTAAATACTCCTTAAAATAAATGTTATACTGATGCTGTGCAAGAATCTTTTTGTGTAATCTGCTTGCAATGTTATGTGCAAAAGAATATATATTTTTTTTTATAGTTTGACTCCATAGTTTCCTTCAACCCAACAGGAATGGCAGACTGTGGCCTCCCATTTTGCTGACCATTGGGACTTTCCCAACTGTGGAGGGGCTATAGATGGGAAGCAACCTAAGAGTGAAGCCTTTGGTCTGGTCAAGCACCTGATGAGGCCATTCCCCAAAGGACCCTCACCCCGGAGAGAGGAGAGTTTTTAACTACCAGCTGGCCAGAGTGAGCAGAGTCGTTGAAAATACATTTTGGGATAATGGCCAGCCGGTTCCACCTGTTTCTGACAGCCATCCATATGGCAGACTACAAAATAAACCATATCATCCTGTGCTGCTGCATCCTGCACAATTATTTAAAAATTCCCTGAAATATCTAGCCTCAGTTGGGCCTGAGGCCGGACTTATTCCAGGCATTTCCCTGACGGGCCTGGATACTTCATTCTTCTAGCATTCAAAGAAGAAAAGAATGTGCTGCATTAAATGATCATATAATTTGTTGCATGAGGAATGTGCTAACTCCATTACGAACGCTAATACTTGCTTAAGAGCATGCGTAGTTTTTAGGTCCATGGGAACAGCATACAGACGAGCAGTTTTCCCAATAGGAATTGGTTCCATCGGAAATATTGAGCACATGTTCCATTTCTAGGTCCGTCAGAATTTTTGACATAAAACATCCGATGGGGCATACACACGATTGGAATATACGATGAAAAGCTCCCGTCTGACTTTTTCTGTCGGACATTCTGCTCGTGTGTACGCAGCATAATAGGTAAAAAAATTGCTAACTGCTGCTGAAGAAAGTCATTTGGCAGCTTAAAATATTTCAAAACGTATTAGTAGTTTAGTCCTTTGTTGGCTTTTTAGAAAAACTTTGCTCCCATAACAACAGCAATGGTTCAAAGTTTGCAAATGTAATTATAGGTAAAGAGACTGCAGCAAATAACAAAAACACAAGTACTTGATATGATTTATTTGTATTAAGGTTACATTTTTCTTTTCAATCTTTTTCTCATTATTTTTGAACCGAACACAAAGTATCTACAAATAAAATAACACAAAAAATACATAAAGATTAGATTATCCAGAAGGTGCAGTACAAAATCATAGTAGATAAACAACATATACTGTAAGGTGAAATAAAGGCACAAAACCTCCAAGACACAACAGAATAGACTTCAGTAGAACCAGCAATACAATGGTTAGGCCGCGTACACACGGGCGGACTGTCTGACGGACTTGGTCCGCTGAAACGTGTTTCAGCGGACAGTCCGCTCGTGCGTGGGCTTCAGCTGACTTTTTCAGCGGACAGTCTGGCGGACTAAGTCTTTCGGAATTTTCAGTAATATTGTCCGTCCAACTTTGGTTTCAGCGGACAGTCCGCTCGTGAGTAGGCAAGTTGGTCGGACTAAGTATGGCGCATGCTCAGAAAGGATTTACACAGCCAAAGGTTGCATTGCAGTGTATTGGACGTCGTATTTCTAGTCCCGTCGTACGTGCTGTACACGTCATCGCGCAAGCTTTCAGCGGACTGTCTGTTCCTCGTGTGTGGTCAAGTCCATTCATTCAAAAGTAGGACGGACTGTCTGTCGGATTGTCTGACGGACTTAGTTGGACGGACAGTCCGCCCGTGTGTACGCGGCCTTACAAGCAGTCAAAGAGTTAAGGACATGAGATATTCATGAACAAAACTCAAAAAATCATATTCCAGTGGTGGAGGATGAGAAGTAGGAAAGAAAAGTAAAATTACAGAAAAAGAAAGAGAGAGAGAGAGAGAGCGAGGGGAAAAGATAGAAAATAGAAAAGATAAAGGAGCAGGGTAGGACAAGTTACAGTATAATGTAGTTCTTTACTGGGTGATGTTGCTTTGAAATCTTTTGATTAAATGACAGTGTTACTTTAAATTTATAGTTTATTTAAATATAATTTTGTAAATAGCGTTTACACACTTGAGTTGTACGCTTCTTAAAAAGCCTAGGTTATGTAAAAGTAATATTTTAGTTTTGTATACGATATGATGGGCTGCATCAGCCCCTGGTATCTTATATGTCTTGGACAGTTCAGCAGTGAGATCTCTGTGCAATGATTCTTGATTTAGTTCCTGTCCATCTAAGAGTTTGGTGTGTACCCACCCACATTTGCATGTTCCATCTTCTCCTGGTCTGCAATACATGAAATAAAAACAAAATCTAACAAGGGGAATGGGACATCCCTAAAATGGACACAACATGTGTGCAGACAACTGAGAAACTCAAGATGTGACCTAAAAAGTTCCAAAGAAACTAAAAAAAACAAACAAAAAAGCGGGTTAACTCTTCAAAACCTGAAATATCAGTTTGATAGTTGACTGTCCCTTGAATTGTCTGGAAATAATGGATATTAGGGCACATGTAAAGGTTAGCTACTAAGGAATGAGTTCTTACACTGGCTTGTGATCACTTCAAACATTTAATTAGGTTAATTTGTTTAGGACAAAACTGTAAATATGAATTGTCTTTTATCATATGGGGGGGGGGGGGGGGAATAGAAACCAGAAGGTAGAATTAAGAAAGCTACTTTCATAATTCAATATGTAAAGAGAATTATTTAATGCGTGTTCAAATCTTTCAGATGTTTTGAGGCCCTGGGATGTATTAACCACCATGCTTGCTAGATCTTTTTGAATTTTGTGGCTGTGAAGTTTTTATGAGCTTGCATCAGTTTATAGTAAGCTTGTGTATTTGGTCTCAAACTGACCTCAGAGAGGTTGAGGGCAGCATTGGATTTCCAAAGCTTAGCTATGGTACATCATGCTACTATTAAAACATTGGCATCAATAGTTCTATAGTTAAGAGGATATATATCTAGATGAATTCCCAGTAGGGCTGTTACAGGCAAAAGAGGGATTCGATTATCTCTTAAGTCCTGTACACACGATCGGACATTCCTACAACAAAACCGTGGATTTTTTTCCAACGGATGTTGGCTCAAACTTGTCAGGATAGGAGCAGATAACAGGTAACAGTTCAGGTGTGCTGATTATGCAAAGAGTTCAAAGAACAAGAGCACATACCATTGGCAGGTCTAAGCAGAGCAGGTCAGCTGGACCTTGTAGTTCACCGCTGCAGATGAGGATAGATGTTAGCTGGTGCTTGTAGTTCACCTCTTCAGATGAAGGTGGATGTTAGCTGGTGCTTGTAGTTCACCGCTGCAGATGAAGGTACTACAGTAGAATCAGGCAAAGCGTAGTCTAGGCAAGCTGGGTCATACACAGGTAGCTCAGGGTCCAAACGGTACTAAATTTAGAAGCGAGCAAGCAGGGTCAAACAAGCCGAGTCAGACATGAAATAAACAGAGTAGATATCAGCTGGACCAAACAGTGGCACACAAAGGTAAACTCTATCATGAGCACTGATTAAATGCTGATACAGGTGATTTAAAGGTGAGCTGGCCAATCACTGTTGTTTCCCAGGCAAAGGCTGTGTCAGGTGAGTTGTGCTGGATCCTAAAGGGATCCTAGTACTGATAACATGTTTACACAAGTATTGATCGCCAAGGACGCGCTGACGTACAACACGTACGACGGCACTATAAAAAGGAAGTTCAATACCAAGTGCACCACCCTTTGGGCTCCTTCTGCTAATCTTGTGTTAATAGAAGTTTGGTGAGAGATGAGTCACGCTTTTCAGCCTCGTGCTTTTTAGTTTGTTACTGCTCTTCAGTTTGCGCTTGTGGGTTCGTATCTGTTCTTCAGTGCGTGTTGTCAGTTCGTATCTGTTTTTCAGTGCATTCTTGTCCACTCGCTTCTGATTTTCAGATCATTCTTCTCAGGTTCTTTTTGATTTTCGGTGCGTTCTGTTAGTTCGTTCTGTCCAGCCAACCGCTTTCTAGCCATGTTGTGGGTATGTACTCGTCGTACAGTTTGTGCTGTGCAGGGGCTTTGTGTTGGAGTTCTTTCTTTGACCCTGGTCCAGTCCATGAACAGGGTGAGCAGGAGTTCATGGACGAAGAATTGGTTGCTTCAGCGTGACCAGTTCTCTCACATGCCTTTGTTGCGGGAGATCCGTGAGAATAATCCTGATGATTTCAGGAATTATCTCCGGATGACGGACCCTGTTTTTCACTGTCTGTTGGCTTTGCTGTCCCCTTATATTACGAAGCAGGACACCTGCATGTGACAAGCCATCACTCCCGGGCAGAGGCTCGAAACCGCCTTGCGGTACTTGGTGATGGGGAGGAGTCTCCCGGACATCAATTTTTCGACAGGCATCTTCCCCCAGGCTCTGGGGATCATTATTTTAGAGACCTGTTCTGCCATAATTCAGGTCCTGTAGAAGGACTATATTAAGGTAAGTTTTCTCCTTTAACATCACATTCTATGTATTTGATGTGTGCTAATGTATTGTATTTCTTTCATTATTCCCTAATTACAATGATTGTAATATGCTGTGAATGTCCTCTTTGTCCTCATGCATGCTGTAAGCTTTTAAAGTTCCTTTTTTTGTCCTTCATGCATATTTGCCTTCACTACCCTCCCCAGCATGCTATCCTGGGCCCATACACACCTAGCCTAGTCACCTAACAATGTATTTTGTCAGCTCCATTGTAGTGCTTACCCTAAACACCCCATAAAATGTGTACACATGTTATTTGTGTCCTTAAATTCATGCAGAGTGCAAGAGGCATTTTTTTTTTGGGGGACCAAACTCATTTGGAACCCTCCCTCCCCCCAACCGCTAAATCAACTGATACCAATACTCTATCTGCTGACTTTGCCAAACTCTTACACACTATACCTACCTCTTTTGTGTTCATATTTATGGATGAATTCATCAAAGCATGTAGTGCAAGGGCCTGCCTGAATACTTTCAAATGGTACTGTTTTAAGTTTTGTTCTCCTATTATCTTGATAGGTAATTGCAGAATGTAAAAATGTGCTTTGAATTGTACAGTGTGTATTCATATGTTTGTATTATGACACTTCTTACCTGTCCAGTGGGCTGCCAATAGTGTAAATAAGGAGGGGCTAGCCAAAGTAACACTCATTATTTATGCATGCACTCATTATTTATGCGTCCAAAACATCCCCCCCCCCACCATAACATTTTTACAATGGGCCATCAGATTGGGGGTGATGAATCTGATAAGTGGACCTTATACTTTTGTCTTAAAATACTTATTTCAATAAATTTATACTTATGTTGGCCAAGAATGTTTCTGTCTAATCTGTTTGCAATGTTATGTGCAAAAGTACTATTTTTTTTTCTTGCTTGACTCTACAGTTTCCTTCAAATCCACAGGAATGGCAGACTGTGGCATCCCAGTTTTCTCAGCAGTGGGACTTTCCTAACTGCGGAGGGGCAATAGATGGGAAGCACGTCCACATCATCCCACCCCCCAGCTCGGGGTCTTACAATTATAATTATAAGGGGTTTAATAGTATTGTGATGTTGGCTGGGTGTCGGCGACATACGAGTTTTTGTATGTGGACATGGGGAAGAATGGGCAGATGTCGGATGGTGGAGTCATCACCCAGATCGAGTTCTACAGGCGGCTCCAGAATGGCAGCTTCGGCTTGCCACCTGTGGAAGACAATGTGGGTGGTCTTCCATTTGTGATTGTCTCTGATGAAGCGTTTGGGCTGGGTGATCACCTGATGCGGCCGTTCCAGATGAGGACCCTCACTGTGGACCAAAGGGTTTTTAACTACCGGCTGGCCAGAGCCAGAGGAGTGGTGGGGAATGCGTTTGAAATAATGGCCAGCCGGTTCCGCCTATTTCTGTCACCAATCTACATGGCGAAATATAAAATGAACCATATTGTGCTTGCCTGCTGCATTCTCCACAGTTGCCTCAGAAAAAATGCAACAAACTATGTGGCCTCAGTTGGGGCTGAGGCCAGATTTCAAAATACAACTCTGACCGTACTTGAACCTGGTCATCCTGGCTTGCACCCCTAAAGCACCCGCAAAGATAGACAGAAGTATGTTGAGTACTTTACGGGTAGGGGTCCATTGATATGCCAGCCAATCTTTGAAACATTAAAAAAAAAAAATTGGGTATAAACTGTACTCATATTTAATTTAATTTACCGCTTGTGTTTCTTTTAGCTGTCTCCTAGGTTCTCCACTGGCCTTTTTTTTTTTTGCCCATTTGCTTCAATAGTGCAAACGTAATTTATTTATACATGAGGTGACAATCTCTTCTTCAGCTAACTATTATGTTGTGGGTCTGCCACAAACACACATTGTTTTTGTTGTTAATGTATGTAATGCATTAATGATAAAAATAATCATCCTTTTCAGCTCCATGAATTAATTGCTTTGAGTCCCTAAAGTGGCATGATTGGAGCAAATTTTAGAGCACTGTGGGGGTTATTTACTAAAGGCAAATTCCCTTTGCACTACAAGTGCACTTGAAAGTGCACTTAAAGTGCACTTGTAGTGCAAAGTGGATTTGCCTTTAGTAAATACCCCCATTGTCACTGTAAACTAAACCAAATTACTACAAAAACTGGTATTGAGCTTTGAAAGAAGAAGCTATACATTGTTGAGTATAAAACATTTTACTCAAAGCACATTCACATGTTTTTTTTTTAACAAACCAACAATTTTGGTCTATAACATTTTTATGTTTGACAGTAGAAATATCCTTTTTGGGTTAAACAGGCGTGTTTAAAACCATAACATACACAACTCAGTAATTTAGTTCAAGTTAAAAAATATAATGATAAAATGTACAAATTTTTGGGTGTTTTATATTCTGCCTAAAACATCAATGATGTCGTTGAGTCTTTCTTCAATATCATTGATGTTTTCCTTTATCTTCTCTAATTCCCAATTGCACACCATGATCTCCCGATGAGGATCTGTGCACTTTACACTGGTAAAATGAATGTCTTCTTCCACAAAATCCACACATCACCTAAAATAAAAAACACACCATGTATTATAAATATGCAGGCAGCCATCTATTACCTGAAGTTGTGGTCTGACCTGTTGTGGTCACTATTTTGCCCAATTCCTGAACCTCTCCTCCCTTTACATCTTCTTCAGGGTGTGTGGGGATTTTCCTTCTTTAGGAGGTGTGGTGTTCTTGGTGTCCTCAGATGTCCCGAGTCTTTTCTCCCCTATGTGAATAAAAAATAAGTTATACTTAGCAGACAGATTTTTGAGGTAAGAAATAGGAATATGAAACATTGCTTGGAAGTGTCATACAATTGTCTGTACTGCCTGTACGGTCCATACTTCCAATCATAGTTGGCCCTCTTCAAGATGTCCACCATCTCTACAAAGGACAAATTTGATGACTTAAATCTCCTTCTGGATTGGGACGTTTGTGGCTCCGGGCTTTCGTCATCCTTCTCTTTGCTGATATTATCATGCACCTGTTGTCTCTTCGCCATGTGCTCTCCCACTGTGCTAAAAGAGAAGGGGCAGGGAATATACTAGAAAGAAGGTCAGGGGTGGAGTTACACTCATGAGCAGTGTAGGTAAAGCATAACACGCGTGCATCGTATGTACGATCTGTGAGCAGAGGACGTGAGTAGCATAAGCGCCGATCGGGCAAAAAAAGGTACCATTTTAACTTGGGGCATCAGTGGTTAGTGGCTTATACTGCTTTTAGAGATTGAGGCCTATACTGGGACAAGATTAGGAGAGTTTAGCCTGACATCAGGGTTTGTGTTGTGTCTTGCTTATAAAATGGATACATTTAATGATCATGACTTTCTCCCCAACTTCATTGATAAGTACAGAGAGCTGCCATGTCTGTGGCAAGTAAAACACCAATTTTATAACAACAAACTAAAGAGGAAGGCAGAAGCCGGTGATTCCCACGGCAGATATCACCTATTTGAAGGCCAAAATTGGTGGCCTGAGAAGCACGTATAATAGGGAGCGCAAGACGTCCCAGGATTCCATGAGATCAATACAGCAGCAGATGACATTTATGTCCCCAAGCTCTAGTACTATGACAGACTGCATTTTTTGCCTGACCAGAGTGAACCCAGGCCATCACTCTCAACCCTTGCTTCCACGCTTCCTTCCACTTTTCCTTCCACCTCAGATGAGGCTTCCGATGTACAACCTGGGCCTTCCACCCGGGAAGATGTGGAGGAGCCCAGCTTGAGCCAGGTATAGCATTGTTCAACATATGTCTGGTAAAAATTGTAATTATGTTAACTAGATGTTATTATTGATCACTAATTTGGGATTTAACAATGTGGTTTCCATATCAATAGACAATAGTAGCCAAAAATGATTGGGACAAGAATGAAAAATTCTGGAGTCAGAAGGATAGTCTTTTCTATTTGTTAACATTCAATTTGCAACAGTCATGATCTCTAAATTGTGTGTGATTGATGACCAAAAAACGAAAACTATGTTCCATTTTCATACACAGGAAAGTGGCAGCCAGGAGGTGGCGGGGGAAAGTGGCAGCCAGGAGGTGGCTATGGAAAGTGGCAGCCAGGAGGTGGCCGTGCCCAGTAGCCTGACCGAATCCCAGGTTCCTCCTCTCCGCCTTCAAACAAAAAGGCCCAGGAAGGGGAGGAACGTGGAGGAGTCAGCGATTGTTTGATTCGGTCCTCACAAACATCCCTAGTGTCCAGGAGGCCTTTGCGTGTATGACAGCCAATAAGGTGCAAGAAATGGAGGAGGGTCAATGCCTCATCTGTGAAGAGGTCATATTTCAGGCCCTAAATAAGGGGGTGAGGGGCCAACTCACCAAAAAAAGTCATGTATGTAAGTTGGACCATACTCCTCCTCCACCTCCTGCCACAACTCCAACACCACAGCCACAGCCTGGAAGGAAGCATGGAAGGAATTCAAGAGAGTGATGGCCTGGATTTGGTCTGGTCTGGCAAAAAACGCAGGCTGTTGTAAGACCACAGACTGGGGACATATATGTCATCTGCTGCTGCTCCCGATCTCTCGGAGTCCTGGACCAGATTGTGTTCCCTATTAAATGGACTGCTCAGGCTACCGATTTTGCCAGTCAAATAATTGATATCTGCCCTGGGGTACAAAGGCTTCACCAATTTCAACAGTTTATCTGGCATTTACTTCCTCTTTAGTTTGTTATGACCCTGAATAAATTACTATTTATTTTATACAAATACTTGGCTATGTGTTTTAGTTCAAAAAGGACAGTTTGTTTGTGAATAGGCAGGTACATTTCAAAAACACAATGTCAAATTAACAAGGGACACCAACACCAACCAACCTCTTTGAGGTTAAAAAAAAACCAAGATAATAATGGTATTGTGGTTACTTGACACATAAAACAACAAAAAAATTATGGATATCACTGTGAGAAAAATAAAAAAAAATTCAGGAGATCTTGATAAAAAAATAATAAACATTATTCTGGACATCTGGCAAAAAAAAAAAAGATTATTCTGGAGATCACGATAAATAATAAAGAAATCCATTTGTCAGAACTGTGTGTGAATATCAGCAGCAAAGCAACTTCATTATTCTAGCATTATAAAGAAGAAGAGAATGTGCTGCATTGAAAGATTTCAAAATTTGCAGCGCGACGAATGTGCTATCTCCATTACGAACGCTAGTTTTACCAGACTTTATGCTTCCGTCTTGTACTTGATTCTGAGCATTAGTAGAATTTTGTGCCTCGGACTTGTGTACACATGCTCGGAATTTCCGACAACAACGTTTTTTTCCCGGAAAATTTGAGAACCTGCTCTCAAACAGTTCTTGTCAAAAAATCAGACAGCAAATGTCCAATGGAGCATACA
The DNA here is from genome assembly GCF_037356315.1 of Lithobates pipiens. Classification (NCBI taxonomy): domain Eukaryota; kingdom Metazoa; phylum Chordata; class Amphibia; order Anura; family Ranidae; genus Lithobates; species Lithobates pipiens. The sequence continues at coordinate 185,938,461 of NW_027507764.1, forward strand.
CATGGTCGGAATTTCCAACAAAAAGCTCACATCGAACATTTCCCATAGGAAAATCTGATTGTATGTACGGCCCATAAAGATGCAATAAAAGATGAAACCAGATAGTAATAGTACCAAATAGTAAAGTGTACCTATTTGATCATTACATCACCAGCATATAGGGAAAGAGGACGGACTCTGGAACATTTTGGAGAGTTTGTAAGTAACGCGTTTCCTCACTAATCAGATGTTTTCAATGAGAAAAAAAAGTCAGATTAGTGACAAAACGCATCTGGGGGATACGCAGTGACATCACCACACTGATTGTTTGCGGAGGACAGGCTCTGTTCATTTATGCCGGCCGGCAATATTGTTTACATGCGTTTTATGCTTTACGGAATTGTAAGTGCAACTTTTAAATAAATGCATTCGTTATTATCTAATGTACTACACTATGGCAGCCATTTTCTTCTTTTTGAGCGAATTGTAAGAATGTATGGATTTCGAATGGATCTAGTGTATGCTGTTTCCTGGTGTGGACATCTGCGAGCGTAAAGGCCCTAGGCTGGGTTTAGCCAATCACCCTTAATGCTTGCTATCTGGTGAGAAATTTTAATGGCTGTTTGCCAGGATCTCAAGGAAAATGTTTGGGATAGTTATTTTTCCAATTTGATCACATTAGTGCTCTTCATGTCCATGTGAAAGGAAGACAAAAAAATTATAAAAATAGGATATACCTTTAGTATTGTACCCTTTGCTAGAGGAAAGGAATTGCCTAACATCTACAGGGATTAATAAAGTATCTTCAGGATTGAAGTATTTTATTCATCCAGTCTTTTTCATTTTCTTTGTTACTAGATTTTTGTGTTTATCAGGTAGAGTGGAGTAAAGATTAAACCCTTGGGTCACGAAGGAGTTGACAGAGAAGCGAGCTTTATAATAGTCAATTACTCTTAAGGGAATGTGCACCTGTATTGTATCCTTCGCATGTTGGGTTTTGTTTAACATGTAATTACACGATGTTAGCATAGATTTAATAGTTAAGTAGGGGGGTACTATCACTTTAGGAAGTAAAGAGTATGCAATTGACAAGGCAAATAAATCACAACCTTTGAACACTTCTTTTTCAATATTCAACCACAATTTGTCGGTATTTGGGATGAACCAGTATTTGATCTAGTCTATTAGTGAGGCCATATAGTATTGAATGAATGAATGAATCAAATACCTGTATAGCGCACAATGCGAACTGAATCGCCTCTAGGCGCTGTGGCGAGCTTTGATCATCAGCTAAAAGAGGAAGGTCTTAAGTTTTTTCCTAAAAGCCAGGTGATTTTCTTCCAGACGGATGTCGATTGGTAGAGCATTCCATAGCCGGGGCCCTTGGACAGCGAATCTCTGATCCCCCTTGGATTTATACCGGGCTTTGGGCACGAGGAGGAGGTTTTTGTTAGCTGATCGAAGACTGCGGTTTGGTGTGTAATGATGTATTTTCTCCATTAGGTATTGCGGAGCTTCTCTATGCACGCATTTATGGGTGAGGCAAAGGGTTTTGAACGTGATCCGATTTTTTACAGTTAGCCAATGTAAGCTCCTCAGCGAAGGAGAGATGGATTCCCATGGTTTTTTTCCTGTTATCAGCCTTGCCGCCGTGTTTTGGATAAGTTGTAATCGCGCAAGTTGATATTGAGGTAATCCTATGTAAAGCGAGTTTGCGTAGTCCAGTCGCAAATTGATGATTGTTCCAACTACCACTGCCTTGTCATTCTTTGGGATAAAAGGGACGAGTCTGCGAAGCATGCGCAGCAGATGGTGAGATCCCATGACTACTGCTCCTATTTGCGCATCCATTGACATTTGTGCGTCTAGTATAACCCCGAGACTCTTGGCTTTGGTTTTTGGGGAGATAGCCTGCCCAAAGACAGTTATTGGAGACCAGGGGGTTTTGGTTGCGGGTTTATGATTTGGGTGCAAGATAAGCAGCTCTGTTTTTGATTCGTTCAGTTGGAGGGAATTGGTGGTCATCCAGTCCTCTATTGATCTGAGGCAATTTTCAAGTTTTTGTTGGTGATCTTTTTTCCCATTGATCCTTAACCACTTGCTTACTGGACACTTAAACCCCCCTCAGTCCCAGACCAATTTTCAGCTTTCAGCGCTGATGCACTTTGAATGACAATTGCGCGGGCATACAACACTGTACCCAAATGAAATTTTTATCATTTTTTTCCCACAAATAGAGCTTTCTTTTGGTGGTATTTAATTACAGCTCGGAGTTTTATTTTTTGCTAAACAAATAAAAAAAGATGCAAAAAAATAAAAATAAAAAATCATGTTTAATAGTTTGTTATAAAATTTTGCAAACGGGTCATTTTTCTCCTTCATTGAAGTGCGCTGATGAGGCGGCACTGATAGGCTGCACTGGTGGGCACTGATGGGCTGCATTGGTGGGCACTGATGGGCTGCATTGGTGGGCACTGATAGGCTGCACTGGTGGGCACTGATAGGCATAGTTAAGGCGGCACTAATAGGCACAGATAAGGCGGCACCGATGGGCACAGATAAGGCGGCACTGATGGCAAAGATGGGCACAGATAAGGTGGCATGGATGGGTGGCACAGATGGGTGGCACGGATGGGTGGCACGGATGGGCACTGATAGGTACCACTGGTAGATGGGACTGATGGGCACTGATAGGTGGCACTGATAGGTGGCTCTGATAGGTGGCACTGCTGGGCACTGATGGGCGGCACTGCTGGGCAATGGTAGATGACACTGATGGGCACGGATATGTGGCACTGGGGTGCAGCACCTATGTTGAGGCAGATTGTGGGCACTGCTGGGTGGCACTGTGGGCACTGCTGGGTGGCACTGCTGGGTGGCACTGTGGGCACTGCTGGGTGGCACTGTGGGCACTGCTGGGTGGCACTATGGGCACTGCTGGGTGGCACTGACGGGGGGCCCTTTATTTTTTCTATTGTGGCACTGGCAGGGGGCAGGTGGTCACTGGCAGGGGGCAGATGGTCACTAACAGGGCTGGCCATGATCGGGACTAATGTCCCGATCACGGCCGCCGGCGATCGGCTTTTTTTTTTTCTCCTCGCGCTGTCAGCACGAGGAGGAATAATAGCGATTACCGGCTCCGTTATATCACATGATCAGCTGTCATTGGCTGACAGCTGATCACGTGATAAGGGGTCGGGATCGACCCCTTGCACAGATTGGTGATCAGGCAAGTCTCGTAGACTCGCCGTTTACAGAGCGCGCCGCGCGCGCCCCTCAGGGGGCGCGCAGGGCGCTCGTGCACGGGACTACGTCTATTGACGTCGTCCCGGAAAAGGAGATCCGCGCTGTAGCCATCATTTGGCTATAGCGCGGATCTCAAGTGGTTAAATAAAGTTGTGTGTCGTCAGCGTAAGAGTGGAAGCAAAGGCCTGAGCTTCTGATGATTTGGAGCAGTGGGCGGATGTAAATGTTAAAGAGAACGGGTGACAAAGGAGAGCCTTGAGGGACCCCGCAGGTGACTGCCCGAGATTCGGAGAAGTATTTTCCTAGTTTCACTGTCTGTGACCGATTTCCTAGGAAGGACGCGAACCATTGGAGATCTATGTCTTCTACTCCGGCTACTTCTGTGAGGCGGACGAGTAGAGTGTTATGATCTACTGTATCAAACGCTGCACTTAGGTCTAACAGTACGAGGAGACTCGGCTCTCCGTCATCTCCTGCTTCGAGGGCGTCAACCCAGATCTTCAGGAGTGCTGTTTCTGTTCCATGACCTGGGCGGAAGCCTGATTGCAGCGGGTCCAGGAGTTTATTAGTATCCAGGTGAAGTTGTAGCTCATGTACTACTGCTTTCTCCATGATCTTGGAAATGGTATTGAGGCTTGTAATTGGCCTGCGGTTGTTTGGGTCCTGAGGGTCCAGGTTTGGTTTTTTGAGTAGAGGGTTGACAATGCCTTGTTTGAGTATGCTGGGAACAATCCCTTCGATGAATGATCTGTTTATGAGGTGGGTTATGGTTGGAGCCATGATGTCGGAGCATTCTTTCAGTAGTTTAGTGGGGATGATGTCAGTAGGAGAGGTACTGTCACGCAATTTATTAATGATGTTTTTTGCGGTGTCCGTGGTAATTGGGGATAGTGAAAATCCTGGCGGTTGGGGAGTTTTGGTGCAGACGTCCTCTTTATGGGTTTTCTGGCTGAGGTCTGATCTTTTCTTCTGACAGATTGTTTCCCTGATGGTTTTGACTTTATTGATGAAAAAATCCGACAGTTTGTCACAGTAATCCTGGGATTCACTTTCTGGGGGTTCTAGGCACACTGGATTCATTGATAGATTGACTAGATTAAACAGTTCCCGTGGTTGGTTTGCGGCCGTTGCGATTGTGTATGAGAAGTGGTCCTTTTTAGCTTTGAAGATTGATTTCCGATAATTCTCTGTGATATCTTTGTAGTTAAAGTGGTTTTCCTCGGTGGGATTTCTTCTCCATGTTCTTTCCGCTCTTCTGCGTTCTTGCTTTAGTACGGAGAGGGAGCTATTAAACCATCCAGCGTTTTTCTTCCTGAAGAGTGCCCTGCGTTTTGGTGGTACCGAGTCTGCTGATTGCAGTAATGCCCTGTTCAGGCTGTTGAGTGTTTCCATCGTAGAGTGGTTTAAGGTTATTGCAGATATCTTTTTGGACAGAGTGGTTTTGAAGGCTTCGGAGTACAGTTTTTTATGCGATCTGGTCCAGTGTGTTGTTACAGGTTTCCGTTTTGCGTTGGTGATGTTGGTAGCGATTTTGAATTTGATGGCGTGATGGTCTGTCCATGGCAAAGTTATGTTGTTGAGTATGTTGACGTCAATGTTCTGTTTGAAAATGAGGTCCAAGGTGTGTCCTGACCCATGCGTCGGAGTCTTTATGTATTGATGGACATCTGGTAAGTTCTTGACTCCTTTCTTTTCAGCTGTAGTTAAAATTGGAAAGAGCTGTCCTTCCTAGGACAGCCTGCTTCGCTTCGTCATCAGTGCTGAAATTCTGACCTTCGAGGGACTCTTTTAGGGGTCTAAACAGGTGGAAATTACTCAGAGCGAAGTTCAGGCTGTAAGGAGGATGTGGCAATACCTCCCAGCCGAGTTGCTGTAATGTGCATGTAGTGCGATGAGCAGTATTAACGTATGTATTGTCCTAGAGAAACAGAACGCAATGCCCTTGGCGATCAAACCAGGCCATTTTTTCCACAGACGCATATGCACATCACTCAGAATATGACAATATTATTCACTGTTGATAGTGGCACCACGAAGTAGAAAATCCACATGAATAATGCCCAGTTTGTCCCAGAAAATATTTGCCATCCCTTTACCTACAGACGCACTTGTTCCAAATTTTTTTGGTGGTGGTGAGTCTGCATGCTTCCACTGCTTTGATGCTCGTTTTGATTCCAGAGTGAAATGATATGCCCAAGCTTTGTCACATGTAATGATGCTATCAAGAAAATCCTGGCCTTCCCTGTCAAAAAGTTCCTTCAATGCAGTGCAGACTATAGGCCTGTACACACGATACGAAAGATGGAAAAATTCGTACCACGAGCTGTCTGCCGATTTTTGGATCATTAGTACGGTGCTTTTGACAGCCGATTTTGCTTTTTCACCAGACAAAAGCTGGATGTGCAGACTATGAAAATTTTTGGCGGATGTGAACTCAACGTCCGATTTTCATTTCATTAGTATGGTTTTCATATGAAAAAAATTATAAGAGCAAGACTACGCATGCCCAGAAACAAAATAATACATACAAAACTATTCAACACATTACATCACTTCTGACATTGTATTCTGTCCTACGAAAATTTTTGTATTGTGAGCAACCTCTTCATATGAGACTAGCATGCCACAAAAAACAGACATTCAGTCGTCTGAAAATCTAAGCGTGTGTACGAGGCTTTAATTGCTTCTGTACTGTGTGCTAACTTTTCGAAAATACAGATGTTCATAAATGACTGTATTCACCATTTCCACAGAAAGATCCGTCTTTTGTACAATTTCATGACAAGTTATGTGTTGACAATAACTGATGGACGTACAACCATCTTTGAAACATTTACCCATTCAGATGTGTTACTGCGGCTGAGTGTCTCATCACCATACTGTGCTTGAGGTCTTCTGTAGATATTCCCCGGTTTTACGCTTTCAATTAAGAAACTTGATCACCGTGCACTGTTTCATGCATAGCATCCTTTTTTATACCTGTAAAATTAAAAGTCCCAATTTGACTTGAACACCCCTCATATACAATATATACAATATGTATACTGTGTGTATTACAGCATCAGAAACACCCCTGATAAACAGTGTATAGTGCTTGACAGTGAAGGACCAGCCTGGCAGTCCAGTCTATATGGGAATCATCAAATATGAATTCTAGTTCATTATTCATGTTTTCAATATGTATTCAATGCAGAGTAACTACCGTATGAATCTGGCAACAATTTCAAGCATGTCATTATTTTTCAAGTCAACAAACTGATCTGATACAAAAACATACAAGGTTAGAAGAACAAGGGACATTTTTAATGTCACTTCTGATTTTGCTTTGTATAAAAACTTACGCGGTATCTTTCTGTATCAGATGTTCTTGGCTCCAAAAAGTAACTTGCTTGAAACTGTTGCCATTTGCATTGTTACTTTGTATTAAATATATGCTGAAGAGTTGATAGCATTTACAATGGCCCTCTAATCCTCATTTTTGATTTATGTGTAATATATATGAAAAATGCCTCGAGAAATAAATTGATGTGGTTACATCACTCTTTTCCTCGATATCTGGGAAAATGCACCTTGCAGGGACAGTTTTTAAAATAGAACATTCCTCAAATTTGCTGTCAGCTGTGGTGCTGTTTTTCTGTAGCTTGCTTCTGTCATGGCCCAACTGACCCAGGCAGTGGATGTGGTTGTTCAGTAGATGCCTGCAGCAGAAAATGAACATGTCATTAAAAATACAAGGAAACAAAGGGAGTGAAGTAAGTGTCAGCAGGGGAGAGATCCACAAATAGAAGGAGCTGGTGTTTATTAAAGCAGGTAATCTGACAGACTGGCTGATTATTGTTGTGTAGAATAACTCCTTGTGGAGGTGAGCTGTACAGCATTTAAGCGACTATTTCATTCTTATCGATGTTTTACTATATACTACCAGTAGCGTTTTTTTTAACAATAAATAATATAATGTACTGCAGAACTGTTAAATATTCATGTCTACGATATACCAAGAATGAAATAAAAAATGTATTTGCAATGCCTAAAATATTAGGCTCTGTATACCAACAGTTTTAGAGAATACTTGATAATTAACGCTCCTTGGCAGGTTGAACTTTTGAGATTTAGTCAAATATTGCTCCTCTTGAACCAACTTTTCATACTTATAAGCATCCACTACTTCTGTATGCAGGTGCTAAAGACAGAAGCTCATGCTGGTAACATAAACTGAAGCACAGTTTAGTAAAGGAACTATAGGAATAATTCTATGTATAATAAATTTGAGTGAAAGCCTGAATGGTCGAATAGACTATCCCAAATAAACCAGCACAATGTGGAATGCTGGAATGTTGGAATTACATTGTTGGACATTATTATTCAATTTTTTTTTGTTCAATAAAAGGCTTTTTTTTTACCTTTGTTTTACTATCATGAATGTGTTTAATGGGTACAATGCACTACCCATTCATGGGTCATCCACAAGAAAGATATTCTCTGTGAAAGAACAGCGCTTGCTTTTGAAAACATTAACAATATGAGATATGCTTACATAATCCAAAAACCTTGCACAACTCAAAAAACATGCACTAATTAAATCAAAAAATTTGTAAAATCCAAATAGTGATAATGGAGTGCTTAATTCCAATGATCCCGCGTGGTATCCAATATACAGAGTTCTCTCAAACTTGCGAGCTTTTGCCATGTGGTCCCCACAGTGATTGGCAATTATCTCTATGTAAGCCCAAAACACCACGTGCAGGCATAAGTGAAGATCCCCGCTCACCAGATGTTGTTGACCCTCCTTGTCATTTAACAAAAAGGGTCATGGAAGACTTGGATAGTCTGCGTGACCAAGATAATCCTCCGGCCTGCTTCCAATATCCCCTCCCCATGGCAGTTGGTGGTTATGGTGCTAGGATTCAGTGGCAGCACTCCATAATCCCAATTTGAACTTCACTTCTTTTTGATTTAATTTGTGCATGTTTTTTGAGTTATGCAAGGTTTTTGGATTATGTAAGCATATGTCACATTGTTAATGTTTTCAAAAGCAAGCGCTGTTCTGTCACTAATATATATACTAATACTAATATATTATATATGCATCACGTTGATTCAGGAAGTGTGGCAGCCATCTTGCTCCTCCAGACCCTCGGTTCCTGCAGCTGCTGGCCGACACAGTGCCAGGGTATACAATTACTCTGTAATCCTGCAAGTGTTTTTAACTATTGCATTTAAAAAAAATTGCTGACATACTGCACTTAGAATCCCCTTCTCTGCATATCTTTGTCCATCTTGCTTCTCCAGACCCTCGGTTCCTGCAGCTGCTGGCTGGCATAATGACAGGGTATACCCTCTCAGGAGGACTTCATACTGTGATGGGCCTGTTTACTCTGTAATCCTGTAAGTGTTTTTAACCATTGCCTTTTAATAAAATTGTTGACATAGTTCACTTAGAAGCACCTTTCTCTGCATATCTTTTTCTTCAATAAAAGCCTTTTTACTTTGTCATGAATGAGTGACAAAAGTACTCCTGAGTTTCAAGGCGTACTACTGCATGTAATACTCATTCATGTGTGGAGTATGTTTATCTGGCAGCTGTCCATTTTTATTCTATAGGCCTCCATATTCTGATAAGTCATCATTACTCCCTGCAAGGAACTTTATCTCCAGGTTGAAAGGACAAGGGCCTCATTCCCAAATCCTGTCCCCCAAAAGGGATGTGGAGGTCTGTTGGCTGAGGGGGGGAATTATCTGTCTATCATTTAGCATGGTAGTGGCAGAGACAAGAGGTTCGGGTGTGCAAAGTGACCAATTATAGCCAATTTGTTTGCTTGTAGAATGTGAACTCAACCTGAACCTAAGGCTCATCCCTAATTGAAAGTTAGAAAACCAGTCTCAACTACTGTTTTCCCCAAATGCAAAAAATGACTGCTTGTAATTACCTCTCCCCCCCCCCCCTCTCCATGGAAGCAAGCTTACCACCTTGGCAAGTGAGAAACATGCAGTGCTTTCTGCGTACATTAAGGATGGTTACATCACTCATGTGTTTCCAGCTGCCACTACTTGTGGCAGGCCCTGCACTACAGGACTGAGGGAATGTTCTGTGCGCTTCTTGATTTGTTGGTAGGCTATTAAAATAATATACATAGGAAAAGCAATCAGAATGATCACTTTCTGCTAGGTTTGTTGTTTGTTTCAAGACTATAAATGTAACACAAGTAGGTGATCAGTTTTGACTCATCCACTTCACATACCAACATATTAAAATATTATAGAATTGGCCTGGCATACAGGCACTTTACAATCGTGACAAATACAGATTGATCAGGGCCTTGTATTCCCATAACTGGCAGGGACAATATGTTCATATTTTAATTGCACTCATAAATTCATCATTAAAAAGCATGATAGGAATTAAATAGTGCAATTACTGCATGAATGTGAGCAGCATGGTGAAAACGGTCCGCTGCCTTAAGTGCGTAATGATGTGTTTCCTCACCCATTAAGACTCAGCAGAATGTGTTAGTTATACCATATGCATATATTACTTCAACAAACTGAAATATCACCACCTACTTCTACCTGCAGTGAAATGCATTAAAATTTGTCTTGTTTACATTGACTTAGTATACCAGTTCATTTTAAGTACAGATGCTTTCATTCACTTAGTTTGCAAGCAGATTCTTTTGCTTAACCTAAATAATGTGGAATCATGCTCTTGCAAAACTATGTAATGTGTCATATCTATGTGTCCTACATTTTGTACACCTGTGTCTGATTGTTTCTTTAAAGATTATGAATTAATGGGCGCATGTCCAGATGTGGGCCATAGCAGACATGTCTGAGAGAAGCTCCAGTAATCCTGATCCTAATCAGTGTTGCCATTCAGCTGTAGATCTACGGGCAGCCCTTAAAAACAAGGCATTTTTCTCCTGCCAATAAACGTCCGTAGCAGGAGAAATTTGTGATCAGCTCAGGTCAGAACTACGCATGCGCAGTTTCCGGAAATCCCCAAGAAGATTCAAACCTGAGCCAAGTGAAGAGTCGGACCAGGTGGAGTCTTGCCTCTGCAACTGCTCCTTGCAACCACGTCAGTGTATTTTTACATTTTTCCCACCACCAGCCTATAAAGAGTGAGGCATGCGGGTGGATGGTGGAGTGGAGAGAGAGCAGATGTGTGTATAGCACAGCCTCAGATTTGGACTGGAGTGACAGACCCTGCCTCAGCCTGAGCCTGGATGGTGTCGATGAGTGAGTGCAGTCCATTGGACACTGCGGGGGGGAGTTGGGAGTGGGACTCGGGCTCGGCCCGGCTGGGAAACTCACTCAGGCAGCCCACAGGAGTCTCTCCCCCTTACTTGACTCCAGTGTTCATTCAAGTGAGGAGGAGGAGGTCGAAGGAGAAAGAGGAGGGGGGTCGGTGATGGTGTACATCAGACTGTATGTACTACTAAGTGTATGTAAATGAGTAACTATATACCTCCACGGTCCACCTCCTGTATCATGACGGCAGCCTCTTTCCCCCTCCTGTAACATGTCCGCAGCCTCTGTCTACCTCCTCTATCATGTACGCAGCCTTTGTCCACCTCCTCTATCATGTTCGCAGCCTCTGTTTCTGTCCACTTCCTTTATCAGGTCCACAGTCTCTAATCATCTCTTGTATCATGTCTGCAATCTCTGACCTTCTCTTGTCTTTAATCATGTCTGCAGTCTCTATTGGGGAGTCTGAAGAGGAATCAAGAGTGAGAGCGCCGCCAGGATGAGGATTACAGAAGAAGTCACATATGTGTAGACTGTGGAGAGAAGATTATAGGATAAAACCAGAGCTGCCAAGCTGGAGCTATCTGACTGAGCCCTGCTCAGTGCACCTGAGAGGAGGTCAGTGACAGTGCCAGGCCAGTCTGGGGTGGGGGGTTGCTGATGTAAGGGGGGAGTGAACACAATAATGTAAGGGGGCACTGATATAACAGTTCCCCCCATATTATTAACCGCCCCCTTACCTTAGTATATTCCCCTCGCGGAAGGTGGTCTCTGGCGACCAGAGTGCCCCCACATCAGTGTTCCTGGCATTCCCCTTTACATCAGAATCTGCAGGATTCCCCCTTACAGTGCAAGGGCAATGCTGCAGACCCTGATGTAAGTGGGAACTCTGATGTAAAGGGAACGCAGTGGACTCGGATATAAGGTGGTCTCTGGTCACCAGAGCCTCCGTTACATCAGAGTTACCCCTTAGATCATGATCTGCAGTGTTCCTCTTTAAATAAGTGTTCCCTTTCAATGTAAGGGGGAATTGTGCAGGCTCTGATGTAAGGGGGGACTGGCTGACTTAGATTAACCTGACCTTCATGTAAATGGAGAAATATGGTTTTTGCCTTTTGTTGAATTTAAAGACATTGCTAATAGCACTAGCTATATGTTTATAGTTTAAATATTGACATTTGCACTGTTTAACACTGAAAACTGTAATTTTAGGTACTTTTTGCAGTGTCAGTAAAAAATGCAGCTCTGTCAGCAAATTTCATAATTTTTGCTAGTAAAAAATGTATGCCATTTGTAAATTTTGGCATCCTGCCAGTAAATTTCACTTGGGGGGGGTTGGCAACACTGCCCACACATGAGGAATTTACAATTATCATAGCACTGGTCATCTTTATATACCTTACTCTTGCAGATACAACATTATTTTCACGTTCTTTTTTATTTATTTCGTAATTATTTTCTATGAGTAATCTAATTTTTGTTCATAAAATCACCAATAAAGATAGCTACGCTGCCCCCTACACTCTTTACTCTATACAATATATATATATACTTAGTGCCACAATTCATAAAATCCAACATGAATATGCTAAAAGTCCATCAAAGTGCAAACTGCTTCAAATAAAGTGCTCCAATTCTTGAACACTATGGGGGGTTGATTTACTAAAAATCTGGTGAAGTTGTGCATGGTAGCCAATTAGCTTCTAACTTCAGCTTGTTCAATAAAGCTTTGACAAAACAAAAATTGGAAGCTGATTGGTTTCTATGCAGAGCTGCACCCGATTTTACACTCTGCATTTTTAGTGATTATTAAAATGTTATTATTATTATTATTTATTATTATTAATTTGTTACGTTCCATTAGTATAAATGTGCCATTCGTTATTTCGGGGGTTAATTCGTAACTTTGGATACATTCGCATTTGTTACATTAACAGCCAAATTTGAAAGGACATTCAAATACCTATAATTTAATAGTTAGTATTATTAGTTAGTTATTATTTTGGATTTTTTAATTTTCAGGTTTTCACATTTTGGGGTTTTAGAATTTTTGGATTTTCAAATTTACAAATTTTCGAAATTTTCAAATAAAAAAAAACAAATTCAAAATTAAACAAATTGACTGTGCTCCGTGCTGAAAAAAGCCTGTTTCTGTCACAACTCTCGTGCCCTTCTAGGATCAAACTCACCGCAAGTTGTTGACCTCTTGAGTATATACCAAGGTAGGTCAAATTGCACTTAATATCTTTGGTCAGCCTCTCAAGGTAAATAACCATCCACAGCACTGCAATTTTCCACACACATGAGAAAGGTACCAAAAAACCTACTTGCGCAATGCTATTTATTAAAAACATACCCCACATAGTTGTAAAAATATACACTCACAATGTTAAGTGCCTCCCCTGGCAGTCAGAATGATCCCACGTCAAAGTACTATCATGCCGCTGCTCCAGAGCTCCATTGGAGCACTTTATTTGAAGCAATTTATTTGAAGCACTTTGCTTTATGATGGACTATTAGTACTTTAAAGCGGAGGTCCACCCTAAAATGGACCTTCCGCTCATCGGAATCCTCCCCCCCTCCGGCGCCACAATTGGCACCTTTCAGGGGGGAGGGGGGTGCAGTTACCTGGATAATCCAGGTAACTGCACCCACTTCCGGGATAGCTCTCTGCGGAAAGGGGCGTAGATTACACCCCTTTCTGCAAGTGCCCGCCCCCTTCCGCAAGTGCCCCGCTGCCTGCTGGGAAACACACAGATCCCAGAGGCAGCGGGGACCGTCCTTATTGCGCAGCGCAACTCGCGCATACGCAGTAGGGAACCGGGAAATGAAGCCGAAAGGCTCCATTTCCTGATTCCCATACCCAAGATGGCGGCGGCAGCACCCGAATGTCGATCTAGAGATCGGCTTCGGGGGCCGACATCGCGGGCGCGCTGGACAGGTAAGTGTCACTATTTTAAAAGTCAGCAGCTGCAGTATTTGTAGCTGCTGGCTTTTAAAAAAAAAAAAAAACGTGGAGTCCCGGTGGACTCCCGCTTTAATGTTGGAGTTTACAAATTGTGGCACTGTATACATTGTATAGAGTACAGAGTGTAGGGGGCATTTATTTGTGATTTTATGAGCACAACTATTGTATTTATAATCAAATTTTTTTACCTGTCTGTTATATATGTATAGCTCTATATTTAATACCTGCTGACTAAATGTTACCAGATTGGAAAAGGGGTGAATGCAACATAGACAAGCACGTTTTTTTTTTTGTATGACATTTCATTATTTGAGAACACCAAAACATGTCGACTGTTTTTGAATGACTTTTTTTTTACCAACAATTAAAATGATCTTTAACTCTTTTATTTGATTTTGGTCTGGCACTCCTTTCTGTATTTCTAGGGTTTGAGCTACTGCTGGGTCCCCAGGAATAACTTGTGGGAGCCGTCTCAGCAAAGTTATTGAGCTTGTTTGAAGTATTCCTTAACTTGACTACACTTGCATGTCTAAAAGTTCCCAGTGCCTGTTCTGGAGATTTGTGTTTCGATCTCTGTTACTGTTGGAAAATCCCACTCACCTCCTGTCCTAGATGAGGACAAGCACAGCAACAGCAAGACTGTAATGTAGAGATTATTAGAGATTATTAAATCCAGAGACTCTGAGAAAGTATCCTTTTTTATGTTAGAATACATATTTTTATCTATACAGGGTTGCTACAAAAATCTATAACAGACAAGGAACTGAAAATGTTAATAGTGATAGGGAAAAGTAAAGTATATAAATAAAAAATGTAAAAAATGGTCTAATGTCTAAGACTAGAATAAAAATGTCCCTGTATTTCCTGAGCCGAGACCACTTCCACAGGAGTGTAGGCAAGGGTACAGATTAACTTTTGTCATGACTTGCCTACAAAAACATGATACTTTACAGCAGTATGTTCCCAGTTTCTTACAAATACAGTAAAATGGAAAAAGTTGTAGACAATATTAAGAACCTGTTTTTTAACCTGTTTTAACATATTACAGAGGTCTTCCAAAAGCAGCTCATGGGCCACATCTGTCCTGCTACACAATTTTATTAAGCCCCCAGCTAGGGTTGGTGGCATATCCTTAATGTGCACAGCTTGAGGATTAAAGCAGAGTTTCAGCCAAAAATACAACTAGGTTTTAAACACAAGACCGCCCCCACCCTCATTTTGGATATTTATTTTTTTTTTTCTAGTTTTGCACCTTTTGAAGTGTACAAATGTGTACTTTTGTCCTAATGCTGCCATGGCAAGGTACATCATTTTTGCATCTGGATCAGCCCCCTCCTTCTTCCCACACCCCGCCCTGCCTTCTGGGACCTGTGTGTTTTCTAGAAGACGATAGGGCCATTCTAAAAAAGCACAACTGTGACTGAAGAGGCTTCATTGCCGGTTTCCCTTAGTTGCAAATGCGGTGCCTGCATCCAAGCCACTGGTCAAATCAGCTTTAGGGGGCTGACATTGCAGGATCCCTGGACAGGTAAGTGTCCTTATATTAAAGGTCAGCAGCTACATTATTTAGACTATGGTGTTGTCGATAGTGACGGGGAACAGTATGTTTCACGCTCCCGAGTTTTAGTAAGTTAATGTGTTCCGACACACAAGTGGTGAATGATCTTATGGTTCTACCTACATATTGTTTGCCACAAGGACAAGTCAGTAGATACACTACGTTTATTGTGGCACAGGTGCAGAACTGTTTGATCTTATAAATGCACCCCGTTACGGTAGATTTAAATTCCTTAGTACTGCCGCGTCCACTGCTGTTATGATGACAAACCATACACCTTTTGCATGGATAGTAACCTGTCCAATTGTGAATTATTTTACAGGCGGGTTGATGATAGAGGGGGCAATCTTACTTTTCAATGCAGGTAAACCCGATAGACCACCTTGGGTCTTTCCGCGGTATGAGAGGTCCTAGGACTTTATCATTCCTTAGGATGCTCCAATGTCTTTCAAAAATATTCTTAATTTGTTTGTGCTGTGTAGAGAACCGCACTAGGAAGGACCATTTATAGTGGCCATCATCCTCCCTACGAGGCCTCTCCCCCAGCAAAGAAGTTCGATCAATATCCAAAACCTTCTGCAATTCTCTATCGATATCAACCCCACTATAGCCCCTATCCAAGAATCTAGACTTCAAGACATCAGCCTGGATTTTAAACGTGTTGATGTCAGTACAATTCCTGCGAAGTCGCAGGAATTGACTCTTAGGAACAGAGTTCAGCCATGTTCTGTGGTGGCAACTATCCACAGGTATAAACCCGTTTCTATCTGTGGGTTTAAAATGTGTGCTCATCATGAACTGACGTCCGGAAAATTCTATTCCCAAGTCTAAAAAATTAATCCTAGACATACTAGATTCATAGGATAGGACTATCCCTCTATCATTGCCATTAAGGACAGAAAAAAATTATTTTAATGCTTCAGATGTACCTGCCCATAGGAGGAGGACGTCATCAATGTATCTGGCCCACAGTTTCAACTGAGGGTAATCCAGAGCAAAGACGACATATTCCTCCCATTTGGCCATACATAGATTAGCTAAACTGGAGGCAAATTTTGCCCCCATTGCTACACCCTTGGTCTGTAAGTAAAACTTCCCTTCAAACCAAAAATAATTGTGTTGAGTTGCAAACTCTAAAAGTTCCAGAATATAGTCCTCTTGAAACTTGGCAAGAGAGGGATCACGTTTTAAAAATGTATATATAGCTTCCATCCCAATATGAGGAGGGATACATGTGTACAGTGATGCCACATCTGCCGTAGCCATGATCAAATTTTCCTCAATAGTGAAACTAGACAATCGGTTGATTACACCTTTGGTGTCTTTAAGAAACGAAGGGGTAGTTTTAACTAAAGGTTGGAGAAAATGGTCAATATATTTCCCAATACGGGAGGTGATGGAATCAATTCCACTTATAATGGGACGACCGGGGGGGACAAATGGGATTCTTATGGATCTTGGGCAAATAATAAATAATGGGAATACGTGGAGCTAGTGGGACAAGAAATTCTCTTTCTTTTTTATTTTAAATCTTCAAATCAAATCCTTTAACAATGAGACTGTTTAGTTCTCTTTTGTATTTTTTTGTAGGATCACTAGGAAGTTCAACATATGTAGCGTGATCACTAAGAATGTTGTACATTTCACCTACATAGTCAGCATTGTCTAGTAATACCACGCCCCGCCCTTATCAGCAGGGTCGAATGACCAGGTCCTTGTTATCGCACAAGGACCTGAGTCCCACCTCGGGTAGAGGATTATGAGTCCTTCTAGGTGGTAATAAAGCCAAATCTTTCAATACTAGCTCTTTGAACATACTTAATGATGTGGCCAGCTGTGTAGGGGGGCTAAACAAAGAGGGGTTATGTAACCCTGAATGTACAGTCCCTGATGTTGCAGCCCTGGCAACATTCCTAGTGGGATTAGAGGTTATATACCGTTGTATGTTCACATTTCTAATAAATTTATGGACATCAACAAAAGTGTCAAATTTGCTCAACTTCCGAGGATGTGCAAACTCGAGACCCTTGTTTAATACGATTTTTTCTTCTTGAGATAATGTGACAGTGCTTAAGTTAAAAACTCCTTGACACTCTAGGTTCGCCACCTTTTTTCGTTTCTGGACCCTCCTCTGGATCCTCTTTTTGAATGGGACCCCTTTTTCGACTTTGTGGGTCCTCGTAAAAATCCTGATGAGCCCTAGGATTGGAATTATTTGTTGCTAACCATAGAGATGTTGATCAACTCTAGGGTATGGATATACTCTCTCCTCGTGTTGATTACGAAGAGGAGAGTATCGGTTATAAGTGGACACAGAAGGGTAGTCATAATATGGAAGATGATGGTTAGACTGACCTTGGGATGGAATTGGAGACCCTCTACCATAGGGTGCATCCCTCTCATACTGATAATAGTTATCATGGTAGGAACTATTATCTCTCTGGCCTCTACCTCCTCGTTTATTGGGATAATTACCCCTACCTCTTTGTGTGTTTTTAGGAGTATGAATATTTTGAATTCCTCCTTTATGGGTTTGTAGGGCTTTACCCGACATGTGATTTTTATTCATCTGAGGTTTAGGAAGGGATTTATTTTCCACTATATTACCCGCATTACTGGGACCTGCAGCATCAGTCTCCATAGTTTGATCTCCCAAAAGAGTTATTTGCCATGTAAACACTTTCCCTGACCTATAGTCACCTGTGTCTCTAGTATATTTTTTATGTTTTTTAGTTTTCTGGTCTTTATCCTCTTTGATAAGGTGGACCTGAAGATTGGAGGACAAGGAACCAATATTCAACTGAATCCTTGTATCCCAACAATCCCTCTTTAAGCTCTTTAATTTCACGATCCAACACGGAGAGGCGATTTTGTTTCCTGGTAATCAGAAAATTCAAAAGTTGTACCCCTGCCATATTAAAATGGTTATACCAGGATTCCAAATCAGCCTCACCCTGTTGTGAGCAAACATCCCACCTTAGGCTACGGGGTACCATATTTTCAGTTACATACTGTTTTAGGAATGCTAGAATCCTAATGAAGATGAAGCTCTGATACTATGACATTTTTAGCCTCACAAATAACCCTCCTACTTCAGTATCGTGACCCGTAGCTACAAATACACCTTCAGTGTTAACTGTATGTGATGCTCTAAAGTCAAAAACATCCATAGTGTATAAAAATCGTTATAACACTGCTGCAATATTAAGTCTATAGTGAACAAAGGAATAAAGGTGTAAAAAAATACTGCGCTGTAAAAAGATTTGCTCTACCCAGCTGCCAACACTACTGAAGACTACACAGTAACATGCAAAAATTAAAACAAAAAAGTGTGGCACTTAGGTGGCAACAAACCATATGAACCAGTAAGGCACTAATTCAAGCAAAGATAATGACATACACTTCAAAAAAAAGAAAATATGTGTAAATTCTGTTATATATCAAGAGATCTTACTCCCAGGTGGAAGAGTGCATGAACCTCATGCACACAAAAGGTTAAAGTAAATAAAATTAATTTAACATATACAGTCCATCAAGTGAACATCTAACAGTCCTTGAAATGTGTAATATCAATCACAATTCCAAACTTGAGGTGACGTAAAAAAGGTGAAATTCAACTTCTGATGTGTAGAATAATACCACCACCACCGTGATAAAGAAGGGGAGAGGAGGCTTACCAAATTACGTGGACTCAGAGGAAGGCTTACGCCTCTTGAGTCATATGGGCCTGTAGGTTAGCAAACCAGATAATCATACATCTAGTGTGTAATCTCCTGCAAGTCTTCAGGTCATGAAATCATCCGTAGCGATCCTCCCTCCTATAGTGCTCATCCCACGAAAATAGGGGCTCAGGTATCAAAGACCATGGAAGTAAAAAACTAGCATAGCATGATACCGTTTTAACATCCAATTTATTAAAAAATAATAATAAAATTACACTCACATTTGGTTCAATCGTAATAACATAGTCAGAAAGTAGCGATGTCTGTAAGGGGGTCCACCCGACGCGTTTCAACTAAACAGTCATCCTCTGGGGTGTGGACCCCCCCAAACAGCATCGCTTAAGCCTCATACACACGGTCGGACTTTGTACAAACTTTTCCGTGGACTTTTGTACAAAGGGCATGGTCCATAAGTTTGTATTGCATACACACGGTCGGACTTTTTGACAACAAACACGAATGTAGTGACGTCACAACGTACTGACGCCACTTCAAAAGAGGACGTTCAATGACTCCAACGTCACCTTTGGTCAACTTCTGTATTGTAGTCTGATCTTTTGCATTGGTTCTGAGCATGCGTGTTTGTACCTTGTACAAAAGTCTGATGCTTTTGCGTACACACGGTCGGACTTTGCTCCATCTGACTTTTGTTGCCTGATGAAAACAGAAAAAGTTTGTCCGATGGAGCGTACACACAGTCGGATGTTGCTCCAAAACAGCTAATTTGCATGTTTGTTGTCAAAAAGTCCGACCGTGTGTAGGGCCTTTATAAGTACAAAATGACCCCAAAATAACCAATGACCCCGGAAGCACTTGGCACTTCCGGTCACATGTTCCGGAAGTGTATATATTAAAAACTCCTCCATATATATTTATTATCCTTACATATAGCATCATCCCCATCAGAGATGTCCGCCAAATATCCAAAATATAAACGATATGGATATGAAAGATTTTCCACATCTTGGGCATAAATTAGCATCTGTCCTGTGTCGTAACCAAGCCTCATTCTGATCACAAGGCTTGGCCATCCAAACACCAACATGCAGCATAGTCAAGCCTCGTTCTGAAAAATTTTTTACACCATAATCCAAGAGATGTTATGCTTGTTATGAGCCATGGAGACAGACTGTTTTTCCATGCTCCAGCTATTGTGCATTTAACCGCAAGAAACATGAATGAGGCTAATCTCCGTTTACTGTGCAGGGATCAGTTCACTTAACAAAGTATACTGAGGTTGCTATCTATACCTAAAACTCTGTGTAAAACTCTATTCTAATAATCCCAAAATTTGGGACACTCCCACCAAATATGAAGCATAGAAACCTTAAGGGTATATGCTAAAAAAACATTATGGTGACGTGCACCAATGCATTTTGGCTAGGTGGGCAGGGACAAGGTACCACATGGTGAGCACTTTTATATTTGCTTCAAGGAGATATTTAAGATTCTTCTGTATGAAAGATTTTGTCAATTTTGCCAGGTTTCAAGATCAGAAACAGTGGATAGGTCCCCGTCCCAGTCCACCATGTAAAGTTTAGTTGCGGACTGAAGGAGCAACCCATATAGAGAAATACCTTCTCTCTGGCCTTTATCACTGGAGCACCATTCTTCATAGGGTAAGAGGGATACTGATCCCAAATATATGGATTAAAAGAAAATTGAATAACTGGTGGAACAGAAAAGTTTCAGTGCGAGCCATGCGTAATTTTGAAATACAGTATTGTAAAGTAAAGGGTCCTTTAGAGGTGTCAACTTATTTTCTAAGTGAACAGACTTTATCCTTTTAGTAAATAAATCTACTACATGAAAGTCCAAATATTCACTCATAATATCTAAACAAACACAAACCAAAACCTAAAATGTCAAACAGGAATAATTTTAATTAATAGTTTTAAGAACCGTTATAAAGTCATGTGAATTATTTAAAGGTATTATGTCATAATAGTAACCATGAAAGTATATAAAAATAAAAAAGTGGTACAAATTAATTTTTAATTGCGTTTTTTACTGTTGTTATAAAATACATATACTGTAGATAGTGTAAAAGCTACAGTATATACAAATAAATTATATGTTGTACTGTTAGTAGAAACATATAAGACATGGAATATTCTCCCAATCTGGACAGCTGTTCTGGTGACAACAGTCAAAGATAGTATTTTTATTCATTTTGGGGTGGAGATTTACTTTACCCTTACTTCCTGTTCTAATTTCAGAGCAGAAATTGGGGTCAAATCTCTCCAGCAGGATAAATAAAGATGCTGCAATTTCACTTTTTTACAATATTAAAGCATGGATGAGGTACAGAACAATTTACAATAACATTACTATAGAAAAAAAACAAAACAAGTCTATAATATTTTAGAAAAATCTGAAACTATCTTTAGTGTGGAACATGATTAACCACTTGACAACTGGGCACTTAAACCCCCCCTCGTGACCAGACCAATTTTCAGCTTTCGGTGCTCTCACCCTTTGAATGATAATTACTCAGTTATATAATACTGTACCCAAATTATTTTTTTGTCCTTTTTTCATACAAATAGAGATTTGTTTTGGTGGCATTTGATCACCTCTGGGTTTTTTATTTTTTGCGCTATAAATGAAAAAAGACCGAAAATTTTGAAAAAAAACGCATTTTTCTTTGTGTCTGTGATAAAATTTAGCAAATTATTAATTTATCTTCATAAATTTTGGCCATAATTTATACTGCTACATATATTTGGTAAAAATAACCCAAATTAGTGGATATTATTTGGTCTTTGTTAAACTTGGAGAGTTTATAAGCTGTGGTGCAAATCCTAAAAAATTTATCACACCTGATGTACTGACGGCCTGTATTTACTAAGATGCATGGTGAGCTTGTTGATGTCATTTTTTTTCCCACAATTCTTTGCAAAATGATTTTTTTCCCCCACAAAATTGTCATTGTAATAGGTTATTTCTCTCACATGGCATGTGTGTATCACAAATTACACCCCAAAATACATTCTGCTACTCCTGAGTATTACGATACTACATGTGTGGGACTTTTCCACAGCCTAGCCACATAGAGAGGCCCAACGAGCAGGGAGCACTATCACGTGTTCTAGGTGCATAAATTACACATCTAACTTGTTGACTACCTATTACACTTTTGAAGGCCCTGGAGCCCCAGGACAATGACACGTGACACGGGCGTGGCACTGATGACAGATGGCACTGATACATGGCACTGATGACATGTGACACTGATGACAGATGGCACTAATATGTAGCACTGATGACACGTGGCACTAATGACAGATGGCACTAATACGTGGCACTGATGACAGATGGCACTAATACGTGGCACAGATGACAGATGGCACTGATACGTAGCACTGATGACACATGGCACTGATGACAGGTGGCACTCATATGTGGCACTGATGACAGATGGCACTAATATGTGGCACTGATGGCATGTAACACTGATGTGGCACTTATGACAGATGGCACTAATATGTGGCACTGATGACACATGGCAATGATGTGGCACTGATGACACATGACACTGATGTGGCACTGAGCACAGGTGGCTCTGGGGACAGGTGGCACTGGGGACAGGTGGCACTGACAGATTGCACTGGGGACAGGTGGCACTGGGGACAGATGGCACTGACAGGTGGCAGTGGGGACAGATGGCAGTGGGGACAGATGGCAGTGGGGACAGATGGCAGTGACATGTACTGTGGTCATTTTATTTTTATTTATTTTTTTACTCACCGCTGCAGCCGTTCGTCTCTCTGTCTCTGTGTGAGGAGGGAGAGCCAGCGATGAGAGATAATCTTATATGTTTACATATGAGATCATCTCTCATTGGACACTCAGATCGCGCTGTAAACAGCCGCTGTGATTGGCCATTTACAGTGATCTGTGACTGGCTGTGTCCAAGGTACACGGCCAGCACAGAATTTCCCCGATGTGTGCTCACGGGAGCGCGCATAGCCGAAGTAAACAGGAGGACGTCCAGGGACAGCCTCCCGGCAATCGGCGTCCGTGCTGTAGCCGTCCTTCGGCTATAGCGCAGGCGCCTAGTGGTTAAGATTACTGTGCCTTGATATTTCAGAGTACAAAAGAAAATGATTCTTCCAGTGTAGACCAGTCATCTCTCCTGGTAGATTCTCATTGTTTTGTACTTTGAATGCTGTGATAGATGGAATCTGAGGGTCTATTATGATCCTTTAAGGAAAAAATAAATTATTTTAAGAACAACCATTTGGGCAATTGTATTACATTTTTATTAGCTTTTAAAAAAAAACCTCAATAGGTGTGTATTATTCCTTCAATAGATTGGTGATATTCATTCAAACTATTTGTTAAATCTCTAGTTATCTCTTTTATATTATATTATATTATATAGAAAATAAAGACTGTACATTGCCTTTTAAAGAGAAATGGAGATCCCTGAAAACTCACTTATTCGGGGAAGCCTATCCCACACCCACCTAACAACTGTCTCCGAGCCTCCCCCATCAAATCATTCCCTGCATCTAATACCTTTGTACCACCTCTCCCTAACTTTAGAATGTAAGCTCTACAGGCAGGGCCCTCCTGTCCTTTCTGTATTGAACTGTACTGTAATTGTGCTGTCCCCCCTCTGGTAAAGCACTGTGTAAAGTGTTGGCGCTATATAAATTGTGTATATTAATAATAATAATAATAATAGCTGAAATATTAGACCTTAGTGGACCTATACATCTGCAATCATACCTGGTATACAGATTATGTTACTTTTGCATGACGAAGTTGAAAATCATAACTTTCAGTTCCTAAAATACGAAAGAAACGTTTTTGAAACCCTTTTTTTTTTACCATAGTAGACCTTTGTAAGTCTATATAAAAGATATAGCTATAAATGCTGTAGGTGAATACAGGGGAATCATTTTTACTTCCTAAATTTTGACAGAATGCTAAAGAGTTAGAATCTTATCTTTTTTTCTTTTTTTTCTTTGCTGTCTGGGTCCCCACTAGGGAGATGCATGCTCTAATCTTATCCAGACAACCACTGTTATTGAGATGGGAAACTAGGAAAAATCCTGAAGAAAGAAGGTCATAAAAACCTGACAGAAGTTCTAAACCTACCCCATTCTATAAAAAAGTAGTCAATGTATATATCAAAAAATTGTAAAGGTCTTGCGAGCTACCAAGTCAAAGTTCCCCTATATTCCAATGGTATACTGTCAGCTGCTAGCACCAATCACCCCCCATACTAACGTGTGCAGAATAAATAAATGAATAAATGCACAAAAATAAGTCAAAGTATTGATTTTCATATCAGTCCCAATTTAAAGCCAACTCTTTATTTAGCCCTTATATACATTGACTGAATAAATAAATCATGTGCTGCGCTGTCCCCTCAATAATCTGCTGAGCATGCAGCAAAACCTAAAAACCAAAATTATTAACTAAAGTGATGTGCATATAAAATCAGATCCACAAATGTGATGATAATATAAAATCGACTGATGTTGTCGTACAACTTTCCACAACATATAACATAATTATACACACATTTCATAAATAATAATACAAAAGTGATTAATAAAGTGCTCAAGTGCTTATAAGTCCGTGATACTCTGACCATCCAAGATCAATTTTGATGGCCGTGGATGACATCCTGGATTTGATTTTATATGCACATCACTTTAGTTAATAGTTTTGATTTTTAGGTTTTGCTGCAGGCTCAGCAGATTATTAAGGGGACAGCGCAGCACATGATTTATTTATAAATTTTTCCATTTGGGGAGAGGACTGGATGGTGTAGGAGACAGCTGGTCTGTCTTATAGAGTAGGAGCACAATAGCATCCATGGCTTGGTGCTATTGAGGTATACTATAGAACGGTGCACTAACACACCAGACCCATGTGAGTACCCTATAATAGGGCTTTTGTTGTAGAAAATAACATCTTTTTAAATGGTATCACACTATGGAGTTTCTTTTTTGATACTTCTATGTGAGGAGGCTACATATTTGAGCCATGTTTGGACCTTGAATCCCTATTGGTGATTCAAAAGCGTGTGTTGACCAAACTTAATTGTGATGTCACACGCTCACTGAGTGCCCATTACCTTGGGGAGCACCTGAGTGTAATCACTGCTGCAGATCATCATATTCACAGTCTACTATCAAGTCATGTTCATTATTTCTGTATTAAGGATGATGAAAACTGATCTGGGATGATCAGAGTATCACAGACTTATAAGCACTTAAGCACTTTATTAATCACTTTTGTATTATTATTTATGAAATGTGTGTATTATTATGTTATATGTTGTGGAAAGTTGTATGAAAACATCAGTCGCTTTTACATTATCACATTCCTGGATTCGATTTTATATGCACATCACGTTAGTTAATAATTTTGGTTTTTAGGTTTTGCTGCAGGCTCAGCAGATTATTAAGCATACAACGTAGCACATGATTTATTTATTCAGTCAATGTATATAATAGGGATGAGCCGAACACTCCCCGGGTGTTCTGTCAGTTCATACCAGAACCTGCGAATGAACAGAAAAGTTTGCGTGGACTTTAGAACCCAGTTAAAGTCTATGGGACTTGCCCGTTGAGAGAGGGTCTCTTTTCTTTGGTTCCTGGGCCCCCTTGCCCCCCCCCCCTGCAGCCGGATGACGCCCACGGTCATTACTCTGCTCTTTTTTCTTTTGTGTCAGGTTCCTTTGCTGCAGTCTGCCTGAAGTCTCCTATTGTTTCCTATACTTGTTCTGTCTCTCTGTTCTGGTTCCTCTCCCTTTCTCTCTGACCCCCCTTCCACTTGTCCACCCTTGTAGTCCCCCTTTTTCAACAACCCCTGCCCCTCTATTTCTCCACCTATTCAATCCTTTTTCCTTCACAGTTGATTTTACCGGCTAATCTATGTAGGACAAGGTGGGTTGTGGGCCTCTCCGGAAATGACTAGTTTTTATTAGTGTAAGCTCTGCCCGCCTGGGGCCCGGCCCATCGCCCATCTCCCTCCTCTTCCCTTTCTTTATAAAATGACAAAAATTTTGTGCATCTCACTGTACTGCATGGCCATGCGATGATTACAGCTCACCTGGGTGGGTTCACATTGCCTATTGGTGTCAGAGGTCGTAGAGGGGAATTTAGCCCCCTGTCCAGGAATGCTTTCAGGTTATGTTTAAGCTTAAATCTGGGATGGTCTCTATATCTCCCACCCAGGTGCTATTAGGATACTAGGATGTTTTTGTTTTGGAACTATGTCTGTTATATCACTGTTGTCCATGTGCCTGTTTTTTCTTCTTGCATTCAATAAAGGAATTACAAAAAAAAAAGGGACTCAAACATTTGAAATCAAAAGTGCTAATTTTAAAGGCTAATATGCAAGTTTTTGTCCTAAAAAGGGTTTGCCGACCCAGGTCCTGCCCCAGGGGACATGTATAAATGCAAAATAAAGTTTTAAAAACTGCAGTTTTTTCGGGAGCAGTGAGTTTAATGATGCTTAAAGTAAAAAAAGTGAAATATTCCTTTAAATATCATACCTGGGGGGTGTCTATAATATGCCTGTAAAGTGGCATGTGTTTCCCGTGCTTAGAACAGTCCCTGCACAAAATGACATTTTTAAAGGAAAAAAAGTCATTTAAAACTGCTTTCGGCTTTAATGTAATGTCTGGTCCCAGCAATATGGATGGAAATCAGTGAGACAAACGGCATGGGTACCCCCCCATCCATTACCAGGCCCTTTGGGTCTTGTATGGATATTAAGGGGAACCCCCACACCCAAATAAAAAAAAGGAAGGGGTGGGGCCCCCATGCCCTATATACAGGCGGTGCAAACAAGAACTGTATGTTTGTTGTTAAGTAGAATCTGTTTCTAATTTTGAACTGGTACATTTTTAAAGTGTAGCTCCAGCCAAAAAATCAATTTTTAAGCTTTTTGGAAAACATAAGGAAGGGTTATCACCCCTGTAACATTTGTTTTGCTGTCTGTGCACCTCTTCAGAAGATTTCACCTCACTTTCTGTCCCAATGACAAATGTTTTTTGAAAATGTGGGTTTTTTAGTGAAATAAGGATTGTCGATAAAGCATCAGTGGTAAGGAGACACGTTTTTCCCATATCAACTCTTACAGGAGAGAATTTCCCTTCCTAGGAGTAGATTTCATCTCACTTCCTGTTGTCTCCTTCCGTTTGCAAGTAGGAGTCGTTTGTAAGTTGGATGTTTGAAAGTAGGGGTCTGCCCTATATGCTCTGCAGAAATTTAGGCCTAAGGTGTGTTGGTGTTGCCACAACACTGTAAGCCCTCACAGTTACTCTTAGTGGTCGCTGGAATGCCCTGCTTTGAACTATTATATCAAGAATTGTAATTAAATGCCATTGTTGAACAGTGGTAGGAAAATTGGGCCTTTGCTGGTGGTGGTGTTGCTGGTGCCACAACCCTACTCGTGGTAGGTGGTGGAACGTTCCCTGCTATGAAATATTATATCAAGAATTGTAATTACATGCACCTGTTGAACAGGGGCAGAAAAATTGGGCCTTTGGTGGTGGTGGTGGCGGTGTTGCCACAACACTGTAAACCCTCACAGTTACTCTTGGTGGGCACAGGAATGGGCCCTGCTGTGAAATATTAGATCAAGAATTGTAATTGCATGTCCCTGTTGAACAGGGGCAGAAAATTTGGGCCTTAGGCACTGGTGCCACAACACTGCAACCCCTCACAGATACTCTAGTTGGAGCACAGGAATGAGCCCTGCGGCAAAGTATTGCATCAAAAATTGTAATTACACGCCCCTGTTAAACAGGGGCTGAAAAATTGGGCCTTAGCCACTGGTGGTGGTGCCCAGAACCAAAAATGATCTTACAAGCTATCAGCATTAGTGATG
The DNA here is from genome assembly GCF_037356315.1 of Lithobates pipiens. NCBI lineage: Eukaryota > Metazoa > Chordata > Amphibia > Anura > Ranidae > Lithobates > Lithobates pipiens. The sequence continues at coordinate 185,966,041 of NW_027507764.1, forward strand.
GACGAACTTCCGACGGGACGTTTCGCGAAAGCGAAATGCGAACGGACCCAAACGTTCGCGAAACCGAACGTTCGCCGCGGGCCCCATTGACTTCAATGGGAGGCGAACTTTGCAAACCTTCATGTCGAATTTGCGGCCACGTGGTAATTATTAGGGGGTAAAACGTAGTCCCACCATCTGGACAATGACATAATACATGTATGAGGTGAATTTGGGATCGATAACTACAAGCATTTTTATTTTATTTGGGAAATTGTTCTAACAATTCAGGACTATGGAGCTAATGAAGGCAATGGAGGAGAGGGAAGGTCAGGGACCAGGGTAGGCAAAGAAGAGGGTGCAGGAGATGATCACCAGCAGCGTGACATACCGGAATGACACATGCACCGTGATAGAGGCATCTGACAGCAGCACCGTAATACAGAGCACTGACAGCAGCACCGTGACATACAGCGCTGACAGCAGCACCGTGACATACAGCGCTGACAGCAGCACCGTGACATACAGCGCTGACAGCAGCACCGTGACATACAGCGCTGACAGCAGCACCGTGACATACAGCGCTGACAGCAGCACCGTGACATACAGCGCTGACAGCAGCACCGTGACATACAGCGCTGACAGCAGCACCGTGACATACAGCGCTGACAGCAGCACCGTGACATACAGCACTGACAGCAGCACCGTAAGCAGCCCCAGGAGGAAGTCAGCACAGCACAGGGATGGTGTGATCCCCTCATAATAAGAACCCCCAGGAGGAAGTCAGCACAGCACAGGGATAGTGTGATCCCTTCATAATAAGAACCCCCAGGAGGAAGTCAGCACAGCACAGGGATATCATAAGCAGCCCCAGTAGAAATATGACACCGCTCAACCTCTTCAAAGAGGAGGGTAGGGGCATATAGTACGGTGTGCTTTTTTGGGTCAAGGAAGTGAGCCAAATGAATTAAGAAGGTCTGTGTGCTTGATTAAAAAAATAGTTTATAGACATATACATGGTCTACTGGTCACATGTGTTGAATTCCTCCGAGATCCATGCCTCATTCATTTTTAGAAATGTGAGGTAGTTAACACTGTGGTGAGCTAGGCGAGTACGCTTATCGGTCACAATCCCCCCTGCTGCGCTGAACGTCCTTTCGGACAGGACACTGGATGAGGGGCAAGCCAACAGTTCGATTGCAAATTGGGCAAGCTCTGGCCAGAGGTCAAGCCTGCCCACCCAGTAGTCTAGGGGTTCATCACTCCTCAGAGCGTCCACATCGGCCGTTAACCCAATGTAGTCGGACACCTGACGGTCTAGGCGTTCCCTGATGCTGGATCCGGATGACACCTGTCGATGGGTCGGCTGAAAGAATGACCTCATATCCGAAGTCACCAACACATCTTCAAACCGGCCTCTTCTTGCAGGCGCTGTTGGATTGGTACCCGCAAATCCTTCTCTGGGAGTGGGAATTGCTCCTCTGCCAGCGCACGCAAAAGCAGAATGCAGCATTTCTCGAAGCAAGGCCTGGAAGTGCTGCATTCTGACAGCCCTCTGCGACGGCGGTAACATTTCCGCCATTTTGTGTTTGTACCGGGGGTCTAAGTACGTTGCCACCCAGTACTGGTCCTTGACCCTCATGCTTTTTATACGGGGGTCCCTATTAAAACACTGGAGCATGAAGGCCCCCATTTGCACTAAAGTGGAAGCGGTGTGGTGGCCTGGCTCCTGCTCATCATCCAGGATAATGTCGTCCTCTTCATTCTCCTCTCCCCATCCTCGCACAACAGGGATCCCAGAAAGGTTTAAAGCATGCTCTTCTTGCTCCTGCTCATCCGCCCCGGCACCATCCTCCTCTGACTCCTCATCAGACTCCTGTTGTTGACTTGTCTCAGATAGAGTAGCCCCCCCTGGGAATTCATCCAGCATTGCGACTTCCTCATCTTCCCGCTCCTGCTCCTCCACAGCCTGATCAATGACACGACGCAATGCACGCTCCAGAAAGAAGGCATAAGGTACCATGTCACTGATGGCGCCATGGCTGCGACTGACCAGTTTGGTGATCTCCTCAAATGGCCGCAGAAGTCTGCATGTGTCGCGCATGAGCAGCCACTGGCGCGGTGAAAAAAAACCCAGCTCCCCAGAACCGTTTCTTTCGCAGAGTTCATACAGGTAGACGTTAACTGCACGTTTCTGCTGGAGCAGCCTATCAAGCATATAGAAGGTTGAGTTCCATCGCGTCGGGCAATCGCAAATAAGACGTCTGACCGGCAGATGGTGTCGCCGCTGAATGTCAGCAAGGCGAGCCATGGCCGTGTAAGATCTTCTGAAATGGGCCGAGATTTTCCTTGCCTGCCGCAAGATGTCCTGGACCCCAGGGTATTTGACAAGGAATCGCTGCACGACCAAGTTTAAGACGTGTGCCATGCACGGCACGTGCGTGATTTTGCCCTGTTTCAATGCGCTAAGCAGATTGGCACCGTTGTCACACACCACTTTACCAACTGTCAAATTGAGCGGTGTTAGCCACTCATCTGCCTGTGAACGCAAAGCTGAAAGGAGTGCCGGGCCAGTGTGGCTCTTTGCTTCCAGGCACAACAGACGCAGCACGGCATGGCAACGTCTCACCTGGCATGTGGAATAGGTTCTGGGGAGCTTGGGCGGTGCAGCGGAAGAGACGCTAGCAGCGGAAAAGGAGGAGGCAGCTGAGGAGGAGAGGGAGGAGGATGGAGTAGGAGGAGGAGAAGAAGAGTCAGGCCTGCATGCAATCCGTGGCGGTAAAACCAAATCTACACGGGTGCCACGGGTTACATGCTTGACGGCCGTCAGAAGGTTCACCCAGTGGGCAGTAAAACTGATATACCTTCCCTGCCCGTGTTTGCTAGACCACGTGTCTGTGGTCAGATGTATCTTGGCACCGACACTGTGTGCCAGAGATACATTCACTTGCCGCTGAACATGGCCATATAGCTCTGGGATGCCCTTCTCTGAGAAATACTTCCTTCCTGGGACCTTCCATTGTGGTGTTCCAATGGCCACAAATTTGCGAAAGGCCTCCGAGTCCACCAGTTTATATGGCAGTAGTTGGCGGGCTATGAGTTCTGACAAGCCAGCCGCCAACCGTTGGGCAAGAGGGTTATCCGGCGTCATCATTTTTTTACGCTCAAACATTAGGCCCACGGAAGCCTGCCTTTTTGCAGAAAAATGTGAGCTTGGCGTGATGGAAGGTGGAGTGGAGGACAATTGTGAGGAGAGAGGAGAAGGAGAAGTAGAAGACGAGGCTGGACGGTGAGAGCCTGCAGTGTGGCTTTGTGTGTTCCGTTGCTCCCACTGGGCTCGGTGATGGCTGCTCATGTGCCTTCTTAAGGCGGTCGTCCCTAGGTGAGTATTGGGCTTACCGCGACTAACGCGTTGACTGCAAAGATTGCAGATGGCAACGCTATTGTCAGCAGCGGACACGTTAAAAAAAGCCCACACTGCGGAGCCATGTGCCGGTGTCCTGGGAGCGCCAGATGTGACCGTACATGGTCGATGACTCGCTCCTGATACATTTGCAGTCTGCTTTGTCCCTGCTGTGCAATGTAAGTCATTGCTGCTTCTCCTCCCTATCTGCTGGTCCATATCTCCCTCTGAACTCCCCTCCTCTTCCTCTCTTGTGGGCACCCACGTGACATCACTAGACACGTCATCATCAACGTCACCTTCCCCACCGCTATAAGTAGAGATCTCGGAGTAGGCAGCAACACCGGGGACCAACCTCCTCCTTGGGCTGATCTGGGTACTGTCGTCAGACTGCTGAGTAGCGCTTGTTGCTACCTCCTCTTCCTGATCCAATACCAAGAGTGGCTGCGCATCAGAAATGTCCTCTTGATATGGATCGGAAAATAATTCCAGTGACTCAAGCGGAAGGTATGTGGTGGTGGTGGTGGTGGTCGTGTTGTTGGTGGTAGTGTCTTTGGGGGTGCACATAGCAGAGAGTGAAGAAGAGGGTGCAGATCGAGAGGATGAGGAGGGTGCAGAAGAGTAAGGCTGAGCGAGCCACTCAACCAAGTCTGGTGCATCCTTTAAAGTAATTGAACGCACCTTCTGCAACTTCCCACTTTGGCTCAAGCCTGTTGCTCCTGCCCTACCCCTACCACCCCTGCGGAAGGGCCTGCCTCTTCCTCTGCCTGTCATTTTTTAAATGACCCTGTGACAAAACTCTTAGTCCCTATACCGATGAAGGACTGCTGCAGTATAGGGCAGCAGTCAGCAGTGGTGCACGTCAACCCTATCTATTGTGGACCGATAGCGGTCCTTACAGAACAGCAGACTGTACCGCACTCAAGCCTATGTACCGTAGCACCCTATACCAAGTTACCAGTCCTTATAAGAACTTTTGTGGACCAAGCAGGTTGTGTATTAGTGTTTAGCAGACTGTACGTCAGTCCCTATACCGCTGAAGGACTGCTGCAGTATAGGGCAGCGGTCAGCAGTGGTGCACGTCAACCCTATCTATTGTGGACCGATAGCGGTCCTTACAGAACAGCAGACTGTACCGCACTCAAGCCTATGTACCGTAGCACCCTATACCAAGTTACCAGTCCTTATAAGAACTTTTGTGGAACAAGCAGGTTGTGTGTTAGTGATTAGCAGACTGTACGTCAGTCCCTATACCGCTGAAGGACTGCTGCAGTATAGGTGAGCGGTCAGCAGTGGTGCACGTCAACCCTATCTATTGTGGACCTATAGCGGTCCTTACAGAACAGCAGACTGTACCGCACTCAAGCCTATGTACCGTAGCACCCTATACCAAGTTACCAGTCCTTATAAGAACTTTTGTGGACCAAGCAGGTTGTGTATTAGTGTTTAGCAGACTGTACGTCAGTCCCTATACCGCTGAAGGACTGCTGCAGTATAGGGCAGCGGTCAGCAGTGGTGCACGTCAACCCTATCTATTGTGGACCTATAGCGGTCCTTACAGAACAGCAGACTGTACCGCACTCAAGCCTATGTACCGTAGCACCCTATACCAAGTTACCAGTCCTTATAAGAACTTTTGTGGACCAAGCAGGTTGTGTATTAGTGTTTAGCAGACTGTACGTCAGTCCCTATACCGCTGAAGGACTGCTGCAGTATAGGGCAGCGGTCAGCAGTGGTGCACGTCAACCCTATCTATTGTGGACCGATAGCGGTCCTTACAGAACAGCAGACTGTACCGCACTCAAGCCTATGTACCGTAGCACCCTATACCAAGTTACCAGTCCTTATAAGAACTTTTGTGGACCAAGCAGGTTGTGTATTAGTGTTTAGCAGACTGTACGTCAGTCCCTATACCGCTGAAGGACTGCTGCAGTATAGGGCAGCGGTCAGCAGTGGTGCACGTCAACCCTATCTATTGTGGACCGATAGCGGTCCTTACAGAACAGCAGACTGTACCGCACTCAAGCCTATGTACCGTAGCACCCTATACCAAGTTACCAGTCCTTATAAGAACTTTTGTGGAACAAGCAGGTTGTGTGTTAGTGATTAGCAGACTGTACGTCAGTCCCTATACCGCTGAAGGACTGCTGCAGTATAGGGCAGCGGTCAGCAGTGGTGCACGTCAACCCTATCTATTGTGGACCGATAGCGGTCCTTACAGAACAGCAGACTGTACCGCACTCAAGCCTATGTACCGTAGCACCCTATACCAAGTTACCAGTCCTTATAAGAACTTTTGTGGAACAAGTGAGTTGTGAATGTTTAGCAGACTGCAGCAGAAGGGCAGCAGTCAAGTATAATATCCTTTCTATATTTGGAAGAAAGAATATTATACATGTACAAGCCTATTACTGTACCACTGATACCAGTCCTGAAAAGAACCTTTGTGGAACTAATAATAACAGCAAGTCTTTAAAATTACCCTCACTGCCTGACAACACTGCTTCCTTCCTGTCCCTATACAAATTGGCAAAAAAAGAGAACGATTAGTGGTTACTGGAACAGCTCTTTTGTGGACCTTGATAGTAACAGCTAATGATGATGATGATGATGATGATGATGAAAGACTAATCTGGCTGTCCCTGTAGCATACACCGTCCTTTCCCTTTCTCTAAACTAACAAAAGACACTCAGGCTGCTGCAAGAATCAGCAGCACAGCAAACCTATCAACACCTAACACCTATACCAGTCCTGAAAAGAACTTTTGTGTACCAAATAGCTAGTGGTTTATCTCTCCCTACTCCACACAGGAACCTGTCCCTATCGTAACAGAAGAAAGAATGTAAAATGGCCACCGGATCGGGTGTATTTATAGGTTAGGGGGAATGTCCAAGTGTCCATGTGCTGTCATGTCTCAATTGGCTGTCCTGTATCACATGATAAACGTGTCACCAAAGGTTAAAGTTCTTGTATACATTAAACACGTAAGTCCGCCGCGGCGAACGACGGAAAAAGGCGTTCGAACGTGCGGACCGCGAATGTCGGAAATTCGCCGCGAAACGACCGCCGGGCGAAACGTTCGTCCATCACTAATCAGCATGATCATTGAGGAGGAAGAGGATAGTCACTCAGCATCAACATAGGCAGTCTTGAAGGGATCCGGCATTTCCAAAAAAATCATTCGGTTACATCAGCATCAGGTGCTTGGTAGCTGGTGGTGATCCAATACTGATTCATTTTTATGAAGGTCAGTTGATAAACCGAGTCGGTGGACAGGCGCACCCTGTGTTTGGTTACAAAGCCTCCAGCAGCACTGAATGTGCGTTCCTAAAGAATGCTGGATGCAGGACAGGCCAGTAGCTCAATTGCATACTGTGCAAGCTCTGGCCAGTGATCCATCCTCAAGACCCAGTAACCCAGAGGATTTTCGGTGGGAAAGGTGTCCAAGTCTGATCTTGCCCCTAGGTATTCCTGCACCATGTAAATCAGACACTGGCGATGGTTGCTGGAACTGATCATACCTTGATGCTGCGGACTAAAAAAATTATCTGAACGCATCAGTTAGACGGCCACCTTCTCCACCACTCCTTCTATGACTGACTGAAGCCTCAGGAACATATTGTCCAGGACCTGGAATTTGTAACCTCCCAGTCTCTGGGAAAGCGTTGCACAGACCTTTCTGCAAGGCCTCCCGAAGATGTTTCATCTTCTGCTCCCTCTGCAATGGCAAAATAAGGTCCGCAACCTTACTCTTGTAACGTGGATCAAGGAGGGTTGCCAGCCAGTAATGATCCCTCTCCTTGATCCGACGAATACGAGGCTCCTTCTGCAGGCTTTGCAGGATCAGGGAGGCCATGCAGCATAGGTTAGCTGAGGCATTCGGTCCGGAGTCCTCTGGGTCACTAAGGACAACATGATCTGCAGCCACCTCCTCTCAGCCACGTACAAGTCCATGGGTTTCTTGGGACTGTAAATGATTCCTTAAAGACTGCTGCTGATGCTGAGTGCCAGGCTCCACCTTCATGATGACACAATCCTCTTCCTCCTTGTGCTCTTCCTGTGTGATCGGCGGGCCAGCAGGAACACTGTCTATATAAAGGGGGCCTTGAGAGGTCAGGAAGTCCTCCTCTTCCTGCCTCTGTCCTCAAGTGTCCTGTCCATTATTCCACACAGCGTGTGCTCCAGCAGGTGGACAAGAGGGACAGTGTCACTGATGCATGCACTGTCACTGCTCACCATCCTTGTGGCCTCCAAAAATGGTGACAGGACAGTGCATGCATCCCTGATCATGGCCCACATGCGTGGGGAAAAAAACAAGCTTCCCTTACCCTGTCCTGGTGCCATAGTCGCACAGGAATTCATTGATGGCGCTCTGCTGAGTGTGCAGCCGCTACAGCATGGCCAATGTTTAGTTACACCCGGTGGGCATGTCACAGATTAGGCGGTTCTTGGGCAGGTTAAATTCCCTTTGGAGGTCAGCCAGCCGAGCACTGGCATTATATGACCGGCGGAAATGCACACAGACTTTCCTGGCCTGGCTCAAGCCCAGGTACCTGCCCAAGAACCACTGTACCACCAAGTTAAGGACGTGAGCCAAACAGGGCACATGGGTCAGTTGTCCCTGTCGGAGGGCGGAGAGTAGGTTGGTGCCATTGTCGCAAACCACCATTCCTGGCTTAAGTTGGTGTGGCGTCAACCACCTCTCAGCCTGCCCCTGCAGAGCTGAGAGAATCTCTGCCCCAGTATGGCTCCTGTCCCCCAAGCACACCAGCGCAAGCAGGGCATGGCATCTTTTTGCTTGTGTACTTGCGTAGTCCCTTGAATGTCTATGGAGCACCCCTAGTTCAGAGGACAAAGTACAGGAAGAGGCCATGGAGGAAGAAGAAGAGGAGGGGATGGAGGAGAGAGGTGTGTCAGAATCACCAGTAGTAGCATTTTGGAGGCATGGTGGCAGAACAACCTCCAACACTACTGCACCTTGTCCTTCATCCTTCCCAGCTGCCAGCAGAGTCACCCAATGCACCATGAAAGATAGGTAACGTACCTGTCCATGCCTGCTGGACCATGAGTCAGCGGTAATATGCACCTTACCGCTGACCACCCTGTCCAGCGGGGCCAAGACATTGCCTTCCACATGCCGGTAGAGAGCCGGAATGAGAAAAAGTGCCATTTGGGAACCTGCCACTGAGGAACCGCACATTCCACAAACTCACGGAAGGGGGCAGAATCTACCAACTGAACAGGCAGCAGTTGAAGTGCTAGCAATTTAGCCAAGCTAGCATTCTACCACTGGGCCTGTGGATGGCTGGGAGTGAACTTCTTTTGGCAGTGCAGCAGCTGGGGCAGGGGAATTTGCCTGATACAATCTGACGTTGGTGTACCGATAACAGATTGCCAAGTACTTGGCTGTGACACACCTAATTCTACACCTTCATTCCTCTAAGTGCAGGTTTCAGAGAGGACTGAAGGTATAGTGGGGTTGGAGATCCCAGCTGATGAGGAGCAAGGAGAGGCCTGCTTTGTTCTTTGGTGTGGGTCTTTTAGGTATGATTGCCAGCAAACTGCATGGCAGGTCAAAATATGTCTGGTCAAGCATGTGGTGCCCAAGTGGCTGATGTTTTGGCCATGCGAGATACGCTTGAGACATATGTTGCAAATAGCAGCGGTGCAATCTGATGCACTCGTCTCAAAAAAGGCCCACACCAAAGAACTTTTGGAATAACGCAGAGAGACAGCAGCGCCCTGCACATGCAGAGCTCTGTGGTGTGATGCAGTTGGTGGGCTGCCCTTAATCTGGCCCCTGGAGGGCATCCTGTCTTGTTGGATATGTGCCTTCTCCTCCTCTCTCCTATCAGGCACCCCCATGGAGTCAGTGACCTCATTATCCCCTCCCTCCTCATCACTGGAGCCAACCTGGCAGTATGCTGCAGCTGAGGGAACATGACTGCCAGATTGCTGTCCTTCTTGGGCACCCCCTCTCTCTGGGCTCACGTTACTGCCTTCGTCTAACTGGGCACCATCATCATAGCCTTCAAAATGCTGGGCATCCTCCTAGAGCATATACCCAACACTGTGGTCAAACTGTTTGGGGGACTCCTCAGGAGGACATGGCGGGTCTAAGGAAGGAGTGACTGATGCCATTGAGCCAAGGGAAGAGGCCACGTTGGAATCTGCTTTGCCAGACAAAGTACCCTGAGCCTGGGTGAGCGATGATGAGAAGGATGAGGACAGCTTGGTCATCCACTCTACCAAGTCTTCGGCATGTTGCGGACCAACATGGCCAGCTGTCGAAAAAAAGGACAAGCGTGTCCCATGGCCACGTGCTGATGAGGATGCTTTGTGTCCACAACCAGCACTGTTGCCTCTAGACACAGAGCCTGCTTGCCCTCTTTTATTGGCTTGTAACTGTCTGCCTCTCCTTGTTGGCCTTCCAGACATACTAATGGCCTTGAGGGAGATGGAGCTGCACAAAGCTGGGACGTATATATATACTGATTATATTGCAGCAGCTAGCAGAATCAACTGCCTGCCTGTAGGGATGAGCCGAACACCCCCCGGTTAGGTTCGCACCAGAACTTTCGAACAGACCCCAAATTCGAACGTACTTTAGAACCCCATTGAAGTCTATGGGACTCGAACGTTTGAAATTAAAAGTGCTAATTTTAACGGCTAATATGCAAGATACTGTCCTAAAAAGGGTTTGGGGACCTGGCTCCTGCCCCAGGGGACATGGGTCAATGCATAAAATGTTTTTAAAAATGGCCGTTTTGGCGGGAGCACTGATTTTAATGATGATTAAAGTGAAAAAAAAAGTGAAATATTCCTTTAAATATGGTGCCTGGGGGGTGTCTGTAGTATGCCTGTGAAGTGCCACGTGTTTCCCGTGTTTAGAACAGTCCCTGCACAAAATGACATTAAACGGAAATAACACCATTTAAAACTGCTTGCGGTTTTAATGTTATATCTGGTTCCTGCAATATGGTTGAAAATCATTGAGAAAAATGGCATGGGTAGCCCTCCCTGCCCATTACCAGCCTATTTGGGTCTTGTATGCATATTAAGGGGAACCCTGTACCCATATTAAAAAAAGGAAATGCGTGTGGCCCCCAGGCCCTATATACTCAGAACAGCAGTATACAGGCAGTGCAAACAAGACAGGGACTGTGTAGGTTTGTTGTGTTAAGTTGAATCTGTTTGTAATTTTCAACTGGTACATTTTTAAAGTGTAGCTCCAGTCAAAAAAAATATTTTTAAGCTTTTTGGAAAACATAGGGAAGGGTTATCACCCCTGTATAATTTGTTTTGTCGTCCATCTTTTTTCATCTCACTTGCTGTTGTCTCCTTCCGTTTTGCAAGTAGGAGATGTTTGTAAATTGGATGTTTGAAAGTAGGGGCCTGCCCTATATGCTCTGCAGAAATGGCGGAACAAGGTGTTGGTTTTGCCACAACATTGTAAGCCCTCAAAGTGACTCTTGGTGGGCGCTGGAGCGCCCTGCTGTGAACGATTATATCAAGAATTGTAATTACATGCCATTGTTGAACAGTGGTAGAAAAATTGACCTTTGGTGGTTGTGGTGCTGGTGCCACAACACTATAAGTCCTCACCGTTACTCTGGGTGGGCACAGGAAGGGGCCCTCCTGTGAAATATTATATCAAGAATTGTAATTACATGTCCCTGTTAAACAGGGGCAGAAAAATTTGGCCTTAGGCACTGCTGCTGGTGCCACCACACTGCAACCTCTCCCATATACTCTAGTTTTATTGCAGGAATTATCCCTGCTGCAAAGCATTGCATCAAAAATCGTAATTAAACGCCCCTGCTGAACAGGAGCAGAAAAATTGGGCCTTAGGCACTGGTGCTGGTGCCACCACACTACAACCTCTGCCATATACTCTAGTTTTATTGCAGGAATTAGCCCTGCTGCAAAGCATTGCATCAAAAATTGTAATTAAACGCCCTGTTAAACAGGGGCAGAAAAATTGGGCCTTAGGCACTGGTGCTGGTGCCACCACACTGCAACCTCTGCCATATACTCCAGTTTTATTGCAGGAATTAGCCCTGCTGCAAAGCATTGCATCAAAAATTGTAATTAAACGCCCCTGTTAAACAGGGGCAGAAAAATTGGGCCTTAGGCACTGGTGCTGGTGCCACCACACTGCAACCTCTCCCATATATTCTTGTTTGATTGCAGGAATTAGCCCTGCTGCAAAGCATTGCATCAAAAATTGTACTTAAACGCCCCTGTTAAACAGGGGCAGAAAAATTGGGCCTTAGGCATCACCCAGAACCAGAAATGTTCTTCCAACATATCAGCGGAGGAGGAAGAGGATAGACAATCAACATAACAGGACAGTCACTCAGCATCAGCATAGGCAGTCTTGAAGGGATGTGATATTTAAAAAAAAATTATTCTGTTACATCAGCTTCAGGTGCTTGGTAGCTGTGGGTGATCCAAGACTGATTCATCTCGATGAAGGTCAGTCGATCAACTGATTCGGTGGACAGGCGCACCCTGTGATCATTAACAAAGCCACCAGCAGCACTGAAGGTGCGTTCCGAAAGAACGCTGGATGCAGGACAGGCCAGTAGCTCAATTGCATACTGTGCAAGCTCTGGCCAGTGATCCATCCTCAAGACCCAGTAAGCCAGAGGATTTTCGGTGGGAAAGGTGTCCAAGTCTGACCTTGCCCCTAGGTATTCCTGCACCATGTAAATCAGACGCTGGCGATGGGTGCTGGAACCGATCATACCTTGGGGCTGCGGACTAAAAAATTGTCTGAAAGCATCAGTCAGACGGCCACCTTCTCCACCGCTCCTTCTGACCGATGCCTCAGCAACACGTTGTCCAGGACCAGGAGTTTGTAACCCCCCAGTCTCTGGGAACGCGTTGCACAGACCTTTCTGCAAGGCCTCCCGGAGATGTCTCATCCTCTGCTCCCTCTGCGATGGCAAGATAAGGTCGGCAACCTTACCCTTGTACCGTGGATCAAGGAGAGTGGCCAGCCAGTAATGGTCCCTCTCCTTGATCCGAAGAATACGAGGATCCTTCTGCAGGCTTTGCAGGATCAGGGAGGCCATGCAGCGTAGGTTAGCTGAGGCATTCGGTCCGGAGTCCTCTGGGTCACTAAGGACAACATGATCCGCAGCTACCTCCTCCCAGCCACGTACAAGTCCACGTGTTTCTTGGGACTGTAAATCATCCCTACAAGACTGCTGCTGCTGCTGCTGCTGATGCTGAGTGCCAGCCTCCACCTCCATGCTGATACAATCATCCTCCTCCTCCTCTTCCTCCTCCTCATCCTCTTCCTGTGTGATGGGTGGCACAGCAGGAACACTGTCTGGATAAAGGGGGCCTTGAGAGGCAAGGAAGTCCTCCTCTTCCTGCCTCTGTTCTGCCTCAAGTGCCCTGTCCATTATTCCACGCAGCGTATGCTCCAAGAGGTGGACAAGAGGTAAAGTGTCACTGATGCATGCACTGTCACTGCTCACCATCCTTGTGGCCTCCTCAAACGGTGACAGGACAGTGCATGCATCCCTGATCATGCCCCACTGGCGTGGTAAGAAAAAACCGAGATCCCCTGACCCTGTCCTGGTGCCGTAGTCGCACAGGTACTCATTGATGGCCCTCTGCTGCGTGTGCAGCTGCTGCAGCATGGCCAACGTTGAGTTCCACCTGGTGGGCATGTCACATATAAGGCGGTTCTTGGGCAGGTTCAACTCCTTTTGGAGCTCAGCCAGCCGAGCACAGGCATTAAATGATCGGCGGAAATGCACACACTTTCCTGGCCTGCTTCAGGACATCCTGTAAGCCGGGGTACCTGCCCAAGAACCGCTGCACCACCAGGTTAAGGACGTGAGCTACACAGGGCATATGGGTCAGTTGTCCCTGTCGGAGTGCGGAGAGGAGGTTGGTGCCATTGTCACAAACCACCATTCCTGGCTTAAGCTGGCGTGGCGTCAACCACCTCTCGGCCTGCCCCTGCAGAGCTGACAAAACATCCGCCCCAGTGTGGCTCCTGTCCCCCAAACAAACCAGCGCAAGCACGGCATGGCATCGTTTTGCCTGCGTACTTGCGTAGCCCCTGGAACGCCTACGAAGCACCGCTGGTTCTGAGGACAGAACACTGGAAGAGGCCATGGAGGAAGAAGAAGAAGAGGGGGTGGAGGAGAGAGGTGTGTCACAACCAATAGTAGCATTTTGGAGGCGTGGTGGTGGAACAACCTCCAACACTACTGCACCTTGTCCTGCATCCTTCCCAGCTGCCAGAAGAGTGACCCAATGGGCCATGAAAGACAGGTAACGTCCCTGTCCATGCCTGCTGGACCATGAGTCAGCGGTAATATGCACCTTACCGTTGACCGCCCTGTCCAGCGAGGCAAGGACATTGCCTTCCACATGCCGGTAGAGAGCCGGAATCGCCTTCCGTGAGAAAAAGTGGCATTTGGGGACCTGCCACTGAGGAACCGCACATTGTACAAACTCACGGAAGGGGGCCGAGTCTACCAACTGAAAAGGCAGCAGTTGAAGTGCTAGCAATTTAGCCAAGCTAGCATTCAACCGCTGGGCATGTGGATGGCTGGGAGTGAACTTCTTTCGCCGGTCCAGCAGCTGGGGCAGGGACATTTGCCTGCTATAATCGGACGTGGGTGTACCGCTAGCAGAGTTCCCGGAAGCACTTGGCTGTGACACACCTAATTCTACACCTTCATTCCTCTCAGAGCAGGTTTCAGAGAGGACTGAAGGTCTAGTGGGGTTGGAGATGCCAGCTGATGAGGAGCAAGGAGAGGTCCGCTTTGTTCTTTGGTGTGGGTCTTTGAGGTACGCTTGCCAACGAGCTGCATGGCAGGTCAACATATGTCTGGTCAAGCATGTGGTGCCCAAGCGGCTGATGTTTTGGCCACGCGAGATACGCTTGAGACATATGTTGCAAATAGCTGCGGTGCGATCTGATGCACTCGTCTTGAAAAAGGCCCACACCAAAGAACTTTTAGAATAACGCGCAGAGGCAGCGCGTTGAACAGGTGGAGCTCTGCGGTGTGATTCAGTCGGTGTGCTGCCCCTAAGCTGGCCCCCGGAGGGCATCCTGTCTCGTTGGACATGTGCCTCCTCCTCCTCCTCCTCTCTCCTTCCAGGCACCCACGTGGAGTCAGTGCCCTCATCATTCCCTCCCTCTTCATCGCTGTAGCAAACCTGGCAGTATGCTGCAGCTTGTGGAACATGACTGCCAGATTGCTGTCCTTCTTGAGCATCCCCTCTCTCTGCGCTCACGCTACTGCCTTCCTCTAGCTGAGTGTCATCATCAGAGCCCACAAAACACTGGGCATCCTCCTGGAGCATGTACCCAACACTGTGCTCAAAGAGTTCAGGAGACTCCTCAGGAGGACGTGGTGGATCTAGGGAAGGAGTCACTGATGATGACATTGAGAGGAGGGAAGACGATGCGTTGGCAGCTGCTTTGCTAGTACCCTGAGACTGGGTGAGAGAGGATGAGGAGGATGAAGAGGGCTTGGTCATCCACTCTACCAAGTCGTTGGCATGTTGCGGTTCAACATGTCCAGCTGCCGAAAAGAAGGACAAGCGTGTCCCATGGCCACGTGCTGATGACAATGCACCGCGTCCACGACCAGCACTGTTGTCTCTAGACACAGAGCCTGCTTGCCCTCTTTTATCGGCTCGCGCCTGTCTGCCTCTCCTTGCTGGCCTTCCAGACATGGTAATGGCCTGAAGGGAGTTGGGTAAAACAGCAGTGTAATGGAGTCACACAACACCCACTAAGCCCTGCAGATGGCTCTATTAGAGAACAGCAATAAACGGTAGATACAGGTGTATATTGTGCTGGAGTCACACAACACCCACTAACTCCTGCAGATGCCTTTATTATAGAACACCAGAGATAAAGGGGTATACTGTAATTGAGTCACACAACACCCACTAAGCCCTGCAGATGGCTCTATTAGAGAACAGCAATAAAGGGTAGATACAGGTGTATATTGTCCTGGAGGCACAAAAAACCCACTAACTCCTGCAGATGCCTTTTTTATAGAACACCAGAGATAAAGGGGTATATACAGATGTATACTGTGCTGTGCTGGAGGCACACACAACTTCCAATAACTCCTGCAGATGGCAAGTGGGCTCAAATAGATAAGAGCTATGTAGGTGGATATAGCGGTATGTACTGGGTACAGAGCACGCAGACAGCACGCACAAGCTCCTAACACTACTGACTGCAAGCTCTATTATAAAAGATAGATCACTAGCTATATAGGTGAGGTGAATATAGCGGTGTATACTGCGGTCAGGACACACAGACAGCAACCACTACACAACAGCAAGATCGAAAATCGGCCGAAAACGATCGGTGTGTACTGTGTTGAAGGTACACAGAACACCCACTAACTGCTTCAGATGCCAACACACTACACTAGGCCGCCGCGCTGGCGGCCTTATATAGTGTGGGGCGTGTACTACACAGCCTGAGCTATGATTGGCCACAGGCATCCTGCCTGTGGCCAATCATGGCTCTCCTCGCTGCTGGCGCTGTGATTGGCCAAGCATGTGGGGTCACAGTGCATGCTTGGCCAATCATGAGCCAGCAATGCACTGCGATGACGCAGTGCATTGTGGGCCGTGAGCACCACACAAATTTGGCGCGAACGGCCCATAACGTTCGGAATTCGCCGAACGGGCGAACAGCCGATGTTCGAGACGAACGTATGTTCGACTCGAACACGAAGCTCATCCCTACCTGCCTGTAGTATTATTAGTATGAGAACACCGGCAATTGTATTCAGGTAAGCTTTAGGTACACACTGTGCAAAGGACACTAAAACAAAATACTGCAGCTCCTTGCCTGTATGTGTATAAGAACACCGGCAATTGTATTTTGGTAAAGCTTTACGTGCACACTGTGCAAAGGACACTAAAACAAAATACTGCATCTCCCTGCCTATATTTGTATGAGAACACCGGCAATTGTATTCAGGTAAAGCTTTAGGTGCCCGCTGTGCAAAGGACACTAAAACAAAATACTGCAGCTCCCTGCCTGTTTTTTTATGAGAACACCGATAATTGTATTCAGGTAAAGCTTTAGGTGCACACTGTGCAAAGGACACTAAAACAAAATACTACAGCTCCCTGCCTGTATTTGTATAAGAACACCGGCAATTGTATTCAGGTAAAGCTTTAGGTGCACACTGTGCAAAGGACACAGTACACTAAGTGAAAATACTGCAGCTCCCTGCCTTTCAGTATATTATGAAGAGGATAACAGGAACGGATCTAGCTAAACTGAATACAGTGTATAACTATATATACGACACACATGGGATGCATATATATATATATATATCCTCTACACACTGTAACTGAAGCTAATTGACTCATATTAAATGATACTGTGTCTCTCTCTCTATGTCTTTAAGCACCACCGCAACACACTACACAAAGCCGCCACGCAGGTGGCCTTATATAGTGTGGGGCATGTACTAAACACCCGGGACATAATTGGCCAAAGCCACCCTGGCTTCGGTCAATTATGGCTCTCCGTTTTTTCTGTGCTGTGATTGGCCAAAGCATGTGGGTCATAGTGCATGTTTGGCCAATCAGCAGACAGCAATGCACTGAGATGCCGCAGTGAATTATGGGCCGTGACGCGCCACTCGAATTTGGCGCGAACGGCCCATAATGTTCGGAATTCAAACGAACGACCAAACAGACGAGTCGAACATGGGTTAGACTTGAACTCAAAGCTCATCCCTAATGTTGATAAGTCAGTATGCCAACAATTAAGCTAGAAGTCCATTCTTGCCACGGGAGTGTATGGCAAGTGTAAATCGGTCTTTCACAATGAAAAGTCATTTTGGAATAAAAAAAGCTGTTCAGCTATTTTATTCTCCAAAATTGAGTTTTGCTTCTTTGGCCAGGACTACCTCAACCTAAGCGTGTGGAGGTTCCAGGTTAAAAGTTATAGCAGGTATGGTTAGTGATCAAAATATTGATCAAAAGATAGGAGATTGTAAAGGAAAATTGTAAGTTCTGTATACAATTGTATTCTATTTTGTATGTATTGTACACTGCCCTCACTGGGCAGACGGCACTAATAAATAATGTTTCCCGTACATGTTTGCATTATTTCGAGCCCTGATTAGCATTAGTCTGTATTTGTTATGCCCCTTGTTACTATAAACATACAACTGTAATATTAATGTGATACCTACATACTCATGTATATAAAAAACTTCAATTGTGTCATAATAAAGCAGAACAGTTATTTGAAAAGATGCTGAGTGTATCTTTGGTGTCCCTACTACAGTAGTTATTAATTTGGAACCACTAATCAATTTGAAGCTAGGAGTTGGCTATCTATAAATTTGCATGTCAAAAGATATAATAAAATATTTACAACACTGTGAGGGGTGTACTCACTTTTGTGAGATACTGTGTGTATGTATATTATATATATATATATACACCCAGAAACATTTATGTAATGGAAAGATTCCCTCATGGGGTTTTTTAGCAGCCAAAAAAAATTCAAAGGTCATTAATTAAAAATAATTTATTATATCAAAAAGCGATTTGACAATTACATAGGAGTTGTAAAAAATCATGATCGAACTACATATTGTATGAAATCCTAATAAAATTTGCATCTTACTGCAAAAATGGTCTTCCACATAAAATCCCTACGCGTTTAGATCCTTCTAGTTATGGTCTCCTATATGGATTCCTATTTATGACCTTATGTCGTTTCCTTGCCATCTTTTGTCAATGACTCTATACATTTTTTTACAATTAATAAATTCCCCATTCCAAAGGACTCTCTTCTCGTCACAATTGACGTTGAAGCTCTGCACAGCTCCATTCCCACTCATGTGGCCTGGAAACTGTACAGAAAGTCCTACAGCAGGGGTAAAGACATGATAGGGCTCTAAATGAGTTCATCCTAAAAGGATTGGACTATATTCTTAATCACAATTATTTCTTATTTGACTGTTCCCACTACCTCCGGGTACAAGGCATAGTGATGGGGATGGGCTGTGCCCCATCCTACACCAATCTGTACCTGGGGGAGTGGGAACAATATCTCTTTGGAAGTGAGGATCTTCTTGTCTAGTATCTTGTCATATTTATGTGGCTCAGGTACATTGATGACTAGAGGTCGACCGATATGGGTTTTTCTCTGGCCGATGCCGATGCCGATATTTAGAAATCATGGTGGCCGATGGCCGATATATGATGCCGATTTTTTTGGGCCGATATGTTAGGCCGATTTTTTTTTTTATCCCCCTTCATCTCATAAAACCTAACAGACACCTTTCCCACTGGGGCGTTTTTTTAGGCGCTTTTGGGCTAAAAATAGCTCCTGTAAAGTGCCTGCAAAATGGCTCCCCTGCAGTCTGTGTGAAAGACAGAGTGCTTTCACACTGAGGCGATGCAAGCAGCACGTTTGGAGTGGTGTATACCGCTTCTCCACCACTCCTGCCCATTGATATTAATGGGCACCACTGCCCAAGCGCATGCAATGCGATTTGGCAGCGGTGCTTCACGGGCGCATTTAACCTCTTCTTCGGCCGCTAGCTAGGATTATATGCGCCCCACTAGCAGCCGAATAGCACCGCTAAAATGATGGTAAAGCACTGCTAAAACTAGCAACATTTTACCATCAACGTCTGCCCGCTCCAGTGTGCAAGCAGCCTATAAAATAAAAACAAGTACTCAAAACTTTTGGACGAAAAAAAAATGGACTAACTTTACTGTTTTCGTTTTTCTTTTTTCTTTTTTAAATCATTTAGTGTATTTTTTCCCCCCAAAAAAATGCATTTGAAAGACCTCTGCGCAAATGCCGTGTGACATAAAATGTTGCAACAACCACTATTTTATTCCCTAGGATCTCTGCTAAAAAAATATATATACTTTTTGGGGGGTCTAAGTGATTTTCTGGCAGAAAATACAGGACTTTTACTTGTAAGCAACAAGTGTCAGAAAAGATTTAGTCTTTAAATGGTTAAACTGAGAACTTCTACACACAGAGATGATTTCATTCATTCAAGTGTAAACATTGTATCTTTCTGTTCTTTTCTTGGCAGGCTGCCCAGAGAGGAGGAAAGACGTTTCTATGACGACTCAGGCAACTTACACTGACTTCTATTACAGAAGTCATTTCCAAGTCCCGCTGTTCTAAATCGGCCTTTTTATCAGCTCAATCGGCCGATGCCGTTTAATTAAAAAACGGCAAATATCGGCTGATATATCGGTCGACCTCTATTGATGACATCTATATCATATGGGAGGGGTCGGAGGACTCCTTGAAGGAATTCTTTCAGAAAATCAACATTAATAAATACAATCTAACATTTACAATAGCACATGACAAACAAACTATCACCTTCTTGGATGTCCAAATTATTTGTGACTCAAAAGGAATGCTGAAAGTTTTCATCCCACCCCCCTAAAGGATTCGATCCCCTATGGACAGTATCTTTGGCTGTGAAGGAACTGTTCTAATAAAGGAGTTGTTTAGACAAGAAGCAGGTAAACTCCAGGACAGATTACTAGCACGTGGACATAGTCCTTCGTGCCTACGGAAGGCTCACAACAAAACAATTGGTCAGTCACGTCAAAATCTCTTATTTCAATCAAAACCCCCAAAAAATCCTAATTTTGACCCAATAACGATCATCATGCACTATTCAAATCAACACATGCAAATTAGAGAAATTATAAAAAAATATTGGTCAATTCTAACAGACGACCAAAGAATAGAGCAATTTATATCAACTAATCTATTGATCACTTATAGATGAGCTTCATCTATTAAAGATAAATTGGTTCAGAGCAAATATAAGGTTAAGTCCATTTAAAAAAAACATTGTCCTATACATGGTTCCTTCTCTTGTGGACATTGCTCACATTGTTACCTTATCAGGAGAGAGAAATCTTTCCAACTTCCCAGTAGCGAAATGTTTGATCCCAAGCACTTTGAAACCACTGATAAATCATATCAAGGTGCTTAACCCACCAGGATTTTGATTAGTAGGGGCACAGTAGGAGGGGAACATATCTGGACTACTGGCATCACGATTTTATGAGCACATTCTACTCTTTATGAAGATTGTGGCATTTTACCAATTGATGGACATTTATGTTATGTTTTATTTGTACTAGTATATGTGTTTAAAGTCACATTGTATAACACTGTTTTAAACATTTATTATTATATACAAGTATTCAGGACTGTTAAGGAAGGGTCCACATCACCAGGATGTGACGTGGACACCTGAAGGACTTTTGCACTATGCAGTGAAGCAGCAAAAAGACTCCAGATTCAGTGTTAGGTAAGTATTTGGAGCATTTAGCTTTATTTTTTAATGAGTGGTGTAATTAGTTAGAAGGGGGTAGAAGAGGGTAAAACGACTTAAGCTTTAAGGTACGCAATTTAACC
The DNA here is from genome assembly GCF_037356315.1 of Lithobates pipiens. Lineage (NCBI taxonomy): Eukaryota > Metazoa > Chordata > Amphibia > Anura > Ranidae > Lithobates > Lithobates pipiens. The sequence continues at coordinate 185,986,873 of NW_027507764.1, forward strand.
TACCTGAACTAATGACAACTTCTGGTTTATTGGGTGGGTCTGTGACAAAACAGAAAATAAATAAATGGCAGTGATACAGCTTAATCAAATTCTACTGGACTTTCTAAAGATACTAAGTTGTACAAAGGCATATTTTCCTTTTTTTTTCTTCCAAATATGATTTTTTTTCAGGAATGAAATTGCATATACATACTGTAACAGTGTTTACAGAATGGGAGATCACAGTCTCCTAAAATAATACGCATAATGTGCTTTTAACTACTGTACAGCTGGTTTCAGTCTCCTGGATTAACCTTTCATTAAATGTGTAAATATATTTCTTGATCATACATCACGGGACACAAAGCCTTCATTACACAGTGGGTTAGATAGGCACCTTGAGTGATTGGACACTGGCTAACCCCAATTAAGGAGAATTCCTCCCTTATATAACCCCTCCCATATAAGAGGTACCTCAGTTTTTCATCAGTGTGTAAGGTGGTTAGTCACGTAAAACATGTGCTATGAAGAAAGCTCTATGCAGGTCTCTGCAGGGGTCCAAGGGCTATACTAACAGGATCCATATCTCGGGCTGATATTTTGACTCCCAAGATGATATGGTACCCGGGCTTCGTCATCTGAAGAAACAAGGTTTTGCCTGTAAGTCTGCTCCTTTGGAAGACTGGGCTCTGGGGAAACCAGACTTGGTGTACTATTAAAACAGTGGCACGAAAGTTCTGGCAGAGTCTTTTACAGGTCCTGGTAAGAGGTTCCTCTGAGAAGGAACCCAAAAAACCCTGAAGGTTGGCACAACGCTACCCGCCGTGATGGGTGAAGATTGGAAACTGTCTGTTTCTCAGCAGTTCCTGCAGCGGGGACAGGTAAGAGAAGTTAATCCTATATATATTGCATATTATGGATTTCTTCATAAAAGTAGTTGCATGTCTTACTTGGTTTCCACCACTAGAGGGAGTACAGAGCAACCTGGTGTATACTTACACGCCTTTCCAGAATACACGCTCAGTGAAGCCAGACTCCGGAAGGCTCACATCCTCCGCTGCAGGCTCTGCCACAAATCTTTAATATAAGGGGTCCCACATAGTCTGGGGGGTCCCGCTGGGCTAAAAATGTGGTCCTCTTCCTCCTCGTTCGTGGCCGCTGCCATCTTGTGCGCACAGGGGGTGTGCTTTTAGCATACAGGCAGTAAAAACAGAGAGTGTTGTGGTTGCGAGGCCGTGCACATGCGGTGTGCCTGGCGCTCCACTGCGCAGGCACCAAGCAGTGAATTTAAAGCCCAGAGCTCTGTAAAGTGGATGGACACAGAGCTGTGGGCAGTAAGCATCCTAAGGGATTGGATCCAGGCAATCCTAAGACACCTACTAAGCATCAGGTTGTGCAGTTTAAGCATATATGTATATTGCGAGACTTGTAGCACACGACTTGTATTGTGAGACTTGTAGCACAATAGTGATTGCACTTTGTACCAGTACCTCTGCTTTGTAGCTTAGGACTATGTCTCCTCGTAATAGGTTCTCAGGAGGAGGTAACAAAGGCACTAAAAAATCACCACCTATGTCTAGGGGTCCTAAAGATGCCTGTAGATTACGACCCCCCCCCCCCCCGCAAGACTGGAGCCAGCTTCACAGGATGAGTCAGTGCCCCTGTCAGGTTTTGCAGCCTCTACTAATGTTTCAGCTCCAGCGTATGTCACAGAAGACTCCCTTAAGGCTACATTGGAGGGTTTTGAAGGATGAATTATGAATATTATTTTGGCTTCCTTAAAAGATAGCAGAAAAGGGGGTAGATCCAGAGGTCAAGTCCTGGGGAAAAAAAGTGTGGGAACTCCCACCCAAGATCCACTCCCCCACCAAAAAAAAATGATACGCTCATATGCGCGAATGCTTCAAACGTGGTATTTTTCATCCAGTTTTCGTATTGTGTGTATGAAGCTTAACTGTTAGTACATACAAAAAAAAACAATCCTCAATAAACATAAATATGGTAATTCTCTGAATAATCAGCATTCATTCAATTGTGCTTCCATGCAAATGTGAACATCATGTTCTGATCTTTATTGGGGAATTTTATTTTGTATATAGAGTGTTTATGTGTTTACACTTTTCATTGGATAACACAGGGTTAAACGGAAAGGTCATAAATTAACTGCACATTATCTGGATAGAATGCTTGGGGAGATAGTGATGTGTTCCTGCTTAGGAGATGTATGTTAGCTTGGGGGACTGCAAACTTTGCAGGGCTCCAACATACACTCGCTGCTATTCCAACCCTTCACATATTTCCACATAAACTTCCCTCCTGGCATTAAACTTTGCCAGGTATTGTGCTCAGCTTACCACCCCAAACTGATGTTCCTCCCTCAGCTCACCTCTCTCCCTGCATGTCCTGTGAGCAGAATAGCTGTGCTCCTCCTCTGGGTTCTCTCATAATATGGCACTGAAGATAGAGGAGGGGGGGATTAGGCGGGACACACAGAGCTAGTATGCAGGAGACTGGGGGGGGGGGGTGAGGAGACAGAAAATAAGGAGGGGCCGGCGGGGAGGAGCGCATCAGGAGAGGTCTTACTAAATACAATCTCTTAGCATCAGGGACCTGATCTACCCGTCAGCTAGCTGTGATTGACAGGCAGATCGAAGCGGAAGCTGTCATGGGTCCCCCTACTGGCAGTGTCTGAATGGTTAGGTGTGCGGCACTTACTATTGCGAGCTGTGTCAGTGGCTGCTGGTGTAGCACCTGCCACACAGCTCACATACTTCAAAGTATAGCTGGACACATCTGCTAACGGGAACTGAGTTCCTGTTGTGGAAAAAGTACAGGAATTCCGTTCCCATTCCCGCAGGACTTGACCCCTGGGTAGATCCCCTTCCTCTGCTGCAAATCCTCTTTCAGATGATTCCTCTGACAATGAGGAGAGATCCCTACCATGGGATAGGGATCAAGAGCAGTCAGATGAAGCAGGGGAAGAGAAAAAGAGTCTCCTCCTCTCAGGCACTCAAAAAGCAGGTCCAATATTACACTGAATTGGTGCGCACCACTTTCATAATGCCCGCTGCTGAGGCCGCTACATCCTCTGTTTCTTCCCTGGGTGTCAGGAAAATCCCACAGACTGCTTTTTCCTTTCCAATTCATCCCTTAATGGATAAACTGCTGTATGAGGTGCAGTAGATCAGTGCCATTTTCAATTTGTGGCCCTTCCTTTTGGTCTTGCTACAGCTCCTCGAGTTTTCATAAAGATTCTAGACCCTCTCTTGGCAAACCTAAGAGCTCAGGGCATAACCGTGATAACTTATCTAGACGATTTGCCACTCATAGAGCAGACAGTGGCGCACCTTAACAACAGTGTTCTCAAAACAGTAAAACACCTGGAAAGCCTAGGTTGGATTATAAACCTAGAATAGTCGTCCTTGCAACCTGCAACAAGGTTGGAATATCCGGGCATGATCATAGACACCGCTCAAGGCAAGGTGTTTCTACCAGGGCCAAAAGCCAAGGCCATAAAGGTTCAGGTCCACCTAGTGTTAAGCAGAAGGAGTGCCTCCATTTGGCTATGGAGGAGACTGTTAGGGAAAATGGTCGCCTCCTTCGAGGCCGTTCCATTTGCCCAGTTTCATTCAAGGCTTTTACGGAGATGCATCCTTGCGGCTTGGAACAAGAAGCCCCAAGCCTTGGATCTTACTATGTGCTTATCCCCAGAGATACGCAAGAATCTCAATTGGTGGTTACAGACCAAGAATCTGCTGAAAGGCAAGACCTTTCTTCCGCTTCCATGGAAAATCTTAACAGGCTGGGGAGCAGTGCTGGAAGAGGTATGCACGCAGGAAAATGGTCCGCGCCCAAAAGACTCCTGCCCATTAATATTTTGGAAATTAAAGCAGTTTACATGGCCCTCATAGACTGGTCTTGCAGATTACAGGGTCACCATGTTCGATTACAGTCCGGCAATGCCACGGCTGTGGCTTATATCAATCACCAAGGTGGTGCCAAAAGTCTGGATGCACAAAAAGAGGTGAATCGCATTGCTTGCGCAGAAAGGCATGTTCCTTGCCTTTCTGCAGTCTTCATCCCAGGAGTGGAAAATTGGCAAGCAGATTTTCTAAGACGCCAACAATTATGCCCAGGAGACTGGGCTCTACACCCCAACATATTTCAGACCATATGTCACAGATGGGGTACTCCGGATGTAGATCTGTTTGCGTCCAAATTCACCAAGAAGCCAAGAGGGAAACAAAGTTGGTTCTGCTATTAGCCCCGGCTTGGCCCAGACGACCTTGGTACGCAGAGATCGTGAAGATGGCAGTAGGCAGGCCTTGGATCCTTCCTCTCTGGCCAGATCTACTCTCGCAGGGTCCAATCTACCATCCTGCTTTACACAGTCTGAATTTGACGGTTTGGCTGCTGAGACACACATTCTGAAAGACCGTGGACTCTCGGAGTCAGTCCTCTCTACTCTGGTCAATGCCAGAAAGCCGGCCTCCAGGCTTATTTACTACAAAATCTGGAAGGCATATGCTTCCTGGTGTGAACCCAGGGGATGGCATCCTAGAAAGTATGTCGTTAGCAGGATCTTGGCTTTCCTCCAGTCAGGCCTACAAATGAATTTGGCTGTAAGTACTATCAAAGTCAGGATTTCAGCTTTATCAGTGTTTTTTCTGAAGCCAGTTGCGTCACATTCACTTGTCCGGGCTTTTATTTAGGGGGCCATGCGTTTAAAACCGCCAGTTAAACCTCTGGTGTGCCCATGGGATTTGAATTTGGTTCTGTCTGCATTAGAGGGACAACCGTTTGAACCATTGCACCATGCTCTTTTGACTAAGAAATGTATCTTCTTGATAGCTATATCCTCATCTAGGAGAGTTTCAGAGCTAGCAGCTCTTCAAGCAAGGAACCTAATTTGATTATTCACAAGGACCAAGTAGTGATGCGTCCTAACAGGTCTTTCCTACCTAAGATGGTTTCAGGATTGCATTTCAATCAAGATGTGATCGTACTATCCTTTTTTCCAGATCCACAGTCCACGGAAGAGTCATCGCACACTCTCGATTGTGGTAAGAGCAGTCAGTATCTATCTACAGGCAACGGCTCAGATAAGAAAAACTGATTATTTATTTTGCCAGAAGCCCCTAAAAGAGGCCAGGCAGCATCAAAGTCCACTCTCTTGAGATGGATTAGACAAGTTATTCTTCAGGCATATGGTATAAAGGGGAAGATCCCTCCTTTTCAAGTGAAAGCGCACTCAACTAGGGCTGTTAGTGCTTCTTGGGCAGTGCATCACCAGGCCTCCCTGGCTCCAATCTGTAAGGCTGCGACTTGGTCATCAGTCCATACATTCACCAGATTTTTTCCGTAAGGGGGGAAAAGAGGATACCGCCTTCAGGAGCAGTGTACTGCAGGCTGAAGTTTAGTTATTCTGGTCCGTGGCGGTCTATAATTCTGATCTGTGTCTCCCTCCCCTCAAACTGAGCATTGCTTTGGGACATCCCACTATGTAATGAAGGCTCTGTGTCCCGTGATATATGATCAAGAAAATAGGATTTTTAAATACAGCTTACCTGTAAAATCCTTTTCTTGGGAGTACATCACGGGACACAGCGCTCCCGCCCTTCTTGGGTTTTACATGGTTTCTTATTGCTTTGCTATAGAACTGAGGTACATCCCATATGGGAGGGGTTATATAGGGAAGGAATTCTCTTTAATTGGGGTTAGCCAGTGTCCAATCACCGAAGGTGCCTATCTAACCCACTATGTAATGAAGGCTTTGTGTCCCGTGATGTACTCTCAAGAAATTGGATTTTACAGATAAGCTGTATTAAAAAATCCTATTATTTTTTTCCAAACTATTGTATTGGAAATAATACAGGTTTACAAAGGAGCAAAAATAACACTAGCAAAGGAATAATATGCATTCATAGTGACAGTGTTTGAGTCATATCATGACAATAATGATGATAATAATCATATTTAAAACAATCATATAAATGTCATATGAATAAGACAGCCAGTGAATATTCACTAAAGACACAACAAAGAGTGATTTTAAAAGCATTGAACATATATCCGTACATCACCAAGATACATCAAGGTATGCAATCATCAAAATGTAGATTAGCAATTTTTTGTGCCTGTGGCAAACATAATACGGATGAATGTATTTAGGATGTAGTGAAATGTAATGGCATTAGCTCACTCCAGAAAATTGAAAGGCAGGCTCTGATTTTGGAGGATGTTGTAAAAAGGTGTCGAAATGGGAGTCTTACACAATGGCCAATGAGTTACAGTCTAAAGCCTTGTACACATGATCGGATTTTCCGCAGATAAAACCTCTGACTTTTGTCCTAAGGTTGTTGGCGAGGAATGTGTCTTGCATACAAACGGCAAGGATTTATTGGCCAACAAACAAGAACGTAATGTAGTTTTTCAGCTTTTTAGTGCCACCCTTTGGTCTCCTTCTGCTAATTTCATGTTAGTAGAAGTTTGGTGAGTATTGATTCACGCTTTTCATTTCGTGCTTTTCATTTCACGCTTTTCAGTTCACTTTTCAGTTAGTTTCTGAATGGCTGTTCGTCAATCAGACATGTTGCGGAATCGGAGGAGATAACGTGTTATTTATTATTGGCCTTGGAGTTATTGCTTTGACCCAAGTCCAGCCCAGGAACAGGAGGAGGAGGATTTCTTGCACCAAAAATTGGTTGCTTTATTAATCGTGACCAAGTATGTCATATGCCTTTGCTGCAGGAGCTCCAGGAGAATAATCCGGATGACGGACCCCTGCTTTCACCAACTCTTGGCATTGTTAACCCCCTATATTAAGAAGCAGGACACAGGTATAAGGCTTTTATTTTATATTTTGGTTGAATAATGATTTGATTTGGTATATTTTCTATATTTTTTGATGCATAGAATTAACTTTTTGGTTAAGTTTTATTGGCAGATAGCATGTCTAATTTTATTTTATTACATTTTTTTAATGCACAATAAAAAAAAATTGTGATGAATAATACTTGGATATGTGTTTTACTTCAAATGACAGTTTGGGAGTAGGCAGTTACATTTTAAAAAATACAATATCAAATTAACAAGGGACACCAACATGTTGTACAGTTGTATCTTCGATCTGAAAAAACTACATGATAATGGTGTTGTGGTACCTTGCACCAAAAAATAAATAAATAAACAAATAAATAAATAACAAGCATAATAATATTATTCTTGATATCACTACAAAAAAAAAAGCCTTTGAAAATGTGTTTGACATAACTCCATCAGTATCACCAGCAAAAGCAGCTTCATTATTATCCCATTAACCACTTTCAGACCGGACCAATTTGCTGGTCAAAGACCAGACCACTTTTTGCGATTCGGCACTTCGTCGCTTTAACTGACAATTGCGCGGTCGTGCGACGTGGCTCCCAAACAAAATTGACGTCCTTTTTTTCCCACAAATAGAGCTTTCTTTTGGTGGTATTTGATCACCCCTGCGGTTTTTATTTTTTGCACTATAAACAAAAATAGAGCGACAATTTTGAAAAAAACGCATTATTTTTTACTTTTTGTTATAATAAATATCCCCCAAAAATATATAAAAAAACATTTTTTTCCCTCAGTTTAGGCTGATACGTATTCTTCTACATATTTTTGGTAAAAAAAATCGCAATAAGCGATTATTGATTGGTTTGCGCAAAAGTTATAGCGTTTACAAAATAGGGATAGTTTTATAGCATTTTTATTAATAATTTTTTATTATTTTTTTTTTACTAGTAATGGCGGCGATCAGTGATTTTTATTGTGACTGCGACATTGTGGGGGACCCATCGGACATTTTTGACACATTTTTGGGACCATTGTCATTTATACAGTAATCACTGCTATATAAATGCAGTGATTCCTGTGTAAATGACACTGGCAGTGAAGGGGTTAACCAGTGGGTGGTAGTGTAGGGGTTAAGTGTTCCTAGGGATGTGTTACTAACTGTGGGGGGGTTGGGCTTTCATTTAGTGAACACTGATCTCTGCTCCAATCACATGGAGCAGAGATCAGCGTCACTAGTTGCTAGGCAGAATGGAGAAATGTTGTTTACAACGGCACTTCTCCATTCGGCCGCTCCGTGAGACGATCGCGGGGATGCCCGCGGCGATCGAGTCTGCGGGTCCCGCGACCGGACTCACGGGGGTCCCGACCAGCGCGGGAACGCGCCGCCGGCGGCGCGCTCCCGATGGCAGGGCGGCAAATTTAAAGGGACGTACATGTACGCCCATTTGCCTGCCCGTGCCATTCTGTCGACGTACATCGTCGTGCGCTGGTCGGCAAGTGGTTAAAGAAGAAGAGAATGTGTACTGCATCTCGAGATTTCATAATTTGCCGCATCACGAATGGTAATTTTCCAGCTAGTCCTTGCTTCCGAGCATGCATGTTTGTACATTGGACTTTTCTCCGACTGACTTGTGTACACAGGCTCGGAAAATCCGACAACAGACATTTGTCCGCGGAAAATTTTAAAGCCTGCCATTCAACATTTGTCTGCGGAAAATCTGACAACAATTGTCCGATGGAGCGTACAAATGGTCGGATTTTCCATCAACATCCGGTCATCACAAAATTCCGATCACAAAATCCGATTGTGTGTACGAAGGTTAACAAAAATCCTAACACTTGGGCATTCTATCTAAGTTTAAAATAAAAAAAAATTGTGTTCCCCTTAACAAAAAATAAGTGAATTTATTATTTTATGAAGCTTGCAAGGAACTGGAGCCTAATGGATTCCAATGCCTGTCTCCCACCCATTCTCAAGCTCCTTGTTCATACCAAGCTACACACTTTCAATTAGAAAGCTGGATTATATGTCAATGGACTATGAGTGTAGTGATCATGGCACTTGTTCCATTGATAACTACAAGTCCTGGGGGCATGGCCGGTTGCTGAGGAAGATGGCCGCGTAAGGAGAGAGCTCCGTGCTACCCAAATTTCCCAGCCTGTCAGCAGCAATGTGGAGCGACACCAACAGTGCACCTGGGTCCCTGAGACTCCCGCCGACAATCCAGCAATCTGACAGACTTCTTTGCATCAGCTAGTACATCAATATCCCAAGATGGCGCTGCTGCCTTCACCTAGCAGTGCACCTAACAAGGCAGCATACAAGGGAATGAGAGGAGCAGAAATAAACCTGCCTCCATATCCCTATGCAATAGCAGCCATTCCTCCCTAAGCAATACCCTGCTGCACAGCCCACAGAAAGCAGCGCCAAAATGCTCCTCAGCCCACATCTATGCTATGGGGATAAGAAGGGGGTGACATATCACAGGACAGCACCACTGAATTTTTTTTAGCAAATCCATTATTTCCCAACTACTGGGCAACTTCTCAGTGAAACCACTATGAAGGAGATGCTGGTATCCCTGCGGGGATCTATGCACAGGGATCTGATGGAATGTGTCTCACAAATGAAGAATGATATAGCTGAAGTGGGGGAACGCATCAGCCATGTTTAAAACAAGATGGCAGAATTTGCGTCAGCCCACAACGAGCTAGTTGATGCGCACAATGATAAAGATAAAGAAAAGGAGGCACTGAAAAACAAAATGGCGGACCTGGAGAACTGGTTCTGCAGAAATAACGTCAAACTCCGCAGAGTGGCGGTATCTGTACCCCCCTCTGATCTTAGGCAATATGTGCAGCAACTGATAATTGACTTGCTTATTTTAAATTATTGTCGATCAGGTCCACAGACTGCCTAAGCCACAACATCTTCCAGACAAAATCCCGCGAGACATCATAGTCTGCATACATTTTTTTCACGTGAAAGATGACCTGATGCAGTTCGCGAGTGTACATTCTCCGCTACCTACTCCATATTCAGGAATCGCCATATATGCTGACCTTTCCCAACACACCATGATGCCGTGCAAAAAAATTTGTGCCACTTACTAAACTATTGCGAAAGGACCACCTTGCATACTCATGGGGATTCCTGAAAGATGGTTGCATTTATGCCATTCTTTGGAAGAGGGACTTCAATTCACCAAACAATGGGGCTTAATCCCATGTGATGATGAGGCTGAACAAACAACCATCTCTCCCGGGCGCTTCTCAACAGAATGAAGACAAGTAGATACAACCTTAGCCCACTCTGGAAGCTTTAAAATTTATGACCCATAAAGCTCCACTGTTTAACACCTGCAAAGGTTAAAGCTGGATGTTTGGAGCTATACCCCAGTTGCTCTTATGCAAACATTTTTGCACATTGAGGTTTATTTCCTCACTTTTTTACGTTACTTTTGTTGTTTTGTTAATGACGTTTCTGTTTTACCTTTTTATTTTTCACCACCTACAGTCTACGATGGAAAAATTGATGACATCTCTCTATAATCTACTCACCACTGTAACCCACTGCTTGAACTTCCTTGCATCTACTCTAAGAACTTCAGATCACCACCTACAAGTACCCATGTCTATGAGCACCTGCCACTAGTCTTTAAGCTACTGCTACACACAGGGGCGGACTGACAACTCATGGGGCCCCCAGGCAATAGGAGATTATGGGGCCCACAAGCAATAAGAGATTATGGGGCCACACAGTAGACACAAACACACACAGTATACAATCACACAGTATACACAGACATGTTTCTATTGGCTGAGAAAGTACTGTAGAGGTAGATTTTCTATGCAATAATGTACCAGAAACTGCTATTTTTCCTCTGTGGTGCGCCCAGAAAGCATAAAGCAGAGGTTTCTTACTTTAGGCAGTATCAAGGGAAAAGAGGCGGAAACTACAGATATTGATTACACTACTAACTAACCTCAAATCCCTTGAAGTGCAGCACAAATCCAACCCTACTCCCCATTGTACAAACTGCAATGTTTCAAACCAGACAGGATGTTTGTATGCCTTTAATCTCTGATCACCAAACATACTTGCAGATACTCAAAGCAACCCACTACACACAGGGGAATAGAGCTGGCAAATTTTTAGCTGCTTACATCCGCAAGTAACAGCACAAAACTAAACTTTCCCATATATATATTGATCCCAACAAGGCCAAGCCTGTACACCACCCTACAGACATTGCCAACGTATTCTGCAAATACTATAAACAACTATATAACTGAAAGTCAGATCCATCAACACCCAACCCACCGATATATATATATATATATATATATATATATATATATATATATATATATATCAATGACTTCCTTTGATCTGTTAAACTCTTGTCTATAGATGCTGATAGGTTGCAGTCTTTAAACTCTGACATCTCAGACAAAGAAATCCTCCACGACATTCACTCACTACCTCCCAATAAATCGCCAGGTGCAGGCAGCTTCTCAGCTGAGTACTACAAGGCCTTCAAGAACATACTAGTGCCATACATGTGCAAACTCTTCAATAAGGCAATCTCCTCCACTTAATTTCCTGAAGAGATGCTCCAGGCAGTTATAGTTGCCCTACAAAAACCAGGGGAAAAAAACAGACACCCCCCCCAAAACTTCCGGCCTATATCTCTCCTCAATACTGATTTAAAAATCTATGTGAAAATTTTCACCAACAGATTAGCAGAAATTACCCCCCACTTAATAAAGGCGGATCATGTAGGATTTGTGAAGGGACGACAGGCCCCAGATGCCACACGTAGAATGTACAATATTATCTTATCAAAATTGCAGAGACTCGTAAAGTGCCCAAAGTGTTCCTGCTGAAAAAGCATTTGATCGGGTTCACTGGGGGTACTTGAAAGTGACACTCATCAAAATTGGTTTTAGAGGCCCTATCTACGCCGGGATTTTGGCACTGTATACTGTGCTGACCACGTGTGTATACACTTCCATTGTTATGTCAGATAAATTCTACATTACTAATGGTACTCGTCAGGGGTGCCCTCTATCCCCTTTGATTTTTTCAGTGGTGATGGTGCCCCTGGCAGAAACGATTAGGCGGGATGCTCTCATCAAGGTCATTTGAGTAGCTGAAGTGGACCACAAAATCTGCCTATTTGCGGATGATATAGTATTGACATTAACTTCACTGGTCACCTCACTAGATAGGATACACTGATTACTGGATTACTTTGGGTCGGTGTTGTACTATAAGCTTAACGTTACCAAATCCTCTATTGTTCCTATACATTTCCCCACCCCAACTCTTAACGAATTAAAACTGAAATTTCCATTTCAATGGGCTACCAAAACTTCAATATCTAGTGTGACAGAGCGAGGCTCTGTCCCTATGAAATTAGAGGTAAAGGAGACACAGAGTTTGCATATCTGCGGACTGCAGGACTACAGAGTGTAGAGTTTAAATGGAGAAAACTGCTCTGTCAGTTTTCTCCAGGTTTTGCTAGCTCCAGATGGGATTCTGTAGTTTGGAGATCCCTGAGAGTCATGGGTGGGACGGGATCTCCAACCCTGTGTCCGGGTCTTGTGGATAGCGAGCAGGGTGTGTGCCCAGCTGCACACAGCCCATATAACGAGGGGCTGTTGGGAGGATAGTGGAGTGTGAGCAGCTTGTTGCTGCTGCTTGAAGAGTGGTCTGCCCTATGGGAGACTGTAGTCCGTGTAAGGGACTGGGAAAGGCTGGCCTGCCTTGAGAGTCAGGAAGACTACGGAAGCCAGTGAGTCCAGGGGGCTGGACAGAATCGATAAGTTAAACCCCTGCGTGGGATTCCTGGATGGACTATTGTTTTGTTTTTCCTTTAATAAACGTGGGCTACCAGGCCCTTAACTAGAAATGCCTGTCTGATGTGGAATGAAAATGCATCTAACCGCTTGAGCTAAACACCCCAATGTCACAAGTGGTGGAGAATGCGGGCACAAGACGGTGGAATCCGGTCCTTGCTCCACAGTAAGTTCAAGTCAGGAACTATTGGCTGTGTGTGGAAGTGCAGCCAGGCAAAAAGCATTGCTTGTTGTAGGTGGTGTACCTGTGAATGAAAAGTCATTTTTTTTTTGCTATGAACTGTGTTTGTGTGCATGGGACAGCACAATCTGTGTGCAATGTGCAGGTGAGGAAAGCTTGCATGAAGAGAAAAGCAACTTGCTTTAAAAGAGACACTTTCATTTTCCTGGACTGTGTAAAGTTGTTCTGGAGTCGCTAAATATGGGGCGATCAAAGCTCCTAAAAGAAGCAAGGTTTGCTGAAATGAGAGACAGAGCTTTGTGGTTGGAGGGGTTGTTACCGCCCGAACGAGCCCCATAGATACCTGATCAAAGTTTATCAAGGAGAAAAAATGCTGGGGTTGTCCCTAGCAACACTGGTGCAATGAGTGCACAGGTGACTGCTGTTATGGAGAGTCCACCAGCATTGGAATCTGCAGTGGATTGGTGCAAGCGGCATTTAGCAGCACTGAACCCAGCTAAAGAGGAAAGCAAGCCAACCCTCAGTGCAAGGAGAGAGCAGCAAGATGTTCATACCTGGAAGAGGGGTGTTGTTGCCCCTGGCAATGCTCACGCAAGCAGGCCAGCTATCAATGGGCAGAGGCCTAAATTTGAAAGAGGATGCAATTGGGGAAGCCCTGTTAAGGCGGTGAAGCATGAGCGCTGTTTGCGGTGCAGAGAGTGGGGGCATGTTGTCTCCATGTGCCCTTTGTCTCAGTCTCCAATACAAGGTGACACATCCAGACAAAGGTCTGCAACAATGTTTAGGAAGCCTGATTTGAGTCCCAGGAGTGCCCAAAAGGCTGATCAGAAGTTCAATAAGTATGTGGTTGCCCGTAGCAACCGTGGTAATGTGAAGGCTGCAGACGACCACGTGAGAAAAGTGTTGCCTGCAGAGGATTGTGGCAAAGTGAAAGCAACAATGCTTCAAGGAATGCAAAATCGCTGCATTTGGGAGAGTCAAAGTACAGCTGGAAGAGTGCCATCTCCCTTAGCAACAAGAGATGGGGTGTTAACCGGAAGGAGGAGCTACAGTGGAGATGTGGAGCGGCATCCCACTAAAGATATGTGCAGAAATGTACCATGCCTGGAATGTGGTTAACTGGGGCATGGAATTTTTTCTTGTCCCAGGTTATGGAACATGCCTGGAGATGTGGTTACTGGGCAGAAGTCTTTGTCTGCAAGCCAAGATTTTTGTGCAGACATGTTTTCAGTCACCTCTGGCAACAGTGAGGAAGTACCTGTTGTGCCTGCAGGGGGTGCTAAGGAGTCAGAAGTGGCTGCTACAGTTTTGTTCCATGGCCACCAGGGAGAATTGGCCAGTAACAGTGTGATAAAGGATAGACAACGTACTCAAATGAAGACAGAGTTACCTGCTACAGATTATGGTAAGACTGTTGCAGTTTATGGGACTGATTCCAGTGAAGTGGCAGTATATCCGGCTGGGAGATCAGCAGAAGGTGTAAAAATGGACTTGGTGCAGTGTGCTACCCTGAGTAGTGGGGAGACACAGGTTGAAGCTCAACCTGCAGCAAGGTTAAGAACTCAAAGAGACTGGACTCTGTATGTGATTGGTGTAATCCACCAGAGTGCTGGAAGTGGTAACCTAGGGGTGACCAATACAGGTTGTGTGCCAGGTTCCCTAGTGACTGGTGCTACAGAGATGCCCAGGGAAACCTACCAGGAGCCCAAAGTGGTGAGGCACGTGGTTTCCCAGGACAACTGTGGAGCCGCCCTAATGGGCAAAATAATGCCTTTGGAGAGGAAGGGTGGTGTGCTGAGTGGTACACGGGGTGCTGAGTGTACTGACCAAAAACAGCCTGTTAAAGCTTATAACACTGCTATATCTATGAATGCTGATGGTAAAGGTATTGCTGATGATAAATGTACTTATTCTGATTTGTTCAAAAGTAATGAGGAAAGAGTAATGTCTCCCTTGGCAACCAGACGCAGAGCCACAGGGTTGTCCATGGAAGTCTCAGGGGCCCTCCAAGCGTTTGAGCCCGAGATTTTCCAGGACAGCACTGAATTTGCTCTGGTGGAACAGACTGGGTCTACACCATGCAGTGATAGTTTGTGTGAGCAGTCTGTTTACCATATGTGTAACCTGGTTAGTAAGGGGTTAAGTCCTCTGGCCAAAGCTGAAGGTACACAGCTGAGTGTGATAGCACCCCAGGAGCAAGGTGGTGATGGTGTATTGCAGCCTGCCTTGTTTGATGAAGCATTAGCAAAGAGTAAAAGCATGTTGTCAAAATGTGATTTATATAGAACTGACAAAGGTACTGATTGTGCTGCAGAATCCCAAGTGCCTCCTAAAGCAGATGATGAGGTGCTGCTGAGTCCTCATAATGGAAGCACAATGGATTGGGACAGTTGGGCCAAACAATTGCTAGCCATGTTAGACAAGGCTATGTTGAGTGACAGGGGTGTGAATACAACAACTGCTATGCCAGACAGGGAGATTGCAGAGCGACCGATGGTTGAGGGTGCGTTGGTCACTGCAAGTGATGTTTCCCTCCAGTCGGAAGTACCAGATCAGGGCGCATGCATGGCAGATGTGGTGCTCACAACCCAGCCGCTAAATGTCAAGTGTCAAGGTGACACAGTAATAAATTTTGACTTGCAGAGGCGTATTGGTGAGTTAGAGGGGATGAATGGGAGACATGCATCTACCAGTGTTCCAGAGGAGCATCAGGCTGTGATGGATACCTCCAGTGAGGTGGAGGCCACCTTAAATGTCGTGGCCCCTCACGCTGCAGTGAATGAGCCCCTCTATGTCTCTGATAAGGGAAAGGTCCCCAAAAATGTTCTGCATATTGATGTGGAGTGTGTAGATTTTACAGATATGCTAGTGGAACTGCTTGAACTGATGAAAGCACGTTCCTTGTATACCTGGGTGCCTCTGTTACAGTCAGATGTGGTAATGCTGCATGGTACCAAAGGGTTGAGCCAGGTAATGCAAGCTGTGCAGAGTAACATTAATCACCAGTGGAACTGGGTGATATCGTGGTTAATAGTCTGGAAAGTAATCTCACAGTTCCCTGTGAGAGTGCTTCCGGATACGGTTCAGTACGGAAGGCGCTCTAGGGGGCTGCTGGAGACATCAGAGGTCTCTCCATCTGATGCAGTGATGGACATGTCTGCTGGTGCAGCCCAGAGGTGCGGCTGGGCAGGGTATAGTAAATGGTGTGGATACTGCCTCACCCATTAGACCTCGTAAAAAGGAAGGGCCAGATATGGATAAGGCAAAAGCAGAGATTCTGTCTGTCACCTTCAGAGAGGTACAGGTTTGGGTACCGGGAGACGCTCTCAAATATAGTATGGAGAGGAACGAAGATTGTGACATGGAAAAGGGTGAACTGGCAAAGATTGGTACTGCTGGAAATTGGTCATGCGTTGTTCAATGTCAATTGTTAGGACAATTGCCCACAGAGATTTGGACAACAGGTGAAGTGAAGCCTTGTGAAGATCCCATAGGAGATAGCTGCTCACCTGTGTGTTGTCCCTCCTTGGGCCTGGCCCTAACAAATCCCGAGCAAGAAAGAACTGACGGTATTGGTAATTGGAGAAATGGTGGTGTATTACTGAATGTTAGTATAAATAATGGCCTTGATATGGACATGAATAATTTCTTGGAAAATGGGCGTGATACACAGATGTTGAGCTCTGGGGAGTTGGTGGTCAAGGGTAAAGGCAAAGGAGTTGGTAAACCCAGGAGAAACTGTTTTGAACCTAAAATACCAATGTTAAAGGGTAAAATGGGTATTTGTGAGTTGAAAGGAGGGCTCAAGGAAGGCAGAGTTCCCCCAAGAAAAGTGAATAAGCCCAGGGACCCCAAAAGAAGAGGAAGGCCTAGTATAGGACAATATAGGGACCTGTTAAGATCCAGGGGGGAATGTTCTTGGAAGTGCACCCGGAAAAAGGGTTGGGCCTATGTTGCTGACAGCCAGCACAGAGGTGTCCCAACCATGATTATGGGTGCTGGTGTTCCTCCCTTCGGATCGAAACAAGGGGGGGGGATATGTGACAGAGCGAGGCTCTGTCCCTATGAAATTAGAGGTAAAGGAGACACAGAGTTTGCATATCTGCGGACTGCAGGACTACAGAGTGTAGAGTTTAAATGGAGAAAACTGCTCTGTCAGCTTTCTCCAGGTTTTGCTAGCTCCAGATGGGATTCTGTAGTTTGGAGATCCCTGAGAGTCATGGGTGGGACGGGATCTCCAACCCTGTGTCCGAGGCTTGAGGATAGCGAGCAGGGTGTGTGCCCAGCTGCACACAGCCCATATAACGAGGGGTTGTTGGGAGGATGGTGGAGTGTGAGCAGCTTGTTGCTGCTGCTTGAAGAGTGGTCTGCCCTGTGGGAGACTGTAGTCTGTGTAAGGGACTGGGAAAGGCTGGCCTGCCTTGAGAGTCGGGAAGACTACGGAAGCCAGTGAGTCCAGAGGGGTTGGACAGAATCGATAAGTCTGTTGGGAGCAAGCAGAGGAACTGCTGACAATTGAGAGCCAGGTGGCTTGGTATGTTTTCATTTGTGTGCTGAATGAAGTTAAACCCCTGCGTGGGATTCCTGGATGGACTATTGTTTTGTTTTTCCTTTATTAAACGTGGGCTACCAGGCCCTTAACTAGAAATGCCTGTCTGATGTGGACTGAAAATGCATCTAACCGCTTGAGCTAAACACCCCAATGTCACACTAGAAATTACCCTTTCCTACTCCTGTAACACCACATATGAAAATAACTACCCTACCATCTTGAACACGATCAAAAACGACCTTGTACATATCTCTTCACATGAACTTAGCTAGTTAGGGAAAATAGCTTCCTTAAAAATGACATTGTTGCCAAAAATAATCTACTATTTTTGCACTATCCCCATACGTTTGCCGGAATCTTTTTTTACTACAGTGGAAAAAATGTTCTGCAAATTTATATGGGCTGGTAAAATAGCAAAGCTTTCATACCCTATACTACTTAGACAAAGAGGGGGAGCAGGGTTTCCCAGTCTGTACAAATATTATTATGCAGGATTGTTGGATCAGGTAAAGTCATGGTTTGATCAGGAGATTGAAAAAATATGGGTACAAATAGAAAGAGCAATAGTCTCACAAAGAAATATGCCCTCACTGTCACTTTTACTGGCAGCATTAACTCGAAAACCATTATTCTACCCGAAAGTTCCCCTCCATCGATGCTACATGATCGGCTTGGGAGGCTCTACATGAACAAACCAACCATAGTAAGTCTTTACTCAGGAAAGACCTCACACTGGAAGTTCACAAATACCTTATTCCTTCCTTAAAAGTAAATAGAGGATCCTTAACAAAGGAAACCACATATAAACAGCTATAATTGAAGCGCCCCACAATAGCATCTTATGCAGATATCCAACTAGACCATTACCATATTAAAACCCGGATTCCTACTGCACTCTACAAACAGACATATGGGAATACTTGAACACTTCATTTCACAAACCTAAAGCCCTTTCATGGTTTTAAAATAACTATAGCCTTACCAAAGCCTCAAGTATGACAAACTGCGAAAAGGATCTCAATGTAACGTACATATGCTCTGTCTGCATGGAATAATGAAATAAAGTCTAACTATAAACACTTCCATTGTACGAACCACTGAGACTTAGCCCTGAAACTATTACATGGAGTTATTTAACACCAGTAAGACTGTCACACATTTTTAAGGATACTTCTAGCCTTTGTTGGAGGGACTGTGGTTCTAAAGGAACTTTATTCCACTTAAGGTGGGAATGTAAATCTGTGAAGAGCTTCTGGAACTCAATATTCTCCTTGTTAGCAACAATTATAGGAAATATCCTCCCTCCCAATCCCGCTCTTGCCCTTCTTAACCTTGGGATTGATAATATACCCACACAGCACAGATGTATAATCACTCACGTCAGCAGCAGCACGTCTAACCATTACCTCAATCTGGAGGACAGATAAAGCACCCAATGTAACAGTGATAAATAGAGTAAAAACCCAGCATCTCTATGAAAAATTCTTTGCTTATACCTGTAACTCAACCTCCCAATTTTCAGTAAAATGGCTCCTATGGGTCGCAAGTAGGGATGAGCTTTGTGTTCGAGGCGAATTCCGAACGGCCGTTCGTGCCAAATTCGTGTGGCGCTCACGGCCTACAATGCACTGCGCCATCGCAGTGCATTGCTGGCTCATGATTGGCTAAGCATGCACTGTGACCCCGCATGCTTGGCCAATCACAGCGCCGGCAGCGAGGAGAGCCATGATTGGCCACAGGCAGGATGTCTGTGGCCAATCATAGCTCAGGCTGTGTAGTACACGCCCAACACTATATAAGTCCGCCAGCGTGGCGGCCTTGTGTAGTGTGTTGGCGTCTGTAGGAGTTAGTGGGTGTTCTGTGTACCTTCAACACAGTATACACCATTCGTTATCGGCCGATTTTACGTTCTTGCTCTTCTGTAGTGGTTGTTGTCTGCATGCCCTGACCGCAGTATACACCATTATATCCACCTATATAGCTAGCTATATTGCTCTTTTTTAATAGAGCTTGCAGTCAGTTGTAGGAGATTGTGTGTGCTGTCTGTGTGCCCTGACCGCAGTATACACCATTATATCCACCTATATAGCTAGCTATATTGCTCTTTTTTAATAGAGCTTGCAGTCAGTTGTAGGAGATTGTGCGTGCTGTCTGCGTGCCCTGACCGCAGTATACACCGTTATATCCACCTATATAGCTAGCTATATTGCTCTTTTTAAATAGAGCTTGCAGTCAGTTGTAGGAGATTGTGCGTGCTGTCTGCGTGCCCTGACCGCAGTATACACCGTTATATCCATCTATATAGCTAGCTATATTGCTTTTTTTTTTAATAGAGCTTGCAGTCAGTTGTAGGAGATTGTGCATGCTGTCTGCGTGCCCTGACCGCAGTATACACCGTTATATCCACCTATATAGCTAGCTACAGTGGAGATCGAAAGTTTGGGCACCCCAGGTAAAAATGTGTATTGATGTGCATAACGAAGCCAAGGAAAGATGGAACAATACCCAAATGGCATCAAATTACAGGTAAGACATTCTTATAATATGTCAAAAAAAGTTAGATTTTATTTCCATCATTTACACTTTCAAAATGACAGAAAACAAAAAAATGGTATCTGCAAAAGTTTGGGCACCCTGCAGAATTTATAGCATGCACTGCCCCCTTTGCAAAGCTGAGACCTGCCAGTGTCATGGATTGTTCTCAATCATCGTCTGGGAAGACCAGGTGATGTCAATCTCAAAGGTTTTAAATGGCCAGACTCATCTGACCTTGCCCCAACAATCAGCACCATAGGTTCTTCTAAGCAGTTGTCTAGGAAAAGGCTATAAGAAGATAGCAAAGCGTTTTCAGATGTCAATATCCTCTGTTCGGAATGTAATTAAGAAATGGCAGTCATCAGGAACAGTGGAAGTTAAAGCAAGGTCTGGAAGACCAAGAAAAATATCAGACAGAACAGCTCGCAGGATTGTGAGAAAAGCAATTCAAAACCCACGTTTGACTGCACGATCCCTCCAGAAAGATCTGGCAGACACTGGAATTGTGGTACACTATTCCAATATAAAGAGATACTTGTACAAATATGGTCTTCATGGAAGAGTCATCAGAAGAAAACCTCTTCTACGTCCTCACCACAAAAAATCAGCATTTGAACTTTGCAAATGAACATATAGACAAGCCTGAGGCATTTTGGAAACAAGTTCTGTGGACCGATGAGGTTAAAATAGAACTTTTTGGCCTAAATGAGCAAAGGTACGTTTGGAGAAGAAAGGGCACAGAATTTAATGAAAAGAACCTCTGTCCAACTGTTAAGCATGGGGGTGGATCAATCATGCTTTGGGGTTGTATTGCAGCCAGTGGCACAGGGAACATTTCACAAGTAGAAGGAAAAATGGATTCAATAAAATGTCAGCAAATTTTGGATGGTAACTTGATGCCATCTGTGAAAAAGCTGAAGTTAATGCACATTAATACACATTTTTAACTGGGGTGCCCAAACTTTTGATCCCCACTGTATATTGCTCTTTTTTAATAGAGCTTGCAGTCAGTTGTAGGAGATTGTGCGTGCTGGCTGCGTGCCCTGACCGCAGTATACAATGTTATATCCACCTACATAGCTAGCTATCTTGCTCGTTTTAAATAGAGCTTGCAGTCAGTTGTAGGAGATTGTGCGTGCTGTCTGCGTGCTCTGAACCCAGTATACACCGCTATATCCATCTATATAGCTAACTATCTTGCTCTTTTTAAATAGAGCTTGCAGTCAGTTGTAGGAGATTGTGCGTGCTGTCTGCGTGCTCTGAACCCAGTATACACCACTATATCCACCTATATAGCTAACTATCTTGCTCTTTTTTAATAGAGCTTGCAGTCAGTTGTAGGAGATTGGCGACGCTTTACATTTTTTTTACAGAGGAGGTCTAGAGCTATAATTGTTGCTTGCGCTCTAACGCACGTGGCGATACTTCACATGTGTAATTTGAATGGCGTTTACATATGTGCGCGGGACTAACGCGTGTGTTCGCTTCTGAGCGCAAGCTATTGGGGACAGGGGCGTTTTAAAAAACAATTTTTTTTATTTTACTTTTTTTTTTTTTTTTTTTTTTATTTATTTTTACAACTTTTTTTTTATCACTTTTATTCCTATTACAAGGAATGTAAACATCGCTTGTAATAGGAATCTATGTGACAGGTCCTCTTTATGGAGAGATATGGGGTAAGTAAGACCCCACAGCTCTCCTCCAGGCTGGAATGCATGAGATCGTGAAAAAAATTTAACCGATCCCATGCTGACAGCCGCGATCGCGGCTTTGTTTACTTCCGGGAACCTGGGCGTGACGTCATAACATCGCGCCGGGCCTTCGACGGTGATAGAGATGACTGGTGACCATTTGGCCATGGGAAATCTCTATCGTCATCATCCGGCGCTGGACGATTTTTTTCTCCAGGTCTCCGATGGCATGGGAGAGCCCGGAAAAGCACCGGATGCCAGCGAAGGGGGGGATGTCCCCTCCCGTCACCTGTAAGAACAATCAAGCGGTGTAACTGCCACTATGATTGTTCTTATGGTGCATAGAATCGCCGGCTGAGAAAAAAGAATATCTGAATGATGCCTGTGGCTACTAGCATCATTTAGATATTCCCACTGAAAGTCCAGGACGTCATAATGATGGCCGTGGGCGGGAAGTGGTTAATGATATTTAATATCATTCTAATGGTGGTAAACTTAAATCTTAACTTTTTTTTTACCTCTTTTTCTGTTGTTTTGTATTCTTATTGTTTTAACTTTTTATGAGTTTTCTTCTTGGTATGACATTTCCCAGTCATAAACGTCCCTACCCTACTGTTACTTTTATATTATGATCAAAATCATACAACATGCTTCAATCTCACTGAAATTTCCTAGACCTTATAGCGTGTGACAAAAAATTGCAACTATCACTATTTTATTCTCTAAGGTGTCTGCTTTCAGAAAATATGTAATATTTGGGGGTTTTGTGTAATATTCAGGCCTAAAAAGATAAACATGTACAAAAAAACGCAAAAACAGCTCTGGCAGGGAAAGGGTTAATGTGTTGATTTACTAAAGGCAAATAGGCGGTGCACTTTGCAAAATGCAGTTGCTTCAGAGCTTAGTAAATGGGGTAAAACGTCACTTTGCAAAGAGTACCCAATCACGTGCAAGTAGAATAAAAATAAATAAAAAATAGCTTGCACATGATTGGATGATGAAAGTCAACAGAGCTTCTTCTTTCTTCTCGTTTACGAAGCTCTGGAGTTTGAATTTTTCAAAGACCCAGTCTATTTCAATCCCTAAATCTCAATCCGGCACAGGAATAGAGTGGCCAAACACACCGTGGCACTGCACAAGTAAGTTGATGGATTTTTGGAGAAGCACACCCTTCTTCAGAAAGTCTCCCTAAAGAAGGGGATGTTTCCCTCGAGAAACGCATCAGCTTGCCAGCACAACATAATGGTGTGTTTGGTCATGCTATTCTCGCACTGGATTGAGATTCTGGGGTTGAGTTACTTAAAGCAAATAGACTTTGCACTAAATCAACCCCTTGTGCCGTGTACACACGACTGGATTTTTCGACAGCACAATTTGATTGTGTGTGGGCTTCATCTGTTGAAAAATCTGACAGACTTTAGAAATAGAGCATGTTTCAAATCTTTCTGTCGGAACCAGTTCCTATAGAGAAAACCGCTTGTCTATATGCAGGTCCAACGGACCAACAACGATGCAAGGGCAGCTGTTGGCTACTGGCTTTTGAACTTCTTTTTTCTAGTCTTGTCATATGTCATTGTGTTAAACGATCGGACTTTGGTGTGATCGCGTGGAGGCAAGCCCGTTTCAGGGAACTAACGGCGGAAAAGCGGAAAAGTCCGTCAGAGTTAATTCCGATGGAAAGTCTGGTCATGTGTACGTGGCATTAGTGTCCTATTATGCCTCTATACATTTAGTTTTATCCATTCTGAGTATATAGAACGATGAACATTAAGGCTATGGGGGTACCTCATCCTAATTTAAACTGTACATACATAGAGAACCAACATGATGGATTATTGCACCAGAGTATTGTACCAGAGAGGGACTTATTCACAAATTAAATAAGATTAAGTTTATTATAACAAAATTATACACAAGAAAACACATAGTAAAACATCCAATAAATTTGTGAGGTTCAATACGGTAGTATAGTATACAGTAGATATATATAGATATATAATTACAGAGATTGTTCATGCGTTTCACTTATTAGCTTCTTCAGAACCAATTGCTCAGTGATTTGCAACAACAAAACCTCATACTAAAAACCTGGAGGAGAAACAAATGATACCGAGGGTAGTTTCATGTCAGAATAGGTATGCAGTGCACATATCTCATGTAAGAAATGTATCATAATAATCAAGATATGAACAAACTATAATTGGTTTAAGCTATAAACTTACACAAGATAGCTTCACCTACTCCACCTGAACAAGAATCAATATGTCCATGTCAAACAAATGGGGGAAACAAGGGGTGTGGATGAGCACATGCGAAGGTGCCAATTCAACCGTAGCCCCTAGGTGAGAACAATAACCAGTATGATATTCCAAGATAATTTCAAGTCTATATTCATATCACTTTGAAAGTCCCTTATACTGACCTCTATAAGACTCTCTAAGGTGGCTCAATATAGTTAACTGCCAATGTTCTAGCCCCAAAGGGATAGTGTAGATAGGATGCTTAAAGAACCCACTAGAAAACTCGTATTAGATAATTAACCATATCCCCAATCATCACAGAGGAGAGTGACAGGCAAACAAAATAAATGTACATGATTAACTTGTCAGAAAAGGAAGGGGCAGCTTCTATCATCAAAGAGAGATGTCCCATATATCAACACAGCAGATCTCATTCAAAGAAGGTTCTGCCCCTAATGTTTGTCAATCCAGCAAGGAAATTAACTGATCACTCTTGCCAGCAAATCCAGCTATAAGAGAGCATAGATATATAAATGGGTCAGAGTAATAAAAACCTAACCATAAAAGTCTCCAATTGATAACCACTATAAGAAAAACACACACTAGCACATTACAACACATTATAAAAAAATGTAATGCACTGCAACACAGCACGCGTGCATTAAAGTGGTTATAAACCCTTACAGACCACTTTGACCTACAGTTAAGCCTAGATTAAGGCTTACCTGTAGGTGCAAGAAATATCTCCTTAACCTACACGGTAAGGTACAAGAAAGACGGCACTGACCTCTTACTGTTTCTATGGGACCCGGAAGATTCACTGCAGGCCCTTGATATAATGAATACCTTTAAGATACTGAGGCCTTAAGGTCGATTGGTCCAAGTCCTCCATTTTGCCTTTGGCTGCAGAAGCCAGAACTAAAGCGAATCCAAACTTGCCATTGAAATGGGTTTCCTAGATTACCTATCTCGGAATCAAAGTAACGGCAAATGTACTTGATTTAATGTCCCTGAACATGGAGCCACTCCTGATCTTCTTCAAACAGAAGGCACAGGTATGGCAAAAACTCCCATTGTCCCTGAGAGGCAGGATTCATTTTGTCAAAATGAAGATTCTCCCGGTTGTCTTGTACTTTTTGAGGAACGCTCCGGTATGGATACCGAAGTCTTTTTTCAAAAAGCTGGATGGAATTACCAGCTAATTTTTATGGGCCCCTTAAAATGCCAAGAATAGGATTAAAAGTGTTGCAGAAGCTGTGGGGACAGGGAGGGTTGGCTCTCCCAGATTGGCGCAAATACTATTTGGCAGGCCAAATGGTCTTCATGCACAGATGGTTGGTTTCAGATGCTGGAGACTCGGCAACGGTTCTGGAAGCGGCTCACTTGGGTTCCTTATGAATCCCTTTGTCTAGTTGTTCACAGGGGCTTAAGGAGTGAGCTCCCTCTCACTAACTCTATGAAAGTTACTATTAGAGTATGGGAGGGGGCAGTGAAGTTGGCCTGCTCTAGTTTCCGGGGGAATTACTCCATCCTCCCCCCTGTGGATGAATCCACAGTTGAAGCATTTTTACACCCTGGAGGACATAATGGGACGGGTGAGCAAAGGTGTTAAGCTACTTAAAGATATTACACAGTATGGTGAACTCTTGACGTTTAATGACCTTAAGGCCAGACATGACCTCCCGAACTCCCAGTACTTCTGATACTTGCAACTGAGACACGCCTTCCAAGCACAATTCAAAGTGGTGAAAGTTGAATCCTCCCCCTTTAGGCTAGAGGATACACTAATGACAGAGGACCTACCAAAGACTCTTTCTGTGGTGTATAAAGACTTGTTCAAAACTAGCCCCAAGGCACTAGTTAGATGTAGAGAACGATGGGAAACAGAGGTACCTGGAATCCAGAGCGAGGATTGGGACTGTATGTGGGAAAAACCCTTTCAGCATCTAGTGGCAGCCAGGGATAGACTTATTCAGTTTACATTTTTACATAAGATATACTATACCCCAGCCAGGCTGGCCTCTATATACCCATTGGTTTCTTCTGAGTGCTGGAGATGCTCAGCCGCTTTGGCGGACACACATCATGCGTTTTGGAGCTGTCCCCAGATACATCAATTCTGGTCTGGGGTCACCTCCTGCATAGCGGAGATGCTGCAGGCCCCGGTGCCTTTAACTATTGAGGTGTGTCTCCTGGGGCTGGTAGATGAGGTGGTTCCATCAAAGGCACACAGAACGTTACTCACAATTCTACTTTTCTATGGGAAGAAGGCCATTTTACTCAAGTGTAAACAAGTGGGGGCCCCTGCAATAACTTTTTGGAAAGATTTAGTGAATACAATGCTCCCATATTACAAGGCAACATATATATCTAGGGGGTGTGGTAGGAAATTTGAAAAAGTGTGGAGAGCCTGGTATGAGTCTGATCAAACAGTGTGATAAGATAACTTCTAACTGAACGGGGTGGGCAAGGCCTAGTATATTGTTTTTGAATATCCTGTACCTAATGCAGATTACATGACGGATTTCTGGGGACTGGTGAGCGGACAGCAGGTCCGATCCATTTCAATTATGATATTATAGTCATTGGGGGGAAGGGAATTGAGTATAGGGAAGGGGGAGGGAGGGGTGGGGGGAAACTGTATTTGCTCTTAACTGACGATCTGGCAGTGTTAGGTTGTTGGTTTTATTGGCCATGTTGGCCGAATTCTCAGTTTGGTGTTGTGCCAAATGTATATGTGCTGTATGTTAAAATGTTCAATAAAAAGAATTTACAAAAAAAAGAAAGACGGCACCAATGTCTGCGGTGTATGCGCGCCGTAGACAACAGCGCAGGCACACTGAGCGTGCCGTTTAATGAATGGAATCGTGCCATCACTGACGGCTCACGCGTGCATGTAGGGGAGTGACGTCATTGTGGCTCCATCCAGTCACAGCACCAGAGCCGCGATACATGTAAGTCACTACAGGTATCATGGCGGCAACAGTGGAGGTGACCGAGGACCGCTACGGGGGCTTTGATCTCAGGTAAGTAATTCATTTTTTTTTTTTTTCAAAGATTTTATTGAAACAGATAAGGTAGCATACAGATGAACTTACAAGTCATTTTGTAGAAATAAACTGAAATCAACAACATGTCAAAAAGAAGCAGAAATTGTACATCTTCTTTAACTTAGCATACATTAGTGTAAAAGAAAATTTTTTCTTTTAACATAGGTACTCTAGAGATATTAACCGCTAACTAAGTTAGTAAACATCATCCTATCTATCTTTTCGTTGATCGTAGTTACATGGTGTTGACTATAGCGGGAAAGGGTAGTTAATCGAGAGTAAAATTCCCAAGTTTTTATACAAAGGTAGGAAAGGAACTGGAGGAAGTGGGGGGGGGGGAGGAATGAAGGATAAGTAATTCATAATGAGTATGCTATGCATATCAGGATGGCCTGACCACCCTGATCCTATTCCATTGCCATTCTTGCTGAAAAAAGCCTGGTGAGCCTCCAACCCTCCTCCGGCAGTTTCTCCACATCCTCTGCTCCAGCCCAAGTCAAATATTTTTTGGGAACGGACATTCAATTTGGCAGTGTTAATCCAGCCGCGGTGGGCTCCATACACCTGTAGCTCGACAATCCTGATCCAAATACATTGCCATCCTTGCTGAAAAAAGCCTGGTGAGCCTCCAAACCTCCTCTGGCAGTTCATCCACATCCACATCCACTGCTCCAGACAAAGCGTGTAATTTTTGTGAACAGCTGCCCAAATCGGCAGTGTTAATCTGGCCACAGCCTGACCATCCTGATCCTAATCCATCACCATGCTTGCTGAAAAAAAAAGCTTGGTGAGCCTTCAAATCTTATCTGGCAGTTCATCAAATCTGTCCGATATGACTGCGGGCTCCTGGAGCCTTGCAACCACAGTTATCTTACCAGCCTCCATCCTGCCAGTTGACTTTGGGCCTCATCCACCATGGATTCTGGCACATAGACCTGCAGTGTCCTCGCCCATCTTTTCATTCCACTATAAGAATATAAGGGGCTGCTTGACTAAAACTGCCTGTAAGTACTGACCGCAGACACCTGATGCCCTCTGACAGCTGCCATCTGAGCTGTTCCTGCACATCCTGGGGCTAGTCTACCAGGGTACAGTCTACTCTCCTGCATTGTGGTCTCCTTCCGGTGAATAACCCCTGCAGATGTCACAAATCTGTCACATCACTTCAGCTGCCACAACCTCTTCTATGTAGCCTGATGCCGCCTTGGTTGGGAGGCACCAGGTCTTGCTGGCTGAGTTGGAAATGGATCCCAGGGAGGTTTCAGGGGACAGCGGAATCTGCCCCGCTGCCTAAAGACAGCACAGCCATGATCCTTGCCACGATTGAACAGAGCCAGACCTCGCTGATGATGCACATAGATCACCCTGCAGAAGAATTCAGTCTAATACGGAACAATTTGGACAATATAAGAGGGAGGCTGACCGAAAACAGAGACCAAAGTATCCACTACGGAAGATCTTACTGTCACTCATATCACCTCCATAGCAGAGTTGCAGTGCATAGTACAGACCCTGTCCTGGGTCTCCCTGAGGGGGATGAAGGGGATCACCTGGCGGAGTTTGCAGAGGAGTTCTTTAAAAGCCTGCTAGATCTTACAGATGCCCCCCCCCCCCACTTATGTGGTTGAGAGAGCCCAGCAGGTACCCACGGGCCAAGCCATCGCTGGAACCAATCCGAGACCTTTCTTGGTCCGCTATCTCAACTACAGAGACAGGATCCTTTCTGAAGCTTGCAAACACCCCACACTCAAATACCACAACACCACTGTTCTTCTTTTCCTTGATTCCTTAGCTGATTTGCAGAGGAAACCCTTCAATGATGCCCGTAAAAGGCTCAGGGATAAAAAATTTAAATACAGCATGCTTTATCCCAGCCATCTCCATGTCCAACATGAAGGAAGGGTTTGTTTCTTTGATACCCCTGAGAATGCTGACCACTGGTTGACCAACTTGCGCTAACAAAATCTTATCTCTTGGAATCAACACGTGCATGGATCCTCCATATCCTGAATTTGTCTTATCCTATTATTTTTTCTGCATGTTCTGGAGCTACCTCATGTGCAAATTTGAGCTTGCTTCACACTTACCCACTCAAGGTTTATCTTCGTAGAGAACAACTGAAGTTGTTGAACAGCTACTCTCCATGTACCTGAAGTAACTTCAAAAAGTAGTTAGAGTTTAGGGTATTAAACTGATTGGAACTGTTGTTGGGGTTTCCAGTTAGTAGGGAGTTCAACCACCTGCTGGTTATAGGGTGATAAGTCAATGTGGTCCCCACCTGTGGCCAGTAGCGAGGTTATAGTTTATTTTAATTTTATTTTTTATTATTTTATGTAATGTATGCTCTATATTCACTGGCCAACTGGCTCTTTTGGGATGATATATTATTCAAGGTCATCTCTAGATCGGCTCTGCTCTACACTCTCTCTCAGTATCCAAATACGGAAGCCTCCTTTATGTGTATTATCTATCTACTTGGTATGGAACTAAAACCTGTATCTTGGGATGTCCAGGGTTTAAACATCAAAATCAAGAGAGCGTTGATGTTTAAGTACCTGAACCACCATAAGCACCATATCTTGTTCCTATAGGAGACGCATCTTCTTGGCAACAAGAGCCTTGCTCTTCGTAGGCCTTGGATTCAACAGTCATTCCATGCAACCTATTCTAGCTATGCAAGGGGAGTGGCTAAACTACTAAATAGATCCATCCATACAAGGTTCTACACCTGGTGACTGTCCCAGAAGGTCGTTATATTATACTGTTGGAAATTAGAATGACTGTATACTATGGTTAACGTATATGTCCCCCCTCTTTTCAACCAGTGGGTCTTGTACACTGTATATGAAAAGTTAGCCACACTAAAATGTTTCTATAATAGACGGAACACTGATTCAGTTTCCCAGCTTGTATCAGTGTTCCATCTATCGTGGATGAGGAGGAGGGGGGGGGGGGGCTTTGTTACAGTGGATGGCCGCCGAACAGACTGCATCACACAGTGGGAGACACCTGCTGTTTTGGTTATCAAAGGTACAGCTGCAGATGGGCACAGTGAGGCTGCACCCTCATGCGAGACCCTCACTCGAGTATAAGCCAAGGGGGTCTTTTTCAGCATAAAAAATGTGCTGAAAAGGTCGGCTTACACTCGAGTATATACGGTATACTGAAATTTGGAGATGGAAGCACCAGATCACTAGGGCCTACTCCTTACCCTCTACAACTCATAAGTCAGGATCTAGGATTGATCTGGTCTTTGGCAACGCTGGTGCTCTAGAGGCAGTGCGGGAGGACTTGTATATGTCTGTGGGCCTCTCGGATCATGCCCCTCTGGAAGTTACCTTGGCTTTGACGGAGAACCGGGGTCACAGATGCTGGCGTTTGGCAACTAAGTAGTTACAGGACCCTAAGGTCTTGCCCAAATTGAAACAATACTGGGAATTAAATGAAGGCTCCACTTTGCCCTCTGTGGTATGGAAGTCTTTAAGGCCACCACCAAGGGGGAGTACATCTCTGCTATTAAAGCGGTCCACTCTGAGATGTCCTCCCAAGTCCAACAACTTGAAGATGGTGAATTCAAGGCAGTAGAAACTTTTTCTGACTCGGATCATTTCAGTCAGCTGGCTGATGCAAGGAGAGCTTTGTCTCTACATCTTGCCTCTGCTACGCATTTGGAACTTGGTTCCTTAGCTGGAAGGATCTTCGAGTCTCCCTGTAGAGCGTGCATAGGGAGGTTTTCGAGGCCTGGGACCATATCGTCTGCCACTGCTCCTCCGTGATCACCTCACCCAACGCCTCCTCCCACTTGAGCATATAGGTATGCTTGCCCTTCAAAGCTATAGGGGGAGCGTTGATTATTTTGTAAATGGCAGATATCAATCCCCTTTGGGCTATGCCTGCTAGGATTACTGACTCAAAAGCGGAGGGTGGGGAGAAGCGCAGGTCAGAGGATATGGTCTGAGCGTAGTGTCGTATCTGTAAATAACTGTAAAAACTCTGTCGCGGGAGGTCGAATTTAGATTGAAGGTCGGCATAGGACAGCAGCTTCCGCGATCTGGGGTCCACCAGGGTCCCCAGATGGAAAAGACTCCGGGATGACCACGGATGGGACATCGGGTACGTCAGGCTATCTGGCACCTTAGGGTGGTATAAAAAGGACGTCAGGAGCGACTTATCCGAGGACAAACCATATACCTTAGAGAGCTTACGCCATAGGCCCTGCAGGTGAGACATAGTTCCCAGTAATTGGGCCCGGGGGACCAGTGCTGCCGCACTCCAGAGCATACTATTAGGGTGAGCCGGGGCCAACCAAAGTTTCTCGATTTCCGTCCATCTATTATATGACCGCTGGGTGAACCAGGAGGTCACTGCTCGGAGCTGGGCCGCCTGGTAATACTTAACAAGGTCCGGAAACGCCAAACCCCCGTCGGAGCGGGAGGCAGTCATTACAGAGCGAGGTATTCTGTGGCGTTTGTAGTTCCACGTGAAATTGAGCAGATCCGCTTGTAGTTTTTTCAGGTGGTGGTAAGGTATGGGGATAGGAAGGGTCTGGAAAAGGTAAAGGATCGTCATGTTCACCGATGCTATCCTACCGAAGAGGGAAATCTGGTGCTTCCGCCATTGGGAGAGTAGCCGCCTGATAGTTCCATACAAGGGTGGGAAATTTGCCTGGTATAGGGAAGCGAAAGTCGGGGTAATATGTATCCCCAGGTATTGCAATGATGTGGTTTTCCAATGATATGGGAAAGTGGATCGGAGATGGTCTACCTCCAGGGGTGGGATATTTACCGGGAGGGCTTCCGATTTTGAGGCATTAATTTTATAACCCGATAGGGTGCTGTAGCGATCTAGCTCCTTGTGTAAATTGGGCAGGGAAATCCTAGGCTGGGTCAGGGTAAGGATAACATCATCCGCGAACAATGAAACCTTAAACTCCCTATCCCTAACCGGGATGCCCCTGATATCCTGATTCTGCCTAATGGACGCCGCCAGGGGTTCCACACAGAGGGCGAATAATAAGGGTGACAGGGGACATCCCTGGCGTGTGCCATTAGAGACAGAGAAGGTCGATGAAGTAGCGAAGGGGGTCTTAACTTGGGAGGACGGGTTGGAGTAAAGGTGCCGTATAGCCTGCAGGAACGGTCCCCTGCAGGCTATACGGCACCGTTACTTCAATAATATGCTCTCACCGGAAAAAATACCCCATCCGGGGTGGATCGACCTTCACAATATCAGCTATTGTGTCGCTCTCTGGCTTGCTTCTGATGTG
Organism: Lithobates pipiens; assembly: GCF_037356315.1. Lineage (NCBI taxonomy): Eukaryota > Metazoa > Chordata > Amphibia > Anura > Ranidae > Lithobates > Lithobates pipiens. The sequence goes on from NW_027507764.1 coordinate 186,019,057, forward strand.
ATACTGGGGGTCTCTCGTTTTTCGGTGAGTGTAGTAAACCACGTGTGTTATGTCAAAAGAGAGGCATATCCATAGCGTGATACCGTTTAAAATACATATTTATTAAAGAAAATGAATAAAACCTACTTACAAACGTAGATATTGCAATTGCAGTGATAATACAGCGTTCAGGCAGGTTTAAAAGTCCCGCTCAGCTTCCTGGTTAGTGTTAGGTCGATCCACCCCGGATGGGGTATTTTTTCCGGTGAGAGCATATTATTGAAGTAACCACTGAACACGGGAAACACTGTTTGGAAATCATCACCCCCCTTCCTTCCCTTTATGCACGGAGGATCACGCCACTCACTAAAGACTATTCACAATATAAATATATATGGCTCACTATGAATGTTAATTCCAACTTTTAATATTGTTTTTTTTTGCACAATACATGTTTATTTGCTTTTTATGTTTGCCACTGTGTGCTGGTTATCACGTTATTTTATCTTGATTATATCCAGCATGATTCTTTTATCATAGATCAAGCACAGTCACCATACTTTTAGGCAAGAAATAGCCACCACTTTTTGCCTAATTTTTTCACTTGCATTTTAATAATTTTTTAAATAATGACAGTATATAATTTGTGGCACATGTAATTTATTTGTACTTGCACTGGTTTATACATCACTAGAATTGGTTATGGTAAGCATTTGCCATTCATTGGTTTCATAATATTCAATATTTTCATTTAATTGCCAGCAAGCTGGAAAATATCTTATAAAGTTTAAAACATACAGATTCCCAGGGGGAAGGTATAGCGCCAAGTCTATTTTTCCTCACCTCTTCTTAGTACCTTTCCACCTGTTAAGGTGGAAATAAATAGAGGCTGCTCTTACCTATTTTCCCTCCTATTTTCCCATATTACATATTTGTCATAAATTCAATCTACTCTATAGCAAGTGGTCCATAGCGCAATCTGAACTCCCTTTCCTTTTAATTTAAACAATCGCAAGAAAAGTTTAGAGAGAAAGCTGTGCTGACGGGTATTCGGGGCGTATAGGGTACACAGGGTGATCGGTTGGGACCAGCACGTGCCTTTAAGTATCAGGAAGCCTCCCCCGGGATCACTATAATGATCAAGGTAGGTAAATGGGGCTCCGTGACGGATCAGGATGGCCACGCCTGCTCTCTTATGAGACCCCGAGGATAGGTAAGCGAGAGGAAAATATCTAGAGGCAAAAGCAAAAGAACCCCTCTTATCAAAGTGTGTCTCCTGAACAAGGACAATGTCCGCTCCAGACTGCCTCCTGAATTCCCTCAGTGCCAGATGCCGTTTCTTGTTTGAATTTAAGCCATGGACGTTTAGGGATAAAAGTTTAGCCATCAGTCGTGTCGGGGGGGGGGGGGTGTAAGCGAATTCTTACCCGGTGACCACCTCTCAGGACGACCACCAGGAGCCAGGAGCTTGCTTGTTCCGGTGGAGGGACCCGACAGGATGCGTCTCGATATCCACGGACCGCAACACGGTGGGATGGTAGGGAAGGGAAGGGGGGGGGGAGAGACAGAAAAAAAGAAAAGAAGAGGAGGTTAGAGCAGCAAACAAAAGAACTTACATCAAACAGGCAACTGTTATACAACAAAACATACAACCACATGAGACCATGAACAGGCAAATCGCTCAGGTCTAGACGGATTCCCAGGGGGCCACCAGATCCCGAACCCGAGGGCCGGGCCTGGCAGCCACATGGGAGTCCAGCTCCCCCCGTCGGACGCTGCAGGTGGGGTGGGCGGTTAGAAACGGAGGGGAGCTGAGGAAATGCAATTGCGATGGTAATCGCCAGACATTTCCTAGGGTCCCGGATACAGCGCCAATGCATCCGGGAAGGAGGGGGGTGACACAAGAACAGGAGGAAACCCACTTTCTCGGGTCTCCCACGTGTACCAGCCTATATGCCAAATGTCAGTGAGAAGGCACTCAGAGGGGCAGGAAGGGGACTCAGGGGGCAGCATATGGGGGCAGGATCGTAATGTCCAGACAACGGTCCACAAGCCAACCAACAAACAAAACGGGCCGTTTTCCCTTTCGCCACAAGGGCAAATGGAATCAAAAAAGAGAGAAAAAAATAAGCAAAAATAGCCACTGAGCGATGCTTCAGCCATGTCCCTGTCGGGCCGATTTTTTAGGTCCTTTCCGGTTTCGAGGACATTGTCGGGAGGGAACCTTCTGCCACAGTGTTGGAGGAGTAGGCTGGGTAGCCACTAGATCCCAATCCGGCAGCTGGGGAGGGCAAACACCCAATTCTTCACAGAAGGCGCGTAGGTCTTCAGGGTACTGCAAGGATGCTGTCTTGCCTTGATGTTTAGCTGTAAGGGTGAACGGAAATCCCCAATGGTAAGGAATGGTAGCGTCCTGCAAGGTGCGGAGCAGCGGCTGGAGAAGTCTGCGTTTCTGCAGCGTAAGCCAGGAGAGATCCGGAAAGAGTTCCACTGGGGTGTTTCGAAAGGTCACCACCCGAGCCAGGCGGGCCTGTCTCATAATGTCCTCTTTAATGTGGAACAAAGTAATTCTGCAGATGACGTCCCTGGGGCTCGAGGTTGCATTTTTGGGGCGCAAGGCCCTGTGCACTCTGTCCATTTCAATGAACTTGGTAGGGGGCTCCCCAAGAAGGTCATTAAATATTTCCTGAAAGATAATTTGTAGGTCTTCTGGGCCGTCCGCCTCCGGTATCCTCCTCACCCTTATGTTATCCCTGCGCCCCCTATTATCCAAGTCCTCCACATGGCGTTGCATATCCCTCAGGAGCATGCGATGGTCGGCCCCCTGTGCTTGGGCCCTGTGGATCGCTATTTTGGTCTCCTGTATCTCCTCCTCGGCCATCTCCACCCAGTCCGCCAAATGCTTAAGGCCGGAATGTAACATTTGTATTTCCGCTCTACATGTAGATTTGACGTCTTCGATCAATTGCTTAAAGTCCTCTTTAGTGGGAATCGCTTGTAGGTATTGGTGCCACTGCGGGTGCATGGGCAGTGGGGAGGGCCCTCCAGGGTCACCCCCGACTGAGTGCAAGTGAGGTGGCGGCGCAGGTCCGAAACTCCCGGACCCGCTCGCCCGTGTAGATGGGGCAGGTTCGGTGGGTAGGTCCCACACCCCCTCCCAGGCAGGCATAGAGGCCGGGGGGTTTGGCGGCTCCGTCCCTCCTCCCGTCGTGGGATTAGTCCCGCCATACATGCGGTGGGAATTGGGGAGCCACTCTGATGTCGTTGTCGGCTGGGAGACCATGATGAGGCCAGCCTCTGGGTCTTGGATGGAGGCGACCGGGCCCCTGGGCTCAGACGGGGCCCCCCCACTCCCTCATGTCCCCGATGCAACCAGGACAGCGGTTCCCCTGGGGGGGAGGGCAGGGAAGTCATTATCATCTAGGGAAGGGGGGACCCCAATGAACTGGCGGGGAGAAGGGGGTCCGATGCCGCTCGAAGCAGCCTGGGGAGTGTCAGCGTGCACTGCGTATCTGTTGGGGGGGAGGGGAACTCCATGCGGCCCCCAGCCTCCCCCCAGCCATTCCCTCTGTCAGGCTCCCACTCCACTGCGGTGCGTGGGGGGGGGGCATCCAGTCCCCCTGCTGTGGTCTCTGGCCCCTGGTGGCAGTACACTGCCCTGATGCCTGCGGGGGGCTAGTCTCGCGGGTTTCAGGCGAGGAGGGCATCGTGGTGATGCGGGGCCGGGAGCGGGGATGCACTCCCCCCGCCAGAGGTCCGAGCGGCTGCACTGGAATCGGGCAACGTCTCGGCCTCTTCAGGGCCCGTGGAGCGGCTGTGGTGCAGGCTCGATGCTGGGGCCGCGGCCGGCGCCATCTTGGGAGGCCCACCGGCCGGGGGATCCGTTGGGGAAAAGAAGGCCCGGAGGCCCGTCACAGGTCCCGGAGGGGCTGCAGGGGGTCCCCTGGTGGAAACGGAGCGGGTGGCCCTCGATCTGCCCATCGGATGGCAGTGGATTGTCCCCCAAAGTGCCGCTGGAGCTTAGCTGGTAGGAGAGCGAATGGTTTAGGCGTCCATTCGACTCGACTTCCGGTCACGCCCCCTACTACTACATGATTTTTACGTAAACCTTTATAAGGCGACTGGTTGGCCTAGTGAGCAGCTTAAAGCATACCTGCAATCTTTATGCTTACCCATCCTCTCGCAGGAAGATCTTGAGTACTTGAATAGAGATTTTACTGCTAAAGAAATAGAAGAGGCAATTTGCTATTTTCCCAGTGGCAAAACACCTGGTCCGTATGGCCTACCTGGTGACTGGTTCTACATGTATGCAGCCCTAGTCGCACCTAAACTTTTGAAGCTCTATGTTTATTGCAAAGAGAAAATGTCCCTGCCCCCCTCTATGTACCAGGCACATATTGTCCTTATTCCTAAAACTGTCAAAGATAAATCTAAATGCTCCTCTTATAGGCCGATTTCTTTCCTAAATTATGATCTAAAAATTTTGACCAAACTCTTAGTAACTAGGTTGTAAACGATCCTCCTGCCTCTGGTTAATATCGATCAAACTAGTTTCATACCAGGAAAATTAACAGATATTAACCTACACAGAGTTTTTACACATTTACAGCTGCCTCAGTCTGATTCCTCCACTTCTACTCGAACATTGCCGGTTTGCCCGTTCGCCAATCAGCGAACAATTTGGGGTGTTCGTGGCAAATTCGAAATGCCTCGGAACACCCTGTAAAAGTCTATGGGGAAATCTAAAGTGCTATTTTTAAAGGCTTATATGCAAGTTATTGTCATAAAAAGTGTTTGGGGACCTGGGTCCTGCCCCAGGGGACATGTATCAATGCAAACAAAAGTTTTAAAAACTGAAGTTTTTTCGGGAGCAGTGATTTTAATAATGCTTAAAGTGAAACAATAAAAATGTAATATTCCTTTAAATTTCGTACCTGGGGGGTTTGTATAGTATGCCTGTAAAGGGGCGCATGTTTCCTGTGCTTAGAACTGTCCCTGCACAGTGTAAGTGTAATTTCTGCAGGAAAAAAAGTCATTTGAAATCATTCGTGGCTATAATGAATTGTCGGCTCCCTGTAATACAGAGAACAGTCATTGAAAGTCATTGATGAAAAAAAAAAAAAATGTGTGGGTTCCCCCCAAATTCAATTACCAGGCCCTTCAGGTCTCGTATGGATATTAAGGGGAACCCCATGTCAAATTTAAAAAAAAATGACGTGGGGTTCCCCCAAATATCCATACCAGACCACATCATTTTGTTCAGTTGTTGCCATTTCCTGCATCCTTGCTGAGTAGAAAGATACTCCATCTTCCAACGATTCCACAAGCAGTTGGAAAGGTGTTGTACTTGTTTTCCAGGTGGAACAGGAACAGACCCAAGCTTCTGGGTAAGAAGAGTAGCTGGGGTAAGGATAGTTGGGATCTCTGAATCTTTGTCAGGTTCTAGAAAACTGAAAACATCAGCTGTGGTTTCTTCTGGATGATCCAGCAGGAATTCAGGACCTGTTAACCAAGAAGAATTTGCAAAGACACTTGCAGACACTGGCCTGGTGGCATGATCTGCAGGGTTAATTTCAGATAGAACATTGTCCAGGTTTAGATGATTTCCTGATTCTCTCTACACGATTTCTGACATAGAAACATTTAGTCTGGTTGTATATGTAGCCCTGAACAACTTTGTTGTCTGTGTAGAATCTGATGTCATCTATCTGAATGTCTAGTTCCTTGGAAGAGCTGCATCTTACAGTAGGGCTTCCTGCCAGTTCCCACGAGGAAGGTCCAAAGACAGCCCTAGAAGGACTTCCCCTTGTATTTATGAGCCACAGAGACAGGGCCATGAATGATTGATTTATAAATGATTGCGTGTAAACCTCATACAGAGTTACAGGGCATCCTAAGTTTAGTTGTTTCATAAAAGGAAAGGTCAAACACTCAGTCTTGTTGGCCACAGTTCACTTAGCTTTTTAATTCCAACACATAACCACTATTTACAGACAGTAAGTAACCATATAGGAGCCCATATAATATTATTGTATTGCCGTAAACAGTTTTATATTGCTTGATATTGATGCCACTGTTAAGAAAGTTTCATCACAGTACCTTATTTAAAAGTCCATGGACTATACTCAGGGCCAGCCCAAGACATTGTGCTGCCTGGACCCAAGAATTAAATGCTGCCCCACCCCAAAAAAATCACATCCACCAAAAGGCCCCCACATCCATTATTCATGACAATTAAAGCTAAAATTAAATGCATTAGGGAGATAGATTTACATACAACAGTGGCGGTGGTGGGGGGTTCAGTCTGAAACAGTGGTGATGGTGCTGGTGGGGGGGTTCAGTCCGAGGCAGTAGTGATGGGGAGGGGGGGTTCAGTCAGAGGCAGATGTTGTGGTGGGGGGGTTCAGTCAGAGGAGGCAGTGGTGGTGGGGGGTTCAGTCCGAGGCAGCGGTTGTGGTGGGGAGGGGGAGTCAATCAGAGATAGTGATGGTGGTGGGGGGTTTAGACAGAATCAGCAGTGATGGTAGTGGGGGAGTTCAGTCAGAGGCAGTGGTGATGGGGAGGTGGGGGTTCACTCAGAGGCAGATGTAGTGGTGGGGGGGTGTTCAGTCAGAGGCAGTGGTGGTGGGGGGGTTCAGTCAGAGGCAGCGGGGGTGGGGGGTTCAGACAGAAGCGGTGGTGGTGGGGGGTTCAGTCCCAGGGAGATGTGGTGTGGGGAGGGGGGGGTTCAGTCAGAGGCAGCTGTGGTGGAGGGGGAGTCAGTCACGGCAGTGGTGGTGGTGGGGGGGTTCAGTCAGTGGCAGTGGTGGTGGGATGGATTTAGGCAGAAGCAGCGGTGGTGGTGAGGAAGTTCAGTCAGAGGCAGCGTGGGGGGTTCAGTCAGAGGCAGTGGAGATGGGATCAATGGCGCTGGAGCTTACTTGCTTACAGTATCAGTCGTGCCTCCAGTGATGCCTTTTCCAACATGGGGTCTCTGTTCACAGCAGAAACCTCCTCCTCCGTCACACTGTTGGCCATCAGCTGACTTTCTCCTGCAGTTTCTGCCTCTTGTCACGACAATGCATTTGTCTGCAGCAATGGGGGGGGGGGGGCAATGGGGGGGGTGCTGTGTGTATGACAGTGACAGGGGCAGATCCAGAGTCTAGTCTCGGAAGGGGTATTGGCAGAAAAAAATATTTTTTGCGAAAACAATTTATCAAGGAAATGGCTGGTGTTGGCGCTTTAATCATCAGAGGACCATGGTTGTTATGGTGTCAGGATGATTGAAGCGCATTATTTCTATTATTACATTGTAATATAAAATTAAATAGTTCAACTCACCATAATGCAGAATCAATGGGAGCCCTGAGCGTGTCACTTGCCACGTCAGCAGCCACCAGATGCGGATTGTCACTTGCCACATCATCTGCCACACGTTGCGGATTGTCACTTGCCACGTCACCTGCCACACGTTGCGGGTTTCCACATGCCATGATGTCACCTGCCATAAGATGCAGATTGCCACTTGCCACGTCACCCGACACACTTTGCGGATTGTCACTTGCCATGATGTCACCTGCCACACGTTGCGGATTGTCACTTACCACAACGTCACCTGCCACACATTGCGGATTGTCACTTGCCACAACGTCACCTGCCACACGTTGTGGATTATCACTTGCCACAACGTCACCTGCCACACATTGCAGATTGTCACTTGCCACGCGTTGCGGATTGCCCCTTGCTGTGTCCCAGAGCGAAGGCAGGGAGCAGAGAGATAATCTCTCTGCTTCCTTTGGCTGCACAGTGAGGGCGGAACTGCGGTGATGCAGGGCGGGCGGTAAGAGATGATGTAATCTCTCTTTTTCCCTATCTGTCTGCCCGCTGACTGGCCAGCAAGCACGCTCACCTGCTGACTGATCCGCCAATCTGTCTGACCACTCACTCACTCGCCGACTGGCCCTCCCGCTCACTCACCCGCTTACTGCTCCCCCTAGGAAGCGAGTGTTCTGCCTGCATGCTTCTGTCACCTCGGCGCCGGGCTCCCTCACAGTGGGATAAGCAGCAGAGCAGGCGGAACGGGCTGGTTGGCAGGCAGCAGTTCTGCCACTGCTCTTGGGCATCAGTTTATTGCCCCCCTGAAAGTGCTGCTAGGGACCCATGGTCCCACCGGGTCCCATGGTAGGGCCGGCCCTGACTAGACTTGATCAAAACAAAAAACATGGGTGGCATGATTTGATTCCCAGACCCTTCAGTTTGGATCTCTCGCCCTGAGCTAAAATATGTTATTATCTAAATCAAGCTGGTCATGTAATTACAGACATTTCTATACAACCATGTCCACTGGGTCATCCGCCATTGCTTGAAATTTCATAAAATGACTGTCACGTCTGCTATTTCTGTTACTTACTTTGTTATATGAACTTGTATTAAATAATATTTGATTGCTAGTTCTTCAGTCATATTTCACATAACATTTTTTATTCTATTCCATCATTAACTCCCAGGTCATGTAGTGAATCATTCCCCCATATGCTAGCATCATGAAGAAGCTATGGTAATGCGCAAGAGAAATGTTCATGGGCAATTAAAAACCTTTCAAGTTTGAAAAATTCAAATCCAAAGCTGTATTGCTGTAAAACATTACTAAAATGTGAGAGAACTTAAGAAAATGCTAGTGCCCCTTGTTATCATGCAAGATGCTTCATAAAAAAGGAAAAGAGATTTTATATTCAAAGGCCTGGCTTGCAGATAGAAGAGCAGTGGAGATAAAGGGTCATCCATCATTGTTTGGGAATAGCATCTCTTAAATTCCTCTACAAGATTCTGGCTTATGTATTGTTGTTGCGGTCAGCATCTGCAAGTGAGGGCAAGTTTTATAGTAAAATCAATCGTTAAAAGGGTAACAATAAAAAGCTGAACATAACTTTAATGTCTTGAAGCAGCATTCATTGTATTTGCAATTAGATTGGATTGTTACAATGCCAACTGCTGAATGCTTTTCATTGATATCCTAACGGCAGATTTTTGTAGTTGTTTTTCACATTAGCGATATACATTTGGATGGAATTAATTGTGCTTGACTCATATCTAAAAACCACATTTGGTTTAGATAATGCAGTTAGAGTATAAACATATATCAGCTTCCTATCCAATTAATATTCTTTTTAAAATAAGGTAGATTAAATGAAATAAATCCTGCAGACTTTGGAGCAGGGTTGTTCCACATCCATGGTATTTCTCTGCAAGCATAATAATAACTGGTGGTGATAGTAAACCGAATGATGGTCCCAGATGCAATATCTGGAGAATATAAAGAGGAATGAAGCAAGCGTTTTTTTTTAATGCATGTTAAATAAGGATTACTGAGCGACAAGTATCTGCTGAATCACAAAAATTACCAGCGTATAGGCAGGTTTTTGTTATTTAAGTACCTCTGGGTGACTAAAATTACCCATTTTAATGTCAGCCAGCTGAATGATTAAAATTGTTCTTCCATTGTGAAAACATTTAAAAATAAAATATGAGTGTTTCTAGCCTTCTATTATACTTTTTTGTCAATCCCTGCAAGACATAGCATTAAGTTGACATTGGAGAATTGTTGCACTGGAGTTACCTAATTTTTAGTTGAGATAAACAGTTGTTCACGAACTGTTGCATAAACATTTTTTTTTCCTTTATATGAGATACATTCAATATTATACAGCTAAGGGTGCACATATCTGTCCTTGAACTTGAACTTAACCAACCCCTTGAAACTTCAAGATAGTGCAGATAGACATAGACAATATGAGGAAAAAATTTTTGGTCTTCCCTGGGGTCCTTCCTTGATGCTAACGATCATTGCCTCTTATACAGTATATGTAACAGGTCAAGATCCATCACTATGAGGTATGTAAGCTTTTGAGTAGGGATGAGGCCGATGTTCGAGTCGAACAAAATTTTGACTTGAACATCGGGTGTTTGCCTATTCCCCAAAGAGTGAACAATATGTGGTGTTCGCGGCAAATTCGGAAGCCGCCGGAACACTGTTAAAGTCTATGGGACACTAACATGAAAAATCTAAAGTGCAAATTTTAAAGACTTATATGCAAGTGTTTGGGGACCCGGGTCCTGCCCCAGGGGATATGTATCAATGCAAAACATTTTTTTTTAAAACTATTTTTTCAGGTGCAGTGATTTTTTTAATGCTTAAAGTGAAGCAATACAAATTAAATATTCCTTTAAATATCGTGCCTGGGGGATGTCTATAGTATTCCTGCAAAATGACGCATTTTTCCTGTGTTTAGAAGAGTACCACAGCAAAATGACATTTCTAAATGAAAAATTGATCGCGGATCAATAATGAATGAATCAGTAATGAATTGTCAGGTCTTGGCAATATAGATAAAACTCATTGAAAAAAAGAGCATGGTTTCCCCCCTCCCCCAGTCCATTACCAGGCCCTTTGGGTCGAGCCTGTCAGCAAGTTCCAGCCAATGATTCGTGGCCAGCACCTGCTGATCGGCTGTATACAATCACAACCCAGAGCTTTGTGTTGGTAAACAACACAAAGCTCTGTACAGAGGGAATGATCTGTCAGTTTCTCTTCCGTGCACAGGGATGAGAAACTGAGGGATCTTTTAGTGAAAGCAACATACTATACATATATTACACATAGTTAGGCACATATTTGACATCTTTATCACCCTAGTACAGTGAGTACTACAGTACTAGGGATGAACATTGGGTGTTTGCCCATTTGTCCAATTTAGAAGGGGCGTTCTTGGCAAATTCGAGTGCCACGGAATGCCCTATAATGCACTACGAGATGGCAGTGCATTGGTGTCTTAAGATTGACCAAAGCATGAACCTGACCTGCATGTTTTTGCCAATCACAGCTCTGCTGAGAGTGCCATAATTGGGCAGCTTAGTTAGTGGCGTGCAGGCAGTGTATTTGATAATATATATATATATATATATATATATATATATATATACAGTACAGACCAAAAGTTTGCACACACCTTCTCATTCAAAGAGTTTTCTTTATTTTCATGACTATGAAAATTGTAGATTCACACTGAAGGCATCAAAACTATGAATTGACACATGTCCAATTATATACTGAACAAAAAAGTGTGAAACAACTGAAAATTTGTCTTATATTCTAAGTTCTTCAAAGTAGCCACCCTTTGCTTTGATTACTGCTCCACACACTCTTGGCATTCTGTTGATGAGCTTCAAGAGGTAGTCACCCGAAATGGTTTTCACTTCACAGGTATGCCCTGTCAGGTTTAATAAGTGGGATTTCAAGCCTTATCAATGGGGTTGGGACCATCAGTTGTGTTGTGCAGGAGGTGGATACAGTACACAGCTGATAGTCCTACTGAATAGACTGTTAGACTTTGTATTATGGCAAGAAAAAAGCAGCTAAGTAAAGAAAAACGAGTGGCCATCATTACTTTAAGAAATGAAGGTCAGTCAGTCCGAACAATTGGGAAAACTTTGAAAGTGTCCCCAAGTGCAGTGGCAAAAACCATCAAGCACTACAAAGAAACTGGCACACATGACGACCGCCCCAGGAAAGGAAGACCAAGAGTCACCTCTGCTGCGGACGATAAGTTCATCCGAGTCACCAGCCTCAGAAATCGCAGGTTAACAGCAGCTCAGATTAGAGAACAGGTCAATGCCACACAGAGTTCTAGCAGCAGACACATCTCTAGAACAACTGTTAAGAGGAGACTGTGTGAATCAGGCCTTCATAGTAAAATAGCTGCTAGGAAACCACTGCTGAGGACAGGCAACAAGCAGAAGAGACTTGTTTGGGCTAAAGAACACAAGGAATGGACATTAGACGAGTGGAAATCTGTGCTTTGGTCTGATGAGTACAAGTTTGAGATCTTTGGTTCCAACCACCGTGTCTTTGTGCGACGCAGAAGAGGTGAACGGATGGACTCTACATGCCTGGTTCCCACCGTGAAGCATGGAGGAGGTGTGATGGTGTTAGGGTGCTTTGCTGGTGACACTGTTGGGGATTTATTCAAAATTGAAGGCATACTGAACCAGCATGGCTACCACAGCATCGTGCAGCAGCATGCTATTCCATCCGGTTTGCGTTTAGTTGGATCATCATTTATTTTTCAAATAGGACAATGAGCCCAAACACACCTCCAGGCTGTGTAAGGGCTATTTGACCAAGAAGGAGAGTGATGGGGTGCTGCGCCAGAGGACCTGGCCTCCACAGTCACTGGACCTGAACCCAATCGAGATGGTTTGGGGTGTGCTGGACAGCAGAGTGAAGGCAAAAGGGCCAACGAGTGCTAAGCATCTCTGGGAACTCCTTCAAGACTGTTGGAAAGCCATTTCAGGTGACTACCTCTTGAAGCTCATCAACAGAATGCCAAGAGTGTGCGGAGCAGTAATCAACGCAAAAGGTGACTACTTTGAAGAACCTAGAATATAAGACATATTTTCAGTTGTTTCACACTTTTTTGTTCAGTATATAATTGGACGTGTGTTAATTCATAATTTTGATGCCTTCAGTGTGAATCTACAATTTTCATAGTCATGAAAATAAAGAAAACTCTTTGAATGAGAAGGTGTGTCCAAACTTTTGGTCTGTACTGTATATATATAGCCTCTGCATTTAGTGTAGATTAGATACCTTCAGGTCTGGTCCCTTCAGGTCTGGTATGGATTTTAAGGGGAACCCTGTGGCAAAATTGAAAAAAAAATGGCGTGGGGTCCCCCCAAAATCCATACCAGACCCTTATCCAAGCACGCAACCTGGCAGGCCGCAGGAAAAGGGGGGCACCCCCCTCCTGAACCGTACAAGGCCACATGTCCTCAACATGGGGAGAGTGCTTTGGGGTCCCCCCCAGAGCACCTTGTCCCCATGTTGATGAGGACAAGGGCCTCATCCCCACAACCCTTGCCTGGTGGTTGTGGGGGTCTGCGGACTGGGGGATTATCAGAATCTATAAGCCCCCTTTTACAAGGGAGCCCCTAGATCCTGCCCACCCTCCTATGTGAATGGCTAGGGGTACATTGTACCCCTAGCCATTCACCAAAAAAGTGTCAAAAGAGTAAAAATGACAGGATACCATTTTGGACAATTCCATTATTAAAAAAAGTGTCCCGCAATGTCCATCCATCTTCAATCACAGTGCCAAAATTCCCAAAAAAAAAAAGAAAAACTCTGCCTCCATGGGAGGCGTCCCCATGACTGCCGTCTTTTTGCTTTGACATCAATGGGTGACCCCACCCCCTCCCAGGTCACATGATATCAGAAGGGGGCGTGTTCACTCGTTTATTGGCTATATAAGAGCTGTTGAAGCAAAAAACGGTGTTTGGCAGGACACCTTCCATTTGAGTTTTTTGGGGGGGGGGGGTTTCGGGACCGTTGGCACCGTGATTGAAAATGGATGGACATTGTGGGACACTTTTTTTTAAATAAAGGAATTGTCCAAAACTGTCTCCTGTCATTTTTACTTTTTTTCTACACTTTTTTTGGTGAATGGGTAGGGGTACAATGTACCCCATACCCCTTCACATAGAGGGGGCAGGGATCTGTGGGCCCCCTTGTTAAAGGGGGCTTCCAGATTCTTAAAATCAGTAGATCTAGTAATGTCTTGTTTCTAGTTGGTGCGTCTACTATCTGACCCATGAAATTGTCCTGCAAGACATTCAGGAATAGTCTGGATAATTAAAATCCCCCATTATGATAAGAATAGATTCAATACCTTCGCCATCTCCCCATCCTTTGCAACCAGATGTCCTTGCTCTCATGCCTCTAGGAAAGCTTCCTCCTGTGTGTCTTTGGCAAGATCCTTCCAGCACCCAACCCCGTGCTGAAGGCAGGACACCCCCTCACACTAGGGGGGATGCCTCAGGGCCACCAACAGCCTCCTCAACACTGTGTCTCCATCTTCCACCCAACTGCCCTGCTGGCAGTTCTTTCATTTTCTACCCCCTAGTTTTAGAAGGTTCTCCAACCTACCAGACACCAGTGGGAGGCACCATAGTGCTGCCAAGATGAGTCATCCAGCCCTGGCCTCTAATAACTCTGACCCAATTTAGTGACTATTCCTGGCCAGAATATTTTTTACCTGCTCTACCAATACTAGTAACACACACGAGAGGTTGGTACATACATTTTCTGCATTGGATTATTTAATACCAGAAAAGGTCTGTCCATAGGCACTTCCTTTTCTAGGGTATACTTAGCTCAGTTGTATTGTTATCACACTTTTCTGCACACCTCTGAGTTGGACTACATGTAGTCATACCAGTGTACAGTGTGCTGACAGATTCTGCCATAATTACCACAGTAACTGTGATAAAGCTGTGATATTCAGCCACTCATGGAGCATGCACACACCAAGAGAAAGTTAATACAATGTGTCTACAGCAGTAGTGGTTAACATACTCAATATAAGGGACTTTCAAAGAATACTGTCAGAAACTGGAGACATGTTACATGAAACTGCTAGAGATCACTGCTATTATATTCCCCTCACAAGTCAAGGTCCACTGCAGCCCGCTTAAAAAATTACTGGTACCATATTTGCTCTTCCTTTCATTCAAAGGCATCAGAGGAAAAAAAATACACAAAATAGTAAGAAAGTTTAAAGAAACAAATCAAACCAGAAACCAATTTACTGAATGTTTTCATTCACTGTTCCTAAATAAGCACCTAGGAAAGAAAAATACTAACTACTAAATGCTACAGAAATGATCAAAGAGTTGAATGCTGCCCCTGTGCCTCAGGATGAGCACCTGGGGTCTACAGCATTTTTTAAAAAATTTGTAGCTTTGTTTTTGTTGTTTTATTAGGGGGCTAACAACTTGCATGGGGAGATTGTGGGATGCCCACCTCCCTGTACCAAGAACTTCAGGGACAAACTTTCTTCAGAAGCCAATAGCATTCAAATATGTAAACTGCAAGTGCTGGGGTAAGAATTTTCACAAATAGTTTACTGGGAAATATCATTTTATTGTTTTAAATGTGTTGAACTGAAAAAGCTGAGGGTTTAAAGCTACTTTAATGGGCATGGGTGTATGTTTATGAAACAAAGATTAGTCTTTGGCCATCTTCAGTATTATGTCTGCAGTCTCTGACCATCTTCTGTATCATGTCTGCCACCTCTGACCATCTCCTGTACTATGTCTGCAGTCTCTGACCATCTTCTGTATCATGTCTGCCACCTCTGACCATCTCCTGTGCTATGTCTGCAGTCTCTGACCATCTTCTGTATCATGTCTGCAGTCTCTGACCATCTCCTGTACTATATCTGCAGTCTTTGACCATCTCTTGTATCATGTCTGCAGTCTCTGACCATCTCATGTACCATGGCTGCAGTCTCTGACCATCTCTTGTATCATGTCTGCAGTCTCTACCCATCTCTTGTATCATGTCTGCAGTCTCTGACCATCTCTTTTACAATGTCTGCAGTCTCTGACAATCTTCTGTATCATGACTGCCATCTCTGACCATCTCCTGTACTATGTCTGCCATCTCTGACCATCTCCTGTACTATGTCTGCAGTCTTTAACCATCTCTTGTACAATGTCTGCAGTTTTTGACCATCTCCTGTACTATGTCTGCAGTCTCTGACCATCTTCTGTATCATGTCTGCAGTTTCTGACCATCTCCTGTCTGCAGTCTTTGACCATCTCTTGTATCATGTCTGCAGTCTCTAACCTTTTAATGTATCATGTCTGCTGTCTCCTCCAACCATCACCTGTACTATGTCTGGGGGCTCTTTCTAACAGACTCTCTAACAGAAGCCCTCTCTGTGTGCAACAGAGAGACTCCCCTCCAGGTCTCATTAGTGTACGCTCTTCCTGTATTTTCTTTATTGTTAAAAGATCATGGGAGGATCTCAGGGTAAAGAAGACTTCTTAGGGGCGCATCTCTGTGTTTGAGTCTTTGCCATAGAAACATTTGTAAAGGGGAGGAGTTGGTAAGATGACCACACCCATGTGGGAGTGCCAGAAATATTTCTGCACCTGACCCTAGGATCGGCCCTGTGTACGTGTCATTACATGTTCTTTTAAACTTTGGTTTCACTTTTTGAACTCGGCTGCACTGTTATCACACGAGATCACAGGAAGCCCACCCCCTTTTATCTCTGCTGTTTTTAGAAGAAAAACGTCTCCTCTGTTCTCCCTGACGTTCCCAGCCTCATAAACAGGCTGCAGAGGAGATCATTTTCTTCTGAGAACTGAACTGAGAAAAAACGTGCACCATTATCATGATGTTTTTACATGCTAAATGCACAGATTATTTGACAATTTTACTTTTAGAATAAAACAGATGAAGCAGTGTGAAAATTTTTGTACTTACTTTACAATACAATGTTTTGTATTTTATGTTAGTAATTTTTTTTTTTTTTTCATTTTTTGTTTTCCTATTATGCATTTGTCTTTTTTTATTTTACTATATGAGAGTGGAAAAGATATTTTAAAATTCTGCCAAGCAAGACTTTCTAACTTCATAGAAAAATGGACTGATGCATACGGTAATATAATGGAAACTTCTGACTTTAACATATTTATGGAAGAAACTGCTGTGCTTCTTAAGAAGTGACCTGTCCTCCGAGCATTTCTCAAGTCATTTGTTTCACTATCCCTAACTACATGGGAACGCAATTTAGCGGCGAGGTTGGGATATATGTTATACAAGAAGCAGACAGACTAAATGGCTCAAAGGGCTCATTATCCGTGTTAAAGAAAGACAGTGTTCCCACTTATTCCTTGTATTGCATTTCTGGCATTTTTAAACTAGAGACATTTGCAGAACAAGAAGTCATTTTGTTTTAAGTAATTTACTACTAGAAGGATGTGCCAAAAAGCCATGGCATTTCTCCAGATCACTGATGTCTAGATATTTTAAAGGGGTTTTAGTCACATTAGGAAACACGCAACGAAGATACTGTTCCCAATGATCAAATCTACCTTTTGTATACTGACGTGCACACACAGCTGGGAATCTGGACCTTTCACAAAGTGGGTTGCCTTATAAATGATCTTTCACCTGTTTCTGCATATTTTTTCCATTATGTTGGAGCTTAGAGAAACTAAAAACTCAACTCCATTTAATCTATCAAGCAGAGCATTTTGGATAAGGGTCGTCAGGGGTTTAACTAGAAATCACAGGGCCCCATAGCAAAATGTTGTATGCCCCCCCCACCCCCACAAACAGCCCCCCCCCCTCCACAAAAAAAAAAAAACGAATGTCATTGAACAACAGATTACCACACTCATGTAGCATAGTACCCAGGGACAGCTTATATTAATTTCGAACAACAAAGTATGCAGTATACTGTATGCAGCCCCTGAAGGACACACATGCATACCCCCATCAGTAAATACACCCTCTACCTCAGTGCAGACCCCCCAGCAGTACAGACACCCCCCTTAGTACAGACACCCCCCCTAGTGCAGACACCCCCCTCAGTGCAGGACCCCCCAGCAGTACAGACACCCCTCAGTGCAGACCACCCCCCTCAGTACAGACCCCCCCCAGTGCAGACCCCCCAGCATTATAGACTCTCCCTCAGTGCAGACACCCCCCTCAATGCAGACACCCCCCTCAGTGCAGACCCCCCTTCAGTGCAGACCCCCTCAGTAGTACAGACCCCCCTTAATACAGACACCCCTCTAGTGCAGACCCCCCAGGATTACAGAACCACCCTCAGTACAGACACCCCTCATCAGTACAGACCCCCCACCCAAGTACAGACCCCCATCAGTACAGACACCCCCCTTAGTACAGACACCCCCCCCCTTAGTACAGACACCTCCCCAATACAGACCCCCTCAGTGCAGGACCTGCCAGCAGTACAGACACCCCCCAGTGCAGACCACCCTCCAGTGCAGACCCCCCAGCATTACAGACCCCCCAGCATTGCTGACACCCCCCAGTGCAGAAATTCCCCTCAGTACAAACACCCCCCAGTGCAGACCCCCAGCATTACAGACCCCCCTCAGTGCAGGACCCCCATCAGTGCAGACCCCCCAAGTGCAGACCCCCCTCAGTAGTACAGACCCCCCCAGCAGTGCAAACACCCCACTTAGTACAGACACCCCCCACCTCAGTGCAGACACACCCTCAGTACAGACACCCCCCATTACAGACCCCCTCAGTGCGGACACTCCCCTCAGTGCAGGACCCCCCAGCAGTACAGACACCCCCTAGTGCAGACACCCCCCCAGTGCAGACAACCCCCTAGTACAGACATACAGACAAACCCCTAGTGCAGCCCCCCCGCATTACAGACCCCCCAGCATTGCAGACACCCCCCTCAGTGCAGACACCCCCCACAGTGCAGACCCCCCTCAGTACAGAACACCCTCAGTAGTGCAGACTTCACCTCAGTAGTACAGACTCCCCATCAGTAGTGCAGGTCCCCCCTCAGTGTCCCTCAAGGCTTGAGCGCAGGCTTCTCCTCCTCTGTGGATGTAAACAGAGAGGAGGGGAAGTGGCTTCGGTCTGAATGGTGTTAGTGGTGCAGTTGCTGCTACCCAAGGGTGTTATCCCTCTGGCGGGTGTCACCTGGTGTGGCCCGCACCCGCCTAGCAACACCACTCACCGGGCCCAATTCGGCTGTGGGCCCCATAGCGCCTGCGTGGGTCTCTATGGCGGTAGTTCCGCCACTGAGGGTATTGTGTAATTCATATTCAGAACTTCAAATTCTGAATCCAATCAAGCTCAGTTATCTCTCGGATAAAGCATCCCCCTGTCAGCAGCTCAGTGGGGGAGATCACTATACTAATATCAGATTGTAAGTACAGTGGCTCGAACCGGAGCTTTCACTTTTTTTTTCGTTCAACCAGCTCTGACGAAAAAAAAAACTGATAGTGTGTACTAGGCTTTACTGTATATCCAGCAGCATGTGTTTTATATTGTAAGAACCCATTCACAATTTTCTGGGCTTTTTCAGTGTGTTAATACACACGTGTGAACTTGTCCTGCAATAGGGCAATACATGTCTTATATTAAACCAATTAACAACCTCCTGACCACCTCATGCAGATATACTGTGGCAGAAGGGCACGTGCAGGCAGATTAACGTACCTGTACATTGCTATTTTAGAGACAGCTTGCGGGCACGCCCGCCGGGAGCTCCGTGAGCATAATTGTGGGTCCCGTGGACTCGATGTCCATGGGCATACCTGCGATCATCTTGCGGTGAGGAAGAACGGGGAGATGCTAATGTAAGCAAGCATCTCCCCGTTCTGCCTAATGACACTGTCACTGATCGTCGCTCCCTGTAATCGGGAGCAGTGATCAGTGACATGTCACACACAGCCCCCCCCACAGTTAGAATCACTCCCTAGGACACACTTAAGCCCTACAGTGCCACCTAGTGGTTAACCTCTTCACTGACAGACACATTTACACAGTAATCAATGCATTTTTAAATGCACTGATCGCTGTATAAATGTGGATGGTCCAAAATGTCGCAGTCATGATAAAAATCGCTGATCACCGCCATTACTAGTAAAAAAAAAATATATCAATAAAAATGCCATAAAACTATCCCCTATTTTGTAGACGCTATAACTGATCAAATACCACCAAAAGGAAGCTCTATTTGTGGGAAAAAAGGACGTTAATTTTGTTTGGGAGCCACGTTGCACAACCACACAATTGCTAGTTAAAGTGACGCAGTGCTGAATCGCAAAAAATGCTCTGCTCAGGAAGGGGTCAATTCTTTTGGGGCTGAAGTGGTTAATATACACTTATTGAGATTTTTTTTATCAAAGAAAAGATAATTACCAAAGACATGTAGCAGAATACATTTTAGCCTAAATTTATGAAGACATTTTATTTTTTTATTTTTTATTTTTTATTGAATGTGTTTTGTAACAAAAAATACAAAATATTGTTTATTCAAACTTTTTGGTCTTTTTGGTTTATATAATAGTAATAAAAAAAAAAACTGGTAATCATATATACCAGTGAGGGCGAACCTTGGCACCCCAGATGTTTTGGAACTACATTTCCCATGATGCCCTGGCACTCTGCAGTGTAGTGGCGCATCATGGGAAATGTAGTTCCAAAGCATCTGGGGTGCCAAGGTTCGCCATCACTGTCATATACCATCAAAAGAAAGCTCTATTTGTGTGAAAAACAGGATTTAAATACCATTTATGAACAGTTTTGCGTGACCGAGTGATTGTCAGTTAAAGTAGTGCCGTGCTGAATAGCAAAAAATGCCCTGGTCATGAAGGGGGTAAAAACTTTTTGTAGGTCAACTGGTTAATTTCTAGACTGTAAAATCTCACAGATTGTTAATTAGCAGATCTTACTATTTTTTTTCTGGTTTGTAGATGTCAAAACTGTTGACAAGCTGGGAATAAAGGTCTTTGAATGGCTCAACCTTTGAGCCCAAGTGTTCACCACTGGGAGCAGAAACAAAAAATATTCTGATTCAAAGTGACTTATAACATGAAAAAATGAAAACATCTTATAGCCTGCAATTACTGGACATAATTGCTGAAGTTCCACTTTAAATACTTTCTGTGTCTTCGACCTTTAACAAGTATGCAGACTTTTGACTGTACTCTGAATTTCCAGAGTGCATGCTTGTTTCAGGTTAATGGCCCAATAAATGCAATACTTATTTCAGTGCATGTTTCTTTACCATTGGGCTCAATGAGGCCTGGATGAATCTATTGTTAAATTAGAATATCAATGAATGAGAACCTATAAGGTTTGAAATATAAAAACTGCCGCTGATTGCTTGTTTTTAAAAAATGTAGCCTTCTAGAACATGCATGCAGTGAGGGACAGATGAATTTTCTGGCTTCATTCTTGTACCAGGTTACTGACACTCTAAATAATAAAGCCAGGATTCAAAGATAAAGATACAAACAAGTGGCCACTGTCCCCCCCCCCCCCCCCCCATAACTGGTCTTTGCAGCAAGAAGCATTGAAAGGGGTGGCATTTGCCAGACAAAAACCAAAGGAATTTCCAAGCTCAAATTATTCCCCCAACAAATGTGTACACAAGTACGTCAGACAAAAGTCCAAAGTACAAACACGCATGCTCGGAATCAAGGACGAGCCGGAAGAGTTTGATCTTGTAAAACTTGCTACGAGCCGTAGGGGAGGTATACATTTGGCGTAGGAATCTAGTGAATGGACCCGAGAAGCCAAATTCCGACAGTACTCTAAACAACAAGATGTGACTTGGCATGTTCCAGAGCTATTAGCACCCTACGTATATGTTTAAGGTTCCTGGAACAAAACCTGACTGGGCTGGGTGAAGTAGGCCTGGAAGTAGTGTAGCAAGACAAGGAGCGACTATCTTAGAGAGAATTTTTACGTCCACATTTATCAGCGATATTGGTCTATAGGAGCCTGGATGCAGCGGGTCTTTTGCTTTTTTGGGCAGTAATTTAATGTGCGCTTGGGATCCCGAAGGAAGGTAGGTGCCCCCATCCCACATGGCAGTAAATACATGTTTCAGTGTGCTGGGGATAAAATCATTAGTCCAGGGGTGCCCAACCTTTTGAAGAGCGAGGGCCACTTAAGCGACTTGGTAACCGGTCGCGGGCCACAATGAGCAGAGCAGGTGGATAACAGGTCCATGCAGGTCCCGAGTGGACACGGACACAGCCCACTCTACTCTATGGGTCCTCTGATCTGATCCGCCCTAATGGAAGGGGATTGATCCCCTCTGGTTTTTTATTTTATTTTTTATTTTTTTTAGCGAATCAGATTGGTGGTAGGCAGGTGTAAAAGGACACAAATCTGTTTACATCTGCCGTTTCATAGAGGTGAATGGAGGGTTCGATTGAGTTGGACCAATTGTGTGAAAGGGGCCTTTCACACTAAGGCAGCGAAGTGCACCTGTGTCTGTCCTGCGGGTTAGTTACACTTTGCCAAAGACTTCTATTATATCCTGCAGGTGTGGTGCACTTTCTGAAAGATCGCCAAACCCGCAGGTAATAACAGAAGTCTATGGCTCAGTGCAGGTATCCTGAAGGTGCACCTGCGGATCAATTTGAAAGCAGCCCGGTAAGCGCTGCGCAGATATGCCCTTATATACACTGCAATTTTAGTAATAAACTGACCTTTAATAACAGTCTTCCATTCAGATATTGCCTGCTGTTGCTGTCCCCGGCAGATTGCATTTGGTATCACTCCGCCTGTGGCAAGAGATGGCGCTATACAGGAAGCATCAGCTTATACAGCTCTGCTCCACAGCAGCTTGCTTTGCCGGCTCCATTAACACAGATGCTCTGTGATGGTGGGTCTGCAACCCATGATCTGAGCTTGCCAATCTGCCATCCCACAGAAGGAGGTCGTGGGCCACATCAGAGGGCTCCGCGGGCCACATGTGGCCCCCGGGGCAACTGGTTGGGCACCCCTGTATTAGTCAGTTTGTAGAATTCTGCGGTTTATCCGTCTGGGCCGGGAGCTTTCAGGGATGGTAGAGATTTGATCTTCATTCAAATGTCCTCTAACGTAATGGGAGCATTAAGGAATTCTAGTTGGGCTGTGTTGAGTTAGGGTAGTTGTACTTTGGACAATATGGACTCTGTCGTCGATTGGTCAGTTGGGTCCTTGGCGTGTAGAGATGTGTAGTATTCAGTAAGAATTTTACTAACTTCTGTAGGGGAGGAAGCGATAGAGCAATCTGTGTTTTTTAATGCTGAAATGAACGTAGGTTTTCTAAAGCCCATGATTAGTCGTGACAGAAGCTTACCCGCCTTATTGCCATACTTATGTAGCTGGAGCGAGAAATACAAGGATTTGGTTGACTCTTGTTGTTCGGCCCAGAAGTCAAAGTTTTGTTTGGTGAGTTGCCAGGCTTTGATGTTGTCTAGGTTGCGACAGTGTGCTAAGGTGGCATGCGCAGAGCGCAACTGTTCACTAGTCTGTATATAGTTCCTTTTGGAGTGTTTTTTGAACTGTGTCGAGTAGGATATGATCTTACCCCTCAAGAAGGCCTTGCCCGTTTCCCAAAAAAGATTTGGGCAGGTAAGGTGCACCTCATTCGTGGAGGTGTATTCCTCCCATGATGTACATAACATATGTTTAAAGTCTTCATTATTAGACAGATATGATGGGAAGCGCCATGTGGGAGGGGCTCTCGAACATTTATTGCAGGTTATGTGTATAGTAATAGGGCTGTGATCCGATATTACTGCATCTGTAATTTCTGGTTCACTAGCTGTTTTCATTAAGTTTTGGGACACAAAAAAATTGTCTATTCACGAAAAAGAATTGTGGAGAGGCAAAAAAAAAGTGAAGTCACGGTCGGTCAGGTGTGTCAAGCACCAGAAATCTATATAGTTTATGGAAGAAATAGCACAAGATAGTGGCGTTGTAGCTTGGGTTAAAAAGTTGTTGTTTCGAGTCTGTTGGGGTATAGTACAGGTACAGTCCTCCGACGGGCACATTACTGAGTTGAAATCCCCTCCGATTAAGTGGAGTGGTTCAAGGGTCTTCAGAATTCAGATACCATGTCTTGAAAGAAGGTGTTGTTGGGAGAGTTAGGGGCGTAAATATTGGTGATCGCCAATTCTTTATCTGCTAGTGTAAGGCGTAATGTGAGTTTGCGACCTTCCGAATCAGCGCGGACCTCTTGGACAGTATATTTCAAGTTTTTGTGTAAGAGAATAGTTACTCCGGCTTTGTGACTCACCACAGGGGAGCCATAAACCTCACCTACCCATAGTTTTTGTAGCCTTGGTACATCATCGGAAGATAGATGGGTCTCCTGGAGGAGGGCCACATCAGCACAAAGTTGTTTTAATTGTCGTAGTATTTGCATGCGTTTATTTGGAGAGCGGAGCCCCTTGACGTTCCAGGAAACAATTTTTAAGTGATCCCTTTTATCTGGAAGAGCCATTAATGCATTTTTAAATGCACTGGCCACTGTATAAATGTGAATGGTCCCAAAATTGCACCAAAAGTGTCCAATGTGTCTGCCAAAATGTCACAGTCACGATAAAAATCGCTGATCACTGCCATTACTAGTAAAAAAAAAATGATCAATAAAAATGCCATAAAACTATCCCCTATTTTGTAGACGCTTTAACTTTTGCGCAAACCAATCAATAAACGCTTATTGTGATTTTTTTTACTAAAAATATGTAGAAGAATACGTATCGGCCTAAACTGAGGAAAATTTTTTTTTTAAATTGTCGCTATTATTTTGTTTATAGCACGAAAAATAAAAAATATATATATTTTTTTTTTACCAAAGACATGTAGCAGAATACATTTTAGCCTAAATTTATGAAGACATTTTATTATTATTTTTTTTTATTGAATGTGCTTTGTAACAAAAAATACAAAATATTGTTTATTCAAACTTTTTGGTCTTTTTGGTTTATATAATAAAAAAAAGTGGTAACCATATACCATCAAAAGAAATCTCTATTTGTGTGAAAAACAGGATTTAAATTCCATTTACGAATAGTGTTGTGTGACCGAGTGATTACCAGTTAAAATAGCGCCGTGCTGAATAGCAAAAAATGCCCTGGTCATGAAGGGGGGTAAAAACTTTTTGTAGGTCAAGTGGTTAATTTCTAGACTGTAAAATCTCACAGATTATGGACGGTCGCATGTCCTGAGAGCTCTGCTCCGACCCGCTCATCCCGCCGCAGCCAACACTAGCAGGAGATTGACCTCGTCGCTCACCCCGCGACTCCCCGAGGCTCCGATCGACCCCCCCGCATGAACGGGAACACGGCCAGGCGCTGCCTAACCAAACAACTGGCCACCGATCCGCAGCCTGCGGCCTTTTCCAAGATGGCGACCGCCCGAGCAGCGCGAGGCCTTCAGCCGGATCCGGACAAATCCATCGCCGATCCGTCCCCTATGGCTACACAGCACGAGGAGTGTCATCTGCCTAATGTGAGTAGCATACAGCTGCCTTTATTATCTCCCTCCTCTACGGAATCTTTGCTGGGCAGGACTATCAATGGCTCCCCACTCACTCCAATGGAGGATTTCTCAGCCACCCCCGACCCCCCTAGGGCTCATCTCATGCCTCATCCAGCTGCCCCCTCAGACTTTTCATCCCTGATGGAAACCTTCTCTTCCATGCTTTCCAGAGGCCTGGCCCAAAACGCATCACAGATTACATCCATAATACAGGCGGATCTGCAGCACCTGGGCACCAGAATAGAAGCGATCGAATTAAAAACTGACCAGACGATCGCCATGGCCCAACAAAATACTGACAGGATCCAGGATCTCCATGATCAGCTTGAAACCGCTTACTCTAAAATTGATGACCTTGAAAACAGGAATCGCAGATATAATTTCAGGCTCAGAGGAATTCCTGAAACATTTAAAGATACAGACTCGGGTGTTCGGTCCTTTATCAAGAGCCTACTCCCTGATGTACAAGATCATAGACTGGAACTGGACCGTGCTCACAGAGCTCTGCAACCCCCCCGACAAGATGGCCTCCCCAGAGACATTGTTGTTAAGCCGCACTTTTTCAAAGTCGAAGAGGATATAATGTGCAAGGCCAGGGAGTCTGATAACTTGACTTTCCAAGGACACCCAGTCCAGCTATTTGCGGACCTCTCCCCTTACACGATTCAGAAAAGGAGATCTCTGAAGCCTCTCCTGCAGGTCCTGCCCCAAAAATCAATCCCATACAAATGGGCTTTTCCGTTTAGACTTAATTTCTCCTATCTGAATAAATCTTACAGTTTTGCCAATTTTGTTGATGGTGAACGCATCTTACTTCATCTGGGCCTCATCTCTACCACTCCTATCCCCCCGCTGGATCCGAAACTTTCCCTATCAACGAAGAGACCTCCCCGGCGAGCCCTCCCAAACCCCTCTGGCAGAAGCAAAAAGCAAAACGATCGAAAGATGGCCACCCAACCTGAAGATGACTCATCACTCTTCCTTTTTCCCATCGCCCGCCTCTTTTTTCCGCGTGCATTTTTCTCCTGTTTACAGGTTGGCGCCACAGTCTGGACTGCAACCTAAGTCCGGTCTGGTGTTTCCTGATTGACTTACCTCTTACTTTACAGACATTATTGCTTGTTATCCATCTCAGAAGTTCCCAGTTATTGTAAAGCCTGTTCCTTGGAGCCCCTCATCGTTCCCCCTATTCTAGGGGGGCGGGGATGGACTCCTGAGCTCTTACACTGATTACAATGGACTATCTACTCTGAAGGATCTCTGTCCTTTGTTCTAATTATATATAATGGCCCACTTAATTTTTTGTTTATCCCCCCCCCCCCTTTTTTTTGTTTTTTTGTTTTATTGTTTTGTGTCTCTTCCCCTTCTATTCCCCCAATTTTCCTCCTAGCTCAGCTTTTTTACTGGCGGATGGGTCGGAGCGGCTGCTCTGCGCCTCCTCTCTCTCAGAGTGGTATTTTTCCCCCACTCGGAGACTTTGGTAAGAACCCCTTTTTGGGGCTTTTGCTCTTCCTTCTTTTTTATGGTCATTTTTTGGGTAATTGACATGGGTTGGGGTGCAGCCTCCCCACCCGGTAGGAAGACTTCGGTCTTGGTTAGGCTGCATTTACACAATAAGCACTTTTACATGTTACATTTGGTTGTTATAATGTTGTGTCTTTTCTTCTCAGGTGCCTCGCTATCTGCCCTCCTTGCTTTCTCTTCCCCTTCCTTTCCATCCGGGCCCTCCAGAAACCCAGCTCTTCCTCCACCACTGTGCTCCTGGAACCCGGTGGCAGAATTGTTCATCCGCAGCTTCTCATCCCAGGAGATCGGGGTAAGATCCTCCCACACACTGCACACCTCCCTAACTCTGGTCCATGGCCTCTGATTCCAAGCTGTCCAACAATCTAAAGATTGTTACACATAACGTACAGGGTCTAAATTCGCCAGTCAAAAGACATAAAATCTTTAGTCTTTATCACTCTCAGCGCCTAGACGTCCTGCTATTGCAGGAAACTCATTTTCCAAAATCCTATACCCCTTCATTCCTTTCTGGACACTATCCCCAATTTTACCTCTCCAATGCTATTAATAAGACAAAGGGCGTTGCAATATGTTTTGCCAAAAACGGGGGCTTCTCCCATTCATTCACATTCAGGGATAGGGATGGTAGATATATCTTGGTCAAGGGCTCTATCAAGGGCTCTGTATATTCATTTATTTCCTACTATGCCCCAAACAAGAATCAGGCCGGCTTCTTCTCCTCCATGCTGTCCACTCTTAGCCCACTGCTGGAAGGGAAAATTGTAATGGGAGGGGATACTAACCTCCCCTTCGATCATTCCCTAGACAAATCGTCCAAGGGGACTTCCCAATCTCGGAAACCCCCTAGACAGAGCACTAAAATCGCCTCCTCGCTATATACTCTGGGTCTGGTGGACATCTGGAGAGAACTGAACCCTAGATCAAAAGACTACACCCACTTTTCTGCCCCCCACCAACTCTACACCAGAATCGACCACATCTTCATCCAATCCCACAACATCCCTGCCATGTCCAAAGCTTTGATTAGGGACTCCCCCATCTCGGACCATTCTATGGTCATAGCTCATATAAAACGATCATACGTTTCGGGACACAGATTCACCTGGCGTCTGAATGAAGCACTTTTAAGTGACCCGGCCCATTGCGCATCCATTCAGCGCGACATCCAGGAATATTTCACACTGAATAACACTGACTCAATATCCCCAGAATCCCTGTGGGCAGCCCACAAGGCGGTAATCAGGGGTAAGATTATCCAACTTTCTTCCCAGCTTAAGAAGGGAAGGAGGAATGAGATAGATAAACTCACCAGGGAATTTAACTCCCTCAGTAAAGCGCATAAACGTGACCCAACTAGTGCATCGCTACTTTCCCTTGAATCGGCCCGAACCAGATTAAACTTAGCTCTTACTACTGTGGCAGAGAAACACCTTCGATGGTCAGGGGCTCGCTTCTACTCTCAAAAAGACAAAATAGGAACTAAACTAGCAGTAAAGTTGTCCCCCAGACCACGCATCCACACCTTCCCCAAAATTCGTACCCTCTCAGATGATCTGTCTCATAACCCACACAGCATCATGGAAACATTTCATAAGTTTTACAGCTCCTTATATAAGAATGACCACCCTGTCCACCTATCCCAACTAGATGACTTCCTTGACTCAGTCCCTCTACCGAGACTCTCTTCGGATCACTCGGATCTTCTGGAAGACCCGATTTCTGAAGCAGAAGTTATGGGAGTCAGAAAAACACCTAAAACAGAACTCAGCTCCCGGCCCGGACGGCTTTTCAGTGGGATACTATAAAAAATTTGTGTCGACGCTCGCCCCTTTCATGGCCAAATTCTACAACTCGCTCAGGGCCGGCTCTCCCCTGGACAAAGCCCTTAACCTGGCATATATTTCCGTGATTCCAAAACCGGGCAAAGATTCCACATTGGTCTCTAACTTCCGCCCCATCTCACTCATCAACAACGACCTTAAAATCTTTACGAAAATACTCTCCAACAGACTTTCTTCCTTTATAGCCCAATATATCCACAAAGACCAGGTGGGCTTTGTCACGGGGAGACAAGGACCTGACCAAATTAGGAGAACAGTTGATATAGTTTCTCTCCTCAACTCCCGCGGGGATGGTGGTCCCCGTCAAGAGGGTTTCCTATTGTCAATAGATCTACAAAAAGCTTTTGACACCATCTCCTGGCCTTATATGTTTAATGTACTACAGAGATGGGGTTTTGGCCCACACTTCCTACAATCATTGCGATCCTTATACTCGACCCTGTCCGCGCAAGTCAGGCTCCAGGGATGCTTCTCTGACCCCCTTGTAATTGAAAAAGGCACCAGACAGGGTTGCCCCCTCTCACCCCTCCTGTTCGCCATAGCAATCGAGACCCTGGCTATAACCATTAGAAATCACCCCGATATTAAGGGAGTTGGGTGCGGAGGTCAGGAACACAAATGTGCGCTGTTCGCGGACGACTTATTGCTATATGTCATCTCTCCCCTGATCTCCACACCTAACATTTTCTCTGTGCTTGATACCTTTGGCAAGGTCTCGGGCCTGCGCATGAATCCCTCGAAGTCCCTGGCCCTTAACATTACGGTCTCTCCAGAACGCCTCGAAAGCTTGCAGAGCCATTTCCCCTTTTCTTGGTGCCAATCATCTCTCCCATATCTCGGGGTTAACATCTCCCCTAAAATAGACTCCTTATACGCCTCTAACTACCCTCCAGCCTTTCGGAAGCTCACATCTGATCTCACGAGCTGGGATAAGCAGAACATTTCCTGGTTGGGCCGCATCAATGCAATCAAGATGCACCTACTTCCACGTCTTCTTTATTTATTTAGATCCCTCCCAATCCCGGTTAGAAAATCCCAATTGCAGGCCCTGCAAACCAAAATTCTCCAATTCGTATGGAACCCCAAAGGCAGGCGCTGCTCGAAACATATCTTATATAAATTAAAATCCCAAGGTGGCCTAGCCCTGCCTAACCTCTGGTGGTATTACCAAGCAGCGCAACTTGCACAAATATCTACTGTCTACTCTAAAGGTCCGAAACCGGATTGGGTTGCAATTGAAAGACAAGCCATTCCACACCACACGATTGATTACATCATATGGTCCCCCTCCAAACTTAGGCCCTCAATCCTAGCCCCCACTCTTTCCCACTCTATAGCGCTGTGTGACCAACTACATAAACAGACGACACTCGTTTCTGCCCTCCGCCCTCTTACACACTTGTTTCACAATCCCTCCTTTCCCCCGGGAATGAATATCCTAGCATTTAGTTGGTGGCTCAACAAGGGCCTCCTTAGAATTGGCAATTTCTTCACCCCTGCAGGTCCCATATCAGAGGCATACTGCACCAGTAAACTCCAAATGCCCCCTTCTGAATGATATAGATTCTCCCAACTATTGCACTTCCTCCGCTCGGTTTGGCCCCATAAGACTGCTCCCCCCAAAGCTACCCCCTATGAATCTTGGTGTGCGGAGGCCATGGACCAGAGGGTAGGCATATCCGTCATATATGCCTCCCTGGCCATGGCGACCTCTAAGCCCTCTTACGCTTCAGCCTGGGAGAGAGACTTAGACATTTCCTGGGATCAGGATGTGTGGTTTGCAAGCTTCCAGCGCTCTTTTAAACGTATTTTGAATATCTCATTGATCGAAGCGAACCTTAAGGTTATAACCAGGTGGTATAGAGTCCCCTCCACCTTAGCCAAGTTCTACCCAAATGCCTCACCGCTGTGCTTTCGGAACTGTAATCATCTGGGCTCCATGCTTCATATTTGGTGGTCTTGCCCGAAAATTCGGTGTTTGTGGAATAAGGTCTTCCACTTGATACGTAAGGTAACTTCGGTCCAGGTCCCCCAAATTCCAGAGATAGCTCTCCTTAACCTCAAAATAGAGAAGATAGACAAACACTCCCAGGCTTTAATCTTCTTCATTCTACTGGGGACCAAAATCACTATTGTGGCTCACTGGAAGAAGCCCTCTGTCCCAATCGCAGCGGTGAAGCATAAAATCTCCTGGATCATGGCTCAAGAAAAGCTAGTCAGCATTACCCTAGACAAAACCTGAATCTTTGAATGCATCTGGGAACCATGGGCGAAATATTGCCACATCTCCCTGGTCCCAGGAGTACCCCCTGCTTGATCGCTCATTCTGGAGGACCTGGATGGACCTACCCTCTACCTCCTCTACCTACACTCTGTCTGGACCCTAACCCCCCATCCTTCTTCTTCCCATCTCCTCTCCGCTGCTTCCTGTATTTCCCTTTGTTTTCTTTTTTCTTCTCTCCCACCGTATTGAGGCTCCTGATTCTGACCGTTTATGTTTTCATTTCTTCCTACTTACTTCCCCGGTTTATATACCTCCTCCCCCCGGTTGTCAGGGGATGGGGGTTTACTCCTTGATGCTTAAGAACTCTTTGACCATTATAAGCTTGCACCCAGGCCTTTTTTTTATTTTGTTCCTTTTATACTAGCACTGGTAGCCTAATCTTTTTACTGCAGCTGGCGGTGCGTGGGGAAAGTGAGGGACGAGGCCTTCCCTTCCGCAGCGAGAGCCCTTTGGGGGCGGCGGGGGGGCCTTGCCCTTACATCCTCACCCGTTTTCTAGCTGAGGGAACTTGGACTGTTGTCCTTTGCCTGATCTGCTCAGGGCAACTCTGTTCTTTTAGCTTACTTTTTTCTTATTGGTTGGCTGTTGGGGTCGCTTTTAGACAGGGCTAAAACCCCGACGGTCACCACAGAACTACTGTAGCTCATTAGAGTAGGCACTTTAGTGCTCGTTCTCTTTTTTTTTTCGACTGTTTAATCTAGTTTTCATATACATAAGCTTCAAAGAATGTATTGTCAGACACAATTCTTCTTGCTCGCTCCAATTCTTTGTCCTTGTTACTCCGCTCGTTGAGTATTGTAAAAGCGATTTTCTGTAACTTGAGTTTTGTTTACATTTTCTGCTTGATTGTTACTTTTAAACACTTAATAATAAAAAAAAACTATTGAAAGTAAAATCTCACAGATTGTTAATTAGCAGATCTTACTATTTTTTTTTCTGGTTTGTAGATGTCAAAACTGTTGACAAGCTAGGAATAAAGGTCTTTGAATGACTCCACCTTTGAGCCCAAGTGTTCACCACTGGGAGCAGAAACAAAAAAAATTCTAATTCAAAGTGACTTATAACATGAAAAAATGAAAACATCTTATAGCCTGCAATTACTGGACATAATTGCTGAAGTTCCACTTTAAATACTTTCTGTGTCTTCGACCTCTAACAAGTATGCAGACTTTTGACTGTACTCTGAATTTCCAGAGTGCATGCTTGTTTCAGGTTAATGGCCCAATAAATGCAATACTTATTTCAGTGCATGTTTCTTTACCATTGGGCTCAATGAGGCCTGGATGAATCTATTGTTAAATTAGAATATCAATTAATGAGAACCTATAAGGTTTGAAATATAAAAACTGCCGCTGATTGCTTGTTTTTAAAAAATGTAGCCTTCTAGAACATGCATGCAGTGAGGGACAGATTAATTTTCTGGCTTCATTCTTGTACCAGGTTACTGCACAAAATGCGTTAAAAACATGGGTTTAGTTGCACACATTTCCAAATACATGCAAAAGCTACAGGCCCCGTCAAGGCACCCTGTTTTCTATAATCCAAAAGCCCCATACACACGATCAGATTTTCCAATGGGAAATGTTGGATGTCAGGCTGTTGGCGGAAAATCCGACCATGTGTATGCTCCATCAGACAATTGTTGTCAGACTTTCCGCCAACAAATATTGGCTAGCATGTTCTCAAATTTTCCCCTAAAAAATGTGTACACAAGTACGTCAGACAAAAGTCCAAAGTACAAACACGCATGCTCGGAATCAAGGACGAGCCGGAAGAGTTAGGTCTTGTAAAACTTGCTTTCTTAATGGAGATATCACATCGGCTGTACGTCACTACGTTTGTAATTGTTGGCCAACATTTGTGTGACCGTGTGTTTGCAAGACAAGTTAGAGCCAACACCCTTTGAACAAAATTCCACGGTTTTGTTGTCGGAAAGACTGATCATGTGTACGAGGCATAATTCTAACTTTTGTGAGAATCCACAATGGAAGCACATGCATTTTAATGGATAGACAGAGGACAGGTGAGCCTGGAAGGAGCCCCCCACCCCATCCTTAAAGGAACAGGGGCACACTGAACACCCAACATATAGCACTATGGCAGCAATGGTACTATGGCAGCCTGACCAATATATAAAAGATACAAACAAGTGGCCACCCCCACCTTGCAGCAAGGAGCACTGGAAGAGCAATGTATATCAAACAAAACCAAAGAAATTTCCAAGCTCAACTTACCAACCAGCCTACGACCAATCGAATTGATCTTAAAAACAAGGTTTTTAACGCACATTGTTAGACAGGTCAATTCAGTTGGTCGCAGGCTGGTTGAGCTAGGATTCAAAGATAACCCTATAGCTTGCACCATTAAAAAAGAGTGAAGAACAGCTCCCAAAATTCTATCCTCACATGTGCACCTAATTGTGCTCAGTACTGTCTGAGGCTCAGTACTGCCTATATCTTAATGCTAATAAACCAAACTATAAATATTCCTGAATTTAAAAGAAAGATTTTCCTAACATTTGAGAAAATTCAAAACTGATATTGCTGATTTATGGTAGAGAGTGAAACCCGCCTAGGATTCTGATATCGCTCTGGGATCTGTTTGGTAAATTCCTTGGTCTGCACACACAATGCCATGGCCATTATACAGAGTATGCAGTCTCTTTGTTGGATATTTTATTTATTTTGTCTTGCACAATGCAACCGAAGATGCTGGAACATAAAACTATTGGCAGAAACACCCAAGACCCCCAGGTGGACAAAAACAGAGTTGAGAATTTGGGCATGTAGATGAATTTAGATTTGCAGCCATGTTCTATCAATATCTAAAATATCACTTTTGGATTGACCCTTTCAAAGTGGTAGTAAACTGCTGCAGAATAAAAAAAAAACTCACAACAGCAGAGCCGAGATGACGTCACTCCCGCGCCTGCGCACAGAAGCCTTCGGTTCTGGCAAGAAGCTCTAAAGGACCGGCACGGCATGCTAGACCTTCAGAGCACATGTGGTGAACTTTAGGAGATATTTATATTACCCACAGGTCAGCCTTATTTTAGGACTACCTTCAGGTAAAAATAACAAAGCTTGTTTTACTACTGCTCTAATGTAAGATACTCAGATTATCATAAAAAAAATACAAAGACCAGGATTTAAAGCATAAAAAATAATTGAATTTTATGTTGCTTTCAGTCACCACTAAAAACCAAGGTGAAAATCTATAATGGAGTGGATTCACACCTTTCCAAAATCAAGGGAAACGTCACCACGGGCATCAATGTACATTGACATGTGTTATGACAATGTTGACATTCAATACAAAGTGCATTGAAAGTACATGGAAAGCACATGACAATGTGACAATGCATGTTAACGTACACTGACATGCATTTTGATATGTTTCCATTGATTTAATGGAAAATGCAACAGAGGGAAAAACATATGTCTGAATAAAACTTTAATGATCCATTGCAGCACATAAACATGATGCGTTAACATGCCTTTACTTTGCACATTAATGTGTGTTGCATTACGGCAGCCTATTAATTATGAATAGACTGTCAAAAAATTACAACAAATCCAAAAAAAGGAACATTTTTGGAAGCAGCACATGTTATGTATGTTTTGGTGTGCAGCTGTGCCCTCTACTGTACAGTGTGTTGGATTACCAGGGTTTTTTTCTCAGAGAATAGGTGCAGGTACTCCCCCTTCCATGTTACTCCTGGTCTCTGCCTCCTACCCATCTCCAAGCAATGTCCCTTGGTTCCACCTTCTACCCACCTCCCTGTACTGCCCCTTTTAGAGAATACAGAACCAAGTATAATTTTTTGGGTGCTAAGTAATTTGTATGGAATTTTCTGATGAAAGGCAAACAAATAGATCTGCTGCAGCCAGCAACAATAGACACCCCAGCAACTATAGATCCTCTCAGCAATAATAGATCCTTCCCAGCAACAGCAGAACCCCCCAGCAATAATATACTCCCCCTCAACAACAATAGACCCCCCCAGCAACAATAGACTCCCAGCAACAATAGATCTCATCTAGCAACTATAGATCACCCAGCAACAATAGGTCCTCTAGAAACAATAGATCCCTCCCAGCATCAATAGATCCCAATTAATTTGACAAAATACCCCCCCAGTAACAATAGACCCCACCAGCTACAATGGATCCCCCAGCAGGCAGCAACAATATACCCATCCCTCAACAGTACATCTCTCTCATTGACAACCAACCCCCAGCAACATAAAATCCCCCCAGCAAAAATAGATCCCCCCCACCAACAGCAATAGACCCCTCTAGCAACAATAGATCCCCTAGCACTAGCAGCCAGCATCAATAAACCCTCCAACACCCCAGCACCGCTAGGAATTACATACGTGCTGGAGGTACCAGAACTGCATTCCTCCATGTTCTCGCTGAAAAAAAGCCCTGTGGATTACCATTCTTAATGAATGATACCACAATGTACCTACATAAAATAGGTGTGCTGCAGAAACACGTGCATTTTAGTTGCACGTCGCCCCAATGCACAAAGACAAATGGGCCCATAAGTGTGGATCCAGCCTAATAACCAGTTCACACTTGTAAGCTGCCTTAACACAACACACGTTAACACGATCAGCTCTTAATGTTCAAGACATGGGACTGGCCCTGCAAATCAGGCACACATAAAAAGGACGTAAACCCTCTCTAAAAAAATTTAAAATAAATAAAAGAAAAATAACATACTAGCTTATTATGAATTACTTATCTTAGATCGAAGCCCCCGAAGCGACCCTTCTTCATCTCCTCCGTCATGCCATGATACCCAGAGTGACTTCCGGGTATCGCTGCTCTGGCGCTGTGGCCGGAGCATCGATGACGTCACTCGAGTCGTCAGTGATGGCATGATCGCCTTCACTAATGGCACGCTCAGTGCGCCTGCACCGTTGTCTATGGCACGCATGCGCCGTAGACATCGGTGCCCATTTTTAGGAAAATATCTCCTTAACCGTGTAGGTTAAGGAGATATTTCTTGCACCTACAGGTAAGTCTTAATATAGGCTTACCTGTAGGTTAAAGTGCTCTGTAAGGGTTTACAACCACTTTAACACATATATTTATTTTACAGCCACCAGTTTCACATAAAGGTTTTCTTTTTATAGATAGGTTTGTTTTATGTCCAACCATTTAAATCCTCTTCCTTACTGTGATACAAGATGATATAGAACAATGCATTTCCAACAACCATGGTTTTTTTTTCCTCTCAAACTGTTTACAGAACTCTAAGAACTGTAACTCTCCCGGCATTTCTTTGAAAGGACGAAATTGCAGCTGCTATTCATGTCTTGCTTGTGTATTGCCTGAAATACTGGCACCGAAAAAAGTGAGGAAAAAAAATCATCCTAAAGGTTCCTAATGATACTTCAGTCGTCAATAAGGTTGTATTAAAGTTTCACCATCCTTTTAAATTCCATCAGCGTTATTTACAGTAGTCCCCTACTCCAGACACCACTGAGCAGGAGGTCAATTTGTCAGAGTGTCAGCACACAACCTGGCTCTAAGTAACACAAGATTGATTTATGCAGCACTTTGTGAGTCTTTTGACAACTAGCATCAATTTTCTTATTCTCTTTGAGCTATATGATACATCAAACAGACAAAGTTTTGCAATTATTTTGGAAATATTACAACTTTTTTTTTCTACAGATTTCAGTAGGAGGAATCTTAATGGAAAGTAAACAGAACTTAGAAAAGTGATTTATGTAATATAAAGGGACTTGAAGGAAATTTGTACTGATATGAAATATGGAGGCTGCCATTGCTACCTTTCAGTGCGTGAAAGTGAAGTGACCGTAAAAGACAGCCAGGCAATTATCATTTTTAGAAGGAGGTGGCATTGGTTGCCTACATATTTTTCTTAGTGCTGTTAGTGGGCGTAGCTCTCAAGTATCTTCACTTTTGGGGGAGGGGGGGTTCTCTCTTTTCAAACGAAAGCCCTAGCATACCTCTTTACTACTCATTTGTTTCTCTTTTTGGCCTAGAGGTGAAAACCTTGTTAACAACTTCAATACAGGGCACTATCACCCCCTTCCTGCCCAGGCCATTTTTCAGCTTTCAGCGCTGTCGCACTTTGAATGACAATTGTGCGGTCATGCAACACTGTATCCAAATGAATCCAAAACAGAGCTTTCTTTTGGAGGTATTTAATCACTGCTGGGTTTTTAATTAAAAAAAAAAATTTAAAACAGACAGAAAATAAAAAAAAAATTTTTTTGTATATGTTATTTTTTTCCTTCAATCATGTGCGCTGAGGAGGTGGCACTGATGGGTACTGATGAGCGGGTGCTGTTGTGGAGGTACTGTTATGCGGCACTGATGGACATTGATAGGTGGCACAGATAAGCAACACTGATGAGCACTGATAGGTGGCATTGATAGGCGGCTCTGGTGGGCACTAATAGGCAGTATGGATAGGCGGCACTGATGGGTGGCACTGTAGGCACCAATGGGCAATACTGATGGGTGGCACTGTAGGCACTAATGGACAATACTGATGGGCACTCATGGGCAGCACTGATGGGCACTGATGGGAATTGATGGACAGCACTGATGAGCAGGCACTGATGGGCACTAAATGGCAGTACTGACTGGCACCAGTAATGGGCACTGATTTGTGTCACTGATGGGCACTCATGGGCACTGATTGGTGACACTCATGGGTATTGATTGGTGGCACTTTTAGGGCTTTACTGTAATTAGGGCACTGATGATCAGTGCCCTGATTACATGCCCTGCTCTTCCCTGTGAGGAGATGCCACTGATTGGCTCTCCTCACCGCACACCCTGTCAGTGTGAAGCGATGAGAGATGATTACCGGCACTTCCTGTATTTACATGTGACTGGCTGTAATTGGACACAGTCTATCACATGGTTAAAGAGTCATGTCACGGCCACGATTGCCGTGCCTGGTGCGATTGCTGCACCCCCGTGGTCTATCTGGGGTGGGCATTTTGGGTGCGCCATCATATGATGTCCACCCAGAACAAGAGCCACACTGTCCCTCAGTTGGTGGGCGGGCGGCAAGTGGTTAAACAGTGGGGTTGATTTACTAAAGCCAAATAGACTGTGCACTTTACAAGTGCAGGTGCACTCTGCGAGTACATCCAGAGCTTAGCGCATGAGGGTAAAGCTTCGCTTTGCAAAAAAATACCCAATCACTTGCAAGGAAAATTAAAAAAGAAGTATGGGAAATTTGTTTATTTTTGAATCATACTTACATAGGTGGATGCATTATCGGTCCAATGCTCTATCTGTCCCCCGTCGGCTCCAAGGTTGAGAACAGAGTGAGCAAACACTACTGATCACTCGGATCTCAGAGCTCTCAGACTGTTAGTCACCAGCTCTTTGCTCTGCTACCCCAGGTTTAGCCAGGTGCCAGTCCAGACATGTGGGCAGATCCTGACTATATTGTCACGTTCTTGCCTGAGCCTGTACCGTCTCTGTGATGTCAGCTGATAGCAGGACAACATGAGAAGGAGTACAGCCAAACAAGCTTTGACTGTACTCCTCTTTGGAAAAAAAAACAGCATTTTTGATTGGCTGATGGAATTCACCAGACCTTCCCCTCATTTACTAAGCTCTGGAGCAACTGTGCTTGCAAAATGTACAGTTTATTTGCCTTTAGTAAATCCACACCCTAAGTACCAAAACTATAATACCAGACAGTATGAAGGAGAGTTAGTGGTAAAAAGGACTTGTTTTTTTGCATATTCATTCTTTATAATCTACATACCTGGGGTCCTGTCAGGGGTGTCTTCTTTGCCTTCATAGCTAGCACTAAACCGTGTCCCTCTTCCCCATCTCAGAAAGTTGGGAGGTATGGTAGTGGGTAGTGATTAGTGTAATGACAGAACTTTAGAATGCCTCTTTCCTTGATCTACCAGGTATACCAAGGACAGGAATGGGAAAGAACTATTAATGAGGAAGGGTGTACTTCAAAAGGTATTTAGGTCATGGAAAAGAGCTGCAGAGAAACTGGTCTGTGTTCTAGTGCAATAACGATTATTGGACCATTATTTGAACACATTAGGCAGAATTCAATAAAACATTTACAACACTTTTCTGGCTGTAGGGTCCCTTCAAAACAACCTGTGACTAATTCAGGAAGGTCTTGCAACAGTTTATTTGAGGTTTCTGACACTCATAACAGATTCAGCTAATTCTTATTTGCATGGCAATGACCAGATTTGGGCAACGACAGGAATGGACAGGGCAGCTAAATGGACAGGGATGAGTCGGTGAATCCTTTTTTGGCATCATAATTTATAACTGTGTTTCTGACCCCTTTTTTTGGTTCCTAGTAGTAATCCTTGCAGTTGCCTCCACGGTATTAAATAGGAATATTACAAAAAATCATATATTATATACGCAAAAATACGAGGATTACTTGTATTTAATGGAAAAAAAGTATTTATAGGTTCTTTTGGGTTATCCATATTTCATATTTCGTAGTCCTTTAATGGGGTCAGAAGTAAAGCAGAAAATTAAGACAATGATAAATGATAATTTTACCCAGCATCATTTGTCATATCAAATGAGAGAACTGCTACTCTGTGTAATTAGTTATTACTATTATCACTGATGTCTACTGACATCTCTCATTTCCTTTCTTCTTTGCTTCATAGGGCTTTTGCAACTCGTAGAAAGGCTACAAGACTGTGATAAAGACTTAGAGAGAAATGACACAAACTAGGAAAAAACAGAAGAAACTGGGGATCTGATCCACAAGGAAAAATGATTAAAGTAATTGGGAGTCTACAAAGGACTTTGTGTGGCACTTGCAAAGCTGTCTTTAATATTGATTGGACCCTGGGCAAATATTTTCTTGGGCACCCCCACTCTCCACCTGCTCTGAGACATACAATAAGTAGCAGCTAGGCTTAATATCAGTTTACTGTATCAGATCAGGCAGCAATTGCGATTGGTTGCCAGCGGTTACAGCATATCATTACTGCTTAATGACTGGTTGCTAGAGGTTACAGCACACATTACGGCTCACTGATTAGTTGCTAGAGGTTACAGCAAATGATTTATGCTTGTTAATTGGTTGCTAGAGATTACTGTACAGTATTACTTCTCACTGATTGGTTGCTAGAGGTTACAACATATCATCTCCTCGCTGCAGGGGGTATGATATACATATGAATGCCACCTTTATTTACATATCAATGGCACCAGCCGCAGCTATTTACATAGTAATGCAGCCGCTATTTACATATGAATGCCGGTTATTTACATGTAAACACAGGCTCTGCGGGTGAGTGTACACAACAATAGGGCAGAGCTGGGCAGCATTAGTAGCAGCACTTCACACTGAGATATCGGGTTGGATCACGGGAATAAAACTTCAAGGGACAAGGGAATTTAAACTGGAATAGTTGGCAAGTATGAGGCAGCTGCTTTGGACCCCACAACAATTTCAGGGCCCAGGGCAGCTGCCCCTTTTGCCCTGCCTTAAAGACGGCTCTGGGCACTTGGTATAGTTCTGAACACTCAGCTATGAATTATCAGACTTGTACTACAGACTTTTTGCGTGATGTGGCAGAAATATAAATGGGATTTATGGAATATAGGCGTTGACTAGCTAAGTTACTTTAATAAAGTTCAATACATTTTGCATATGACTGCCATGTAGAAAATAATTTGTACAATTTTGTGTCCATGTTACTGCTCAAGGTAGACTTATGGCTTCACTGACAAGCATGGGTTCTCTGGCCAAAAGGAACCCATTCTACCCCCAACAGATGCAAATCAATACAAGGAAAAAATAGCACCACAACCACCAAATCCTTTTTTTCCCCTTAAAAAAAACAAAAATAGCTCAGCCTCATAAGTGCCTATCAGTGCAGCCTCATAAGTGCCTATCAGTGCAGCCTCAACAGTGCTCATCAGTGCAGCCCCATCAGTGCCCATGAGCTCAGCCTCACCAGTGCCCATCAATGCAGCCTCATCGGTGCCCAACAATGCAGTTTGATTAGTGCCCATCAGCTCAGCTTTACCTCTGCCCATTAATGCAGTCTGATCTGTGCCCATCAGCACAGCCTTGACAGTGCAGGGGGAGAGGAGAGTCAAAAGGTTTATACAGAGTGGTGATCCCCCACTTAGCTGGCGAAGCTGCTGTCACTCTAAGTCCTGCCTCCTGGACCAGCTTCTATGATGGACATCACCCGTCCTGGCATTGGACCAGTGTGACGTCCATCATAGGAGCCAGTCCAGGAGGCGGGAGTTCGTATGGCACTGCGGCCATGCCAGGTAAGCGGGAGATTCCCACTCTGTGTAATCCGGTGGTGCTTGTCCTCTTCCCTTCAGAGGCAGCCTGTGCACCCACCCAGGATTGACCCTGCAAAGTGACCCCAAGGCAGGCAGCCTTCCAGGAAATCTCCCGCTATCCCAGGAGGCCAGTCCGGCCCTGTTTAAATGTTGTCCAACAGACCCTGCTCCTCTTCTCCAAATATTTCACCCCAGGAGGGGCTTAATCATTGATGTGTTAAGCCCTTCTTAGGGTAAAAAGTGTTCGAGGAGGAGGAACAGTGTCGGGTGGACAGTGTTTTAATGTAATTCACTGTTTACTGCAACATAAAACAACATAAAGAAAAAAAAGGAAAGATTTTGCAGTGGGGTGACTTTATTTGTATTGTTATGTCATGGGATACTGAATGAAATTTGATCCTGACCCACACTAAAGTGTATCCAAACCCATCGATTTACCTGTTTTCTAAAACATTTACAATCAAGGCATGCCATGACTGATAACTGTAACAGTTACTTGTGCGCTGAAATGACAATCCATCAAATGACTGGTGTGAAAGCAGAAATACACCGATCCTTTGCACCTAAGGAAACTTCCATCTAAGCCTCTGTTTTGTCTCCATTTGCTATGGTGTTACTAATGTGATCAGCTATGGCACCAGCCATTTGATGGGTTGACAGTTTGGTTGCGAGCTTACATAAGTGCACTAGAAACTGTGACAGTTATCATAAATAAACTTGTGTGATAGTAGGACCCATACACTAGGGCAAATATGGTAAAACTTAGCTCCCCCCCCATTACCAAAATGCTTGTGGCATGAAATTAAATAGTACTAGTAAAAAGATTAAAATACTTAAATGCACAAATATGTACAGTAACAAAGAAAAATATGTCCCTGGGTTGGTGATGTCACTGAAATGAAAAAATTTCCCAGAGTTGGTTAGGCGACTGCAATGAAAAAACATCCCTTACAAAAATGCTTAAAGAGGGGTTCCCACTTAAATTTTTTTTAATAAAAGCCAGCAGCTACAAATACAAAATACTGCAGCTGCTGACTTTTAATAATCAGACACTTACCTGTCCTGGAGTCCAGCGATGCGGGGGTTCGAAGCCCCGCTTGTCCCCCCTCCGCTCGGTGGTGCCAGCATTTTAACTGTGGGCGCCCGGCTGTGGCTTCACAACCGGGCACCCACTGCGCATGCGCAAGCCACGCCACGTGCCGTCGCTGGCAGCGTAATCATCTGGGACCCGTCACGTGTCCCAGGTGATTGACAAGAGGGAGGATAGAGAGGCAATCTCCCTTCCTGCACTGAGGGAAGTGACGTCAGGAGCCCAGGCACCGAAGGAGGCCGACTACGAGGGACCCCCTAGCAACAGGCATTTAGAGGTGAGTAAAAAAAATATTTCTCCATTTTTTTTAAAGCACAGTAATAAATTATATTTTTTTGGGGTGGAACACCACAAGTAGGTGGTGCCACTAAAAATAAAACATTTTTTTTGTGTCTGTGGTGTTGCTAAAAGGAAATTAAAAAAAATGTCCCTGTGTATGGTGGTGTCACTGGAAGAAACACAACTACAAAGCTCCCCCCTCCCCAATTACAGTGCTCTTCCCTCAACTCTGCCCCCTCCCCCCACTAAAAAGCTCACCCGTCATCAGTGGCATACCTAGCACATTTGGCATTCGGGGCCCATCATTTTTTTTACACCTTCCAAACAAAATGGTAGGAAGACATATAGTGGCACTCCAAATTGTGGGTATGGTGCAATTGTGGGCATGGCATTCTGGGCCATGCACCCAAACGGATGTCAGATTTGGAAAAGGTGGCCCAGACAGGCTTTCCCTCAGTCCAGGCTTTTTTTCCATGAATTCGGCAGGGTCTTCAGGCATGTCCTCTTCGTCTGTATGGTCTTCAGGCACTCACTCTCCTAGTCCAGGGCCTCCAGACACCCCCTCTCCTAGTCCAGGGCCTCCAGGTACCACCTGACCTAGTCCAGGTGTTCCAGGCACCCTTAGTAAATAACCACTAGCCACCCTCTTTCTTAGTCCAGGGCCCCCAGATATCCACTGTTCTAGTTCAAGGGCTCTAGGCACCACCTCTTCTAATCCAGGGCCTTCAGGCACCCCCTCTCCTAGTATGGGCTTCTAGGCACCCCCTCACCTAGTTTGGAACCTCCAGGCACCCCCTCTCCTATTCTGAGTTCTCCAGGCAACCCCTATCCTAGTGCAGGGCCTTAAGGCAACCTGCCCCCTATTCCAGAGTTTTCAGGCATCCCCTCACCTAGTCTGGGCCCCCAGGCACCTCCCCGTGATGGACTTGGCATCAGACCACTTCCACCTTCATTAACTTGTGACAAATGGCTGGTCAACATCACACCACAATGTCATTGTTACGTAACAATGCCACTCTCAGGTTCACCCTGCACAAAGATTTTCCAACTTGCAAGAGCAAGACAACAATCTAAGTGACAACAATCAGAGAGATTGTCACTGGTTTTGGTTATCTACACAATTAACCCTTTGAACCCCAAGCTGCCACCAGATAGCTTTTATCAGCTCTTACAGCAATGACAAGTATGACTTTAAATATATGTCTGGAACACATACTCTCAACACAGATAGGTATATCCTGTGAATTGCCATATAGTAGTGCTCTTCAAAGAGATAGGGATTCATTAATTTCTGCATTAGTGCATTATAGACAATATTAATGATTTTGAAATATTGTTTAATAAAAGAAAACAGTTAAACAAAAAATGGTGCAAACAAAATATTTACAGAAAAAAAGGTATTTACCAAGGGAAAAGAGACAATAATACAACAGTGAAATAAAAAGTGTTTAAGGATGAAAGATACTTATAAAGTCCTCCTGGTTCAGTAAAGTCCAATCAATGAGCAAGATGGGTCAAAGGCTCTCAAGTCCTTACGGAAGTCCTTGTTTTGATGGTATAAATGAGAGCTGTAGACTGCAGATACAGCCCCTCTTTTCTGGTCCTTGTGGAGGGTGTTGACAGAATTGATCTGACCAATCAGGAGTTCTTAAGTGTGGCTGATGGGGTGCCACTGTGTTTATCATATAAATATATTATTGTCCAGCATGAAATTAACTTTTAAATGAATCCAAACATCATGGGTGTCAAATGGCTAGCTCAACTAGGAAAGGTAATGTGTCCAGTTTGCCTCCCTTATCTTCTAATATAGTGGTTTTTGGGCTTAAAATTCTGCTAGTTAACTGATACAGAAAAATATGTCCTTATTCTGGCAATACTGTTATTATCTCAGGAACTCTGAAATGCACAAAGTTTGATTCTACCAGCAAAGATAGACAGCAATGTATATTTGCCACCTACTCCAAGTAAGCTATTTACTGCGGGTCATAAACCTGATACTATTATGAATAACGAATACTATTATGAGGGATAACTGTTTCTAGTTATTCAAATTTAAAAATTTATGGTTTTATGAGGGCCATGAGACAGTGGTGTGTGTTGGGTTAGATTATCCTCTTTCCTAGTCCAGTGTCTCCCCACTCCCCATCTCTTAGTGCAGGGCCTCCAGACACCCAC
This sequence comes from Lithobates pipiens, assembly GCF_037356315.1. NCBI lineage: Eukaryota > Metazoa > Chordata > Amphibia > Anura > Ranidae > Lithobates > Lithobates pipiens. The sequence goes on from NW_027507764.1 coordinate 186,063,419, forward strand.
TGTCCTATTCAGGGGCCTATAGGCACCCCTTGTTCAAGTCCAGGAATTCTGCTCCATACACTCCCCTCTCCTAGTCATAGCCTCTTCTGCACACCCCTCTATACAAGTCCATGGCTTCCTATGCACACCTCTTCTCCTAGTCCATGACCTCTTCAAGTTCACTTCCTCCAAAAAAATAAAAACCATTGGCCTCCACACATTCTTCTCTACTAGTCCATGGCTTCCTCTGCACACCACCCCTTTCCTAATCCAGTGCCTTCTTCAGCACATCCCCCTTCTCCTAGTCCAGGACCTTTTTCAGCACACCCCCCTCTCTTAATATAGGACTTCTCCAAACAACCTTCCCTCTCCTAGTCCACGGGCCTTTTTTTTAAATCAAAAGATATTTATTGAACATAAAAAAAGGATACATAATCAAGTACCAAGTGCAACAGGCACTAAACAAAAGGATATCACATCTGACATTACTTTCATGCAAGCAATACACATAACTTGTCACATCATTTAGACCATGTCCAGGAGCCCGGGTGAAGGGATCAGTAGGTCCATCAAAGAGGGTGTCTCAGGGTGCCCACCCCTGGGGACATGTAGAATTCAGATGGAACATAATACTGTTTTTTGGTAGCTAATAAACCATGGTGTTGAGGGGCGTTGAGAAAGTGCCTGGATCACACCGGAGGTAGCGCCATAATTGAGGGTTAATCTTATTCTGTGCATGAGGTCGTGTCCTCCAGCCACCTGTCCCAAATTTTGTTGTACTTGGTTGAGCATCCTCTGTGCAAGTAAAACACCTTTTTGTAAGGTAGGGTGGTGTTTACTGCCCCTATCGATTGCTGGACGGTGGGGGGAGTTGCTTTGATCCAGGTGCGGGCAATTAGCATTCTGGCGAGGAATAGTGTTTCCTCAAGTCTGGGGACGGGCTCTCCAAATTGGGAGTTGAGGGCGTGCCGAAGCTCGAGGTAGCAGAAGAGCATTTGGTTAGATAGGTCAAATTTGTCTTTAATGGCTTGGAACGATCTGATTGTCCCGTTCTCCAGAACATGGGAGAGAAACAGGATTTCTTTAGCTATCCATAAGTTTTGGTCTGGGATTGTGCGTAATTCAGGTAGTTGGGAGTTGTCCCAGAGAGGCATGTAGGCATGAAATGTAGAGTCCTTGCTTGTGGTCATGGCATGTTGCCAGATTTTACAATGATGAGACAGCATGTTATTTCCAATGTCTGAGGACCCGTTAGTCCCTTGCAGGAGGACCTGGAATAGATGGGCAACCTAGCCAGTGTGGGAAGAGCACACTAGGGATAGGTAGCGATCCCCGTCTATTTGGTTGTAATAATAGAAGCGTGACAGTTGGAAAGCAAAGTAATATAGGACAAGATCTGGGGGGCAGTACCCCCTAGGTGAACAGGACACTTCAGCCATGAGAGCTTGTGCTGGGATGAGCCCCATACAAATGTGTTGAGGATGGCTTCCATGGACTTAAAAATTCTGGGGGGGGGGGTGGGATGTAAAAGGGGGCTTGCAAGAACAGATGAAACAGCTTGGGGAGGAGAATCATCTTAGCTAGATTTATGTGTCCCATAACTCCAAGAGGGAGTCAGGACCTAACTTGGGTCTTTGTTTTGAGGTGGGCGAATAGAGGTTCTAAATTAAGACTTATGTAGTCTGCTAGGGCTCTTAAACATTGCACGCCTAGATATTTAATTTGACTTGCACTGATGAGTGGGAGTGCTGCCTGGGCCGCAGTTTGGGCAACCAGGTCCAGTGGAAGGATTTGGGATTTACACCCAATTGATTTGTAGGCTGGAGTATTCACCAAACTGCTTTATTAACTGCAGGGCTGCCTCAAAGAAGGGATCTTCTAGATAGAGAAGCATGTCGTCTGCGTATAGGCTTAGTCCAGGGGCCTTTGCCACGGAAACCCCCTTTTCTAATATAGAGCCTACAGTTCCAGGCAGCCTCCCCCGTTTAAATGTATGCTGTCACTGAGCTGATTCACTATTTGTCAGAAAAGGTGGTGCATAATGCTATGGGGGTTGGACTTATGCAAGAGGAGGGTAACCTCATAGCCCATTACTGCTGACTCACTCCTTTCCTCCTGCCTGGCCCATAGAAAAGCACTATTGAGCAACACTGCAGCTACTAAGCAACAATGGCTGCAGCATCGTTCAAGAAAGCTTTTTTATGGGGCTGGCGGGAGGAGTGGAGTTATTCAGCGCTGGTACACTGTAAAGTGCTGGTGCAACTTACCAGCTAAAATGACAACTGTGTGTGACATTAAACTTGATCAGCAGTGGCACCCTTAAAGTTGCAGTACCTAGTGTGTGTACGTCACTGCCCCCCATCCTCCCCCAGTACAGAGCTCCCCCCTCCTTCCATCCCCCATATAGAGCTTCCCTTACCCTCTAGCATCCCCCAGTACACAGAGCTACTTCCTCTCCCCACCCAGTACACTCAGGCCGCCGGTCTATTACTTTTGATATTTTGCATTCTTTGTTCTTACAGATGGCTGCAGTTTGTTCATCTGAGTTTGAGATGTTGTTATTCCGGGGAGCATTTGCGCTGTCATTTTATGGAGCCCTCAGGGTGGGGGAACTGGTCAGCCGTTCCAAGATGGCACATGGGGGCTTGTCGAGCGGACGATGTACACTGTGATGACTCGTGGTAAAGCTTTTCATCTGCCATTCAAAAATGGATCAAGCTGGCAGGGAGGCTCACTTTGAGTTGCACCAAATAAAGGGTTCCTTCACATGCCCTGTGAAGAAGGTAAAGGCTTACTTAAGGATTCACCCAGCAGTGGCTGGTTCTTTTCTGGTTCATTCAGATGGTTTGGCTTTATCTACGTTTCAATTTATATCGATAGTGCAGTGCTGCCTTTCAGCTGGCGGTGTTGAGGCCAGTCATTTTTCATCACATTAGTTTAAGATTGGGACTGCCACTGAGGCAGCCTAGTGGGGTCTGGACAGCGCGGTAGTTAAGCGTATTGGCAGGTGGGAATTTGACAGATTCAAAATTTACGTTTGCCGTTCTGCGTGGGCTGGGAGTGGCTTAGAGTAGGCTGGTAACTCACAGATAGCATCACTTCTCGGTTGCCTCTCTCTGGCTTCTAGAGGACTCTAGAAGAGAGGAGGGGAAGATAGGTGGAGCTGTCTGAAGTGTCTCAAGGAGCCCTGGCCAATCCCCATCCAGGATTGGCACGGGGCAGGCCTCCTTGATATACCCATGGTCATCCCAGCCTGGGGGTTACCATCGGGTGAAAGAACTGAGGATGGAGTATTAGGCTGCCGGGGTCTTTGAGGGTTCTCCCCAGTCTGGGGGGTGACCTTGGGCCTGGGACTCGGGTGCAGGAAGGATCCCTTCAAGAACGCATGCAGGATCTGGGCAGGAGGCATAGGGAGGAGTCAGAGAGGACAGCGGGAGCTAGTACTGCTGTGCAAACCTTCAGGAGGGAACCACTGGTGTGTGTGAGGCCAGAAGGGCCGGTGAGTGACAGGCACAGTCTGGAGGACTGGGGAGGCACACCTGAGAGGACTGGCAGTATGCAGTCTGGAATGGCTGCAGAGGGATTACTAGGAGCAGTAGTCCACCATTGGTCAGCTAGCACACTAAGGACTTCCTATTGTATTTTGATACATCAAAGGGGCCATCAGTCCCTGCCTGAAAATGGCAATTCCTAGGACCTGACTGAGTCAGAGTTTGGCCTAACCATGTGCTAGCTGTGCCTGGAGTCAAGTTTTGTGCAGGAGGAAGAGAGGGTGATAGTCGGCAAGCAAGTGCAGTGCAGGAGGAGTGGAGAAGTGTCTTGAAGTGTCTTGTACAAAGAGTGTACATAGTTCTGTCCCAAATTGACTGTTTTGAAATTCTACTGGGCATACCATATACTCCTATCCAAGTTCAAATCCCTAAATAAAAATACAAAAACAAGCATATTTAGGGCACCACAGTGGTATAGTGGTTAGCACTCTCACTTAGCAGCAATGGGGTCAACACCACAACACCATCTGCCTGGAGTTTGTATGTTCTCCCTGTGCTTGCGTGGGTTTTCTCTGGGTACTCTGGTTTCCTCCCACACTTCAAAGACATGCTGGTAGGTTAATCAGATCCTGTCTATAAATTGGCCCTAGTATCTGTTTATGTGTTTGTAAGCACATCGGGACCCTTTGGGGTAAAACTGCGCTATATCAAGATTCAACTCATATGGACTGTTCATTGTCTCTAAGGTGATTGGGAAGTGAATGCCAGACTGGGCATGGTGACAGGTGGACCACAACTTTCAGCAGTCCCTACAGGGGTATCACTACATTTGAGGGCTTGTTCTTGGACCACCTGATCACATTTTACTGCCAGCCGTTGCCCCTAGCAATCAAGGAAGGGGGCCGGGGAACTGTGTTTGTTCCACCAGTATTGAGGAATTGAACCCTGGGGAATGACTTGTGTGCTCTGCCTGCTATTCAGGACTGTAATAAGTGCCATTGTCCATAGCAACCAGCGGGAGCCATTGCTGCCTGCTTGCCCGGCTGCCTCAACCAGTGCTGGGGCAGATACTTATATTAAACTAATTCTGCAATTCCGTGACTTTTCACCATGCGCTGTCACCTGTGGCAATCACGGCGGTTGATCGCACCATGGATTACAAATATGTCCAGCGTTCTGCTAATCCTGGACATGTTTCACTGGATTAGAAATATGTCCAGCCCTCTGCAAATGCTGCGTATCTTGAACTTTTGCTCCATACTCCTGCTATAGACAGTAAAGTGTGCCTGGAAGTGTCTACTCTTGCCCAAGGTGATGAATGTAAACCTGCGGGTGGGACTATGTTGAGTGCCTTTCAGTAGGGATGAACTCAAACTCTTGGCTCCGCCCAGCCCCTGTGTTATGTCTATCATAGGGCGAAACTGGGCGTGACTGTGAGAGGAGCTGAGGCTAGCCGAGTACACTCGGCTATGTGTATCTTGGTGGCGCTCGAACCTCCGCTCACAATCAGCGGGGGATCGGCGTATAATGCCGCTTACACATGACCGGACTTTCCGGCAGACTAGGTCCAACGGAATCAGTCCGTCGGACAATCCGATCTTGTGTGGACTAATCCGATCGTTTTTCCTTAAATAATCCAACGGACCTAGAAATCGAACATGTTTAAAATCTGTCCGACGGACTCAATTCCTATCTGGAAAACCGTTCCTTTGTATGCTGGTGCGATGGACCAAATACTACACAAGGGGATGGTCTTGAAGAAAAGTTTGTGTAATGCATTTCCAGACCCTGGGAGGTTACCATTTTCTGGTGCTGGACAGCGTGTTTCTGAGGCCCCCTTCGGTCAAAGGAAGAGCGGTGGAGAAGGTGGGTTGCTGACCGATACCTTTAAAAAAAATTCAGTCCTCAGCGCCAGCCTCTGCATTATATGGTGCAGGAATATCTAAGGGCAAGAGGAGACTTGGAGACCTTTCTAACATAGCATCCACTGGGTTACTTGAGGATGGACCACTGGTCAAAACTTGCTCAATATGCAATTGAGCTCCTGGCCTGTCCTGCATCCAGCATGCTTTCTGAACGCACATTCAGTGTTGTTGGAGGGTGTTGTTGGAGGGTTGTTGGAGGGTTTGTAACGGATCAAAGAGTCCGCCTGTCCACAGACTCCATTGATAGGCTCACATTTATAACAATGAATCAGTCCTGGATCAGCAGCTATCAAGCACCTGATGCTGATGTAACTGATTGAATTTGCTATGGATGTGGGATCTTGAAGACTGTCTATGCTGCCTATCCTATTCCTCCTCAATCATGATGATGCTAGCTTACAACAATATTTTTGGTTTAGGGCGCCACCACCACCCAAGGCCCAATTTGTCTGCCCCTGTTTAACATGGGCATGTAATTACAATTTTTTAAATAATATTTTAAATGGGCTCTTGTTGGGCCCATTTCTGCGCCCAACAAGAGTAACTGTGGGGGGTTACCATGTTTTGGCACCACCAACACCCAAGGCCCAATTTTTCTGCAGAGTATATAGTTCAGTTTGTATAGTATATATACTGAAGTTCAGAGTATATAGTGCAGTCAGTGACAGAATTAAGGAAAAAACAGCATGGGTCCCCCCCCATCCATACCAGGCCCTTTGGGGCTCTGGTATAGATTTTAAGGGGAACTCCATGCCAAAAATGTAAAGCATGCCAAATCACCTTGTCCCCATGTTGATGGGCACAAGGGCCTAATCCTCACAAACCTTGCCCAGTGGTTGTGGCATCTGCGAGCAGGGGGCTTATCAGAATCTGGAAGACCCTTTAACAATGGGGCCCCCAAATCCCACCCTCCATGTGAATGGGTATGGGCTATGAATTTTGGGGGCCCCATGCCATTTTTAAAAAAATTTGGAGTGGAGTTCCCCCTAATATCCATACCAGACCCGAAGGCCTGGTAATGGACTGAGGGGAACCCATGCCGTTTTTTTTTCAATGATTTTTTATGTATATTGCCGGGATCCGGCAATACATTACAACCGCAAGCAATTTTAAACTAAATTTTTTTTCCTTTAGAAATGTAATTTTGCTGCAGTACTGTTATAAACATGGGAAAATTTGCTACTTTACAGGCAGACTAAGGGGACCTTAAGCATTCTTGAAATCACTGCTCCTGAAAAAATGGCTGTTTCAGAAACTTTTTTTGCATTGATACATGGGCCAGTACCCGAGTCCCCAAACACTTTGTATGGCAATAACTTGCATATAAGCCTTTAAAATAAGCACTTTTAATTTTTCACATTCGTGTCCCATAGACTTTAACGTCCTTCGTATGTTCGCACAAATTGTTTGTCTATTTGCATGTTCTGGTGCAAACTGAACCGGGGGTGTTCGGGTCATCCCTACTGTTCAGTGAGACATTGGTTACAAACTTTATTGTTAATACCAGCAACCACTGGAAAAATCGTCAGTCATCTGTCTTCAGTTGCTCGGGCACAGTCGGTGCTTGGCAGCATGCCTGGACAAGTCCTGCTAGCATCAACATGTCTGCCAACTTTAGTTTGTCCAACAAGGGGTTACAGCAGCATGCCCAAGATGGAGTCTGCCTATCAGTTCCACTAGCGCCAGCCTGTCTGGAAGTAAGGGGGCAGTGCCATGTCCTGGAGGATCAGACACCACGAGGCAAAGGAAGATGGCAGAGGGTGGTTGTCTACTGTTAGCACTGACATGGTTGCTGGAACTGCTGGAGTGGGCACTGTTGGACACTGATATCTGATTGGAGCACTGCGGGGGGTTTGCCTTAGGGATGGTCGATGGGATGGAGTGGCTCTGCTTACTGTGTCCCAAATGCCGGGTACTGACTGCGGTGGTCAGGGCATGAGTCCGGTGTGGCCATTGCGGAAAACTGCTGATACAGCCAGCATCTGCCTAGCAGGAGCCACGATACTATAATGTGGATCTGCTTTCAGGACTGTGCAATCTACAGCTGGAGAGGGCCTTGAATCATCCCTTATCATCAAGTGTTGTAGAAGAGAGAGTGATAGTCTGCAAGAAAGTCTAGTGCAGGAGGAGTGGAGAAGTGTCGTTCACACAAATGGACTGTTCTGAAATTCGAATGGACATCTCCAAGGTGATTGGGAAGTGAATGAAGGGCTGGGCAGGGTGACAGGTGGACCACAACTTTCAGCAGCCCCTACCAGGGTAGCGCTACATTATTGTTTTAGTGGTTAGAGTTCACTATAATAGTGGTTGCAGCAGTTCAGCAATCCTGCACAATAACCTTTGGCACATAACTTTTACTTTTGTAGGAATATTCTTTGTGATACACATAGCAAAGCTCAGTGTACAATCTCACCATCTGCCAGTTGTTGGGATAATTTAACTTCCGTGCACATGTTCAAGGGCTATGTCATCCCGGGCCGGGCAATTAAGATGGCCCAAGAAGCTTTAGTTCCACTTTAATTACATTGTCAGCAAGTCCTAATTTTGAAAAAGCAGCCAGGTGGCAAGTCCAGTGAATAGATTTTTTATGATGATTTTTTTTTAACCACTTGCTCACTGGGCACTTAAACCCCCCTCAGTCCCAGACCAATTTTCAGCTTTCAGCGCTGATGCACTTTGAATGACAATTGCGCGGGCATACAACACTGTACCCAAATGAAATTTTTATCATTTTTTTCCCACAAATAGAGCTTTCTTTTGGTGGTATTTAGTTACAGCTCAGAGTTTTATTTTTTGCTAAACAAACAAAAAAAGATGCAAAAAAAAAAAAAAAAAATCATGTTTTAATAGTTTGTTATAAAATTTTGCAAACGGGTCATTTTTCTCCTTCATTGAAGTGCGCTGATTAGGCGGCACTGATGGCTGCATTGGTGGGCACTGATGGGCTGCATTGGTGGGCACTGATGGGCTGCATTGGTGGGCACTGATGGGCTGCACTGGTGGGCACTGATAGGCATAGTTAAGGCGGCACTAATAGGCACAGATAAGGCGGCACCGATGGGCACAGATAAGGCGGCACTGATGGGCAAAGATGGGCACAGATAAGATGGCATGGATGGGTGGCACGGATAAGTGGCACGGATGGGTGGCACGGATGGGCACTGATAGGTACCACTGATAGATGGGACTGATGGGCACTGATAGGTGGCACTGATAGGTGGCTCTGATAGGTGGCACTGCTGGGCACTGATGGGCGGCACTGCTGGGCACTGATGGGCGGCACTGGGTCGCAGCACCTTTGAGGCAGATTGTGGGCACTGTGGGTGGCACTGTTGGTGGCACTGCTGGATGGCACTGTGGGTGGCATTGTGGGTGGCACTGTAGGTGGCACTGTGGGCACTATGGGCACTGATGGGGGGCACTGATGGGGGGCACTTACTTTTATTCAGGATGGCACGGCGGTGGGCAGGTGGGCACTGGCAGGGGGCAGGTGGTCAGCTGTATTGCTGGCCGTGATCGGGACTGATGTCCCGATCACGGCCGCCGGTGATCGGCTTTTTTTTTCTCTCCTCGCGCTGTCAGCGCGAGGAGGAATAATAGCCGATTACCGGCTCCGTTCTATCACATGATCAGCTGTCATTGGCTGACAGCTGATCATGTGATAAGGGGTCGGGATCGACCCCTTGCACGGATCGGTGATCAGGCGAGTCTCACGGACTCGCCGATCACAGAGCGCGCCGCGCACGCCCCTCAGGGGGAAATGTAGGTCCGCGCTGATGCCGTCATTTGGCAATAGCGCGGATCCCAAGTGGTTAAACAAAATTTATTGTAACGTCTTGAGTATAAGCTGTGACAATATGGCCTGCTTCTCCTCACCTGCAAAATATCTTGTTATGATATCAAGCTGTCTTAAATTTTGGCTTATATGGTAGCTCTAGCAACCAACAGTTCTTTGTTGTACTTCCCTACACTCTCCGTTGAACTTTTAAATCTAATGCTGTACTAACTCTGGAGTAGAAAATGGCTCAGAATACATTATATGGTGTCACAGTTTCAGCCAGTTCTGTTTTTAGCTTCCTGACAGGCCCACAATAATCAAGACACTGCAACGTTTCCTAGGCAACCAGTCCTCATCTGTCTCTCACCACCTCGGTGTCTTGTGTGCTCTCTTTCCCACACATTGACAAGAGCCCAGAGCTGCATATTCCTGTCTTCTTCATTGTAGCAAGAGCAGCTATCACTCAACAATAGGCTTGCCACCTGGCGATAAAAATCTTAAACTAATGTTAATTATAGGCAATAAACTATAAGACCTCCTTCACATGGGTGGCCACGGGCAGTAAAAACGGGTGGCAGAGCCACAGATTTACCATTCCCCCTGGCCACTCACCGGAAGGCTAAAACACAGCTACAAGAGGCTGTACACATGCAGCAGCTACAATGCTCTGTGTTTCAGCCACGGCAAATTTAACGCAACATGTAAAGTCAACAGGTCATTCAATTCAATGAGATTTCACCACAACTGTGCGCCAAGTGCTTGGCTCACAGTTGCCACACATTAGCCCCATTATAAAGGGCCATTTGGAAAAAGAAAACAGAAAAAAATAGACATTCAGGAGGTGGCAGGATCGCTGCTTAGTCACACTCTAAAAAGTAATCCACTCTGAATAATTTTTCAGAGCATAGGCTAGTGCTAATGTACTTGAATCCCGCACTCCAGCACAGATAGGCACACTGAACTTTCACAAGTGCCCCAAGTCAGAGAACAGTCCATGACTTTTGTTTTTGTTATTTATTAAAGGGTTAATAACTTGGATAGGGATGGAAGGTTATGGGATTGACTTGACTTTAGGGACGTCTTCCTATATACAGTCTATATACAGTCTCCATCACTTTCCTCCTGCACTGCACTTGCATGATCCAGCTTGTAACTCTTCCTCTGTGGCCACTGATTCCAGCACCACCTCTTCAGGCACTGCCAACCCACCTGGCTGCAGCTGCCCCTTTCTCTAGCCTCTAGCCTAACTCTCCTCACTAGTCCACCTGACTGACTCTTCACCAACCCACCCGGCTGACTCTCAGGAGATCTCCAAGGGAAGGATGAAGAATTAAGCACACCACTGTCTTCAGGGAGACTATATACATGTGGCAGTCTTCCCCCTTGTTGGTCCCCAACAGTGTTGACTACTCACTCTATCCTCTCTCTTGCTCCTGTTCCTCCAGGAAAGCCTCCTCCTGTGTGTTCTAGCCAGATTCTTTCAGCACCGAGCCCCTACCTAAGGCAGGACACACCCCCAAACTAGGGGGCACCCCTGAGCCTCCTCAACACTGTATCTCTACCCTGCTGGCATGGTCCATGCCTATTTATGGAGTGGTCTCAGCCCCCTGCCAGCCTACCTCTGAAGATTGGCTGAGGCTCCATAAATATTCGAGGCAGCTCTTCCTAACCGCCACCCACAAACTCTAGAAGATTATCCAACCTTCTAGACCAGGGGGAGGCACCAGAGAGCTGCCAGGATGAGTCACCCAGCCCTGAAACTTAGTAAACCCTGACCCAGGTTTCATAGCCCAGGCTTAGTCCTGAGCTAAACCAAATTTTCCTACTCTACTTCTAGCACACACTAGAGGGTGATACATAGCTTTAGGCCATTATTTGTGCCAAGAAAACTTTATATGGCTTACAGTCCTATATATACAGTATCTCACAAAAGTGAGTACACCCCTCACATTTTTGTAAATATTTTAATTATAACTTTTCATGTGACAACACTGAAGAAATTACACTTTGCTACGATGTAAAGTAATGAGTGTACAGCTTGTATACATTTTCTATCCCCTAAAAATAAATCAACACACATTAATGTCTAAACCACTGGAAACAAAAGTGAGTACACCCCTAAGTGAAATGTCCAATTTGGGCCCAATTAGTAATTTTCCCTCCCCAGTGTCATGTGACTCGTTAGTGTTACAAGATCTCAGGTGTGAATGAGGAACAGGTGTGTTAAATTTGGTGTTATCGCTCTCACTCTCTCATACTGGTCACTTGGAAGTTCAACATGGTACCTCATGGCACCTCATGGCAAAGAAATCTCTGATGATCTGAAAAAAAGAATTGTTGCTCTACATAAAGATGGCCTAGGCTATAAGAAGATTGCCAGGACCCTGAAACAGAGCTGCAGCATGGTGGCCAAGACCACACAGCGGTTTAACAGGACAGGTTCCACTCAGAATAGGCCTCACCATGGTCGACCAAAGAAGTTGAGTGCATGTGCTCAGCGTCATATCCAGAGGTTTCTTTGGGAAATAGATGTATGAGTGCAGAGGTTGGAGGGGTGGAGGGTCAGCCTGTCAGTGCTCAGACTAAACACCGCACACTGCATCAAATTGGTCTGCATGGCTGTCAGCCTAGAAAGAAGCCTCAAGAAAGCACAAGAAAGCCCACAAACAGTTTGCTGAAAGCAAGCAGACTAAGGACACGGATTACTGGAACCATGTCCTGCGGTCTGATGAGACCAAGATAAACTTATTTGGTTCAGATGGTGTCAAGCTTGTGTGGCGGCAACCAGGTGAGTAGTACAAAGACAAGTGTGTCTTGCCTACAGTCAAGCATGGTGGTGGGATTGCCATGTCTGGGGCTGCAATGCTGCATAAGTGCTTCCGGCACTGGGGAGCTACAGTTCATTGAGGAAACCATGAATGCCAACATGTACTGCGACATACTGAAGCAGAGCATGATCCCCTCCCTTTGGGGCAGTATTACAACATGATAATGACTCCAAACACACCTCCAAGACAACCAGTGCATTGCTAAAGAAGTTGAGGTTACCCAGAGGTCTGGTCTGAGATGTTGCTTAATATGCATAAATGCACACGATCAATGACGCATCAAAGAGACAGTAGTAAAACTTCACACTAGATGGTATCTGACCCCTATTAGAGTGCATCTATTTTACCCTACAGTCCCAGCTACCTGTTTTAGGGGTTGTCAGGCTGCGGCCGGGACACTCCTCCATATTTTTTGGAGTTGCCCGGTTCTCCAACCACTATGGCAGAGGGTGGCATCAAAGGCCAGTCAAATAACAGGCTCACAGGTCTCGCTGAATGCACCAATTGCCTTTTGTTTGGGAAGCTGCCTGATGTAGCGACACCAGCACTGAAATTGACCCACAAGCTGTTCAGTGCAGTCTTGTGAGCCATTGCTCTGAATTGGAGTTCTCTGGAAGTGCCATGGCCTCAGGTCCTACAAAGAATGGAAACTATCAAACTTATGGAAAGGGTACATCACACAATTATGAACACAATGCAAGTGTTTGACCTCAAATGGAAACACTAGATTTCATATGAGAGCAACTAACTCCTAGTAGGTAATAGGATGGGGTGCTTGTTCCAATGAGCGGCTATTTTAGCAATGCGAGTTTCAAACTTGTTAGTGCACTGGGCGTATCCTTCCATGGATTTTCCTTTTTTGCTTGTGTGTTTTTTTGTTTTTTTTATTCATTTTTATTAAGTTGTTGAAGTCTAAACATCTATCGTTGGAAAGTTCATGATTTATTACCCTGAACATATGATGTAGCATACGTTTACTTTACCTATAGCCACTTACTAAATATAATGATGTCATGATACTAGTATAGACCCCATATTGAGGGGTAATGATGGTCTATAGCTAAGATATAGAATAGCAAAAGATAGACTTGCACAGAAACATGTTGCATTACCGTATAAGCTCAGATTGATTAAATGATACGTAATATGTGCAAATATTTAGTTGTTGGAAAACCTGACAAGGAATGTAAATGTCTTTGTTTTGTTATACTGTAAAACTTCAATAAAAATGTTTGTATTAAAAAAAAAAAAGAAGCTAAGGGTAAAGGTAATGGACTGGCCAAGCATTTCATTTAACACACCTGCCCCTTATTCACACCTGAGACGTTGTAACACTAACAAGTCACATGACACCAGGAAGGGAAAATTACGAATTAGGCCCAATTTGGACGATTTCACTTGGGGTGTACTCACTTTTGTTGCCTGCAGTTTAGACATTAATGGCTGTGTGTTGAGTTATTTTGAGAGGACAGCAAATTTACACTGTTATACAAACTGTACACTCACTACTTTACATTGTGTTTATAACATATAATAAAATATTTACAAAAATGTGAGGGGAGTACTCACTTTTTTTAGATACTTTTTTGAGATACTGTATATAATAAACTCTTGCACTACACCAATATATGACAATGAATAAAATTAGCTTAAAAAATACATAGTGATTAATCTTAAAAAAGAGCTGCTAAACACCAGCTGATGCGTTGAGTCCCTCTAGACTTTTGAGGAATATGGTACGGTTTGCACAAGTTAAAAGGTACAGATACATATTTATGAATATTTCAGATTTATGCACTTTATTTAGGTGTTGCACTTTTGAATGAGTTAAGCTTAATGTTAGTGGACAGCAATATGAAGTATAGAATGGTAAACACACAGGTTTTCAGAGGAATATTTTTTTTTTTATAATACACAATATGAAATCTGAAGTTGTTGACAGTGGCTAACATCAAGGCCTAATCTCTGGGGAAAATATTTATAAAAAAACGACAACCATCTTTCGTATTCAAACCTCATAACAAGGGTTGTCAGCAAGGGTTGAAATGAATGCACTTTATTTATTTGTAGCGCATAGAAATATTGCAATAGTTTGATGTTGTTATGACACCTTTTTTAATGCTGCATTGATACCTTGATTTTTTATCAATATTTTTTCATGAATGCAGCTGCTGATAATGAATTCTTAATAGTGTGTGTTCATAACATTTAATTACAATCACATTTAACTAATACTTTAAGAAGTCCAATCCTTTTACCAAGGATGACACAAGTGACATACGATGAACCACAATGCATTCACCAGGCCCTCTGGCCTACCAATGTAAAGGCAAGATTTCCTAGATTCGGAAAGAGTTGTACAGCAGAAACAACACTTTTTTGCTGACAACCCTTGTTATGAGGTTTGAATACGAAAGATGGTTGTCTTTTTATAAATAATTCCCCCAGGGATTAGGCCTTGATGTTAGCCACTGTCAACAACTTCAGATTTCATAGTGTGTATTATAAAAAATATAATATTCCTCTGAGAACATGTGTGTTTACCATTCTATACTTCATATTGCTGTCCACTAATATTAAGCTTGCCAGAAAACTCATTCAAAAGTATGACGTTAAAACAAGCAAATGTACACTATGATTGTTGTGATATTCATAAATCATCATCATTACATACATATATTGATTTTTAGCCTAACATTAACAGAGATCATTTAGAGTGTTTTTTTTTTGTTTTTTTTTAGAAATTGGAGCTTGCTAATAATATATTTATGAGGCAGTGTATTTTATGTAATCAACCCTGTAATTTGTTTGAAGACATTGCCTTTTATGTAGCACATCAGGTATAATGAAATATAATTTTTTGGTTAGTATCTGCATAATTAGAATATACATTATATTCTAACTTTTATTAGTTTTTTTTCATGTTCTTTTTTGGTGATTCAATGCAAAGAACAATGAAAATGTTCAAAATGCAGAGACCTATAGCATGCAATAGATTTCAGTCAGTCAGTGCAGGATAAATTTAAATTTTTTTTTTATTATTGCACTTTTATTTTTATAATACTGATTATCTCCATGGATCTTATTTTTTTATAAACAAGTCGTTTTTCTGTCCAGCAGCTCAGATTTATGAAGGTATTCCATAACTAAATATTCTGAAAGCATAGGGAGAAAACTGCTCAGTCTCAGGTCGCTCAATAGGATGTAACCTTAAATTACGCAGGAGGTTCTTTACTGTTAGAACAGTAAGCCCTTGTATCGGACCGTTTTGTCGGATATTCCGACTGTGTGTGGTCTCCATCGGACTGTTTCCGTCAGAATATCCGACGGACCAACTTTTCCAACTTGCCGGTAAAATTTTCCAACAAAATGCTCCGATCGGACATACTCTGATCATGTGTAGCCTACTCTAACGAACAAAGTGCCACGCATGCTCAGATCAAATTCCTAGACCAAAGCTATTGGCTACTAGCCTGAACGTAGTCCCGTCGTAACGAAATAACGTCATCACGTTATGTACAATCGGATTTTCCGACAACTTTGTCTGACCGTGTGCATGCAACAGTTTCGGACAAAATCCGTCGGACAAAATCCGGCGGATTTGGTTGTCAAAATGTCCGACAGTGTGTACAAGGGCTACGGGTGTGGAACTCTCTTCCACAATCGGTGGTGTCAGCAGAAAGTGTTGGCAATTTAGAGAAATCTTCAGATGTCTTAGTGTACATAATATACAGGGATATGGGAAGTGGTAGAGACATAAATGCATCCACATACCCACACAGGTTCAATTGGATGGTCTGGTGTCTTTATTCAACCTTACCAACTATGTAACAATGAATATCCAGCTACTGGCATTTTTTGTAGGGGTGTGTGAAGAGGGCATATGTCCTACCTTTTGAAATGCTGTTTGTGCTAAAAACCTTTTCCCAGAGTCTTTTTAAAAGGGTAATGTAAAGCGATTTGAATCCTTATTTGCTTAAAACATCTAATCTATTTTTTAACTATGGCCAACCATACATGGTTTGAATCCTGGCCGGTTCAGTGGGAACTGGATGAAATTCAAACCGTCAGTGGGCAGGCTGAATGATTGATCGCTCAACTTAGGTACAACCAGCCTGCTGGATTTTCTTTCAATTATCGCCAGGGGCTGCTATAGCTGCTATAATAATCACTGTCTTCTCCTGGTGGGGGCGGCTTCCCTTGCCCACCCCCGCCGGGAGAAGAAAATTTACTCGGAATGAGTGATTCCCAACACTGTGTTGATGGGGGAATCAAGCAAATTTCTTTCCTGCAACCCATGGTTGTAGCTGCTAGCAATAATCACTGTCTTCTTTCAGCGGGGATGGTTTCCCCCACCTGTCCCATCCCCCCACTGGGAGAACACAATTGCTGATTCTTCTGTCAGCACTGTCTGTGTTGATGGGGGAATTGTATACATCTCTTTCCTGCAACCCATGGAACATTCAGCCTACCCATTAACAGTTTGAATTTCCTCCAGTTCCTGCTGAATGGGCTGAGATTTGAATTTTGGATGGCCCGCCAAAATGTACATCTCAGCCAGGGCCGGATTAACATAGGGGCTATTGGAGCTGCAGCACCAGGCCCCATACCATAAAGTAGGCCCCCTTTCACACACCACACAAAAAAACCCCCAAAAAACGATCAAGCTTCGAGGGTCGTAGCTCTATGACCTGGGGCCACAGGATATGTAGCTGAAGTTCTACCCCACAACTGGTCAAAATTTGGGGCTCTTAAAACCTATCGTTCCAGAGATACTGGGCTTCTGGTGCAGCCTGTCAGAAGCTACATGCAAAGTGGCCAGTTTAAATACAAGCTGGCACACTCTGTTTGAAGAAGACTGAGAGGATGAGCTCACAGTGCCTATCTTCAATTCTTGTTAGAGGCATTGAGCTCAATGGACAGCTTGGAGTCTTGGACCAATGGTAAAGTACTATTGGCCCCAGCTGGCCTATAAAAATGCTGCAGTGGAGGCTCTCCTATTATTTCAGTATCATAGAAGGTGGTTTGTCTAAAAGACAAATGCTCCCTTCAAGCCCAGCCCTCTTAACTAGAAGGGAAAAAACATGGGTTTATGGGTATACGATTTACCCACAATCCCATGTTTTTCTCATAGAGTTAGGAGGGAGAATAAGAATCTGCTGCTCAAAAGGTACTCTTTTAGCCACTTCAAAACAGGGCACTTAAACACCTTCCTGCCCAGACCAATTTTCAGCTTTCAGCGCTGTCGCACTTTGAATGACAATTGTGCGGTCATGCTACATTATACCCAAATGACATTTTTATCATTTTTTCCCACAAATAGAGATTTCTTTTGGTGGTAATTGATCACCTCTACGGTTTTTATTTTTTGCTAAACAAATAAAAAAATACAGAAAATTTTGAAAACAAAAATGTATTTTTTTGTTTCAGTTTCAAAACGTTGTAAATAAGTAAGTTTTCTCCTTCACTGATGGGCACTGATGGGGCTACACTGATGGGCACTGATAAAGCGGCACTGATGGGCAGCGATGAGGTGGCACCAATGAAGTGGCACTGATGAGGTGGCATTGATGGACACTGATATGTGGCACTTATAGGCGGCACTGATAGGCGGCACTGATGGGCACTGATAGGTGGCACTGACGGGTGACACGGATGGGCACTGATAGGTAGCACAAATTGGCACTGATAGCTGGCATGGATGGGCATGGATAGGTGGTACGGATGGGCACGGATAGGCGGTACAGATGGGCATGGATAGGCAGCACAGATGGGCATAGATAGGCGGCACAGATGGGCACAGATGGGCACTGATAGGCAGTATGGATGTGCACTGATAGGCGGCATAGATGGGCACTGATAGGCGGCATTCTATTGTTTTATACTGTACTAATGGATGCCAATCAGTGCCAAACAATAATGCATACCAATCAGTGATGCCCATTGTGGGCACTGATTGGCATCCATTGTGGGCACTGATTGGCATCCATTGTGGGCACTGACTGGCATCCCTGGTGGTCTAGGGTGGCATACTTGGTGCTGGCCATCCCTGGTGGTCTGGTGGCGTCCCTGGTGGTCCAGTGTGGGCATCCTCGGGGGGGGGGGGGGGCTGCGCTGATAATAAATCAGCACAGACCCCCCTGTCAGAGGAGCAGCCGATCGGCTCTCCTCTACTCGCGTCTGACAGACGCGAGTGAGGTAAAGCCGATCACCGGCTCTTCCTATTTACACTGTGATCAGCCGTGATTGGACACGGCTGATCATGTGGTAAAGAGTCTCCGGTCGGAGACTCTTTACTGAGATCGTAGTTACAGGGTGTCAGACTGACACCCCGCAACAGCGATCGCCGCAATGCGCGCCCCCGGGGGCACGCAGCGGCTCAAAATCCTGATCACGTCATATGACGTCTGGTCAGGATTTTGAAACCACTATGCCGCCGTGCTTTTGTTATAGGGCCGGCGGCAAGTGGTTAAAGTAGTTGTAAATCCACAAATAAAAATATGAAAAAACCTGCAAGACAAAGGCATAATCAGCTAGTATGCATAGTATACTAGCTCATTATGAAATACTCACCTTATATCGAAGCCCCTGCAGCAGTCCTGGAACACTGTTCTGCCCCGCGACATGAGAGTTTTTTCTGGGTATCGCGGGATCCGGTCCTGTGATTGGCCAGAGCTGCGATGACATCACTCCTGCGCATGCACATGGGAGCCGCCGATATTGACACATCAGCTGAAGCAACGGCACAAACGAGCCGTTGCTTCAGTGCGCATGTGCCGATAATGTCGGCATATGCTAATACAGGTTTAAACCTATAGTTTAGGAGATATCCACGGTAGCTACAGGTAAGCCTTATTATAGGCTTACCTGTAGTAAAAAGTGGTTGTAAAGGATTTACAACCACATTAAACAAGCTAAATCATATTATTATGCTATATGTTATAACATAATAATGTATTATTTATCTATTTACTGTGAAATTACAACTTCAAATTTCAGCAATCTGTCCGTTAAGCCACCTGCTTGAGTACAGATTGTGAAAATATAGTAAATTACCTTAAAAACAATCTATAATAATTATTTGTATAGTACTTAATTATGGTAATTAACCCCTTGCCACCCAGGCCAATCCTGACACTTTTCTCCTACATGTAAAAATCATATTTAATTTTTTCAAAAAAATTACTCAGAACCCCCAAACATTATATATACTGTTTTAGCAGACACCCTAGGGAATAAAATGGTGGTCATTGCAACTTTTTATGTTACACGGTATTTGCGCAGCAATTTTTCAAACACTTTTTTTTGGAAAGAAACTGTTTCATGAATTAAAAAAAGCAGTAAACTTAGCCCAATTTTCTTTGTATAATGTGAAAGATGATGTTACACTGAGTAAAGAGATACCTAACATGTCACTCTTTAAAATTGTGCATACTTATAGAATGGCGCCAAACTTCAGTACTTAAAAAACTCCATAGGTGACGTGTTACTTTTTTTACAGGTTACATGAGGAGGTCTAGTAGTAGAATTAGTGCTGTGATGTGGGGCACACCCTGTTACATGGGGGACAGTCCCCTATGATGTGGGGCAATCTCTGTGATATGGGACATTCCCTGAGACATGGGACAGCCCTTGTGATGTAGGACAGTTTATATGACACGTGGGACAGTCCCTGTGATGTGGGGCAGTTTCTATGACATGTGAGACAGTCCCTGTGACATGTGGGGCTGTTCCTGTGACATGTGGGGCTGTCCCTGTGACATAGGGGACAGTCCCTGTGATGTGGGACAGTCTCTGTAACATATGGGACAGTCTCTGTGACATGGGGGACAGTCCCTATGATGTGGGACAGACTCTGTGACATGTGGGACAGTCTCTGTAGCAGAATTCTCTGGAGCAGTCTCTGTGGGAGTACTGGTATCTTTATAACACAATCTCTGGGGAAGCTGCTGTCTCTACCCTCATAGAGATTGTCAGTGCACCCAGAGACCTTTCTAGAACATGAAGGAGGCGGGAATTTATTTTCATATAAAGGCCACCAAAATCCTCAGCACCAGGCCCATCATGCTCTTAAAGCGGAGTTCTACCCAAAAATAAAAATTCCCCCTTTTTGGTTCCTCCCCCTTTCCGGTGTCATATTTGGCACCTTTCAGGAGGGAGGGGCATAGATACCCAAGCCACCCGCGGGTATCTACGCCACTTCTTGTCCTCCCCGTAGGGTTGCCACCTCATCCCTTTAAACCCGAACATATATTAATTACACAGGTTCTGAGGCTGATTAAGGTGATAATTAAACTCACTTGTTGTCTTATCTGCATTAAATTAGACTTCAGAACCTGTGTAATTCATATGTGTTCGGGTTTAAAGGGATGAGGTGGCAACTCTACTCCCCCCCCCCCCCCGCTGTATTCTGGGAGACACATGGGTCCCAGAACACAGCAGGGACCAGTGGGATAGTGCAGTGCGAGCCAGGCATGCACAACAGGAAACCAGGAAGTGAAGCAGCTAGGCTTATCTTCCTGATTCCCTTACCGAGGATGGCAGCAGCACCCAACAGCCGAGGGATAGATCGCGAGTGCCCTGGACAGGTAACCCGACATGGCAAGCGCCCTGGACAGGTAAGTGTCCATATTTTAAAACTCAGCAGCTGCAGTATTTGTAGCTGCTGACTTTTAAAAAACAAAACAAAAAAAAGTGGAACTCCGGCCCTGATCTCAGCTGGGGGCCTCTTTAGAAGAACAAACATTGCATTTGGCCAGATAACAGTTGGTCCATTATAAAAGCCTATTGTTAAAATGTGTTTACTCTTGGCAATATTTGCTCAAAACTGTAGCACACACATTTTTTTCTAATATGAACTCATCAGAGTGATAGAAGGGCTGTCACATTTTAATCAAATAATCACGTGATTGGAAAGTTTAGATTCATCCCATTTATACCTCTTTGACTTTTGATGTCTGGTCTCATGGATCTAATCTAAGCAAATCATATTATATTTCATCTCAAAAGACAACCAGTAAAGACTTTTTAACTGAAATGTGGTCAAGTAAGTAGTATTTCTGTTCAACAATAAAAATCACATTAAGTTGAAATATCAGCTGCCAAGAATGGATTGTGGTAATGCTAAATTTGCATAAGCAGAACCACTCGTCCTTAGCACATCTATTATTCTAAAAAGAGCTTAAATGAAAAGCATACTATAGTAATAAGACCTAGCGTATAAAAAAGGTAATTTAGGTTACATTGTTAAGCTTGGGTTGTAGGGTTAATTGGTGCTGGCACTGAGCACAGAATTCTTTCAAGTTAAGGATTCTTCATCACTGAAAATAACAATATGGACATTTAGGATCTCCCTTCTTATCAGTTCATCCATAAGTATTTGTTGAAGTGCAATAGACACCACAGCACCCTCATAGGACATAATTAACCTCCATAAACGTGCTTTGATACCAGAACACATTGGTATTTTAATTCCAAGAGGGGTTCCTCTTGTGAACCATAAGCTGTCTATAAAACATAGCAAAATATAATTTGTTAATGCAAATGGATTCTCACCTTATTTATCTTTCTTACTGTCTAAGCAAAGCAGTAAATTATTGTGATAGATGTAGAGTGACCTCTTTAAACTCCCAGGCTGTGATCAGTTTTCAGATGCATTTAGTAAGACAAATGAATTTATATTTGCAGATGAAATAATACCATCATTAGAACTGGGTTCAGTCTCAAGGTCGGGAAAGGACATGCAGTAAACTATGTAACAATTGTACAACTTAACGATCAGGGTATAACTATCTAAATTATAAAAAATCCCGCGAGCTACCCCAAAGAAGCCCTAAGCTACAATTAGCTTCAGTTGTGATTAAAACAATCCACGTGGGGGTGAATCAAGTGCCTATAGACAGCTGCTATGCATCAATCACCATCCTATAATGTGTGAAAAAACCTGTATAAAAATAGCAAAGAGAATGCAGCGCTTTGCAATAATAGCCTTAATGATAAAAAAGTACTATTACAATAACAACAATACTAAAAAAGACAATTGAATATAAAATATGGTGCAACAAAAATTAGTAAATCAAGCAAATTCACAGTGAAAATCAAGCAAGTTCACAATAAAAAAAAAAACCTTCCGTCTTCGCAACACCATCAATACTAAGTATACAAAAAGAGAAATTAATTTAAAATATGGTGAAAAAAAAACCTGTTCAATAAGAAGGTTATACATAACAAGACAGTGCTGCGCTGCCTAAGTAACAAACTGAAATTGCTGAATGTTAATGCTCACAAGTGATCAACTTGCAAAAAATAGCAAGATGCAAAGTGCACAATCAATTATTCAGATAAAGGGGATTAAACCCTCCCCCTTTAAAAGTGTTCCCTATGTTGGAAAAATACACAATAGAAAACATTCAAATAATAACACAAATAAAGTAATATGAAAATTCAATATGATATAAAGTCCATAGCAGTCCTCAATATCTTCCAAACGAAAATACACCAATCAGTGCAAATAATTCTAAAGTGCTGGTGCTCTCCTCCGCCTCCTCCTAGCCGCTCACCTCAAATCCTGACCCCTGTTTCACCAGTAGGTCAGAAATAGTAGATTCTCTCTCAGGGATACAAAAGTATGAGCCAGGCGTGAAGCTCCTATTTCATCCGTGCAGCCAAAAGCTGATTGCCTAGCTACCAACCAGTGGGATAATCCCTCAAATGGATCCAATGAACATAGGAGTAAAAAAAAAAAACAAATCTAGTGCTCTCTGTATACCAAAGGGTTTATTTCATCAATACAACATTAAAACATTACTCACAAATGAAGCACTTAAGCAGGGCGGACTCAGGATGCATAAAACAGCAAGATGCTCGTGGGATGATGTCACCACTGCGATTCCTCTCCCTATACGCGTTACGTCAAATGGGCGTGACTTCTTCAGTAAGGAGCCCTTCTTAAGTGCTTTGTTTGTGAGTAACGTTTCTTGTGAGCATTAACATTAAGCAATTCCAGTTTGTTACTTAGGCAGCGCAGCACTGTTTTGTTATTTATATAATTTATTTGAAGTGAACATGGTATCTGTGTTAGCAACAGCCAAGTGTGGGGTTATTTTTGTGATATCACCCACCGATATGTATTGTTTGTTTATATATATATATATATATATATATATATATATATATATATATATATATATATATATATATATATATATATATATATATATATATATATATATATATAAAAATTTTTGTGCATATATATATATATATATATATATATATATATATATATATATATATATATATATATTATATATATAAGATAGGATTATTTTTTTTTTCTTTAATAAGAAGGTTGCTTGAGGTGAGAGCAGTCACTAAACAAGACTTTTTTGAACAAGATTTTTATTCACAAGAGTCACTATGGAGTCACTATGGAGTATTATTGCACGTATGCACTTTAATATCTGAGGATTTGAATATTACTGAGGACATTGTTTTTTTGGACACATTTTATTCAATGGAAGGTTTTTTTTCACTGTGAACTTGCTTGATTTTCACTGTGAACTTTCTTGATTAACTCATTTTCGTAGCACCATATTTTATATTGATTTCTCTTTTTGTATACTTAGAATTGATGGTATTGCAAGGATGGAAGGATTTTTTTCACTGTGAACTTGCTTGATTTTCACTGTGAACTTGCTTGATTTATTAATTTTCATTGCACCATATTTTATATTCAATTCTCTTTTTTAGTATTGATGTTATTATAATCGTACTATTTTTATCATTAAGGCTATTATTACACAGCGCTGCATTCTCTTTGCTATTTTTATACAGGGTATAACTATCACAGTAGCAGCTATGGAGCCTGCAGACATGGAGATCTGAGCTGATAGAAGTGCATTGGCTGTCAATATTATTAGCACCATTGTGCTGCTTCATTTGGTCATTTTTATACTGATAATAGAACTTTTACTAGTACACCATAGAGCCTTAAGCTGTTTTATAATGGCAGTTGCTGTGATAAAAAAAAAAAACTGCAATAGTGGAAACAGGGGAAGGGTTACTGAGGTTACTCAATAACATGGTACAAATAGATGATGTTCAAAGTATAGTATCTTCAACCAGTCCAATCTTATGACAGTAAATTGAGGTAGATTTTTTACCATATGGTAAATGTGTTGCAGAAGTCAAGAATTACAGCTCAGGCGTGTAAATGGTTAGGCTCATTGCTCATAATAAAGTAAATGACATGTGCTATTTAGCTTACATGAATCCTGTCACCAATCTCAGATTCCCCATAAAAATCTTGATTAATTATTTTTTATTGAAAAGAAATAAGAAAAGAAATATAAGGCCGCGTACACACGGGCGGACTGTTCGCCCAACTTTGTCCGCTGAACAGTGTTTCAGCGGACAGTCCGCTCGTGTGTGGGCTTTCAGCGGACAGTTTCAGCGGACAGTTTGACGGACAAAGTCTTTCGGAAATTCCGAAAAACTGTCCGCTGAAACTTTGTTTGAGCGAACAGTCCACCCGTGTGTAGGCTACTTTCGAAATGAGCAAACTGTTCCCGCTCGGAGGAAAGTCTGCTCATTTCGAGCGCGTGTACAGGTAGGCGGGGCCCGCGACGGAGACGTCGCGGGCTCCGCCGCCTGGAATGGACTTAAAGGGGAACCCCAACGCCGAAAAAAATCGGCGTGGGGGTCCCCCCAAAGTCCACAACAGACCCTTGTCCGAGCACGCTACCCGGCCGGCCAGGAAAGGGGGGGCGAGCGAGCGCGCCCCCCCTCCTGAGCCGTACCAGGCCGCGTGCCCTCAACATGGGGGGTGCCTTGGGGAAGGGGGGGCCGCGCGCCCCCCCCACCCCAAAGCACCTTGTCCCCATGTTGATGAGGACAAGGGCCTCTTCCCGACAACCCTGGCCGTTGGTTGTCGGGGTCTGCGGGCGGGGGGCTTATCGGAATCCGGGAGCCCCCTTTAAGAAGGGGGCCCCCGGATACCGGCCCCCCACCCTATGTGAATGAGTATGGGGTACAATGTACCCCTACCCATTCACCTGTAAAATAAAAGTACCCAAAAAAAAAACACAACACACGAAAAAAAATATTTTATTGCACAGCTCCGGGGGTCTTCCGTCTTCGGGGGTCTTCTCGCCGGACTCCTCCGCTATCTTCGTGTAGCTCTTTTGCTAGCGGAGGAGCCCGGCTTTCTTCCTCCCTGCCGCCGGCCTCTTCTCCCGACTTCGGGGGTCTTGTCCCCCTCTTCGGTTCTTCTGCCGGGCCACCGCGCCTTCTTGTAGCTCTTTTGCAGGCGGTGGCCCGGTCTTCTGTCGCCGCCGCCTTCCGTTCTTCTGCCGGGCCACCTCGCCTTCTTATAGCTCTTTTGCAGGCGGTGGCCCGGTCTTCTGTCGCCGCTGTCGCCGTCGCCGCCTTCCGTTCTTCTTCTTCTTCTTGTTCTTCTTCTTCTTCTCCAGGAGATGTTGACACGTCGCTCTCTCCGGCCGGAATGCCAGAGCCGCCCTGCGCTGCCACTTATATAGTGACAATGGGGCGGTGTCACATGGTATATGTCACATGGGTTGGTCACATGGGTTGATGTCACATGGGGACTATGACATCGTAAGGGGGCGGGGTCACCATGTGACATCAACCCATGTGACCAACCCATGTGACATATACCATGTGACACCGCCCCATTGTCACTATATAAGTGGCAGCGCAGGGCGGCTCTGGCATTCCGGCCGGAGAGAGCGACGTGTCAACATCTCCTGGAGAAGAAGAAGAAGAACAAGAAGAAGAAGAAGAACGGAAGGCGGCGACGGCGACTGCGGCGACAGAAGACCGGGCCACCGCCTGCAAAAGAGCTACAAGAAGGCGCGGTGGCCCGGCAGAAGAACCGAAGAGGGGGACAAGACCCCCGAAGTCGGGAGAAGAGGCCGGCGGCGGGGAGGAAGAAAGCCGGGCTCCTCCGCTAGCAAAAGAGCTACACGAAGATAGCGGAGGAGTCCGGCGAGAAGACCCCCGAAGACGGAAGACCCCCGGAGCTGTGCAATAAAATATTTTTTCTCGTGTGTTGTGTTTTTTTTTGGGTACTTTTATTTTACAGGTGAATGGGTAGTGGTACATTGTACCCCATACTCATTCACATAGGGTGGGGGGCCGGTATCCGGGGGCCCCCTTCTTAAAGGGGGCTCCCGGATTCCGATAAGCCCCCCGCCCGCAGACCCCGACAACCAACGGCCAGGGTTGTCGGGAAGAGGCCCTTGTCCTCATCAACATGGGGACAAGGTGCTTTGGGGTGGGGGGGCCGCGCGGCCCCCCCTTCCCCAAGGCACCCCCCATGTTGAGGGCACGCGGCCTGGTACGGCTCAGGAGGGGGGCGCGCTCGCTCGCCCCCCCTTTCCTGGCCGGCCGGGTAGCGTGCTCGGACAAGGGTCTGTTGTGGACTTTGGGGGAACCCCCACGCCGATTTTTTTCGGCGTTGGGGTTCCCCTTTAAGTCCATTCCAGGCGGCGGTGCCCGCGACGTCTCCTTCGCGGGCCCCGCCTACCTGTACACGCGCTCGAAATGGGCGGACTTGCCTCCGCCTTACGTGGGCGAGTCCGTTCATTTCAAAAGTTGAGCGAACTGTTTGGCAAACAGTTCGCTGAAACAGTCCGCTCGTGTGTGGGCAAGTCCGCTCATGCAAATTTTGAGCGGACTGTTGCGGCAACTGTTTGACGAACAAAGTTTCAGCGAACAGTCCCCGCGTGTGTACGCGGCCTTAGTGTGACACTCTCACAGTTTTGATAACAATGATGTCTACATGACTCAGATATGTCAATCATAAATATAATTTATATCATGCCCTCTTATATTTCAGTAGCTGCAAAACCTAAAATGAAATCATTGAATAATAATATAATGTTTACCCTTAAGGCCACATATTCCACACGCCAGGGGGAACCCATAATGGTGGCAACCAAGAAAAAAGAAAAAGAAAAGAGAGAGAGAGAAAGAAAATAAATGCATGTCCAACAGTACGTGTCAGACTTTCACGTACCTGACCAATGAGCTCAATGGAGCAGAGGAAGGTCTCCCTTATGTGTCTGACTCCCCTGGTAGTATGAACAGGAGGCATGAGAGTGCAGAGTAAGGATGAGCCAAACACCCCCTTTTCGGTTCGCACCAGAACCTGCGAACAGACCTAAACTTTGTGTGAACTTTAGAACCCTATTAAAGTCTATGGGACATCGAACGTTCACAATCAAAAGTGCTAATTTTAACCACTTTCAGACCGGACCATTTTGCTGGTCAATGACCAGAGGTCTTTTTACAATTTGGCACTGCGCTGTTTTAACTGGTAATTGCGCGGTCATGCAATGTTGTACCCAAACAAAATTTGCGTCCTTTTTTTCCCACAAATAGAGCTTTCTTTTAAAGGTATTTGACTGACTCTGCGATTTTTATTTTTTGCGATATAAACGTAAAAAGACCACAATTTTTTTAAAAAAATGATATTTTCTACTTTTTGTTATTAGAAAAATCCAATAAACTCAATTTTAGTCATACATTTAGGCCAAAATGTATTCAGCCACATGTCTTTGGTAAAAAAAAAGTCAATAACTGTATATTTATTGGTTTGCGCAAAAGTTGTCACATCTAAAAACTAAGGTACGTTTTCTGGAATTTACGCAGCTTTTAGTTTATGACTGCCTATCTCATTTCTTGAGGTGCTAAAATGGCAGGGCAGTACAAAACCCCCCCAAATGACCCCATTTTGGAAGGTAGACACCCTAAGGAAATTGATAAGAGGCATGTTGAGCCCATTGAATATTTTATTTTTTTGCCTCAAGCGATTGAATAATGACAAAAAAAAAATTATTTTTTTTTTTTACACAAAGTTGTCACTAAATGATATATTGCTCACACATGCCATGGTTATATGTGGAATTGTACCCCAAAATACATTCTGCTGCTTCTCCTGAGTACGGGGATACCACATGTGGTCGACTTTTTGGAAGCCTAGCCGCGTACGGGGACCCGAAAACCAAGCACCACCTTCAGGATTTCTAAGGGCATACATTTGTAATTTCACTCCTCCCTACCTATCACAGTTTTGAAGGCCATAAAATGCCAAGATGGCACAAAACACCCACAAATGACCCCATTTTGGAAAGTAGACACCCCAAGCTATTTGCTGAGAGGCATGTTGAGTCCATGGAATATTTTATATTTTGCCACAAGTTGCGGGAACATTACAAACTTTTATTTTATATTTTATTTTTTTTCACAAAGTTGTCACTAAATGATATATTGCTCACACATGCCATGGGCATATGTGAAATGACACCCCAAAATAAATTCTGCTGCTTCTCCTGAGTACAGGGATACCACATGTGTGGGATTTTTTGGGAGCCTAGCCCCGAAATCCAAGCACTGCCTTCAGGATTTCTAAGGGTGTAAATTTTTGATTTCACTCCTCACTACCTATCGCAGTTTTGAAGGCCATAAAATGTCAAGATGGCACAAACCCCCCCCCCAAATTACCCCATTTTGGAAAGTAGACACCCCTAAATTTAGGGGTACACTAGTGAGACTCACAGGTAAAAAAGCACCTAGGCTGTCAGCGACTGTATCAAAACGCTACAAAAAAAACTGTTAGCGATCGCAGGGATCAGGCCTGACTCTGTGAACGCTGCAGTTATGTGTGTTGTGTTTTGTAAGTGACATTGATCGATCGATACTGCACTTGGGTGGGCTGGGCTGGGCTTGGCGGAGGGGCTAAACGCAGGTGCTAGCAGGTATCTGGGCTGATCCCGCTAACAATGCATTTTGGGAAACCTAAACTGCTGGCGACGCTAATATAGATCTGATCAGATACTATATTACTAAGGGAGGTGTATGCTTTGCGCGTGGGTGTTAGCGGTACTGGCACTAACCTGACGCTGCCTGGGGCGACGCAGACCCTATCTGACCCTCAAACTTATATCACCCGCCGGGTGATCAGGAGGTTAAACCTTTATTAGGTAATAAATGGCGGGTGCCCTGAAACTTTAAAAAAATAACTAACCAACCAGCGTCACCTGTAACAGTTATATGGTGATCACTGGTGAAAGGGTTAACTAGGGGGCAATCAGGGGACTTTATGCGGTAGTATATGGGGGTCCCTGGCGCTATAAAAAGCTGCGGCGAACCTAAATACCTACCTGCCTAACTAGCGTCACCTGTGACACTAATACAGCGATCAGAAAAACGATCGCTTATTAGGCTGGGTTCACACTGGAGCGATGCGGGAACGCCACGAATCCGTGGCGGGTTCCCGCATCACACTGCCCTATGCGAACTGCTGGGAGTGTCAGTGAAATGTTAATGACACCCCCAGATCAGTTCGCATATCGCAGTGCGATCTGCAAACTCGGACAGGAATCGGATCGCATGGTGTGAACACCCATGCTATCCGATTCTGCTGCGGACCAAAAAAAGGGTCCCGTGCGAGTTTGTGGCGGGTGCGGCGGGTGCGATGCGAAGTCAGCCATACTATCTGTATGGCTGAACTCGCATCGCACAGAGATCGGATGTGATTTGCACTGCAGTGCGGTGCGAATCACATCCGTTCTCATAAACCGATGCAATGTGAACCCAGCCTTAGTGACACTGGCGACGGGGGGTGATCATGGGGTTAAACCTTTATTGGGGGGGTTAGGGGGGTACGCTAGAACTAAAGGGGGCTAACCCTAACTGCCCTAACAGTTATTACAGTCACAAATGACACCAATGCAATAAAAAAAAATGCAATTGGTGTCACTGTGACTGGGGGTGCAGGGGTGATTGGGGGGGTGATCGGGGGGTGAAGGGGGGGTGAGAGTGTGCCTGGCATGTTCTACTGTGTAGTGTAGTGTTGGTGCAACTCACCGATCCTCTCTCCTCGGTGCCGGAACGAAAAATACCGACACGGAGGAGAGATTACATCACTTCCTCTGCCTGTGTTTACATTACAGGAGAGGAAGTGATGTCACGCTGCACTTCCATTCGTCAGGAGCGATCGCGAGGGGGTGGCCATGAATGAATGGCCGCCCCCTCATCCCGGATCGCTCCTGAACGGATTCCGACCGCCGCTGGCACTGGGGGGGGCCCGATCGGGCCCCCCACCCGCGGGAAGGCAGGGACGTACAGGTACGCCCATATGCCTGCCCGTACCATTCTGTTGACGTACATCGTCGTGCGGCGGTCGGCAACTGGTTAAAGGCTAATATGCAAGTTATTGTCCTAAAAAGTGTTTGGGGACCTGGGTCCTGCCCCAGGGGACATGTATCAATGCAAAAAAAGTTTTAAAAACTGCAGTTTTTTCGGGAGCAGTGATTTTAATAATTCTTAAAGTGAAACAATAAAAGTGTAATATTCCTTTAAATTTTGTACCTGGGGTGTGTGTATAGTATGCCTGTAAAGGGGTGCATTTTTGCCATACTTAGAACTCTCCCTGCACAAAATGTCATTTCTGCAGGAAAAAAACTGAAAATTGTACTGTCATGGTTATGCAGTGATCTTCCTCTGGTTGCTTACCTCCCCTCATGTGTTCTGACTAAGAGGCCAGCCTCTTCCACCTGGTGGTTTTTATAACCTCTCCTCTAAGCATGGCTCCACCCCAGGCCCTATCAGGGAACCCTATATTAACCTGTGCACTGCAAGCCAACAGGGCTGATCAACCATTGTGTATTCATTGTATGTTTGGCTTCCTGGTTCCTGCTTGCCGTGTGCTCTATGTTTGACTCTGTTACCGACCTTGGCGTGTTCTCAACGATTCCTGTCTGCTTGTGACCTTGACCTTTTGCATGTCCCTGACCATCCCTGTCTGCCTGTGACCCTGAACCTTTGGCGTGTACTATGTTGTTTCTGTCTGCTGATTGCCCTGACCTCTACCGTAATCCCTTACTATCCTTGTCGTTCCAGCCTGCTGCTTCCTTCTCCTGTAGTCTACCGTGAGCGTGAGCTGTGAGACCCTAGGGGCCGCAACCTGGAGCCAGACTGCAGCAAAGTCCATCCTCACCACTGGAGGCTCTGGCAAACACCTGCTGGCTCTTAGACTCTGTGCCCTGGGGAATCTATGCTCCAGCTCCCATTGGGATCCGTGTTAGTGATCCTGTAGACCTGTGTCCTGAATCTCCCTGGGTAAAGTCTGCAGCAGTCAGTCCTAAGGTCCACTACCTAGCGGTGCACTTCCGACTCCTACAGAGTGCATCTGTCACCTGGTCTCAGGTGACCTGACATGTATACTTACCTGTCTGTAATTTTCCTTTCCTGTTGCATCTTCATGGCAGCATACACTCTGGGTTGTGACTCCACCTCCACAACCTGATAGGACCACATAGCTATAAGATGACGAGATGGCCTCCGCCCCAGTATTCTTCGGTATATATGAATCAGCTTCAACGGGTGGGTCGTTGTATGCTGGGTGGGAATGCAAGAAAAAAATAAATTTATTAACAAGAAACAGAGGAGTTGGCCTGGATGACGGCCCTTCCAAAGTCTACTGTTGAAAGCCATGCAGAATCCACCTTATAATTCGACATAAAGGTGTTTCTGGAAGACCAGGTGGCCGCTTTACAGAGACCCTACAATAGGTCTTCCAAGAAGTTGCCACTGCCCTGGTGGAATGCGCCTTTAAGCCCTCCGGAATTTGTAGTTCACTCAGTGAGTAGGCCTTTTTGATAGACCTTACCAGCCATGAGGCGATGGTGCGAGCCGATGCCGCATGACCTTTCCTACAGCCATATGGAACAATTAAGAGGTTTTCTGATCTCCTGATTGACTCGGTTGCTGAAAGATGCTTTAGAATGTTGCCCCTGACATCCAGAGGATGGGGATCACCTTGATCTGTGACAAAGGCTGGAAGGTTGATCTCCTGATTAAAGTGGAAGGACACCTTAGGTACAAAGCGGTCCAAAGGCCTTAGAACTATTCTGTCCGAATAAACGACCAGGTATAGTTCTTTGGTCATCAAGGCTTGCATCTCTGAGACTCTCCTTGCTGAAGTTATAGCAATCAGGAATGAAACCTTGAGCTTCAGATCCCAAAGGAAGATGTTGTCGAGCAGAGAGAACGATTCCTTAGACAAGACTTCCAAGACAACTGAGAGGTCCCATATTGCAAATGAAGGTTTCCTAAGTGGCCTTAGTTTAAGGCAGGCCCTCTGAAACTGGATGACTAAAGGATCATGTGCCCATTTGACCCCGGTCAGAGCGGATAAGGCTGATACTTGGACTTTCAGGGTACTGGAACAAAGCCCATTCTCTAGGCCTGAGTGCAGGAATTCCAGAATTTGATAGGCTGCCAGAGAAGATATGTCCCAACCTTGTTGTTGAGAAAAGGTGGTAAACTTCTCCCAGATCCTTCGATAGATGTTGTTGGTAGTCGGCTTCCTAGCCTGAAGCAATGTCTCCACTACCCTCTGAGAACAGCCCTGTTCTAGATACCTAATCCTCTCAGTCTCCAGGCCATCAGATGTAGTCTCTCCAGGTTCGGATGTACAAGCTGGCCCGGGGAGAGCAGGTCTGCTGACAGTGGGAGAGGAAGCGGATCCACCGTGTTCAACTGAAAGAGAGTAGTGAACCATGGCCTCCTCGGCTAAAAGGGGATCACTGCCGCTACTAATGCCACCGACCTCTTCAGCCTCAGAAGAAACCTCGCTATGGGGGGAGTCGGAGGGAAGATGTAGCTGAGATTGAAGTTCCAGGGATGTTGAAGACAATCTACTCCCTCCACTGAAGGAAAGGGGATTTTTGGTAGGAACCTCTGACATTTTGCATTTGCTGATGTAGCTGCCAGATCTATGTCCATTGGGCCCCAGGTCTGAGTTATTAGCGTGAATGCTTGGGGACTCAGAGACCACTCGTTGTTTGAAACAAAGCTTCAGCTGAGTGAGTCGGCCAGGAGATTCTTGACCCCTGGGATATAGGCCGCTCTCAGGTCCAGCAGGTTCAATTGCACCCACTCCATCACGGGGCAAACTTCTTGCATCAGGGAAGAGCTTCTGGTGCCCCCCTGCCTGTTGATGTAGGTCACGGCCACCCTGTTATCCATCCTCAGGAGGACTCGTTTCCCTCTCAGGTGAGCATTGAAGGCCAGGAGGGCCTGAAAGATTGCCTTCATTTCCAGTACGTTTGAGACTGAATCTTGGATCCTGAATGGCCAGCACCCCTGAGCCGCATGATGTTGGTAGTATGCTCCCCATCCCTCCAGGCTGGCATCCGAGGTTACTGTTTCCTGAGGAGGGGAGACTATATACCTGCATCTCCTCAGATTGCAGAGATGGGTCCACCACTGCAAGGATTGTTTGACCTCCTCCGAGATGTAGAACGGTTGGGGCATGGATGAGCTGTCCCATTGGCACAGGAAGAAAGTTTCAAGTGGTCTCACATTCCATTGGGCCCATTGGACCATAGGGATGGTCGCAGACAGAGAGCCTAGGAGACTGAGACATGATTTGGCTGGTAGGGATGCTGCCGAGATTGCTCTTCTCACCCTCTGAATCAGTGGGGAAATCTTCTCTACCGGTAGCTCCACCGCATTGAAACTAGGACCTCTCGATGTTGGATAAGGGACTCCTGGCTGTTTGAAAGGAGGAGAATGTCGTCCAGGTAGTGATGAACTCTCAATCCTTTCTCCCTCAAGGACGCTATCACTGGTAGTAGGACCTTCATGAAGGTTCTGGGGGCAGTAGAGTTCCCGAACTGGAGGCTCTGAAACTGAAAGTGGCCCTGATTTACCAAGAAACTTCTGGAAGGTGACATGTATCGGAATGTGTAGGTAGGCGTTCTGGAGGTCTATGGAGATCATCCAGTCCCCCAGATTTATGGCTTGGAGGATCGATTGTAATCTTGAATGACTCCACTTGGATGGAGTGATTGAGGTTTTTCAGATATAAGACTGGACGGAGGTCCCCTGATTTCGCTGGACCCCAGAGACCCCAGAGAGATGACCATCCATCACTGCATAGCAAGAGTGGATTACCACCGCTGGAATCTTTTTTTTATTTTTTTCTATTTTTAATAAAGGACTTTTCCCAATGGTATGTGTGTGTTTAACAATTTTTTATGCTTTCTTTGTGAAATGGTAGGGGTACTTTTGTACCCCCTTACCATTTCAAACAGGGGGGGCGGGATCTGGGGGTCCCCCTGTTAAAGGGGGCTTCCAGATTCTGATAAGCCCCCACCCCGCAGACCCCCACAACCACCGGCTAGGGTTGTGGGGATGAGGTCCTTGTCCCCATCAACATGGGGACATGGTGCTTTGAGGGGTCACAGACCCCCAAAGCATCCTCCCAATGTTGAGAGCCTGGTATGGTTCAGGGGGGGGGGGCGCTCTCTCGTCCCCCCTCTTTTCCTGCGGCCTGCCAGGTTACGTGCTCGGATAAAGGGTCTGGTATGGATTTTTGGGGGGAACTCCACGTCATTTTTTTTTTTATTTGGCGTGGAGTTCCCCTTAAAATCCATACCAGACCTGAAGGGCCTGGTAATTGAATTTAGGGGAATCCCACGCTTTTTTATTTTATTTTTATCAATGACTTTCAATGACTGTTTTCTGTATTACAATGATTCGACAATTCATTATAGCCGCGAGCCGCTTTTAAATGACTTTTTTTCCTGCAGAAATTACACTTTGTGCAGGGACAGTTCTAAACACAGGAAACATGCGCCTCTTTACAGGCATACTATAGACACCCACCAGGTACGAAATGTAAAGGAATATTACACTTTTATTGTTTCACTTTAAGCATGATTAAAATCACTGCTCCCGAAAAAAAATGTCAGTTTTTAAAACTTTTTTTTGCATTGATACATGTCCCCTGGGGCACGACCCAGGTCCTCAAACACTTTTTATGACAATAACTAGCATATAAGCCTTTAAAATTAGCACTTTAGATTTCTCCCATACACTTTTACAGGGTGTTCTGCTGCTTTTCGAATTTGCCACGAACGCCCCAAATTGTTCGCTGTTCGGCGAACAGGCGAACAGGTAATGTTCGAGTCGAACATGAGTTTGACTCCAACTCAAAGCTCATCCCTAGTGCAGAGTGGTAAGAGAGCCTGGTGGGTAGTTGCAGGAAAGGCGGCTCTGGATCCCAGATGCAGAGGAGATGGTGACCAACTGGACAGCAGAGAGGCAGGCAGGTACACCGGCAGATGATGCTGAGCAGGAGCAGAGCAGATAGGTCGGGTCACAGGCAGTGTTGGCAACAGGCGAGCAAAGAGGTACAGAGGACCAGACAGATTCAGAGTCAGAGGCAGGCCGAGGTCAGGTGCAGGCAGAAGATAAAAGGATAATCCAAAGGACAAGCCAGGTAGTCAGGAGATCAACGTTAAAGACAGATAACAGAAGCGGAGTCACAGGGAGCTGCAGATCAGACAGCACCGATCCAGACTGTACTGTCAGTTCAAATAGACTGATTGGCGGCAAGCGCTGCACGCACATGCACTTTAGTGTGCATAGGCGCATGCGCATTAGCGAGCACCAGCGCATGCAGCCGCTTGCCAGAGCGGCCAGCATTATGTCTACCATGGGAACTCTCCTGACAATGTGAGTCAGCCATGTGTGACTTCCAAAGAAACAAGAATGAAACCTAAATCTGTTCTCCCACTTTATGTCTGTTCCTAGGAAACAGCCAGATATGATTATAAGGGATGTGGTATCAGTTTTTATTAAGCTTATAAAAGACAAGTGCAATGAAGAATCAAGAAATTCTATCCAAGGTGTCCAAACTTCCCTAAACTTGGGGTAATTTTCGTTTGCTTTAGCTACCATCTCATTCATACACCATATATTGTTCACTTCCACTAACCATTCCCATATTGATGGTGTTGCTGGGGATTTCCAGTGCCTATCAACAAGAATCAAAATATTCCAGATTTGATTTATCCTGGGATCATGGAGAGAGCTACCTCTGGGGTCTCTGGCCATATCTTACCCGTGATCAAATGACTGAGCTGGAATACGACTGACCAAAATGGTTTAATTTTTAAGCAAGACCACCATACATGTAGGTGTGTCAGAAACCATGAAATCAGACTGAGACAGAAGTACAGTTAACTCACACTTATTTAATAATAAAAGTAAAAATAACAAACGTAGTCAAAACATAGCCAGAGTTCAGTAACCGGAATAGATAGTCAGCCAAGCCAGAAGTCAGGGATCAAAGTAATGGAACAGCAAGCAGTATCTGGAGCCAGAAGGGATGTCAGCAAAGCCAGTCTTTAAACAGGAACACAGGAGATGTTTCTTGTGATGTTGACCAAGGTGAAGGCAAAGACAAAGACCCTCTGGACTGGACGGCTTGAGTAGGCAGGACTGACGAGCAGGATATGAACAACAGCTGAGTAACTGTGGAGAGAGATGGGAGCTGGCAATTAGCCGACAGCTGAGCGGCTAGCTCAGAGAAGGAAGGGCTGAGTCCAGCCCTGACAAGGTGTGAGACTCTTGACTCACCATATCTCCAACATAGATCTGATGTAGCCAGGTTGATCCTGTTTAAAAGGATTGGGCAACAATACCATCTAGTTAGTATTTTGTAATTTCTTTCCTGTGCGTGGGATGCTTGAGCAGATTTCAATGTAAGGATAAAAGCTTTATCCCAGTCCTCCTGATGCAGACTACTGCTAAGTTCCCATTCCTAGTCTTGGATATAATAAAAGCTGTCAGTAAATGCATAAAATAGGGCCATTATTTTATCTATCATATTCAGGGGTAGACCAATTTGCTCAAGTGTTGATTTCAAGAATACCCAATCTAGACAATCAAATGCCTTTTCAGCGTCCACTGAGATAAGAAGTCATAAGGGGACCTTCCGTGTTTGGCAGTGAGAGATAAGGGATATTTTAATATTGCTATCACGTGCTTTGCGGGTGGAGGTAAAAACAACTTGATCTAGACTAATATTTGAAGGAATGACCGACTGGAGTCTATCTGCTAATAATTTAGCATACATTTCAAGATCCACCTTAATTAAAGAAATAGAGTTATAGCTTGAGCATTCAGTAGGGTATTTCTGATCTTTATGTATAAGAGTAATATGGGCTTCCTGTGATTGTCGAAGGAAAGAGCACGGAGTGGAAATTTAATTGAAAGTAGTATTGAGAATAGGAGTTAGCGCATTTTGGAATTATTTGTATAATAAACTTGAGAGGCCATCTAGTCCTGGACTCTTACCAGATGATAGCGCCTCAATCGTTTGACATATTTCCTCTGTAGAGAAGGAAGTATTCAATGAGTAAACAGTAGACTGGTCTATCTTGGGAAGGGCCATTGACGAAATATAATAAAGAAGCTTTTCATGTTCCTGCTTGTTAGCAGGGGTCATGCAGGAATTGGGGATGTTATAGAGGGTCGTATAATACTCATAGTCTTCAGATGAGTGCACTAGCCCTCTCTTGGGGCAACGTCATTTTGGAATATATGTATTCCCTAATTTTGTACGAATTGACATTGCTAGTGGTCTGCCTACCTTGTTGCCAGACTCGTACATAATTCTAGGTGTGCAGTTCTTTTATCAGAAATATGCTTGATTGAGTATTTCGTAAAGATCTTTGTGTTTGCTTTCCAATTGTTGGAAAAGTTCAACCTGAAGTGAAGGTTTGTGAGCAAGCGCTAGCATATACATTTCCTGCAAGAGCCGTGTAATATTCTTAGAGCGTTCTTTTTTATGCAAGCATCCTCTGAAATAAGGGCCCCTCTAATAACACATTTCAAAGCCTCCCATTTAAAGGATTATGCCATTGTGTCATGTATATGATACATTAAAGAGAGATTGAACGTCTAACTGCCTTGCAGGTTGATTCATCTTTTAAGAGAGTTTCAGTCAGCCTCCAAGATGCTGTTGGTTTTGAAAAATGTGGTAGGTTGATCAAAAAGAAGAGCGGAGCGTGATCCCATAAAATATCTCACTGTAAACAAAAGGCTAAAACTTACCTCTTCTACTGCCCACACTGCTAAATGGGGCATCACCAAAAAAGCATACACTATGTGAAATTTCTTCTAAAACTAAGAATTCTGGGAATGTCAATATCAGTGGTTCTGTCCGTTGAACTCCACATCAATACTAATATTAACTAGATCAGGAGGTTCTTCATTGTGAGAACTGGAAAAAGAGCAGGAATTAGAAATAATACTACTGAAAAATAATAAAATATTAAATTAACATTGTTCTTTTTATACCATATATGATTCATATACACTATTTTGTGTTTTAACTTTCTTTTATACATTTATTTGAGATGTATCAACTGCCTTCCAATATTTCACCAATCATCTTAAAAGCTATTATTAATGAACATATTGTTTGCTTATCTGGTTATTAATTTTGCTTGCTTGGTTCAATATTTCTCCAGTATTAAGAAATTCTAAAGCCGCGTACACACGGGCGGACTGTCTGGCCAACTAAGTCCGTCAGACAATCCGACGGACAGTCCGTCCTACTTTTGAATGAACGGACTTGACCACACACGATGAACAGACAGTCCGTTGAAAGCTTGCGTGATGACGTGTACAGCACGTACAACGGGACTATAAATAGGACGTCCAATACACAGCAATGCAACCTTTCGCCGTGTAAATCCTTTCTGAGCATGCGCCATACTTAGTCCGTCCAACTTGCCTACTCACGAGCGGACTGTCCGCTGAAACCAAAGTTGAACGGACAATATTACGGAAATTCCGAAAGACTTAGTCCGCCAGACTGTCCGCTGAAAAAGTCCGCTGAAGCCCACACACGAGCGGACAGACAGTCCGCCCGTGTGTACGCAGCTTAATTTTTATTGACCCTGATTGTATCCCTGATGAACCCTACTGAAATAACTGGCATGAGGAGCACATACAAGTTTTTCTGTCTTCCACAATTCATTGATTACTATCTGAGTGACCTGTTGCCAGTAGTGAGTCCTGTCACATAGGGGTTTTGGATTATACTTAGAAGTGTGCAAGTATACACAGACAGTTATGATTGATAACGATACAGCATCTTCATAGGGGCTACCATGGGTATCTGAGTGGTAGGCAGGAGTGGAGAGGTCAGGTGTGAGAAAGTATCTTCCGCAGAACAGAAGTAGGCGTATTAATGTCATAATGGGTTTGCTGTAAAGTGAAAAAAGAAAAAGTACATAGAAGATACAAGAAGGTGTCCTTTTATATATCTACCTCATTATCTCATTGCCACATTCTGCTTCTGGAACCCTCAATTTTTTATTTACTTAATCGGAGGTATTAGATATTGGTGGGGGTTCAGACAATAGATCCTGGATATGAGGGGTAAAGTAGAAAAAGTAATAACCACATTATGGTGCCCCCTATGAATTGGCAGGCTTTATTTTTCCCCTAAAGTTTTGTGTTAAAGATCACAATGACAGCCAGGTAACTAAGAGCAGGTTAGTGATGGCAGTACAAAAATTTCTTTCCTAACAGGTCTTTTTGGGCCAATAAATATAAGAAATGTTTTAGCCAACAACTAAGAAACACAAAGGGGTTGATTTACTAAATTCAAATAGACAGTGTAGTTGTAAGGGCATTTTCTCCAGAGCTTCACTTTAATCTCTTCACGCCAGCTGCACACATATATGTGGCCTCCCAGCATGTGGGCCTTCATGCGAGTGGCTATATATTTACGGCCCTGTGTAAACCACTTACCACACCAAGAACATGCTCCCAGCATTGTAGCTGGTGGTTACCGGAAAGCTCTCAATGCATACTAGCGGTTGGGATCTTTCCGATCATGTGACCGCTGTGACAGCCAATCACATCGGTCACACGACCTGAATGCCCACCTCCACCTCCCAGTGTTTAGAACCATTAAAGGCCTGGGATACTTCTGGTGGGAAGGGGTTAATTTTGCAAGGACTACCCAATCATATGTCAAGAAAATAACAAAACAGAATTTTGTTTGCACTTGAGTGGATGATGAAAATCAGCAGAAGAAGAGCATAAAAAGAGTCACAAATGACACACAAGTGGGTAAATGTAGGACAGATCAAAGTTTTCATGATCTAATATCATATTTTTCAGCTTGTAACAGTGACGTTCTGACTTTCAAATATTCTTTAAACTCAGGTTTGTTTACTTTTAAAACTCTTCTTCCTGAATAACTTTAGACAGACTTGAAATATATTGACAATCTATAGCAGTGCCTACCCCTGCTATAGATAGTCAATATATTTCAAGTTTGTCTAAAGTCATTGAGGAGGAAGCGTTTTTGCCTTGGCAAAGTTGTGCTAAAACAACAAATTCCATCACGCCTCTGTCTCTGGGAGTCATCATGTCTATGGCAGTCAGAGTCATGCAATGTCTCATGGGATTTGTAGCTGCACCACAGTTGCAGTATCAAGGTTGTCTAGGCCTGATCTATAAGATATAAAAAGCTATTAGAACAATGAAGACTTTATGTTTGTTTGCATAGTTATGTAATGAGCATGATACCTAATACCCACCACTATGGTTTAATAAATGTACATAATTTTAGTAGAGGCCCAAAGAGCCCACTGTTCTTGGAAAAAGTACCACCTAAAATGATTATTTGACTGACTCAGAAGCCTTGCATAGCCAACAATATTACATGACCCATCCTAAAATATTTTTTCACTTTTGGATGGATACCAAGACATTTTGCATTGGGTTGAAATAACCCCGATTTCCCAAAGCAACTCTTTCACCAAAAATTATTAAATCCCCTGTTACCTACAGAAGAAGGTAGTAAATATTAATCTTTCCCAATGCTTGTGCCACTGAACATGGCTCCATTTATGAGTTCTCGTTCACTGAAGTCTGCTGGAAAACTGACATTCCGGGAAGTGTCAATCTCATGAGTCTCTGGTTACTGTACTACTGTATCTTACAGTGACATGAGGTTAGAGGGAGAAACTAGTGAGAGCTGTAGCGGTCCCAGGACATTGCAAAATATATAGAGGTTTTAAGTGTTACTAAACTCAAGACCCTGCATTCAATATATCTGGTCTCCCACAGTACACAGAACATGGAAATGCAATAGTTTTATTAACCACTTCCCGACCAGTGCACGACGATGTACGTCGACAGAATGGCACGGGCAGGCATATTGGCGTACAGGTACGTCCAATATTCAATGCCGCCCTGCCATCGGGCGCTCCCGCGCTGGTCGGGGCCCCCGTGAGTCTGGTCGCGGGACCCGCGGACTCGATTGCCGCGGGCATCCCCGCGATCGGCTCACGGAGCGGCCGAATGGAGAAAATGCTGTGTAAACAACATTTCTCCATTCTGCCTAGCAACTAGTGACGCTGATCTCTGCTCCATGTGATTGGAGCAGAGATCAGTGTTCACTAAATGAAAGCCCAACCCCCCCACAGTTAGTAACACACCCCTAGGAACACTTAACCCCTACACTGCCACCCACTGGTTAACCCTTTCACTGCCAGTGTAATTTACACAGGAATCACTGCATTTATATAGCAGTGATTACTGTATAAATGACAATGGTTGCAAAAAGTGTCAAAAATGTCTGAAGGGTCCCCCACAATGTCGCAGTCACAATAAAAATCGCTGATCGCCGCCATTACTAGTAAAAAAAAAAATAATAAAAAATTATTAATAAAAATGCTATAAAACTATCCCTATTTTGTAAACGCTATAACTTTTGCGCAAACCAATCAATAATCGCTTATTGCGATTTTTTTTACCAAAAATATGTAGAAGAATACGTATCGGCCTAAACTGAGGAAAAAAAATGTTTTTTTATATATTTTTGGGGGATATTTATTATAACAAAAAGTAAAAAATAATGCGTTTTTTTCAAAATTGTCGCTCTATTTTTGGTTATAGCGCAAAAAATAAAAACCGCAGGGGTGATCAAATACCACCAAAAGAAAGCTCTATTTGTGGGAAAAAAAGGACGTCAATTTTGTTTGGGAGCCACGCCGCACGACCGCGCAATTGTCAGTTAAAGCGACGCAGTGCCGAATCGCAAAAAGGGGTCTGGTCTTTGACCAGCAAATTAGTCCGGTCTGCAAGTGGTTAAATATAAACTGCTAAATACCTCATCAACAGTTAGAGCCGTCTTGTGACTTCTATCAGTGTCTGGTTAAAGCTTTATAGGAGGAGTTTTCATTCTGTTCTGGCTGTCCTATAAGGCTGCAGGACCCCTGACCCTCTGTCTGGACAGTGCTGATTGGCCCTGTGCTGATCACATTTACTCTCCCAAGAAAAAAAAAACCTCTCTAGTAACACACACCAAACTGAGCATGTGCAGCTTGTCCCCTAGCCTAGGTTCTATAAGGAGATGGTTTTTGGACTGTGGAAGAAGGGGAGGAACAGAGAAGACAGAATCAAACAGTAATTTTACACAATGCGGAGGATTAACCCCTTTGTTTCCGCAGTGAGTATAACAAGCATGCTTTACTGTGTATATAGACTGATTTTACTGTTGTTGGTTTAGTAACACTTTAAATGTCAAGGCGTATGTACTGTCTCTTCTTTTGCAAATCAATTTTTGGCAAGAAGAATAGCATATTTTTACAAATCTAGTACACTGTTCGCTAAGTCTTAGGTTTGTAACTGGCAATAAAACCTGTGTAACAGGTACATATCGATCTAAAACAGACACAGAGCATAGTTAAGAAAACCATTAAATCTCACAATGTAAAATGTACATTGATCACAGCCTTGAAATCCTGCTGTGATAATAAATAGTATTCAGCACATGCCTTTTCTCTACATTCTACAGTATAATCTACAGTATAATCTCTTCATATACCTTTACTGTTTCAAATGGTTCAAGGGAATATTTTTCTATACATTATGTATCCTGCTGTGAATAACAGAATGCATTGAACTCAACAATATTCTAGGTCAAAATTAGAGCTTACTTAAGAAGAATATAATATACTGTACGCTATTGAATTTTATCTGTTGTATGAACGTAGAAATTAGAAGCACTTGATGGAAAATGTCAGATTAAACAATCTTTATATTTCTATTTAAATGTAGCGCTGGCTCCTGAAAAGCAGGTGCTATATGTTTTTCAAAGTTAAATTCTTCTGAAACTACAGTTTGGTTTTTGGGGCAAATTCTCTAAATTTATGGTTTCAGTACCAGTCCAGCTGGGTTGCACTGGGTTCTCCTTGACCGCAGGTGTCGCTGTCGCCGCCGGCAAGAGTAAGAACGCAGTCTAACTGGGTGTATTGAATGCCATTGTTCTTTCAGAACCAGCCCAGTGGGAGTGTTCTCCTGCTGTGCATTCTGGGAGGTGGTATTTAACCACCTCAATACAGGACACTTAAACCCCCTTCCTTCCCAGACCAATTTTCAGCTTTCAGTGCTCTCTCACTATGAATGACAATTACTCAGTCATGCTACACTGTAACCAAATGAATTTTTTATCATTTTGTTCACACAAATAGAGCTTTCTTTTGGTGGTATTTATTCACCACTTCATTTATTATTTTTTGTAATATAAGCGAAAAAAGAGCGAATTTTTTGAAAAAAAAACTAAATTTTCTACTTTCTCTTTTAAAAGTAACCAAAAAAATGTATTCTACTACATGTCTTTGGTAAAAAAAATCCTGATAAGTGTATGATCATTGGTTTGTGAAATATATATACTGTATATATTTTTTTCTTCACTAAATTATCATATTTACAAGTTATTTCTCACACATGGTGCAGGCATAATTGCAATTACACCCCAAAATACATTCTGCTATTCATCCTGAGTATGGAGATACCCCATGTGTCAGACTTTTTCACAGCCTGGCCACATACAGAGGCCCA
The DNA here is from genome assembly GCF_037356315.1 of Lithobates pipiens. Lineage (NCBI taxonomy): Eukaryota > Metazoa > Chordata > Amphibia > Anura > Ranidae > Lithobates > Lithobates pipiens. The sequence continues at coordinate 186,107,175 of NW_027507764.1, forward strand.
ACATCCATGTAGCACCATCAGGCGTTCTAAAGGCATAAATTAACACATTTCAACACATGAAACACATTTCAATTCCTGAGTACCTATTACATTTTTGAAGGCCCTGGAGCACCAGGACAATGGAATTACCCACAAAGTGACCCCATTCTGGAAAGAAAACAACCCAATGTATATTCTGTGAGGCATAATGAGTCTTTTGAACATATAATTTCTTTCCACAATTTTTTGGAAAATGTGGAAAGAAAATAAAAACCTATTTTTTTTTCACAAAGTTGTGAATTTAGAAGATCTTTCTAACACATAACATGTACATAGCCAAAATGACACCCCAAAATACATTCTGCTACTCGTCCTGAGTATGGCGATACCCCATGTGTCAGACTTTTCCACAGCCTAGCAACATACAGAGGCCCAACATCCATATAGCACCATCAGGCGTTCTAAAGGCATAAATTACACATTTCATTTCCTGAGTACCTATTACATTTTTGAAGGCCCTGGAGCACCAGGACAATGGAATTACCCACAAAGTGACCCCATTTTGGAAAGAAAACAACCCAATGTATATTCTGTGAGGCATAATGAGTCTTTTGAACATATCATTTCTTTCCACAAGTTTTTGGAAAACGTGGAAAGAAAATGAAAACCTATTTTTTTTTCACAAAGTTGTCAATTTAGAAGATCTTTCTAACACATAACATGTACATAGCCAAAATGACACCCCAAAATTCATTCTGCTACTCGTCCTGAGTATGACGATACCCCATGTGTCAGACTTTTCCACAGCCTACAACATACAGAGGCCCAACATCCATATAGCACCATCAGGCGTTCTAAAGGTATAAATTACACATTTCATTTCCTGAGTACCTATTACATTTTTGAAGGCCCTGGAGCACCAGGACAATGGAATTACCCACAAAGTGACCTCATTTTGTAAAGAAAACAACCTAATGTATATTCTATGAGGCATAATGAGTCTTTTGAACATGTAATTTCTTTCCACAATTTTTTGGAAAATGTGGAAAGAAAATAAAAAACAATTTTTTTTTCACAAAGTTGTCAATTTAGAAGATCTTTCTAACACATAACATGTACATAGCCAAAATGACACCCCAAAATACATTCTGCTACTCGTCCTGAGTATGGCGATACCCCATGTGTCAGACTTTTCCACAGCCTGGCCACATACAGAAGCCCAACATACAAGTACCACCTTCAGGCTTCTAACATATAGCATGTACACACCAAGAATTACACACCAAAATACATTCTGCTGAGCAAAGGGGAAAAAAAAGGCTCACCTGTGGTTTTAGCAGGCAGGGACACCGTTCCAGAGCAGTCAAAGCATTTTCTAGACAGCCAAAGGAAATGTCCAGGAATTGTCCAGGCAGCAGACAGATATGGAAAATTATGAACATGGTTCAGTACAGTCCAAGGTTTAGCAGGCAGTTCAGGCATAGGCATGTCCAGTTCAGGTGGCAGGCACAGGCATGGCCAGTTCAGGTGGAAGGCAAAGGCAGGGCCAGTTCAGATGGCAGCAGGCGGCACTTTGTACATTGGGCCTTGGTCAGGTAAGACCCGAGGACAGGGGTAGAGGCTTCTTCCCACCCAAATCTCTACGAAGCCTCCGAGTCTCCAGACCCTAATCCGAGAAAACGAAAAACCTGGAGAAAAAGGTTTTCTCCACTCGAAAAACTTTTTCTGGAGCCCCTCACATGTGAGACCCCTGTGCTGTACAGTGGCAGGGCAAATGATCAGTTCAGGAGGCAGGGAAAAAGCATGGTCATTTAACAGGCTGAGGTCAATTCACGTTGAAGGCAGAAATATGTTTGGCAGAGGCATAGTCATTTAACAGTCCGGGTCATACACAGAAATGGCGGAAAGTGGAAACTGGAAAGAAATCATCTTCACTTTACTAATAGTTTAGTGAAGTATGATAGCTTCGATAGCAAGTTCCAATGCAGAGGCCTGGCTGGGAGGGACAGTCTGGACAGTAGTATCGGGTGTCACGGCGAATTCCTCTACTTGTACACACACAGCATTTTTTGGGGGGTTTGCGACCTGTTTGGGTAGGAGGGAGGATGTCGGGAAAGTGTCTTTCATGGAGTCTGGCTACTGCATCAGACCGAATTAGTTGAGTGGGTTGGCCATGGGGATAGACAAGGGCTGTGATGACATCTTCTTGGAATCTTAGATAGGTCAGGGAACTTTGGGTGCTCTTAGAAAAAATAATATAAGAATTGAACATGGCCAGTTGCATCAAATAAACGGCGACTTTCTTGTACCAAAACAGTGATCTCCTGGTGGCCAAGTAGGGCTGCATCATCTGGTCATTCATATCCACCCCCCCCATGTATAAGTTATACTCGTGGATACATTTTGGCTTCTGGATGGGGCCTTTTCTTCTTTGCAGTTCCACCAAGGTGTCATTGTGTATTGTGGAAAGGATGTAGACATCTCTTTTTTTATCTCTCCACTTCACCGCTAGTACCTCGTCAGTCCGCATACTGCCCATTTCACCCTGTTTTAATTTCTTGGTGACCAATATCTGTGGGAAGCCTTTGCGGTTGGTCTGTGCTGTCCCACAGGCCACAGTCTTCTTTAGGTATAGATGGCGGAAAAGTGGGAGACTTGTGTAGAAATTGTCTACATATAGGTGGTAACCTTTCCCAAGCAATGGTTGGATCAGCTGCCAGACAATTTTGCCACTTGTTCCCATGTAGGTAGGGCATCCAGGGGGGTTTAGCTGTCGGTCTTTTCCCTCATAAATTATGAAGTCATATGTGTAACCCGTGGCCCTGTCACACGACTTATAAAATTTTACCCAACGTCTGGCTCTTTTACTGGGCATGTATTGTTGTATTCCAAGTCGCCCAGTGAAGTGTAATAGGGATTCATCCACACAAATATTTTTATCAGGGGTAAACATCTGTTTGAAACTGGCGGAAAAAAAATTGATTAGGGGCCGAATTTTGAATAATTTATCATAACTGGGATGATTTCGAGGGAGGCATTGGGCATTGTTATTGAAATGTAAAAATCTCATGATCATCTCATAACGGTTTCTGGACATAATTGATGAATAGACCGGCATGTGGTGGATAGGTTGGGTAGACCAGTAGGAATGGACTTCATTTTTTTTTCTTAGCCCCATGTTGAGGGTTAGGCCAAGGAAAATTTTTAATTCTTCCACGGTGAGGGGTTTCCAAAAAAAAGGACGGGCATAGGAAGAACTGGGATTGTTGGCTATATGATGGCTGGCATATAGATTACATTGCTCCACAATGTCGGTTAGGAGATCATTGGTAAAAAATAAATGAAAATAATAAAGTGGGGTTACATTTTCCGTCTGTATCTGAGGGCCTGGCTGGGATGTAAAAAGGGGAATAACAGGTTCTACTGACGTATCGGGCAGCCATGTTGGATACAGCAGAACATCTGGAAGGCTAGTATGGGCACTGCCTCGTTGATGGGATGCTCCGTTGCTAGTATCTGGCCTATCTTCAAGGAAGGTTGCAGAACTGCAGGTGGATGCCTGCCTATCCCGGAGTGCTGCACTGCTGGTGGATGCCTGCATATCATCCTGGAGTGGTGCGCTGCTGTTTGATGTCTGCGCCTGCTCATTTCTCCCGTTTCTCCTTGTTAGGATTCTATCTTCCTCGGTTTCCATCTCGGAGCCACTGCTTTCCACTGGCTCATAATCGCTATCCGAGTCTGACGGAGAGAGTTCCCCGCTACTCTTGTCCGACATACTCTGGAGCCTCTGGAAAGCCTCCTCTGCGCTGTACGACTTTTTAGTCATGTTGATGGGCAGATGTCAGATGGCGGGCGGAAGATGTCAGATGGCGGGCAGATGCGCCTGGTGATGGCGGGGCAGATGCGCCTGGTGATGGCGGGGCAGATGCGCCTGGTGATGGCAGGGCAGATGCGCCTGGTGATGGCCGGCAGATGCGCCTGGTGATGGCCGGTCAGATGCGCCTGGTGATGGCGGGGCAGATGCGCCTGGTGATGGCTGGCAGATGCGCCTGGTGATGGCCGGTCAGATGCGCCTGGTGATGGCGGGGCAGATGCGCCTGGTGATGGCGGGGCAGATGCGCCTGGTGATGGCGGGCAGATGCGCCTGGTGATGGCGGGTCAGATGCGCCTGGTGATGGCGGGCAGATGCGCCTGGTGATGGCGGGGCAGATGCGCCTGGTGATGGCGGGGCAGATGCGCCTGGTGATGGCGGGGCAGATGCGCCTGGTGATGGCGGGCAGATGCGCCTGGTGATGGCGGGTCAGATGCGCCTGGTGATGGCGGGCAGATGCGCCTGGTGATGGCCGGTCAGATGCGCCTGGTGATGGCCGGGCAGATGCGCCTGGTGATGGCGGGGCAGATGCGCCTGGTGATGGCGGGGCAGATGCGCCTGGTGATGGCGGGTCAGATGAGCCTGGTGATGGCGGGTCAGATGCGCCTGGTGATGGCGGGTCAGATGCGCCTGGTGATGGCGGGGCAGATGCGCCTGGTGATGGCGGGGCAGATGCGCCTGGTGATGGCGGGGCAGATGCGCCTGGTGATGGCGGGCAGGTGCGCCTGGTGATGGCGGGTGGCTGATGTGTCAGATGGCGGGCTGATGTGCCAGGTGTTTTTGGGGACACTGTGTTTTGGGGGACACTGTGTTTTGGGTGACACTAGCTGGGAGATCAGTGGGTAAACAGCAGACAAACAGCTAGAAAACTCACTGATCTTCCCGGGTGAAGCAAAGATTTCTCTTCCTCTCCTCACTGACAGGTTCTGTGTGAGGAGAGGAAGAGATGAGAGCAGTTACAACTGCTCTCTATTTACATTACATGACGACTGTGATTGGACACAGTCGTCATGTGATCAGGAGGGCCAATCACATGGCCCTCCTGTTGTATTTTTCTCTCCGGTCTCCGGGGGTCTCAGGCAGATCGGGATCGCGCCGCTGCGCGGGCACGTGGCGGCGCGATCACCGGTTATCTGCTGCCCATCCCCCTTTGTTTACTTACGATGGCTGTGATTAGACACAGCCATCGTGCGGATTAGGAGGGCAAATTACATTGCCCTCCTGCCGATCCGAGATGCGGCGTGTGCGGGGGACACGCGTGCACCGGGATCGCGCAGCTGCGCGGGAGCGGGAGCGCGCCCGCGCGATCCCGCTTCTTTGACAGGACATTCGGGAACGTCCTGTCAGGAGTAGAGAGCTCCCACCCGGCCACTGCATATAAACGGCCGGAAGTGGTTAAGGTATGGAGATCACGTGCTTCTGGGTTTTTTCTGTTCCAGAGAATATTTTCTGTCTGTTTGGTTCTGGTCCTCCTGACCAGCCCTGTGGCCCTTCTGGCCTGGGGCGCGGAACCACGCATCACGAGTCTCAGGGTCGGCTGGCCCGTGGCAACGCAACTGCAGGGACAGGCCTGAATGGATTTTGGAGCCAATTGATGCAAAGGTGGTCCGGTACCGTCTCATCCGAGGGAGAGGCCCAGCAACCGGAGAAACCCCATGGGAGGACTCTTCATGAGAAAGCCATGCGCAAGGCTGGCTTCTCTGAAGGAACTTGGAGGCTTAGTTGAAGGACGCTACATGGATCTACACTCATACGGTATCGTCGGATTGGCTGAGAGATACTGGTACCGTATGATAGCTCTTTAAATTTGTCTATGTCCCTCAACGCTCAAGTCTGTGGCAGAGACTTTCTTGAATATTCTACACTCAAGTCTGTGGCAGAGACTTTCTCAAATATTCTACACTCAATGCTCAAGTCTGTGGCAGAGACTTTCTCAAATATTCTACTCTCAAGTCTGTGGCAGAGACATTGCTTAACACCGTACAGGCTGCTAGTCCTAGTGAGAGGAGGTCTATCCGGGGGTTGTGAAATCCAGTTGTGAAACGGTTGCTATTTTCTGGATTTTTCTTATAGGAGACTTTCCATTTTTTGCAGTCTAAAGTACCTGAACTTAATCCTAACCCTCTACACATATCTAAAGACTCTGTTTCAAATAAATAACCCAAAAGAAGATTCAGTGTCAGTTTCCATATTTCTTTGGGCCATTTACCACGGGAACCCTTAGATGGAGAAGAGGTCAAGAAGGTAACGGTAAGCTCTATAAAACCAGCAGCTCCTTCGGGGGTCAGTGCTACATAAAATAATATAATCACAAAACACTACATTTATAGCACAATGAAAATATGCCATATAGAATAAAACTAGGATTAAAGCTCTGTCACTTCAGCTTGTTCACTTTCTTTTTTTATCCATCAAGTGCTAAACGCAGCAAGTGATTAGACCAGGAGTGTATAACTACAATGTGTAATGATATCACCAGTTTTATTTTTTATTATTACCTATTACTTTTTAGTGTGTATTTTCTATTAAAATGCCCCTCTCTATAACATTTATATTTAAACTGATTGATATGAATATCACTCAGTTTTCTTATGGTGATATGCACAAGGTTTTACCTCAAAAGTATAATACCATAATACCTAAGTACTGTGCTGTCAACACTTATGTAAAACATGTCAACAAATGTTAATAACTGTATTGAATTTAAATGTGTTTTAACAAAAAATTCACATAGAGATTGAATTCAACATTTTTTATGGGCTAAAAAACTGTGACAAATATTCATTTTTAAAACAGCTTTTCATACAACCTTGTTCTTCAGCTCAAACTATAAAGTTCATGAAAAATTTGATTCCCCCCCACCCTAAAAAAAAGTTTCTTTTAATTTACTTCTGTAAAGTGATCCCCTTGAGAAGGGAAATGGGAAGTTCTTGTGCTGTCATTCATACTTTTGTCAGCCTTCCAACAAGAAGAGCACTTCCAGCCAAGTGCTTCTTGTAATTATTAGGGATGTGGTTTTGATTTTCTGCCACCTTGGGTTCAAGGCAAACAAAGTATGTTCAAAGTTTACGGTCCAAAAATTCTTTGTAACCATAATGCCCTGACTGGCCATTGAACTTAGGTCAGCTGGCTTAGAAGGTCCAATAAGGGGGCTTTTGGATAGGCCGACCACCTAACTATAAAAGGTTGAGGTCACTAGCCATGACAATGCGCTTTAGTTGTCATAGGGGATGCTGCTGACAAACTGCATACAGAGCGATTAGGGATTGTAGGCACTGGCAAGTCGGTTAGTGTAGATTGTAACGCTTACAGAAAGACATATAGGTAGCAAATGCTGTGTATCTTAGAGAATTGGGGGCTGGGGATGAGAAAAGGATTTTTACCTTTTTTCAACATTTTACATCTTAAAATGTTAGTAACCCCCCAAAAAAGAGCGATCCTGTTCCCTTATAGCAGATTAAACAGCACAGTGCTTGTACTGTCTAACCTGACCCTCTCTAAACTGTAAAAAAAAACCTGGCTGATCCTGCCAGTTCCTGTGTCTCCCTCTGTAAGCTGACCATGATAATCATGGCTTCTGAGCCCTAACTACCAGCATCAGCTTACGTGCCTCTGTCGTCTCTCCTCTGTCCTCCTCACCCCCTCCCTCCCTGCCTGCCAGCTCCCATGTCCGTGTCTCTGTCTTCGCCCCCTCCTGTCGCTATTCGTAGTAAAAAAACTTTACAAGATATCCTGGCAGTCCCCCTTTATCTGGTGATAACTTACTTTGTAAGTGTTTGTTTAAATAGATACTTCTAAATACCTTTTTCTAGTTGTCTTCAGGCCGGTCACTGGCTGCTCTGCTACTATGAACCAGGGCTACGGTGGAAGGTGCTGAGCAGCCAGCATGGCGGTCACGTGACTCCCATCCAACAGCAGAGGGAGCTCTTGGTTCCTTTCACTGTAGCCCTTGGTCATAATAGCAGAACGGCTGGGAGTCACCTGACCGGCCTGAAGATAACTCGAAAAGGGTTTTTAGAGGCATCTTTTTAAACAAACACTTACAGAGTGAGTTATCGCCAGATATAGGAGAGGGGCTGCCAGTGAAAGGCGTTAGGCATAGGGTTACAACCACTTTATTACTGTTGATGTTATGCAACCTCTATACAGCTTGTCCCTGTCTACATGCACTGCAGTAATAACAGGCTGTTATGTATTTTTGTCACAGAGCACATTTCCAAATTGTTGATGGATGCAATTGTTTTTTCACGTGCCCTTTTTTATTTTTTATTTTATTGAAGCAAAGGTGGTACACATAATCACTTAAGACGTTATAACAAAGAAAGATTATTCTTGTTTTTTTCAGGGTAATATACAGATACCAACAGTCAAGGCAGAGAAACATAATAGATGTGTACATGGAACTGAGATTAGTAAAAAAATGTAAGGTAACTCAAAACATAACTGCCATGTCACCAAAACTGGATGGATCTAGAGTAAGGAACCTTGTGAGCTACAAGCGGTACCAGAAAACAGAAATAAACTAAAAATATAAGGGGGGGGGGGGGGGTACGTGTTGTTCATAAGTTCTCGTAGACACACTGTGAACGAGTCAAAGATGAAATTGCTTTTCTAATATTCTGGTTCGGAGACCGAGATAGAGATAGAGACAGGCTCGGGTTGATTTTGCAGATGCATCGTTGAAGCTGATGAGTTTGACAGAGGTGAGACAGGGTAAGTATGATGAGGGAGATCTTGAAAATCGGAGGCGGCTGGTTCCTCATTGGAAGGGTCGAGGATTGGGTCGTCAGCCTCTGCAGGAGGATAGGGAGGGGGAGCATAGTATGAGAAAAATACGTTTTCAAAGTTGGCAGCTTCTTCACTTGAGAGGGTCGAACACATGAAAGCCCACCATTTAGAGTAGAAACGTCATCTGGATTTCGCATGCTTGAAATCAGTGTTGAGTTGTTCCTTGTGGAGCAGGTGCAGGAGTTCCCTTTTGAGAAGCGGTATCGGTGGGCAGCGAGGAGATGTCCAGTGTTTTAAGATCAACCATCGGGCTATTGAAAGAACAGTCAGGGCCCAGGCTTTGTTACCGAGGTGGGATGAGAGGGGCCACGGCAATAGAGGGCCGAAGATGAGTAGAAGGGGGTCCTTAGGTAATGTCCGCAACATTATTTCAAAGATGAATTCCATGACTTGGTCCCAGAAGGTGGAGATGAAGGTGCAGCCCCAGAAACGGTGGGATAGCGAAGGTTTTGGTTGGCGACACATGGGACAGGTAGAAGCTTCTGCGACCTTCTTATCAGAGAGAAATGGTATGTAAGCTCAGTGCAGTATTTTTAGTTGGGTTTCTCTCCAAATCTCATTGGGGATCAGCTGTTTTTTTTATTGAAGCCAGATAGAAGTTTATCCACTGAGACTGGATCTGGGAAATCTTTAACCCAGTTGGCAACTGATGATGAGGCAATAGAAGGGGTGGATTTCAACAAGAGCGGTTTGTAGATGTCCAAGATTTTGTAAGTGGCACCTTGGAGTAGCTGATCCAGAAAAGAAAGCCAAAATCTTTTTCATTCATCTCTGCAGGCATCCCTCAAGAAACTGATACACTGGGCATGGTGGAACGCATGTGAAAGAGGGAGGGAGAAGGTTTCTGCAACCGCAGAAAAGGGAAAGGGGTGACTTGAGTCCATTTTGCATAGAGAGGAGACAATTTTTAGGCCCTTTTGACGCCATTCAAGGAACTGTTTATGCTCCATCCCTGGCGGGAAGCTGGGGTGACCTTGTATCGAGAGATATCTAGATGTAAAGGGAGATAGTTTGAGTGTTTTCCGCACTTCCCTCCAAGCAATGGCTGTGTCTCTGAGGAGACGATTGTGTTGTGGGGGGGGGGGGGGATAGATTTCCATTTGCAGTGGAGGAGGGCCACCAGGGAGTAGGGGTGAGCCATTGACGATTCCAAAGAGTAATTGGAGTAGTGGGAGAGTTGTGAGATCCAGTCCAGGCTAATCCGCAATAAGCAGGTGAGGTTATAGGTTCTAATATTCGGTAGGCTAATCCCTCCCTCTCTCAGGGGAAGAAACAATTTTGCAAAGGTGATATGTGGTCTTTTGTTCTGCCAAAGGAATTTTGATATGGCTTTTTTTGTTTGGAGAGGGTATAGTAATCAAGCAAATTTGACCATCTTTACTAAGTGACATCTTCCCAGAAGCGAGAGAGGCAGATCCATTCAGTTACTTAATTCTTGCGTAATTTTTGTTATCAAAGGGGGGTAGTTTAGGTGATATACAGAGGAGGGAAATTTACCTATCTTAATTCCTAGATAAGTTATATGGGAGTTGGCCACCAAGAAAGGTGAAAGGTGAACCCATGGAGGAGAAGATAGGGAGCCTATGGGAAGGATTTTGCTTTTGCTGTAGTTTATTTGAAGGCCCGAGCAGAGTCTAAATTCATCAAAGATAGTTTTAATGGCATGCATGTCAGATGATGGGTCGGTTGTAAATATCAGAATGTCATCAGCGAAGAGGGATGTGTGAAGTTCCTGTGAGCCTATTTTGATTCCGTGGAGGGGGGCTTTTTTGGTGAGGTAACGGGAGAGTGGTTCTAGTGCAATGTTAAAGAGAAGAGGGGAAAGGGGGCACCCCTGTCTTGTACCTTTATAGAGACGGAATTCATCCGAGGCCAGCCACCACCAACCTGGCCGCAGGGGATGTGTACATGGCTTGCACGAGGTGAGCAAAAGGGACAGAGAATCCCATTTTAGAAAGTGCCAAGGAGAGCCAGTCAAAACTGACGTTATCAAAAGCCTTTTCCGCGTCCAAGGTGATGATGGTGTGATCCCCCCCCCCCCCGGCAAATTTTTTGCACATGCTAGGGCGGTCATAACCTTGCGTATGCTCATGCTGGCCATTCTGCCTTTAACAAAGCCAGATTGGGCTGTATGTCTCAGGGAGGGGATGATGATGGCCAGCCTGGAAGCTACTATCTTTTAGAGTAATTTTACATCCAAGTTTAAGAGAGAAATGGGTCTGTATGAGCTAGGTTCTTGAGGATCTGTGCCTTTTTTTGGAAGTAATTTAATGATGGCCTGATTGCCGGTTGGTAAATAAGGGCCCCCTGCCCAGATATATAGACAGCAGAGAGAGTCAGTTCAGTAATGGAGGATAGGGTCTTTTAGAATTCCCCGTGAACCCGTCCGGGCCCGGGGCTTTAGAGGGAGCAAGATGTTTAATGGCCGTCAAAATTTCTGTAAGGGAGATGGGAGCATTGAGAGCTTCTAGTTGTGAGGGGGATATCGTAGGGATGGACAGTCTATCCAGAAAAGAGGTAGCTACGTTTATGTCAATGGGGTCTGCAGCGTAGAGCGAAGAATAATAATCGAGCATGACTTTGTTTATATCCCGTTGAGAGGATATTATAATGCCCAACGAGTCTCTCAAGGAGGTAATATGTGTCGGACGAAAGGGTCCTTTGCACAGTCTTGACGGAAAAAGGGGGAGGACGGGATTAGTGGGACTTTATATGAGGCAACGAATGGGTAGATTCATCTACCTCCATCCCTGTTATATGTAAAGAGTTTGCAACAGTGGCAAAAGGAAAATTGGGACTTTAAATGAAGCATAGCTAAGAACAAAAAGGTTTGAAATCACGTGATCATGGGCTCCAAAAAATAAACATTAAATCAGAAAGATAACATGATAATATAATTCAATAAGATCTCAGCATTTTATTGTTACATGATAATGGCATAATTGATAAACAAAGAAAAACATTTAATAATAAAAAATAAAATAATAATCTTGATACACAGTAATAAAAATTCATGAATAACATGATTCAGTTGATAATAATAAAGTATAAAACCAATCTATGGGTAATAGAGACATTGGTACATGGTAATGTAATTATACTGCTTCATAAACAACAGTCATGTAATCAATAAAAGAAAAAAAGAAAAAAAGAAATAAAATATAAGATTAAATAAATAAATAGAATAAATAAATAAGAATATAAATGATAAATTAATATCACTAATTCGGAGTCTCAAGATCACATGATGTTGAAGGTGTAGCATAAGGCTAAGGCTCTACGCGTTTCGTGGGGACTCCCACTCTTCAGGAGCAATAAGATGGGTGCAATAATCTATGATAAGAAGTAGAAAATTACCAGATGAACAGTTGCTGGACAAAAACTGAAAAAAGGGCAAGAATATGCTAGACGCTCTTACCTATAATTACATAAAAGTGTAAAAGTAATATTGTTCAGGGTAGAGGATGCCATGGGGGAATCAAAGCCTCCCCCGGAGCTGAGGCCGCACAAATGGGGGCACATCGAGGCGCAGGGTAGCAGCATGAGGAACACCAATAGTGACTATTTAATGATGGGGTGTAGTTACCAATAGATGTGAATGTTCTGTGGAGAGAATGGATAGTAATGAGTGTATGAAACCTATTACGTGTGACAGTGCAGAAAAAAAAAAAAACAACATAAAGAAAAAAAAAAAAACATCAAGTAAAAAACTGGTGAATAAAAAATGTAATTTCCTAAAAGTGAAGTGTTATGTACCTTACCATCTAAGTAAGACATCATGGGGTCCCGTGTGAAGTGAACAGGAAGGGGGATAATGCGATGTGTGCTCCTACAACATGCTGTCCCATTGCCAAGAATTAGCCACAATGTGCCGCCAACACCACGCGGCGTTATGAAGCCGAGGGAGGAGGAGCAAGGCCAACCCCCGGACGCCTGGCGTCACTAAGCAGTCGGCGCTCAACGTTCTCCCTCGTGTCTAACGCAGTTAGAGAAATCAAAACACAGCAAAGTGCATGCGCCCAACAAAGCCGCACATAGGTGTGCGGTGTCACGTGACGCCGCACATAGGGTGTATGAGGCGTGGTGTCGATGCGTGGGTAGCGACACCCACCACCTCCGACTCGTAAGAGGAAGGCTGAGGGAGGGGCCAAGGCACGCATCACAGCTCCCGGGGATGCAGTCCCAGGCATACACATCCACCCTGCAGTAATAATACATAAAATTAATAGAATTATTAGACTCCTTAATGTCAAGCAAGGGTCAATCTGTAGTAAAGCAGTATGGATATATTGCAACATTATGCTATCTTAAGTGCAATGCTTCCATCCCTCTGTTATGACGGAAAAAGGGGGAGGACGGGATTAGTGGGACTTTATATGAGGCAACGAATGGGTAGATTCATCTACCTCCATCCCTGTTATATGTAAAGAGTTTGCAACAGTGGCAAAAGGAAAATTGGGACTTTAAATGAAGCATAGCTAAGAACAAAAAGGTTTGAAATCACGTGATCATGGGCTCCAAAAAATAAACATTAAATCAGAAAGATAACATGATAATATAATTCAATAAGATCTCAGCAATTTATTGTTACATGATAATGGCATAATTGATAAACAAAGAAAAAAATAAAATAATAAAAAATAAAATAATAATCTTGATACACAGTAATAAAGTAATAATAATTCATGAATAACATAATTCAGTTGATAATAATAAAGTATAAAATCAATCTATGGGTAATAGAGACATTGGTACATGGTAATGTAATTATACTGCTTCATAAACAACAGTCATGTAATCAATAAAATAAAAAAATAAAAAAATAAATAAAATATAAGATTAAATAAATAAATAGAATAAATAAATAAGAATATAAATGATAAATTAATATCACTAATTCGGAGTCTCAAGATCACATGATGTTGAAGGTGTAGCATAAGGCTAAGGCTCTACGCATTTCGTGGGGACTCCCACTCTTCAGGAGCAATAAGATGGGTGCAATAATCTATGATAAGAAGTAGAAAATTGATGAACAGTTGCTGGACAAAAACTGAAAAAAGGGCAAGAATATGCTAGACGCTCTTACCTATAATTACATAAAAGTGTAAAAGTAATATTGTTCAGGGTAGAGGATGCCATGGGGGAATCAAAGCCTCCCCCGGAGCTGAGGCCGCACAAATGGGGGCACATCGAGGCGCAGGGTAGCAGCATGAGGAACACCAATAGTGACTATTTAATGATGGGGTGTAGTTACCAATAGCTGTGAATGTTCTGTGGAGAGAATGGATAGTAATGAGTGTATGAAACCTATTACGTGTGACAGTGCAGAAAAAACAAAAAGAACAACATAAAGAAAAAAAAAAAACATCAAGTAAAAAACTGGTGAATAAAAAATGTAATTTCCTAAAAGTGAAGTGTTATGTACCTTACCATCTAAGTAAGACATCAATTTTACATCCAAGTTTAAGAGAGAAATGGGTCTGTATGAGCTAGGTTCTTGAGGATCTGTGCCTTTTTTTGGAAGTAATTTAATGATGGCCTGATTGCCGGTTGGTAAATAAGGGCCCCCTGCCCAGATATATAGACAGCAGAGAGAGTCAGTTCAGTAATGGAGGATAGGGTCTTGTAGAATTCCCCGTGAACCCGTCCGGGCCCGGGGCTTTAGAGGGAGCAAGATGTTTAATGGCCGTCAAAATTTCTGTCAGGGAGATGGGAGCATTGAGAGCTTCTAGTTGTGAGGGGGATATCGTAGGGATGGACAGTCCATCCAGAAAAGAGGTAGCTACGTTTTATGTCAATGGGGTCTGCAGCGTAGAGCGAAGAATAATAATCGAGCATGACTTTGTTTATATCCCGTTGAGAGGATATTATAATGCCCAACGAGTCTCTCAAGGAGGTAATATGTGTCGGACGAAAGGGTCCTTTGCACAGTCTTGCTAATAGTTTGCCGGCTTTATTGCCAAATTTATGGAGGGTGGCATCTAATCGAGTCCGATGTGTCTGCTCAAGAATCTCTGCCCAAGTATCGAAGGATCTTTTTGCTACCTGCCATTTTTGTCTGTTCTTGAGGGAATCCATGACGCAAAGAGAGCGCTGCGCCAGGCAGAGGTCTCCACTAGCTTTCTTGTAATTTAACAAGGCGTTCCTCTTCAGGAAGGCAGCGTAGGAGATGATGCGTTCTCTAAGGAAGGCCTTGCCTGCTTCCCAGAAAAGGTTTGGATTCTCCGTATGGGGAGAGTTGGCCGCGGAGTATTCCGACCAAGCTCCCTCCATATAGCATTGAAAGTCAGCATTGTTATGGAGATAGGAAGCAAAATGCCAAATGTGGGGTGATGGATGCAGGTCAGGAGTGTCCAGTGATGTGGAGATGGGTGCGTGGTCTGAGATAACGATATCGTGAATAACAGCATCTGAGAGCAAAGGTAAAAAGCTGTCATCATGAAGGGAGAGAGAATCCATAGTGTGTGAAATGGGTATGCTCGGAGGGGCAGATGGGGACCGCTGGCGTTTGGGGCGGGATCTGTCTTCCGGGGGATGCATAGTTGTGTTAAAGTCTCCTCCCACTATATGTGGTAGGTGAGGGGCGTGGAGTAGCCAGATGGACATCTCACAAAAATTTTTTTACCGGGGTTGTTTGGGGCATAAATATTGGACAACATCATTTCTCTGGACCCTATTTTTAAGTGGACAGAGATAAAACTGCCCTGTGTGTCCATGTCCACCTGTAATACTTCGCAGGGAAGATTCTTGTGGATGAGAATGAGAACTCCAGCTTTGTGGTTAATCACACAGGAGCCCAGGACAGTGCCCACCCAAAGTTTTTTCATGCGGTGAAAGTCGGGGGGTGAGGTGGGTTTCCTGGAATAAGGCAATGTCAGTTTTAAGTCTCTTCAGGTGGCGAAGAATTTTTAGCCTCTTGACAGGGGACCTAAGCCCTTTCACGTTCCAGGACATGACTTTCATGAGGGCAGTTTCACGTGCGTGGTAAGTGGGGGTATGAAGCTCACCAGAATATAGAACCTGAGGAGGAGTAGGGAAAAAGCTGTTTGAACCAGGGAGAGCCGACTGTCAAAGAGCGATGAAACCCGAGAGTCAGTGGTTCGGGGTGTGTGGTGGGGGGGTTAGAGGAGAGGAGCAAAAGGGGAAAATGAGAACTATAAACAAAACAAACACACAATAGCAAATTAACTTCGCTTTTTTCCGAGTCTCTGCTCAAACCAGCTCTCCCCAACGATCCAGACACAGGGACAGATGCGAGCCCTAATAAAAAAGTGTCTTCAGCCGTGACGGAAATGCCACCATGTGCAGGGGATTAGGAGGGGGTGGTTTACCCAGCGAAGCTATAGGGGAAATACCATCCTAAGGCAGGGAGGGAAGTAAAACAGGTACAAACAGTAGTATAGGCGGATGGTAAAAAAAACGAAAAGACAGCCACTTAGGAGTTGGCCAAATACCTGAGATAGTCCTGCGGTAAGCAGATGTGATGCGTTGCTGATCTGCCATACCGTTATACATCAAGAGAGAGGATCTGTGAACTATATGAGCCCGTATCAGCGAGGAAAGTTCCGGTGCACAGGGCCAGATGATCTGAAGCGTTTTGGGGAGTCTTTCCTTGGGCTCCTTTGTTCCATTAGGCGGTTGTCCGGAGAGGCTTTGTGCGGAGATTCCATGTAGTTGCCAGAGCGCATTGAGTGCAGGAAAGCTTCCGCATCCGAGGCATCCTGAAAAGACAACTGATCCCCATTGGGGGCTTTAAGACGAAGAGTCACCGGAAAAGCCAGTGTAAATTTTATTTGTCGCTGGAACAGTTCAGTACAGACTTGTTGGAAAGGTTTCCTCTTTTTCGAGAACTCCAGGGAATTGTCAGCGAAAACCAGGATTTTGATACTGTCGATTTGAAGAGATCTGGCATTCCTGAACTTTTGCAGGATGGTGGACTTGTCATCGTAATTGAGGTACTTCGCAATAATAGGCCGGGGTGACTTGCGATCAGGAGCGGCGGCCCCCATGCGGTGAGCTCGTTCAATCTTGCAAGGGCCAGGGAGACCCAGTGCTTCTGGAATGCGCCTGGCGCAGAAATCCATTAGGTCGGATGTTTGTAAAGATTCAGATACCCCCACAAATCTCAGATTACTCCGTCTGGACCTGTTTTCCAAGTCGTCCAGTTTTTGGAGTATATATTGGTTCGTTTTGTCTTGAGCTTGTTCAGTGGCTTGCGCCTGGTAAACTTCTTCCTCCAGACTGGAAAGCCAGTGTTCAACTTCATCTATTCTTGTGGCGTGCTCCTCCATTTGAGCTTTGATCTGCCTCATCCCCGCGTCTACCGCCTTTTCCACCAAGGCGGTTAGCATGGGGGGCAGGAGGGCAGCCACTGCCTGAGCTATACGGTCAGTATTACTGTCCCCCAGAGTTGTAGCTGGTAGAGGGACAGTCAGGGGGATAGAAGCATGGAGCGTGGAGGGGGGTGGGATGTGGGAGCTTACCTCCATAGCCGGCAAGTCTGCCATGATGGTTTGGGAAGCCGTATCCGGGGTCTCGAGTATAGGCTGGACCGGAGGTATAGATGCGGTCATGTGGATCCGGGGACCAGTCTTCTCCACAAAGCGGTCCATAGATGAAAAAAAGGGGGGTGGGCCCCTGGGTGGTGCAAGACGATGGATGGTGAGCGATCACTTTTCAGCGGGCCCTTTGTTGCGGCGGGGGGTGGAAGGCCGATAGTGGAGCCTGGAGTAGCGGCAGGGCTGGGGGGGGCACTCCGGGCGTTTTCAGGGGGTATGTCCGTTTTCGGTGCTCCAGGCGGTTCGCTCAATGCCAGCGGGGGGGTTACAGGAGGGGCTGCTGGGGTCTACATGTGCCCGAGAATTGTGGGCCGTACCTGGGAGCGGAGGCCATCCAGGAAGGCCGAGATCAGGGGCCTTAAATTCTGGTTCCCCGTCTGAGGCGGAGCCGCCCTCTGCGCAGTGGCCCTAGTTCAGTTGCCCGGCAGTGCAATTGGTGGGCGGATGGGTGCCTGATGGGGCAGCTGACAACATAAGGAACATCCACTTAGGGATCCCAGGCCGTGGATGTGGCTAGCGGGGTCCGTGAAGGCCACAGCCGGGGCCTCGAGTTTGCGGTCTGGGCGGCCGGGGCGGTATGTGTAATATTATGGTATTACAGCTGATGTGGAGCCTGGTGTGGGTGACAGGAGGGTATGCAGGGCACTCAGTGGCCAGCGGGGTGTGACGGAGGGCTCTAGATGGTGCTGCCGGCCTGGGATCCGACTAGCACGTACCGTGCAGGCCACCACCGGGGCCTCGTTTTTGAGAGCCGGCCGGCTGGCCGGGTGGTCGGGTTGGTCCGCCCATCAATGTGGAGGTTGTCGGGGCAGTTGCAGAAGTCAGGAGGACCTGAGGGACATCCGATGAGGCAGCGGACGGCAGCGGAGGGGTCCAGGAGACACAGCCAGGCCTTAGGGCGGATGGCGTGATCCGTGTAGGCCTTGATTTTGTGGCAGGCCAGCCTCGGTGAACTGGACGAACTAGCGCCCATGCCGAGGGTCTAAAAAGTGGATCCGCGGATAGAGGGTGCTCCCGGGGGGACCCAGCAGCTTTCCAGCGTGGAGAGAGGGATGTCCTGGGTTTTAGAAGCCGATTATGGGATTGCTGGGTGGGAGCTGAGTGGAGACCCAGCTACTCCATGCGGCGCCGGAACCAGAAGTATGCCCTTTTTTCAAATGGTGACAGCAGTGGAATATGCCTGGCCAATGTGCATCAGCCCTGCAGCTTATAGTTTTTTTTGGGAGAGGATGTGACAGAGAGTAACAGAAAGGAGAGTCTGGGAGAGAGGAGCAGAGCATTGCCAATCCATTACATGAAGTGCCCATATAAGGACTTTTTTATCAGTATCACCAGCTGCTATTTTCATGAAAGATGGTGATTAGAATAATGTAGTATATTGTACACATGTTGTATAAGTTATATTATCGTGATAAAGCTTTTATGAGTTTTTAATGGTTGGGTTTACCTCTACTGTAACAAACAATGCATACGTTTTTTTGAATTGCAGGGGTGGGGAACATTTTTTTTTTATGTGCACTGGCTTTGTGCATAGATCAGTACACTCAAAAATCCCTTTAAGGGCAGATATCTGTTGCAATAACAATTGTTAGCTCCCTTCTAGATTGTAAGCTCCATGAGCAGGGCCCTCCTGTTTCCTTTTGTATTGAACTGTCCTGTATTATAATAATAATAATATTAAATATTTCATTATAAAAATAAAGCATACTGTCCCTGAGACACTTCTGAAAAATTTACAAGCAGCCAGGTGTTAGCTTATTGTATGCAGTTAAAATAGGGTTGCCACCTCATCCCTTTAAACCCCGAACACATATGAAATACACAGGTTCTGAGGCTAATTTAATGCAGATAAGGCATCAAATGAGTTTAATTACCACCTTAATCAGCACAGAACCTGTTAATTAACCAATTAATTAACATAACCAATTAATATGTGTTTTGGTTTTAAGGGAATGAGGTGACAACCCTAAGGTAGAATAGTCTGCACTGTGCATATACAAACAAGGCAAGCGTTTTTGATTAACATGTCTAACGAAGGGGTCCTGTGTAGCAATAAAAATGTTGGGCTGCAATTCAAGATCCATGGCAAACGTGTATTTATCTGTGATATAGCCAATGTCCAGCTGGTGATCGCTCCAGCACCCGCTACAGAGGAGCCTCTAATCCAGGAACGCGTGTGATGGGAATATAGACAAGACAAGTTTGATGAACTCCTGAGAATCAAACTGCTCATGAATTTACCTGGACTCAGTTTGACAGTACAAAAAGCAATGCAAAAGTGCAGAGAATAGTATCGCATAACATAGTAACCAATTGGACTACTAAAAGATGTTTTTATGTATTTTACTCTTGTCTCCTAGTCTGCATGACCATCACCCCTACATGCCAACAACCTAACCCTTAAATAACCAAAAAATGGGACAAAGTATATCATAATGGCCACAGCAGACTTTTGAAAACAAAACAAGTATACAAATATCAAAATACAAGTTAAAACACATTTGAATAGAGTCCAAGGTCCTTTGAAGGCACTTTCAATAAAATTTAAATTTTTATATACAGTAAATAACATTTGTGTCGTACCTTAAAGATAGGCCTCCAGTCATGCCATACCAACTCATATATGATTGTACCCTTATCCACTGATACAACCTATGGAATACAGATACCCATTTACCAGTAACTGTAGTTAAGTGATGGGTCCTAGCTTACATTTTGGCCGACATGACTGCCTTAAAATTTTAAACCATACAGGCTGTTATAATTCCATAATTGTCTGCTATTACTATTATAAAAGTCTCTGAAAAAGGGTTCAGGTGGGAACTTCACTTGATACTACCTAGCTTTTGACTGAGGAATGCTTCACTCCTCCGTATTCACATCAATTGGTAAGCACCACTTTTTTATTATCTCTTCCACAGTGTTTAACATCTCTATTTGCTTTAACCCTTTTAAACAAAGTCATGCAGGCTATGGACCTAATTTTTATCATTTGCTCTGGGCCTCCACTTTTTACCTTATTGGATAGGCAGGTATGCATCAATTGTATTTCTGAGCCACATATATCAGGCCATCTTCCATGTATTGCATATATTTGCCTTACATTTATAAATACACACGATAACTTTTCTTTGAAAAAATAATTGAATATGAAAGTAAATGTATGGAGATGGAAAACAATGAACTGATACAGAAAAGAGAGTGAACAAAACCATCTCAGGAACAGAAAAAGTAGTAAGGCCACAACTCAAAGAGAACATAGTTAATAAGATAACACATGAACATAACACTGTTAAAGGTCGGAGTTCTCCATGTCATGAGCAATGATAAGAAGGGCAAAGCTGCATATAGTAGGATCTCTATGGATGATAATAATACATGTACAACAAGAAAAAAGATTCTAATTAGAGATGGTCCCGATGTTCGAATCCAATGTAAGTTTGACTCAAACATCGGTTGTTCATTTGTTCATAAACAAACCGAACATATGGGCGTTCATGGCAAATTTGAGCGCTGCCAAGTGCCCCATAATGCACTATGAGGTTGCAGTGCATTGATGGCTGCTGATTGGCCAAAGCAGGCACCTGACCTGCTATATAAGGCTTCTTACATGGCGGCCGTATGTAGTGTGATACGTGGAGGAGATTGAGAGAACTTGAGCTAGAGATATATATAAATATATATATATATATATATATATATATATATATATATATATATATATATACACATATACATTTACAGTGTAATCAGTGTGGACTATATATACAGTGTAGGCAGTGTATTTATATTATATATATATATATATATATATATATATATATATATATATATATATATATATATATATATATATACAGTATCTCACAAAAGTTAGTACACCCCTCACATTTTTGTAAATATTTTATTATATCTTTTCATGTGACAACACTGAAGAAATGATACTTTGTGAGTGTAAAGCTTGTATAACAGTGTAAATTTGCTGTCCCCTCAAAATAACTGAACACACAGCCATTAATGTCTAAACCGCTGGCAACAAAAGTGAGTACACACCTAAGTGAAAAAGTCCAAATTGGGCCCAAAGTGCCAATATTTTGTGTGGCCACCATTAATTTCCAACACTGCCTTAACCATCTTGAAGTTCACCAGACCTTCACAGGTTGCCACTGGAGTCTTCTTCCACTCCTCCATGATGACATCACCGAGCTGGTGGATGTTAGAGACCTTGCGCCCCTCCACCTTCCATTTAAGGATGCCCCACAGATGCTCAAAAGGGTTTAGATCTGGAGACATGCTGGGCCAGTCCATCACCTCAGCTTCTTTAGCATGGCAGTGGTTGTCTTGAAGGTGTGTTTGGGGTCATTATCATGTTGGAATACTGCCCTGTGGCCCAGTCTCCAAAGGGAGGGGATCATGCTCTGCTTCAGTAAGTCATAGTACATGTTGGCATTCATGGTTCCCTCAATGAACTGTAGCTTCCCAGTGTCGGCAGCACTCATACAGCCCCAGACCATGACACTCCCACCACCATGCTTGACTGTAGGAAAGACACACTTGTCTTTGTACTCATCACCTGGTTGCCACCACACGCGCTTGACACCATCTGACCCAAATAAGTTTATCTTGGTCTCATCAGACCACAGGACATCGTTCCAGTAATCCATGTACTGCTTGTCTTCAGCAAACTGTTTGCGGGCTTTCTTCTGCATTATTTTAAGAAGAGGCTTCCTTCTGGCATGACAGCCATGCAGACCAATTTGATGCAGTGTACGGCGTATGGTCTGAGCACTGACAGGCTGACCCCCCACCCCTTCAACCTCTGCAGCAATGCTGGCAGCACTCATACATCTATTTCCCAAAGACAATGTCTTGATATGACGCTGAGCACGTGCACTCAACTTCTTTGGTCGACCATGGCAAGGCCTGTTCTGAGTGGAACCTTGGGTCTTGGGTCTTGGCCATCTGCAGCTCAGTTTCAGGGTCTTGGCAATCTTTGTATAGCCTAGGCCATTTTCATGTAGAGCAACAATTCTTTTTTTCAGATCCTCAGAGAGTTCATTGCCATGAGGTGCCACGTTGAACATCCAGTGATCAGTGTGAGAGAGTGAGAGTGATAACACCAAATTGAACACACCTGCTCCCTATTCACACCTGAGACCTTGTAACTAACGAGTCGCATGACACTGGGGAGGGAAAATGGCTAATTGGTCCCAATTTGGACATTTTCACTTAGGGGTGTACACACTTTTGTTGCCAGTGGTTTAGAAATGAATGGCTGTGTGTTGAGTTATTTTGAGGGGACAGCAAATTTACACTGTTATACAATCTGTACACTCACTACTTTACATTGTAGCAAAGTGTAATTTCTTCAGCAGTGTTGTCACATGAAAAGATATAATAAAAAATTTACAAAAATGTGAGGGGTGTACTCACTTATGTGAGATACTGTATATATATATATATATATATATATATATATATATATATATATATATATATACTGTATATTCAGTGTAGACTATATATACAGTGCATTGCAGTGGAGGCTAGTGCTCAAAATTTGGGGGGGGGGGGGCGTAACAAACTGAAAAATTTGAAAAAATACTGAAAAAAACCCATCAATTGCAGCCTTACTATGCCCATCAAATGCAGCCACTGTGCCATAAACTACAGCCACTGTGCCCATCAAATGCAGCCACTGTGCCCATCAAATGCAGCCACTGTATCATCAGTTGCAGAAACTGTGCCCATCAAATGCAACCACTATATCCATCAAATGTAGCCACTGTGTCCATCGAATGCAGTCACTGTGCCATCAACTGCAGCCATTGTGCCCATCAATTGCAGCCACTGTGCCATCAAATGCTGCCACTATGCCCATGAAATGCCACCAGTGTGCCATAAAATGCAGCAAATGTGCCCATCAATTGCAGCCACAGTGCCCCATCAAATGCTGCCACTGTGCCCATCAAATACTGTCACTTTGCCCATCAAATGCCGCTACTGTGTCTATCAAAAGTTGCTACTGTGACCCCCCACTGCCCGCTCGCCGCCTGACCAGCACTTACCCTATCTCGGTGGTAGATAAGGCACCGGGTGACAGCGGTGAGCTGTGGGACCTTGCAGAGGGTCAGACAGTGGCAAGCTGTGTCCTCCATGCATGTCCTCACCTCCTCCTGATAGGCGCCCAATAGCAGTGCCTGTCCTTTCAGCCAATCAGGTGACAGACCTGTGCTTCCTGATTGGCAGAGAGATGGTTCAGTGCTAGAAAAGCTTTTCTAACACACCTGGGTGGACTCTGAGCACAATGCTCTGCGCTCCAAGTTCACCTTTTTTGAAGCCTATTAGTACCTATGGCTCTAATCAGGTGGTTCAAAAATACACCCATCCACTGTAATTCAGGCGCCTGGTGTCCGAAAAGGGGCCAGATGCCTGAATAGGGTGTGGCGACGACAGCATGAATCTATCCATTATTCATAGAGGGGGTGGCTGGAAAGAGGGAGTGGTGCCCGTGCATCCTTAATGACCCATGGTGCATTCAGTGTACAATATATATAGAGTGCAGGCAGTCTAGTATACATAAAGTGCAGTCAGTGTAGAATATATATACAGTGCAGGTAGTCTAGTATACAGTGCAGTGTATATAATACAGTGCACTCTAGTGGTTAAGGGGAACCCTCAGACCCCGACAACCAATGACCAGGGTTGTCGGGAAGAAGTTCTTGTCCTCATCAACATGGGGAAAAGGTGCTTTGGGGGGACCCATGTTGAGGGCATGTGGCCTGGTATGGTTCAGGAGGGGGGCACTCACTCACCCCCCTATCCTGTCCTCCATGCTGCATGCTCGGATAAGGTGCTGGTATGAATTTTGGGTAGGAAACCATGCCATTTTTTCTTTTTACATTTTGGCCTGGTATGGACTGGGAGGAACCCACATATTTGAATGTTTAAATTACATTTTTTTCTTTAGAAATGTAATTTTGCTGAGGCACTGTTCTACAAATCACATAGGTGTGCCACTTTACATACAGACTAAAGGGACCCCCCAGGCACGATATTTAAAGAAATATTTAAATTTATTGTTTTTTTTTAAGCATTATTAAAATCACTGCTCCTGAAAAAATGGTCGCTTTAAAAACATTTTAAATACATTTAATACATTTACGTTTAAATACAACGTTTTGATACATGTCCCCTTGGGCAGTACCCAGGTCCCTATACACTTTTTATGGCAATAACTTGCATATAAGCCTTTAAAATTAGCAATTTAGATTTTTCATGTTCAAGTCCCATAGCCTTTAATAGGATTTGAATGTTCACTAGAACTTTTTTCCTGTTCATATTCTGGTGCAAACCGATCCAGTGGTGTTCCGCTTACCCCTAATTCTAATTCTAAGGAGAAAGATAGCAGAAGAACTGAAGGTATCACATATTACTGAATATAAAATACAACAATATAAAGCCAGCTAATTTAAATGCATGCCCATATATAAACATTATAGTTGATAGTACATATACATATTATTATGTAACGGCAGGGGATGGCGTTGGTGGTGGAAGATGTGGGAACAGGCACATGACCTGTAACTATAAATGGTTCTTTCCTTCCCCTCCCTGTTTAGGTAAAGTATAACAATTAAAAGGCAAACGTGTTTTAATTCATGCAATTTTTATTGATAAAATAACAATTGCATGTTTAAACTAGAGAAATTATCCTACTTTTTTGGGGGGTGATTTCCCTCAAAGCATATCCATAATGTACAATAAAAGGAGAGCTCCAACCAAAATATTAGAGTAAAGATAGACAGAAAAAAGAACTATAGCAGGGAGATTTTCTTCCTAGAGTCTAGGTATCATTTTTTACCCCATTTGCATAGGACAAATGTACATGCACTTTCACTGGGCAATTTGCTTTGCAATTTCTTTTTATAAATGCACCCATTTGCTTTACCTGAAATTACCTTTAACTGCATGAGAAAGTAACTGGTGGCACATCCCAACTTAAATTATATTTTTTTCATTTACTTTATTCATTTCTACAGATACATTAGAAACTGGGCATATTGTAATATAAAATAAATCATATGTACTATCCCAGATAACAGTTGTAAAACAGATATAGTAACACGTTCAATGTATAGTGTTGCGGTGCTGCTCTGTTGACACTTTGAAATTCCTGTAATAAATCTGTTTGTCAGAACACAATTACCTAGCATGAAAGTATTTTCTTCTGTCTGCTTCTAAATTATATTGAATGTTGCATAGTAAGCAGGAAACAAACAAAAATGAAAAAATGAACTTGAAGTAGAAGTCAAAGCAAAATATATATATATTTTTTTATCTGTAGCACTCCTCACCACTAATCAGTATGCCTTACCTTTTATACTATTGTTCTGTAGCCAGCAGTTTTGATAGATCAGAGACTAATTCTCAGTTCCTAATCTTGCTTCGGTTACATTTAGATGTGTGGCTGTAATTGCTGCACCTCTGAAAATCAATCAGTGATAACTTACTTTTCAGAGTCATTTGACAGGTGGTAATGAGGCGATATGTTGTCCCTTTACCATTTGTTTTAACCATGTAAATGCTGCATTACTGCACCACAACCAAATGCATAGCACATGGTTTTGGGGTGGTTGCAGTGTAGCCCCATTTGCCTAAATAGGTCACATTTGGTGGCTGTCTTGCCTGCTTAACATGACTGGGGGGGATCATTTTTGTCATGGTTTGGTTTTACAACTACAAGCCTAAATAAGCCCTTATGAGGCATACACACGACCAAACGTTTAAACGGAGTAGGTCTGACGGTCTTCCCGACGGACTTTTGGAGGAGTTTCAGCGGGCTTTCCGAACTAACGGACTTGGCCACACACAAGCACACCAAAGTCCAACGGATTTGAACGTGATGGCGTACGACCGGACTAGAATAAGGAAGTTCATAGCCAGTAGCCAATAGCTGCCCTAGCATCGGTTTCCGTCCGTTGGACTAGCATACAGACAAACAGATTTTTCCACTGGACTCGAGTCCGTCGGAAAGATTTGAAACATGTTTTAAATCTAAAGTCCGTCTGATTTTTAGACAGCAAAGGTCCGATGAAGCCCACACATGATCGAATTGTCTGCCGGATTTGTTCTGTCTGACCTAGTCCGTCGAAAAGTCCGGTCGTGTGTACGCGGCATAAGAGTTTCTATTTGCTATAGCAGTGGATTTGCACTACAATGACAGTGCTTCTTCCACTAACACTACAGCTCACTGTGTCATCATTAGCATGCATTACCTGCTGCCAGAGGCCGACTGACAGTATAGTAGTAGTCCCATGACTACTTCACAGAGCAGATCTCCTCATAGTATTAGGTAACTACATCACATATTAGCTTTAGGGCCCTTTCACATAGGCACCTTCTGTTACAATCCAAAAGAGATCTGTCTGCTGATCCACTGGCTGATTGGAGTAGAGAGGGGCAGTTGACAGTTTGTGCAGAGCGGACAAGGACAGACCCCACTCTGCTCTATGGCTGGACAGGAGAAAAAGTACACCGCTGACCATTTACACCTGGCTGCCTTCAATCCAGTCTGCCCAAACAGAAGAGCACACAGTCCTAGTTCATTTTTTTACTAGGCCTGATCGGACCCAGAGGTAGGATATAAATGGACACAAGTCCGTTTACACATGTCTAGAGGAATGCATGGACCTTCCAATCAGGGCTGCCTGAATAACTGACAGGCAGACCCTTAGCTATTACTGCAATCCCTCTACCTAGGGTTCATCTTTTGATATATGACCTACTTTTATGAGATGATTTTATGGTACTTTCATAATTTTTAAAACTACCTCAATACTGGGCACTTTCACCCCTTTCCTACCCAGGCCATTTTTCAGCTTTCAGCACTCTCACACTTTGAATGAGAATTACTCAGTCATGCAACACTGTACCCAAATTAAATTTTTAGGATTTTTCACAGAAATAGAGCATTTAATCACCACTGGGGTTTTTATTTTTTGCGCTACAAATTAAAAATGACCGAAAATGTTGAAAAATGCATTTTTTTTTAGTTTCTGTTATAAAATTTTGCAAGTAAATAATTTCTCTTCATAAATCTGGACCAAAAATTATACTGCTAAGTTTCTTTGGTAAAAAAAATAACCCAAATCAGTGTATATTATTAGGTCTATGTGAAAGTTATACACTATGGTAGCAATCATTGAAAATCGATCACACCTGATGTACTGATCTAATTTCTTGAGGCCCTAACATGTAAGACAGTACAAATATTCCCCAAATGACCCCAGTTTGGAAAGTAGACAGTCCAAGGTATTTAGTAAGAAGCATTACTGGAAAAGAACACACTGCCACGAAGGGCTTGGAGAGTGCTGCTCACCCCACACGAATGAAAAAATGGAACAAGTTCCCCCACAATCGGGGTTTTTAGGCAGCAAAAAACAATGATAAATGCATATCAGAATAATATGAAAAATATTTTAATGTTTATTACCATGAAAGACTAGCAACATGGCACAGAGGTAAAAACATGAGCTCCACCTGAACAGTTAAATACGGACTCCTATATGAAGAGTACAATAATATCAATGGATATGCACAAACAGACACAACTATAAATGACACTGTATAATATAACAACAGTAGAAGTATAGTCCTAACGAGTTTCAACCCACTCAGGGGGTCTTCTTCAGAGAAATGGTCTGTTATAAAACAAAGATGCAATAAATAAATATATCGAATGTTACTTATACTGGGAATACCTTATATTTGTTAGTATAATTTACCCAATAGTGCACTTCCAAGGAAGTAAAATAAGTTATAGTGCTTTTAGTGGAGTTCCTCCACAAGGTGGTGCCTCAATTTCCTTCACATATCCAGAATGTTACCCGGTCCACAATTACCGCCAAGATGCCAGGGGGAAAAAAGGTCAGAGGTCCAGAGGCGTGGCTCACGAGAGGTCACACAAATACCTCACCACCCATAGATATAGGAAGTGGGTGCGGACATAGGCAGCCGGACAATATGGTGAGTCACACCTATGATAGAATCCCAATATATAAATAAAATTAGGAACATATATTTTAGCATATGAACATAGGGTATATGTACGGTATGAAATTATTATCATACCTATAATCTATGTATATAGAGGATAATCACCCCTAAATGTTTAGATATATATATAGAATACTTTAAAAAGAAAGAGAAGGAGGAAAGGAAACAACGCTCACGGATTCGGTTTCTGTGAAGGAAATTGAGGCACCACCTTGTGGGGGAACTCCACTAAAAGCACTATAACTTATTTTACTTCCTTGGAAGTGCACTATTGGGTAAATTATACTAACAAATATACGGTATTCCCAGTATAAGTAACATTCGATATATTTATTTATTGCATCTTTGTTTTATAACAGACCATTTCTCTGAAGAAGACCCCCTGAGTGGGTTGAAACGCGTTAGGACTATACTTCTACTGTTGTTATATTATACAGTGTCATTTATAGTTGTGTCTGTTTGTGCATATCCATTGATATTATTGTACTCTTCATATAGGAGTCCGTTTTTAACTGTTCAGGTGGAGCTCATGTTTTTACCTCTGTGCCATGTTGCTAGTCTTTCATGGTAATAAACATTAAAATATTTTTCATATTATTCTGATATGCATTTATCACAGTTTTTTGCTGCCTAAAAACCCCGATTGTGGGGGAACTTGTTCCATTTAGTAAGAAGCATAAGAAGTTTTTTGAAGTTGTGATTTTTTTCCCACAATTCTTTGGAAAATTAAGAAATTATTATTTTTATTTCACAAAAAAGTCATATTAACACGTTATTTCTCACATACAGCATAGGCATACTTGCAACTACACCCCAAAACACATTCTCCTCCTGAGCATGGCGATACCACATGTGTGAGACTTTTTCACAGACTGGCCACAACATCCAAATAGCACCTTCTGCCATTATCCACTTTAAGGCCTTCTTCTGACACTTTTTATTTACAAGTAAAAATCAGTATTTTTGCTTAAAAAAAATTACTTAGAACCCCCAAACTATATATATTTTTGTAGCAAAGGCCCTAGAGAACAAAATGGTGGATTTTGCTAATTTGTATGTCACTGTTACTAATAGCTAGGAACCAGGATCCATCACTTCCTCTAGTCAGTCCCCTCCCCTTCAGTTAGAAACACATAGCAGGGAACACAGTTAACCCCTTGACCGCCCCTAGTGTTAGCCCCTTCCCTGCCAGTGACATTTTTACAGTAATCAATGCATTTTTCTAACACTGATCGCTGTATAAATGCCAATGGTCCCAAAAATGTGTTAAAAGTGTCCGAAGTGTCTGCCATAATGTCGCAGTCCCGATAAAAATTGCAGATTGCCGCCATTACTAGTGAAAAAAAATAATAATAATAAAAATGCTATAAATCGATCCCCTATTTTGTAGACGCTATAACTTTTGCACAAACCAAACAATATATGCTTATTGCGATTTTTTTTACCAAAAATATGTAGAAGAATACATATCGGCCTAAAGTGAGAAAAAAAATGGCTTTTAAAAAAAAAAAAATAGGGATATTTATTATAGCAAAAAGTACAAAATATTGGCGATCAAATACCACCAAAAGAAAGCTGTATTTGTGGGAAAAAAAGGATGTAAATTTTGTTTGGGTGCAGCGTCGCACGACCGCGCAATTGTCAGTTAAAGCGATGCAATGTTGAATTGCAAAAAATGGCCTAGCCCACCCATTGGCAATACAGACATCTCTCCATCATCCTTCTCCTTCCTCTTGCCAGTGCTGTGTATGCTGTACTAAGGAAACAGTGTCATGGCATTTTTGCAAAGGAATTATAGTACAAAAATAAATTTATTTGGCCAGTCATTTAAGCATATGTGTAGGAAGTTGTTCTGCTTTAATCTTCCCAAACACTGAAACATAACCTATAATGTAGCCCTAAAATATAACACTGAACACCTAACGTGCCCTAACATTTAACCCTTAACCTAAACTCTCAGAATCAAACCCCAAACTAAGACATTAAATGGACCCTTAAAACCACACTCTGGACCCCCCCCCCATTTGCCTCCACTGCTCCCCCACAGGGTGTGCATTTTTGCTATTCTTTACACTATTACACTATTCTTTACACTTACCATTTCCAGATGTCTTCAGCCTAGTCACATGATGGGCATGGTCCTCTTCATATCTTTTCCATAGCTAGGTAGACCTTGATTAATCAGAGTCACATCTGTGCTACTCTCTGCATCGTCACACTGTACATATAGGATGCCATTATGATGCCCTTGCAAGTAATGGGTCTATGATGCCCTGGGTATTATTTAATCCAGCAGGCTGAAGACATTCTGAAGTGAAAAGCTGACATTGTGGAAGTGGATGACAGTTTTTCATCCAGAGCTTATTGCATTCATGGAGTATTGAATCCAGAGTATTGTACTGGGAGCTACAAAGGGACAATAAATGAGATAACAAGGTATGAGCATCATCACCCCTTAACAAAAAGCTCTGAAAAAAGATGTTCAGGGCAGGATCAGCAAGTATTGTTTTAATAAAAGCTACTGAATAGAAAACAATTCTGACTTTTGAAATTACATTAGCAAATAAATTTTACTATTTTAGTTACCTAATTATCACCGGAACTATAAGCTAGTTAACCTCACCCATGCCAGGTCATACCAGATCATGCGCTAGGTTGTTTCTGTGGTGAAATTGTAGTCCTGTTAACTATTGTAGTGTCAATATACTATGTCAACCATAAGAGAATAGTCCTGAGACGTATTGTCCTTTCAAGACAAGGACCGTGGAAGGAACACAAGAATGTAAGTTGCAGTAGTTCAAAGATTACCTAGAACTGTATCTTTACTTCTCAGAAATACAGTGCCTTGAAAAAGTATTCATACCCCATTAACATTTTCCACATTTTCTCATGTTACAACCAAAGGTGTAAATGTATTTTATTTGGATTTAATGTGATAGACCAACACAAAGGGGCACATAATTGTGACGTGAAAGGAAAATGATAAATGTTTTTTTAATTTTCTTTTACAAATAAATATGTGAAAAGAAACGGATCCCTGTCACACTCCTCTTGAGGGCTTCTGTCGATACACTGCTTTCTTCAGTCTGGATCTTCAGAAATCAAATATTACAGCCATATATTGTAACCAAGAACCAGACAAGACTAGCTTAGTTACAAACTGAACATGGAACCGTTTATTAGAACAAGAATACAGTCCTAACAATACAACTGTAACCGGAAACATAAATTAACATGAGCTAATTAACTAGTCATTTACCCAGCCTAGGTGACTCAAGGGTATGACCATTCAGGTCAGCCTTGTCGTCTCCTAGCTCAGAAGACACAGCACACATTATCATAAATATAAACACAGGATACCGTCTCACAATAGCAGAAGGTCCCAGAATTAGCAGACAGCATGTCTCCTACATTGTAGACCATGGAATCCACATCCAAGCTATGCTTTTATTAATCAGGGATTACAGACAGCATTGCAACAGTCTACAAAACTCTTACAATCATTTTGATACAGTGAAATTAATATATCATATATTTCTTGGGGAATATTGTTGATAAATATTACTGTTTCATTTTAAGTAATCCAAACCACATTCTTAGTGTCCATTAAATAGCTGTCCATTTTCTCAGTAACCCTGTGCCCCTAATAGACACAGGATTACTTAGACATAGGAGGTGAATGGGGAGCTGGAAAATGGGTTTCCTAACCTCTCCAAGGGATTCTGGGTTCCACGGTACCCCCCGCCCAAAGTGACTCCCGTCACGGTGTGCATTTGTATTCAGCCCCCCTGAGTCAATACTTTGTAGATTCACCTTTCTCTGCAATTACAGCTGCAAGTCTTTTTGGGTATGTCTCTACAAGCGTTGCATATCTAGAGAGCGACATTTTTGCCCATTCCTCTATGCAAAATAGCTCAAGCTCTGTCAGATTGGATGGAGAGAGTCGGTGAACGGCAATTTTCAAGTCTTGCCACAGATTCTTAATTGGATTTAGGTCTTGACTTTGACTGGGCCATTCTAACACACGAATATGCTTTGATTTAAACCATTCCATTGTAGCTCTGGCTGGCTGTTTAGGGTCATTGTCCTGCTGGAAGATGAACCTCCACCCCAGTTGCAAGTCTTTTGCAGACTCTAACAGGTTTTCTTCAAAGATTGCCTTGTATTCAGCTCCATCAATCCTCCCATCAACTCTGACCAACTTCCCTGTCCCTGCTGAAGAAAAGCATCCCCACAACATGATGCTGCCACCACCATGTTTCACGGAGAGGATGGTGTTTTCAGGGTGATGTGCAGTGTTTGTTTTCCGCCACACATAGCGTTTTTCTTTCAGGCCAATAAGTTAAATTTGACCAGGGCACATTCTTCCACATGTTTGCTGTGTCCCCCACATGGCTTCTCACACACTGTAAACAGAACTTCTTATGGTTTTCTTTCAAAAATTACTTTCTTCTTGCCACTGTTCCATAAAGACCAGATTTGCATAGTGCATGACTAATAGTTGTCCTGTGGACTGATTCTCCCACCTGAGCTGTGGATCTCCACAGCTCCTCTAGATTTACCAAGGGCCTCTTGGCTGCTTCTCTGATTAATGTTCTCATTGGCGGCCTGTCAGTTTAGGTGGACAGCCATGTCTTGGTAAGTTTGCAGTTGTGCCGTACTCTTTCCATTTTCAGAATGATGGATTAAACAGTGCTCCGTGAGATGTTCAAAGCTTGGGATATTTTTTATAGCCTAGCCCTGCTTTAAACTTCTCCACAACTTTATCCCTGACCTGTCTGGTGTGTTCCTTGGCCTTCATGGCGCTGTTTATTCACTAATGATCTCTAACAAACCTCTGAGGGCGTCACAGAACAGCTTAATTTATACTAAGATTCAATTACACACAAGTGGACTCTATTTACTAATTTGGTGGCTTCTGAAGGCAATTGGTTCCACTAGATTTTAGTTAAGGGTATCAGAGTAAAGAGGGTTGAATACAAATGCACACCACATTTTTATTTGTAACATTTTTGAAAACCATTTATCATTTTCCTTTCACTTCACAATTATGTGCCACTTTGTGTTGGTCTAGCACAAGGATATGCAATTAGCGGACCTCCAGCTATTGCAGAACTACAAGTCCCATGAGGCATAGCAAGCTCTGACAGCCACAAGCATGACACTCAGAGGCAGAGGCATTATGGGACTTGTAGGTCCACTAATTGCATATCCCTGGTCTAGCACATAAAGTCCTAATAAAATACATTTACGTTTCTGGTTGTAACATGACAAAATGTGAAAGATTTCAAGGGATATGAATACTTTTTCCAATCACTGTAATGTCCCTGGAAAATTGTGAATAAATTACTCCATCGTAGTGACACCACTAAGACTAGGTCTTCATGCGGAATATAACACTGAAAATGGAAGATATTGAAGGTAATTTTTCTTCTCAACATATTTCTCTCCTTTTATTCTAATAGACTCTAAATATTTCTAAGATTCTCCATGACAACTGTATGTCAGTTTCATTACAGGGAACTCTTTTTGATGAATGGTGTGTCACTGTTTGAAGAGGAGTTATTATTACTCCTATTGTATAAAATATATCAATTATACCTGTTCATCCTTGTAAAGGTCAATAAATCACTATTTGATATGCACATGCTCTTTTTTATATTAAAGCTGGTGCTTAAAGTGGAACTACACAGCATCTGAACACTACAAACTACGGTATTTAATCATTTTTAATATTCAAAGCAAACTCACATATTCATCCACATCTCCACACTTTGTTTTGCTGAGAAATCACTTTGAGAAACACCCCCTAGCATTTCCGGCTGTGGCCATCTTGAGTAAGAGGAAGAACGTAGGGTATACCTTCTAGAGATTT
This sequence comes from Lithobates pipiens, assembly GCF_037356315.1. Classification (NCBI taxonomy): domain Eukaryota; kingdom Metazoa; phylum Chordata; class Amphibia; order Anura; family Ranidae; genus Lithobates; species Lithobates pipiens. The sequence continues at coordinate 186,141,304 of NW_027507764.1, forward strand.
AGTGGGGTAAAAGCTTCTGGCCTATAATGGAAGAAGGTCCAGTCATAACTGTGTTTCCTTCTTTTTTACTAATTTTGTGCTCATGTTACATTTTGTACAGAATAACATTTTTCTTTACCCCAAAGTTTGGGATTCTTAAAGTTTGGGAATCCGAAATTTTCACCAAATCCATTGTAGTGATGAGATTAATCTACTTCCCTACTTTTAATGTTCTATTATCTGCTGATTTAATATCTGGAAGATTTAAAAAGGTAGAATATTGCTGGGATCAATATGGGGCTCAGCTAAACGTTAGGGGGGACTAAGGGGGCTGCTGTACGTAGAATGCATGAAGGTAAAAAACCATGAGCCTTTACAACCACATTAAATCTATTGTATTGCTCGCTGTGTACATTTATTTGGCACACACATTGCCTAACAGTGACAATATTATTGTCCTAAATATACTATGACATAGGTTTGCTCCATTATCAAAGTAATGTTGGTATTAATAATATGGCTTAAGTACAGTTGGCTTAAGAGGTATGAGAAAAGGTAAGAAGTAGAGATTGGGTTGAGATTGGGTTGGGTGTCTGAATGCTCCTGCATTAGTCTTTCAACTCAACTGCATGTGAAACTAGTCTGAGGTCCAGGTTGAAGGTTAGAATGAAGGTTATTTTTAGTTTTGTTTATGGTTGGGATTAGGCAAACTATTTGGCGAGAAGAAAAGCATTTGTACTGTTAATTAAACTTTTGCCTGGTTAACAATGGTATCAATTGAACTTTTTCCTGGTTAACAATAGTATCAATTACAAACAAAAACATGAATATAACTTTTTATAAAATTCCTTTGTCTGTGCTTAGCTCAGCGACAGAGCCTACTGTACATACAAAATGACAGAGTGATGACTGATCTGTGCAAAAAAGAATTAGGTGTATGCTCTTCTGTAGAGTTTTGGAAGTGTTTTCTTTTCCCCAAAAGTAAAATGAAGGCATCTTAAGCCGCGTACACACGTAGCCGTCTGTCCGACGTACTTAGTCTGGCGGAAGTCCGCCAGACTGTCCATCGAAATTTCCGAACGGGCTACTTGCCCACACACGGCACTTTTTCAGCGGACTAATACGGCGTACTAAGTCCACCGTACTAACTCCGCCGTACTTTCGAAATGAACGGACTCGCCCACACACGCGGAGGAAAGTCCGCTCATTTCGAGCGCGTCTCCAGGTAGGCGGGGCACGCGAAGGAGACGTCGCTGGCCCCGCCGCCTGGTATGGACTTAAAGGGGAACCCCAACGCCGAAAAAAAATCGGCGTGGGGGTCCCCCAAAGTCCACAACAGACCCTTGTCTGAGCACGCTACCCGGCCGGCCAGGAAAGGGGGGGTGAGCGAGCGCCCCCCCCCCTCCTGAGCCGTACCAGGCCGCGTGCCCTCAACATGGGGGGTGCCTTGGGGAAGGGGGGGCCCCGCGGCCCCTCCACCCCAAAGCACCTTGTCCCCATGTGGATGAGGACAAGGGCCTCTTCCCGACAACCCTGGCCGTTGGTTGTCGGGGTCTGCGGGCGAGGGGCTTATCGGAATCCGGGAGCCCCCTTTAATAAGGGGGCCCCCGGATACCGGCCCCCCACCCTATGTGAATGAGTATGGGGTACAATGTACCCCTACCCATTCACCTGTAAAATAAAAGTACAAAAAAAAACACAACACACAAGATAAAATAATTTATTGCACAGCTCCGGGGGTCTTCCGTCTTCGGGGGTATTCTCGCCAGACTCCTCCGCTATCTTCTTGTAGCTCTTTTGCTAGCGGAGGAGTCCGGCTTTCTTCCTCGCCGCTGGCCTCTTCTTCCGACTTCGGGGGTCTTGTCCCCCTCTTCGGTTCTTCTGCCGGGCCACCGCGCCCTCTTATAGCTCTTTTACAGGCGGTGGCCCGGTCTTCTGTCGCCGCCGCCGCCGCCGCCGCCGCCGCTGCCGCCGCCGCCTTCCGTTCTTCTTCTTCTTCTTCTCCTTCTTCTCCTGGAGATGTTGACTCGACTCTCTCTCTCCGGCCACAATGCCAGGGACGCGCTGCGCGGCCACTTATATAGGGACAAGGGGCGGTGTCACATGGCTTTATGTCAAATGGGTTGGTCACATGGGTTGATGTCACATGGGGACTGTGACATCGTAAGGGGGCGGGGTCACCATGTGACACCAACCCATGTGACATAAAGCCATGTGACACTGCCCCTTGTCCCTATATAAGTGGCCGCGCAGCGCGTCCCTGGCATTGTGGCCGGAGAGAGCGTCGAGTCAACATCTCCAGGAGAAGAAGGAGAAGAAGAAGAAGAAGAACGGAAGGCGGCGGCGACAGAAGACCGGGCCACCGCCTGTAAAAGAGCTATAAGAAGGCGCGGTGGCCCAGCAGAAGAACCGAAGAGGGGGACTAGACCCCCTAAGTCGGAAGAAGAGGCCGGCGGCGAGGAAGAAAGCCGGACTCCTCCGCTAGCAAAAGAGCTACAAGAAGATAGTGGAGGAGTCCGGCGAGAAGACCCCCCGAAGATGGAAGGGTAGGGGTACATTGTACCCCATACTCATTCACATAGGGTGGGGGGCCGGTATCCGGGGGCCCCCTTATTAAAGGGGGCTCCCGGATTCCGATAAGCCCCTCGCCCGCAGACCCCGACAACCAACGGCCAGGGTTGTCGGGAAGAGGCCCTTGTCTTCATCAACATGGGGACAAGGTGCTTTGGGGTGGAGGGGCCGCGGGGCCCCCCCTTCCCCAAGGCACCCCCCATGTTGAGGGCACGCGGCCTGGTATGGCTCAGGAGGGGGGGCGCTCGCTCGCCCACCCTTTCCTGGCCGGCCGGGTAGCGTGCTCGGACAAGGGTCTGTTGTGGACTTTGAGGGACCCCCACGCCAATTTTTTTCGGCGTTGGGGTTCCCCTTTAAGTCCATACCAGGCGGCGGGGCCAGCGACGTCTCCTTCGCGGGCCCCGCCTACCTGGAGACCCGCTCGAAATGAGCAGACTTTTCTCCGGGCGGGAAAAGTCCACTCATTTCTAAAGTACGGCGGACTGGCATACACACGGCCGGATTGTCCGCCGAAATGCGAGTCCGACGGACAGAATTTTGGAAAAACCGAAATTCTAAGTCCGCCGTACTGTCGGGTCAAAAAAGTATGCCGGAGGCTACACACGGGGGGATTGTTTGGCGGACTTGAGTTTGCCAGACTTTTCCACCGAATTGTTTGATCGTGTGTACGCGGCATCAGATTAACTAGGAGGACAAAGGTGTAGTGGCAGGCTGAAACTTGGGTTGTAGAATAATGGTTGGAAAAACAAGATGTATATCATGTTAGCTAATGGAAGGCCAAAGACACTTAAGCAGCATAGTTTAGGGGAACTGTCAGAAGGAGGTCGCAAGCCAAAGTCAACATTCCAGAAGAATTGCCAGTAATTTATTTTAAAATACCAGGAATAAGAGGTATAAATAAAGCATAATCTTGCGGCTTAGTTACAAATCAGATATAAAGGACACAAATGAATGCAGCTCTGTATGCAGTAGCACATCATTAAATGTATTTGTTTAAATGTGAGCAGTATGAATTTGAGTTGATATCAGCCTCTTGACGTCCCTGTACATAAGGACTAGGGAAAAAAAGAAGACAGATCAGGATGGTGACCATGGAGGAACTTTCTTTCTTTCATCTTTACTTTGAAGTGTTAAACATAGAAGTGCTTGGGTCTGAGCACTTGCAGCACTTGCACACGCATATTTGGTAAATCTGCGTTTATACCCCCATCTACTTCAAACTGAACATTGACTGACTGCTCACATGCATATTTGGTAAATCTGTTTGTCACCGCTGTTTCAACTCAATCTGTAGCCATGCTCACATTTCAATGTTTATTTAGCTATTAAGTCTTACCTAAATTATGGGTTCCCTTATCTTTACAATTTTGGCCTTTTGGTCCTCTTGCAATTTGAATGTGATGTGAAAAGATTTGCTCTGCTAGCTGTGTGCCTAATATTACCTCCTGATTGATTAATTGCCAGATTCAACCCACACACAACACAGTATAAAAACAAGGCCTTATTTACGGGGGAACACATACAGGGGGCTGCACATACGAGGGGTTCTTCCAAAGAAGTGGGGTTCTTTAAGTAAGTGGCACTTCTACTCTTGCACTTCAGCAATTTGCACAAAGCAATCCACAGCAGACTGCAGGTGACCTAATTTCCAAATTATCTCACCTTCCTCTCTGAAACTTTTTACCTCTCCTCCTTTTCACAATTGCAGCCACTCTCCTCAAACTCACTTTTCTTCACCCCCCTGCTCCACCCCACAATCTGTACCTATCACCCTCACTTTTTCCCTCTCCCTACTACTGCACTCATCACCTTTTCCTAATTCTAAGCCCACTTGCTAACAAACACCCCAGGATACTGAATCACGTCCCCTCATACAAATCGTATTCTCATATTACCTCCCTTACTTTTCTGCTTCTCCTAACCGCTGGAGATATTTCCCCTAACCCTGGGCCTCCCTGTACCCAAAACACCCATCACCCTACACCCTCTGGCAGTAGTCGCAATCTACGTAATTTAGTGTCCATTCCGCTTCTTCTCAACGCCAGCCTCCCTCTCTCCTGTGCCCTCTGGAACGCTTGCTCTGTCTTCAACATACTCACCGCTGTTCATTACCTCTTTGTCACTAATTCCTTTAATCTACTTGCTAAACCTGGCTCCACAAATCTGACACCATTTCTCCTGCTTCCCTCTCCCAGGATGGCCTTCACTGGACTCACTCCCCTAGGCCTAAGGGTATTCACTCCCCTCCCTCTCTTTCCCTTTCATCATTTGAAGTTCACTGTATACACCTATTCTCTCCTACTTCCCTAAGAATTGCTGTGATCTACCAGCCCCTGGACCATTATTGACTTTCCTTGATGAGTTTTCTGCCTGGCTACCCTACTTTCTCTATTTAGAAATTCCCACAATCCTTCTCAGTGATTTCAACATCCCTGCTAATACAAACACTCCTTATACGTCTAAACTTCTTAGTCTAACCTCTTCATTTGACCTGAAGTAATGGGTACAGGCTTCTACTCACTCTAAAGGCAACACCCTTGACCTTGTATTTTCCTACCTTTGCACTCCATGCAACTTCTCAAATAATCCTTTTCCTCTCTCCGACCCTCACCTTATTCGTTTCTCTCTCTCCCGGTCTTCCAGCACCTTTCCCTCCAATCGCTTAACCATCACCCGTATAAACTTTCGCAACTTAAACTCTTCTGCTTATCTTCTACTTATTCTGCTACTAACCACCTCTATGACAAAATCTCTCCCCTGTCCTGCCCCAACCAAACCACTTCCATCTACAATAAATCCCTGTCCTCCACCCTGGACAAGCTTGCTCCCCTCACTACATGCAGAATCAGACCTCGACCCCTACAACCCTGGCAAACAGATGACACTAAAATTCTCAAAAAACGTAGTCGCGCTCATGAGCGTCTGTGGCACAAGACCAAGTCTCTCAAAGACTTCAACCAATACAAATCTGCCCTCCAAAAATACTACTCTTTCCTCCACACTGCCAAGCAGACCTATTTTACAACTCTTATTAACACCTTCTCGTCCAGTCCCCGTCTCTGGATTTCGCCCCCAACACTCCACAGAAACTGCTCTTTTAAAACTCACAAATGACCTACTAACTGCAAAAACCAACAGACACTATTCTGTACTCCTACTTCTGGACTTTTCAGCTGCCTTTGACACAGTTGACCACCCCTCCTCCTCAAAAAACTTTACTCCCTTGGTCTCAGTGACTGTGCTCTTCAGTGGCTCTCATCCTACCTATCCCAACGCATCTTCAGTGTCACTTACAATTCTACTTCCTCCACTCCTCTTCCCTTCTCTGTCAGAGTCCCCTAAGGTTCTGTTCTTGGACCTCTTTTATTTTCAATCTACACCTCTTCCCTGGGTCAGCTGATAGCCACTCACGGCTTTCAATATAATTTCTACGCTGACGACACACAAATCTATCTCTCCACCCCTCAACTCACTCCATCAGTCTCCTCACGCATCACTAACTTACTAGCAGACATATCTGTAGGGATGTCACACCACTTCCTCAAACTCAACTTGTCCAAAACCGAGCTTATAATATTTCCTCCCCCACGTGCCTCTTCCCCTGACTTCTCTGTCAAGAGCAATAGGTGTTAGGTGTTATCCTGGACTCTGAACTCTCCTTTCGGCTCCACATCCAATAACTTTCCAAAGCTTGCTGCCTCAACCTCCGAAACATCTCTAAACTACATCCCTTTCTAACCAATGAAACCACAAAGCTCCTGATTCACACCCTGGTTATCTCTCGCCTTGACTACTGCAACTCCCTCCTCATTGGCTTACCTTTAAATAGACTATCCCCCCTTTAGTCCATCATGAATGCTGTTGCCAGTCTCATCCACCTTAAAATCTGCACAGTGTCTGCTACTCCTCTCTGCCAATCCCCCCATTGTCTGACACTTGTCCAATGAATTAAATTCAAAATACTAACACTTATTTACAAAGCCATCCACAATTCTGCCCCCAGCTACATCACTAGCCTAGTCTCAAAATACAAACCTAATCGCCCACTTGGTTCCTCCCAAGACCTCCTGCTTTCTAGCTCCCTCATCACCTCCTCCCATATCCCCCTCCAGGACTTAGCCTCGCCCATCCTCTGGAATTCACTGCCCCAATCTGTCAGAATGTCTCCAAATTTATCCACTTTTAGGCGATCCCTGAAAACTTTCCTCTTCAGAGAAGCCTATCCTGCCTCTATCTAACAACTGCACTATTTTCTCCATGAGCTCATCCCCAACAGCTATTACCCTTTTGTATAACTTGACCCTCCCTCCTAGATTATAACCTCTAAGGAGCAGGGCCCACTGATTCCCCCTGTCTTGAATTGTATTGTATTGTAATGTCTGCCCTAATGTTGTAAAGCGCTGCGTAAACTGTTGGAGCTATATAAATCCTGTATAATAATAATAATAATAATAATAATGTCCTTCTGGTGTCTGTAGCACTTCCGGTGACAAGGTTCAGCATGTGAGTCATTTCTAAAGCACATCACATTTCCTCTTGGCTGTTTTGGATGCGGAAGGGAGGTCTCTGTCTCTGTCCGTGTGTTGGTTTCAATTCCAACTGTGCTGTCCCCCAAATTAATTTGGATTTCCAACTTCATGGTCTATATTGGTACATGGTCGGTGCACATGTCATGCTTACACACTGTTGGTGTATGGAGTTGTGCTTGGTCTATGTGTGTGTTTAATGCAATCTCTGATTACTTACAGGAACCTTGTGTCAGTTTGTTTAATTCCTGATCCTGGTCTGTCAGGTATGCATGTTGTGTTATTGGTTATTATGTATTTTTTATTTTGCATGGTATAGACAGCATATGGTTTGACTTTTGTATACTATGTAATTTTGTGTCATCTTGATTCTGTTTTATGATATATTTCCTTTTGTGTTCACTTAATATTGGTATGATTATTCATTCTATTCTAAAGCCCCATACACACTATCAGTTTTTCTGCTGAGTTTTTCCTTCCTTCACATTTACCAAAACCATATAATATGAGGTCAAACCTTAGGAGTTTCAATTTGTATGCAATCAGGCAGGCCCTTGCACTACAAAGTTTTAGTAAATCTGAAGGAAAAACTCAGCAGAAAAACTGATAGTGTGTATGGGGCTTTAGATTTGTACTACAGCATTTGTGAAGATTGGCATCTTTGTTCTGAAAAAGAGTTCTTTGTGAAAGACGTTGACAATATGACAATGTGTTAGGGTGCTATATTTGCAATCTATGCTTTTTTTATATGTGATATGTCTCTCACCTTTAATTTTTAAACTGGTATAATAAACATTTGTGTTTTTATATATCGGTGTATTTTCATATACGTTTCAATTGTGCTTTAGTTTCCTGAGGGTTATTTAAAGTCCCATTTTTCTTATTGTTTGACATTTTGTTTTATCATGGGATGATTCCTTCAGGACACTATCTAAATGATTGTGCTTTGAAATTCCACCTTTCACCTCCATTTAACAAATGTCATTTGACATAATAAATAGCGTCTGCCATTCTTTTATTTTACAGGGTGCCTGATTTTGGAAAATATATGATATTCTTGGGTTTTAAGTAGGTGTAGGTGTAGGTAGTATCTTGAGGCCTAAAATGTGCATTTTAGTATGTGCAAGAAAAATTAGTAAATGGCTTTGGCAGTGAAAATGTTTATAGGTGTGAATAGTATACCAGTGGTAATAGTAGTGGCTGAAAGAAAATAATGGAATGATTTCTGAATTTGGAATAAGAAAACACACAGAAAATCAATACACCTATAATGATTATAATAAAAGCTTCATTCATCTAACATCTCGACAATGCTGAAATTTAGTGTACCACATATGGTTTTGCATACAGTTTAACATTTTATATTTAGTTTGTATGATTGATCCATACATAAAAAAAAAAAATACTTCATGCATATCTATAATGTTACATGTTAAAAGGGAACTAAACCCATTAATTTAACCGTTTCCCAAAACAGTTACATTCAAGGCATGTCCTGAATAATAACTATCACAACTGTTTCTGCTCTCAACCAAACTCTTAAGTCAAGTGGCCTAGTTCAAAACTGACCACATGTTCAGCAAAATAGGAACTGAAGATCAAACAGAGGCTTAGGCCCCATACACACTATTAGATTTTCAAATTTACCAAACCATATAATATGCGGTCAAACCTTAAGAGTTTCAATTTGTATCCAGTCAGGCAGGCCCTTGCACTATATGGTTTTGGTAAATCTGAAGTCAAAAATCTGCAGAAAATCTAATAGTGTGTATGGGGCCTAAGATGGCAACTTCCTGAGCTGTAAGGGATAGGAGGATTTAGTTATGTTTTAATGGTACATTCAAACGAATCTGTAATCCAGTCACAAGTAAGTGACACTATAGTTGTAGTCTTTTGGGAAAGACACAAAATCATGCCACCGGTATCTCTGACAGACAAATGCATGCAGATCATTTCGTGAACTCTTGTCTATATGTGCTAATATAAATGTAACTGTCTAGACCAGTCTTCCTGCAGAGGTTGCAAGGGGTTCCTTGAGCAAGGAGCACTTTCTGCCCCTCAGAAAAGTTCCAACTGACACTAATGATTTTTAGCTATCTGTAAGCAGGAATTCTTCCCACTGTCCATCATACTAATGTACTGTGAGCTGAAGTAATTATTATCAGGAATTTCCTGAGACTGGAACATGATTTGAAGTTGCTCCAGAAGTTATTTTAGCTACTCCATGTTAAAAAGGTTGAACGATGTTGCTCCAGACACTTTTATTGGAAGGGATTATAGATAGTTATAGAAGTGTTTGTATTGAAATGTGATGCAAATGTGATATTAGCTGGAAGTAGCTTAGTACAACTTAGGAGGATGTAAAATACCGGTCAGAGGGAGTTCAGAAACTTCTATGAAGGACCTCAGAATGATCTCAGAAAAAATATCAAAATCATCTCAATTGCAAGCTCAATGTACCAAAAGCATGCTGCATTTTCCTATCAACATATGTCCTTAAAAGATATCTAAACCCAGCAACAAAAATTTGATATATTGCAGCTTATCAGTACGGTTGTGGCAGCAATAACTTTCTTTTTCTGTACATTTTCAGCAAGTACAGAAAATATCTGCTAAGCTTTTATCTTCTGTGAACTACAAAACAGCATTCTTCTATGTGATGGAAATGGGGGAATTACCCTTATATAGATCTTAATTTATGAATTTACACTAAATCGGTTATTGTTAGGCAAATGGTGTGTCCTAAAGAATGATTTTAGAGACTTGGGAGCTAAATAGAGGAAAAGGACCTCCAATATAGTATTCTCAGGAATACTACCGGTACATTGAGCCACACCAGAAAGGCAGAGGGAGATTAGGGAAGTAAACAAGTGGCTGAAGAACTGGTGTAGTAAGGAGAGGTTTGGGTTCCTGGAGGACTGGGTTGACTTCTCACTCGATAACCAGTACTATACAACTATACAAGGGATGAATTGCACCTAAATGAGGAGGGTGCAGATCAGTTGGGAATGAAGATGGCCAAAAAGTTAGAGGGGTTTTTAAACTAGGCGATGGGGGGGGGGGGGGGGGTCCAGAGGTAAAGATAGTCAGCGTGAAACATATTCCAGAGGGTAGTATTGGGGGAATTAGTGGTAGGTTGACCAAAGCACATAAATCCAAGGTAAGTATAGTAGCACGTCCTAGTTGCAATCTAGGAACACCTAATAAGAGGATAATATACAACCGGTCTAACTATGTGGCATGTTCACCAATGCCAGGAGCCTGGCGGACAAGATGGGTGAACTAGAGATACTGTTGTACGAGGAGGATTTTGATTTTGTTTCAACAGCTCTCATGATTTGCTGGCAAACATTCAAGGTTATACCCTTTATCGCAAAGATAGAGAGGGTAAAAAAGGGGGAGGGGTATGCTAGAAGGCATAAATTGGGATAAAATCTTAGGAACAAAGAACATGGAGGAGAGATGGGTTTGCTTTAAGAGCATATTAAATAAGGGCATTAGCCAATGCATCCCATTGGGTAAGAAATTTAAAAGAGCGAATAAAAGTCCTGGATGGCTTAACTCCAATGTAAAAATGCATATAAAAGCAAAGGAGAAGGCCTTAAAAAAAAACAAATACATCATCCGCATGCAGACTTTATAAAGAATGAAACAAGAAATGTAAGGGTGCAAAAAGGATGGCTAAGATGGAACATGAAAGACACATAGCGGAGGAGAGCAAAAAAAAATCCCAAGAAATTCTTTAAGTATGTAAACAGTAAAAAAGGGAGGACAGACCATATTGGCTCCATTAAAAATGAGGAAGGACATCTGGTTACAAAGGATAGGGAGATGGAGGATATATTGAATTTATTCTTCTCCTCAGTCTTCACGAGGGAATCGGGTGCTTCAATAACCAAAAGAGAATAAATAAGTTGCGCTACACCAATAACACACCAATATCATAAGTGTGTCTGTGGCATCACCATTAATCAGTCATGCTAGCTGTCCCAAAAAGGAGCAACAAATGATGAATAATCAAACATAAATATTATATATAACATCCATATACTAGTGACAGTATTAGCATTAAACAGTCCTCACAAAATTAATAATGTAGGACAAAATTAATAAAAACAATGTAACTAAAAATTACAAACCCTAAAGGTAAATACAAATGAGTGAATGTAAACATAAAACCTACACCCGTGCAAACTATAGATAATAAATTAAATATTAAAGTCCATCAATAAAGAAAACAAATCCAGTCTTCAAACTGAAACGTGTTCGATCCACCAAAAATATGTGAAGATTTACTTCTTACCGGAACTCTATGATCCCCCCGTTAGAGAGGATCACAGAAGGCATGTGTTGATAATATATTTCTCCTGGACCCTCAGGTACTCCTATGGGTCTCCTTATTGCACACTTCCTACTCCATAGGTAGTATACCCAGCACTTCAAATCATCTCACATGAACCAAAGCTTGTTGGTGTATACGAATAACATGAAAGAGATGGATGCTCCAATAGTGTAAAAACCCTCAATATATTTAGTAATAAAAACAGCAATTGCACTTACAGAAAGCGAAGATATTAGAAGCCCAATGTCTGGTGCGCCGGCTGGCACACACACAGACAACCCGTACTTCCTGGATCTCCGACCACATACATGAGGTGACGTCAGCTCGTCGCTCCTCCTTACGCGTTTCGTAATAGAGTTACGTCAGCCCCTGGAAGGGTATACCACCTACGGTGTGGGGAGTGTGCAATAAGGAGACCAGTAGGAGTACCTGAGGGTCCAGGAGAAATATATTATCAACACATGCCTTCTGTGATCCTTTGTAACGGGGGGGGGGGGGGGGGGGGGGTAAGAAGCGAATCTTCACATATTGGTGGTGGATCGAGCATGTTTCACAGTTTGAAGACTGGATTCCTTTTCTTTATTGATGGACTTTAATATTTAATTTATTATCTATAGTTTGCATGGGTGTAGGTTTTGTTTACATTCACTCATTTGTATTTACCTTTAGGGTTTGTAATTTTTAGTCACATTGTTTTTATTAATTTTGTCCTACATTATTAATTTTGTGAGGACTCCTAATTATTATTAAATGCTAATACTGTCACTAGTATTCATCATTTGCACATTTATTTTTGGCACATCAGAACCGTGCTGTTCCTTTTTGGGATAGCTAGCATGACTGATTAATGGTGATGTCACAGACACACTTATGATATTGGTGTGTTATTGGTGTAGGGCAACTTATTTATTCTATTTTACTTTGTACTGTAGTTATGTTTTACAGCAGAGTTGCAGCTTCCAAGGAATTATTTTTCCTTAGTTGTATATGCACAGTGAGCATATTTATATACTGTAGCGCAGTTTCTTCTCTATTTTTCCATTCTCGCTTCAATAACCAAAACTGCAGTGTTTATCCTCATGACACATCCCAGGAAGCACCACCATGGCTAACAGAGGACAGAATTAAAATTAGACTTTGAATGATTAACATTAATAAATCACCAGGACCAGATGGTTTGCACCTGAGGGTACTTAGGGAACTCAGTCAAGTAATTGCCAGACCATTGTTCCTAATTTTTACTAACAGTCTACTGCTTGGAATGGTACCAGCTGATTGGAGAAAAGCCAATGTTGCACCAATATTTAAAAAGGGCCCACAATACATCCCTGGGAATTACAGAACAGTTAGCCTAACATCTATAGCGCCCAACAACTTTAGGTGGGTGCTAAATAGTTCAGATAAGGTAAGTGTTTGGCAGGGGCAGGCCTCGCATATAAACTGGGAGTCACATGCTCTGGAGGGAGGAGATGGGAGAAGTTGGATCCAGAGAAGCAGCAGAAATGTAACCCACAAGGAGCAGGCTTGAAGGCCTGGGGGTTCAGAGACCCCAGCGCTGGATAGCAGAAACTAGACCTGAAGGCCTGAGGGTTCAGAGACCTCAGTGCTGGATGGTTCAACAACAACCAAGCCACCATGCAACTCCGGGAGACGTGGACCGGGCATCTCAAGCTGGGATGTTTACGACCACGCAGAGCGGGAAGAAGCTGCAAACAGGACGCATTAGACTGGCATCGGCTTTCTGTGGCAATCATGGACTGTCGGTGGGAGAGTGCAATGGGAGGGCAACCCAGCGGTGTTTATTTGTCTAGGACTTTCCTGAACTAATGCGGGAGGACTGCAGGCGTCAAGACAGGCAGGTGTGGCCTGGGGCTTCCAGCATCCATTTACCACAATGCTTTTCAGAGGGACATTGGTCAGTTCACTATAGGAAAGGCCTTTAATTACACTCAGAAACCAGAAAGTAAGAGGCAGCTCATAATTACCTGATCAACGAGTAACATACTGCAAGGAGGACCCTGAAACGTCACTACAGCCACCTTATTGTTTTATGTCTGGATAGACTGTATGCCATTCATCCCAGCACTAGGGTTATAGTGCTATGTATGTGAGTACCTGTCATTTTGAATAAAGAAAGTGTTTTTAGCCATACAGTGTGCACTATATATTTTTTACTGTATTTTATGGCACCATGGTTGGAAAGTGGGAGTAACAACGTGAGATTGTGCAAAGTGGCAAGATGTCTCATCCTATCCATCTGCCTACTCACACTTCCAGTCACGACCACTGTTAGTGGAGAATGCATATTTGACCCATCTGTTAGTTCAGGGGTCCGATATCTGAGGTGAGCGGTTTGGCTAGCTGGTGGTGGAATCACTGATTAAGCTTGCACTATAGGAACATCCGTGAGCACTCTTACCACCACAGAGGAGAACGTCACTATCAACTTTTCCCTTTTTTCATCCAACTGTTTCTTTTATATTGCAAAGGACTTTCAATATTATATCATATTAGCAACATGTTAGTCTGCTTTTTATGATATTAGCGCTGCACTGTCATATATCCAGTATTGTTCAGAGGTTTTTGTTATATTTCCCTTTAGTGTTCAGCTGCTTGTTTACTTAGGGTTGGATTTATGTTGCGCTGACTGAACCCCCATTTTTAAATTAAATTACATTTTTAAATTAAATTTATATAACATTGTTTATGTTCAATCCAATGTATACATGTTGTAAAACATTTGTGATTGTGTGTGAAATACAAAACTTCATGTATGTTTAACCACTTGACAACTGGGCACTTAAACCCCCCTTGTGACCAGACCAATTTTCAGCTTTCGGTGCTCTCACATTTTGAATGACAATTACTCAGTCATGTAATACTGTACCCAAATTATTTTTTGTCCTTTTTTCATAAAAATAGAGCTTTCCTTTGGTGGTATTTGATCACCTCTGGGTTTTTTATTTTTTGCGCTATAAATAAAAAGATACCAAAAATGTTGAAAAAAAAATGCATATTTCTTTGTTTCTGTGATAAAATTTTGCAAATTATAAATTTTTCATACATTTTGCCCACAATTTATACTGCTACATATCTTTGGTAAAAATAACCCAAGTTAGTGGATATTTGGATATTATTATTTGGTCTTGGTGAAAGTTAGAGAGTTAACAAGCTGTAGTGCAAATCATAAAAAAATGATCACACCTGAAGTACTGGTGGCCTATTCATTCGACTCATTTCTTGCGATCCGAACAAGCCAGGAAACTACAAATACCCCCCCAAATTATCCTTTTTTTGAAAGTGGACATTCCAAGGTATTTAGTAAAATGCATGGTGAGGTTTTTGATGTTGTCATTTTTCCCCACAATTCTTTGCAAAATGAAGATTTTTTTCCCCACAAAATTGTCATTGTAATAGGTTATTTCTCTCACATTAGTTACATAGTACATACTAAGGTTGAATAAAGACACTAGTCCATCCAGTTCAACCTGAGTGAGTGTCAGTTGTCTCTATCCCTGTACATTGCACACTCACATCGGTTCCTACCCTCAAGCAGCCCACAATCCAAGGTCCCCATTCATAAACTAGGGCCAATTTTGGACAGAAGCGAATTAACCTACCTGCACTTGGAGTGTGGGAGGAAACCAGAGTACCCGGAGGAAACCCACGCAGGCACAGGGAGAACATGCAAACTCCAGGCAGGTAGTGTCGTGTGTATACCACAAATGATGCCCCAAAATACATTCTGCTACTCCTCCTGAGTATTACCACATGTGTGGGACTTTTCCACAGCCTGGCCCCATAGAGAGGCCCCACATGCAGGGAGCACCATCAGGTGTTCTAGGAGCATAAATTTCACATCTAACTTGTTGAATACCTATTGCACTTACAAAAGGCCATGGAGCACCAGGACAATGACATGTGACACTGATGTGGCACTGATGACAGATGGCACTAATATGTGGCACTGATGACACGTGACACTAATATGTGGCACTGATGACAGATGGCACTAATACGTGGCACTGATGACACGTAACACTGATAACAGATGCCACGTGGCACTGGCAGGTGGCACTGATGACAGAAGGCACTGATACATGACACTGATAACACGTGACACTGATGACAGATGGCACTAATAGGTGGCACTGATGACACATGACACTGATGTGGCACTGATGACAGATGGCACTAATATGTGGCACTGATGACAGATGGCACTAATACGTGACACTGACAGATGGCACTAATAGATGGCACTGATGACACGTGACACTGATGACAGATGGCACTTATACGTGGCACTGATGACACGTGGCACTTATACATGGCACTGGGGACAGCTGGCATTGAGAGGTGGCACTGGGTACAGATGGCACTGACAGGTGGCACTGTGGACAGATGACACTGACAGGTGGCACTGGGGACAGATGGCACAAGGGACAGATGGCACTGACAGGTACTGTGGTCACATTATTTTCCCTTTTTTTCTTCTTACACTGACGCTGCAGCCATTCGCTCTCCCTCCTCACACGCTGTCTCTGTGTGAGGAGGGAGAGCCGACAATGAGAGATGATCTCATATGTTTACATATGAGATCATCTCTCATTGGACACTCAGATTGATTGCTAAATGGCTGCTGTGATTGGCCAATTAGCATGATCTGTGATTGGCTGTGTCCAAGGGACATGGCCAACACAGAATTTCCCCAATGCGTGCCCCGTGATGGAGTGCATTGGGGAAGTAAACAGGAGGACGTCCAGGGACACCTTCCGGCAGTTGGAGTCTGCGCTGTGGCTGTCTTTCGGCTATAGCGCAGACACCTAGTGGTTAATATGTTTCAAAAAAAATGAATGAAAAATGTATTATACCAAGGAAATGAGCGAATACAAATCAGGAGAGCAGCCTAATTTCTATGAATGAGTGAATGGTGTCATCCTCACAGAGGAAATACGTTAAAATAAAAAAAAGCCTGAAAAATTGCAGCTACCACTTCTAAAAACTGGTAAGCTTGAATTTATTACTTTTTGTTCTTGGGATTAGATGCACTTTAAAGAAAGACTCCAGCTTTTCACACAATTTACATAGTTCCAGAACTGTCTCTTACTAACATGTAAGGCCACTTGATGTGCAGTATAAACTGTATATAGCTGCAGCTACATACAGAATACCTTCATGTGTTCTGGGTGCAAATGGAGACTTCTTGTCTCATACCAGGGACACAGGAGAGTCTACAGCAGTGGCGCTCAGGCATTCAGAGGGAGTAATATATTCTATCAACAGATGCAAAGTTTCCTCTGATTGGCTGAGTCAGAGGTGTGACATCATCAGCCCCCCTCTCTGACACAGCCAATCAGAGGAAGCCATCGCTCCCTCTGAATGGCTGAGTGCCGCTGTGCCCTGTGCCCTGTGCCCTGTGTTCTGGGCATGAGACAGGAACTCTCTCCCCCCACCACCGAAACACAGTCCTGTGTGCTATATGTAGCTATATACAGTTTAGATTGCACATCCAGCAGCCTGACATGTTAGTG